>NC_092335.1:326997500-328247500 GCF_046630445.1 Rutidosis leptorrhynchoides
CTTCTTGTTCCAAATTTTGAATAGAAGCTTGTTGATTTCTAAATGCTTAAGCATTTTGTTCATTGGTTTGTTTCTGAGATGTGAAAAACTGAGTTTGAGATTCAACTAGCTTCGAAATCATGTCTTTCAAATTTGGCTTTTTATCATCGGTTTGTGGTGGTTTATTTTGAAAAATAGGTCTTTGCTGATTGTAAGTATTATTGGCTACTTGTTAGTTGCTAGGACCTTGTTGGTTGTTGTATGGAACATATCGATTACAATTCTGTTTTTTATTGTAGATCGGCCTTGGCGGTTGATAATTATTCTGATAATTATTTCCAGGCCTTTGGTTCATGTATGAAACATTCTCTCTTTGTTCCATTGTTTGTTCAATACTGAGACAATCTTTTGTTAAATGTGGTCCTCCACACTACTCACAACTAATTCGTATTGAGTGGATATCTTTAGTCATCTTTTCCATTCGTCTCTCGACAGCATCTATCTTTGCAGAAATGGAATCGAAGTCATGGCTAGAATCGGCTCTAGCTGCTTTAGATGATCTAACGATATCTTTTTCTTGATGCCACTCATGTGAGTGGGAAGCAGTGTTATCAATAATTTTGTAAGCGTCAGTTGTGGTTTTCTTCATAATGGAACCACCAGCTGCTATATCAATGTCTTTTCGTGTAGTGATGTCGCATCCTTGGTAGAATATTTGTACTATTTGATAAGTGTCTAAACCATGTTGAAGTTTTGGTTTCCAAATCTTGTCCACGCTTCATATAGAGTTTCGTTTGGCTTTTGTGTGAACGTCTCCTTGAAGTCTTACGGCTTTAGATGCCGGAAAGAATTGTTTAAGAAAATTTTCAACTAAAACATCCCATGTATCAATCGCCCCTTCAGGTAATGATTCTAACCAATCTTTGGCTTCTCCCTTTAAAGTCCAGGGAAATAACATGAGATATATCTGTTCATCCTCCACTTCTCGGATTTTAAATAGAGTACCGATCCTATTAAAGGTACGAAGATGTTCGTTTGGATCTTCCTTCGGCGCACCACTAAATTGGGATTGATTAGTTACCATGTGTAGAATTTGTCCTTTGATTTCATAATCTGGCGCATTAATGTCAGGTTGAGTAATTACGTGACCTTGGCCAGTGCGTTTAGCTCTCATTCGGTCTTCCATACTTAGATGTTCCAGATTTTCCATGATTGAATTTGTTGAATCTGAATCACTAGAGGATTCTGATTTAATGGGTTGTTCCTCGACAATCTCCGTTTGAATGATTGGTGGTTCCGGAGGAAAGATTAGTGGTTCAGGATCTCTGAATTGTCCCTGAATATTCTCCGGATTCTCAATTGTGAGGTCGGGTTAAAAAAATGGATTATCGGAAATTTGAATTGGAGTACTTGGTCGACTAGATTACGATTCTAAAGAAAAATCAACGGCGACAATATTGGCTAGATGTCTTGATCGAGTTACAGGTGGTGAACGTATAAAAGGTGGTGAACGTTTTGCTCGGTGCATTCACTGAATATCCTATTAGTTATAAAAGATAAAAATTATATAATTTATTAAATTAATAGACTTTTCTGATTTTGCCCACGTTTCGAATAGCTAATAGATGCAGCAGGTAGCCAGGACCCTTTAAATCGGAAGCCCACAACTCGCCACTAACAAATCCAACTATTACTACGAACCAGAAAATTTTGGATGTCTATCAATTTAACCACTTAAAATAATTTTTCGTCGAAATTTAAAGAAATTTTAGAGAAGAAATAGAAAATTCTATGTCCTAAAAACTAGAGCGGCGAAAAATAAGAAAGAAAAAAGTGCGTCGAAAAACGTCGAAAAATAAAAATAAGAAAATAAGCGTCGAAAAATAATAAAAAGAAAATAAAGTGTCGAAACTTAAAAGTCTAAAAACTAAATATAAAAACTTGCGTCTAAAGGTATTAAAGCTTAAAAGGAATTCTATATCCAAAACGGCAATAACTTAAAAAGTACTAAAATTTATAAAACGGCGTCGCAAAATTCTAAAGCACCTAAATCTTAGTCTAAAGAAAAAGTACTTAAGGGATTTTACTGCAAAACCTAAAAATCTAGAAATAAAAATAACTATGGCAAAAACTATGACTTAAAACTAAATACGAACGAAAAATACAAATATTACGCTAAAACAAATAAAAAGATACAAAATATAAAAATAAACTTAAAGTTGTAAAAAGTACAAATTTTTTATAAAAATATTATTTTTATATTATTTATTTTATAAAAGTATTGATTTTATAATTTATTAAAACTAATTAAAACTAAAAATACAAATTAAATAAATAAAACTAAAACTAAATAATTAAATAAAATAACCCTAATTAGGGTTTTAATTAATAATAAAAATAATAATTAATACACCGTAATTATTGTAGAAATCAGTCAAACCTGGCGTGTCAGATCAGGCCATGCGACCGCATGGATATCCCGTTAAATTTTCATGCGGTCGCATGGGCTAGGGTTCCAGGCCTGAATATGGGCTGCTACAGTACCTTGGCCCGAATACTTTTTATATGTTTTTTTTTTCTATTTTTAATATATATGAAATATAATTTATAATAAAAACTTATTTTAAAAAAATACTTATTAGTTTTTATAACTTTTCACAATAAATAAAAAATTATAAATTTTTTAATTTAACTAAACTTAAAAATATAGATATATTTTTCTTTTTTTTATATTTTTATATTTAAAAAAAATAGATTACAACTTAATAAAAATGTTTTTTATAGCGTTGCGCTTTCGGCGTTTTAGGGTCCCCGGCAGCGGCGTCAAAAATACTTGATGTTAAAGCGAAGGGGTACAAAATAGTTATATTTTTACTATAAAATACTATTAAATATGATACAATTTTACACAAGTTATTTATTTATTTATAGAGTGGATATACCTAAACCTTGCTACAACACTTATAGGCAGTGTACCTAATCATACAGTAGTGTAGTTTTTAGTAAGTCCGGTTCGTTCTACAAGGATCTTAGCCAAGTTTAACGCTATATTTTTAAAAACTATATTTGTAAAAATATAAATATATATATAAGTAGTATTATTATTATAAAAGGGGGTTTTTACCGTTTAATGACCGGTTTGTCGATTTTAAAACTTAAGTCACAGTTAAAACCTAATGTAAAATATTAAAAATAAATATAACTTAATTTTAAGCTTAAAGTAAATAACGATAATGAAATTACGATAAATAAAATGACGATAAATAAAATTGAGATAATTAAAAAGTACGATAATTAAAAGTGAATTTAAATAAAATGACAGTAAATAAAAATGCGATAATTAAAAGTGCAATTAAATATGAAATAAAGGAATTATGCTTATTTAAACTTTCGTAATCATGATGTTTGACGTGTTGATTTTAGTTTATTACCATGGGTTAATTGTCCTTTGTCCTGGATTATTCAATATGTCCGTCTGGTTTTTGTCCATAACAGTCCATCAGTGATAAATATAAAGTGCGAGTGTCCTCGTCAAATTATCCTTATATCCGAAGTCAAATATTCCAACTAATTTGGGACTTAAACTATAATTACACCAAGTGTCCTTGTATATAATTCACCCCTGTTTTAATAAGTCCATTAACTATTAATTCATTCCGTGTCCGGTTAAATGAACGATTATTAGTACTTATAAATATCCCGCCCATCGTGTCCGATCGAGTGTATATGGTTATTTATAGGTACGTCCAATTGTAAATCTTTATATTAAATTAACAAACTATCATTTAATTAAATAAATATAAAGTCCATTAATAGCCCATAGTCTAATTTCCATAAGTGTCGTTCTTTTGTCCAAACCCCAATTATGGTACAAAGCCCAATTACCTAATTTTAATGTTTAGCCCAACATCACGATTACTTCGGCTTAAATAAGCATAATAATAACTTAACTACGAGACATTAATTTAAAAAGGTTGAACATAACTTACAATGATTAATAATTGCGTAGCGTTACACGGACAGAATTTCAACTTACACCCTTACATCATTCGCTAACATACCCTTATTATTATTAAAATTAAAATTAAAATTAAAATTATAATATATATATATATATATATATATATATATATATATATATATATATATATATATATATATATATACGCGAGATAGAGAGATAGAGAAAAGATGTTAACATTTGATCAAAAACTGCGATATTTATAGGATGTCAACTGATTCTGTTCACCGTACGATCGCATGGGTTTATAACTGCCAGGCCATGCGATCGCATGGCCCCCTGGGACAGCTCACATTTGGTTGTTTTCTTCTTGCCGACAGTTTTATAAATATAATATATATATATATATAATTTTTAATAATTATTTATATATTATATTATATTCATGTGCATAGTTGACTTGTAATTTTTAGTCCGTTGCGTCGCGCGTTGAAAGTTGACTTTGGTCCCGGTTCCGAATTTTCGAACGTCCTTGCGTACAATTTAATATCTTGTATTTTGCGTTTCTCGTCTTGTACTCTTGTAATTTTGAGATGTTTCTCATCAATAATTTGAACCACTTTAATTGTACTTTGTACTTTTGAGCTTTTTGGTCGTTTGCATCTTCAATTCATCGAATCTGTCTTTTGTCTTCACCTTTTATTATTTAAACGAATATTACTTGTAAATAGAACAATTGCAACCAAAAGCTTGTCTTTCTTGATGGATAATGCTATGAAATATATATTCATTTTTAGCATTATCAACAGTTAGTAGTCCACAGTTACTAACTCAATAATTCATATATAGTTTATAATATTCGAATTAATTAATACGTATCGTGACCCGTGTACATGTCTCAGACTCGATCACAACTCAAAGTATATATATTATTATAGAATCAACCTCAACCCTGTATAGAGAACTCGATCATTACTGCATATAGAGTGTCTATGGTTATTCCAAATAATATATATAGATGACGTCGATATGATATGTCAATACATTGTATACGTGTCCCGATATTTAAAGTGCGTAAAATAAATAACAGAAATTAAATGACGATAAATAAAATTGCGATAAAGAAAATGTAATCAGTTAGCTAGGAACAGTTAGCTAGGATTTTGTTAGCGTGGATTCTTAACAAAATTTCTCATAATTATATTGTTTGTTTCTAACAAATTTTATTTTGTCCAATGTTCTCTTCATTATTTCACTTGTTGAATTCTGATAAGTCAAAATCCAAATATGAAATTGAATGAAAATGGTTATTCTGCAGTGAACGGATTCGTATATCTATGGATGTAAGTAGGATATTAAATGATCGTTGAATCAGATTCGAAGAATGTACAGTGTAACTTATTAATGTGGAATCTAAATATTCCTCGGGTATTACCTACCCGTTAAAATATTTTCACCATTAACATTTTGTACAAAAAATTTTTTAATTACAATCTTTATGAAAACATATATACATATATATTTTCTTCAGATGTAATCATGGATTTAATGAGTTAATATGATATTAAACTCATTTGGTTTACGGTTAGAACTAGAGTACATAATCTCTAAAACATTAGAGGTTACATAACCATCATTTCGAATGAAGATAAATGATGTAGAACGATACGTAGAACGATGATTATGCTCAAGGTACATAATGAGATGTTGAGGCGTGTGATGTTGAAACTTGGGTTGTTGATGGTACTGGTGATGTTACTGATGGTACGGTTGGTGCCGATGATGTTGCTGAAGCTGGTAAATTTTGCACCATATTCTCCAAATTGATTATTCGAGCACGAAGTTCGTTGACTTCTTCTATTATTCCGGGATGATTGTCGATCAGAACGAACGGATGAATAAGGTTTAGAATCTTAGATAGAATATAATCGTGGTGAGATATTCGGGAAATGAGGCTGAAAATGGTGTTTCGGACAGGTTCGCCGGTAAGTGCTTCAGGTTCATCACCAAGAGGTGAATTCGGTTGGTGGAAGGGATCGCCTTCTTCGCGTCTCCATTGATTAAGTCGACTATGAACCCATCTCCAATTCATCCAGAATAAATGATGGCTGATTGGTTGATTCATTCTGGTGACGCTGCTTTCAGAGTTTAGGTGAGCATCCATGTCAGAATAGCTGTCGAATTCCGAAGAACTTGAACTAGTGACGAGTCCCATTTCGTACTTTCGAATAAAGGATTTTTCAATATGAAATGATTTTCGGCTATCGGATGGCATTCTATTTACATAGAATATCTATATATATAGAACAAAAGATTTCGTATATTACGGAGGAATTTACGGAATATGTCAGGCAAGTCTATAGTAACAGATACGCTAAAATATGAATTATCAGATACGCTAAGATATGAATTTTGTCTATACACTATCGATGCACTAAATGCAGTAACACGTGTCTAGACTAAGAATGATAAGCAGGTAATTTTCGATACGAAATGATAAGCAAAACTTTTGACATGTAGACACGGTCGATGTCCAGACTCACTAATGCATCTTAACAACTATCAGTTAGACACACTAATGCAAGACCTGGTTCGCTAAGACCACTGCTCTGATACCACATGAGACGACCCGTCCTAATCCATCCGAACGAATACATTACATTTGGTTACATCGCGAGGTACTTGACCTCTATATGATACATTTTACAAACATTGCATTCGTTTTTAAAAGACAAACTTTCATTACATCGAAAGTTGATGGCATGCATACTATTTCCTAATATGTCCAACTATAATTGACTTAGTAATAATCTTGATGAACTCAATGACTCGAATGCAACGTCTTTTGAAATATGTCATGAATGACTCCAAGTAATATCCTAAAATGAGCTAATGCACAGCGGAAGATATCTTTAATACCTGAGAATAAACATGCTTTAAAGTGTCAACCAAAAGGTTGGTGAGTTCATTAGTTTATCATAAACGATTATTTTTATCATTTTAATAGACCACAAGATTTTCATTTCCATTTCTCATAAATATACGTCCCATGCATAGAGATAAAAATAATCATTCATATAGATTGAACACCTAGTAACCGACATTAACAAGATGCATATAAGAATATCCCCTATCATTCCGGGACATCCATCGGACATGATAAAACAACATCGAAGTACTAAAGCATCCGCAACCATGGATCGGGTTTGTTAGGCCCAATAGATCTATCTTTAGGATTCGCGTCAATTAGTAGATCGATTTACTAATTCTTAGGTTACCAAGCAAAAAAGGGGCATATTCTGCTTCGATCATTCAACCATAGAATGTAGTTTCAATTACTTGTGTCTATTTCGTCAAACATTTATAAAAAACAGGGCATGTATTCTCAGTCTCAAAGATATATATTGCAAAAGCATTTAAAAAGGGAGCAAATGAAACTCACTATACTGTATTTTGTAGTAAAAATACATATGACGACACTGGATAAGTGCAGGGTTAACCTCGGATTCACGAACCTATATCATTTGTATATATTAATACATATATTTGTAATCGAACAATTATATATATTATTATTAGTAATATACTTCTTATTTAAATAATTTAGGCATTCCATTAATAATTTACATATATTTATTTTATATATCTTACTTATTATTATAAAAATAATAAGAGTTAAATTATATATATTAGATATATTTTTATGTAACTAATATTTATTTGGTTAAAATAATACTAATAAATAAAAAGTCGTAATATCTTTATAATAATATCAGTAGTTATAATAGTATTAATACTCATTTTAAAAGTAATGATAATAATAATAATAATAATAATAATAATAATAATAATAATAATAATAATAATAATCATGATAATTACTAATAATCATTTAAATGTTAATACTAATAATATTATTAATATTAATAATAATATTAATGATAATAATAATACTTAATAAGTAGCTTAATAATAATTTTAATCATTCTCATTTTAATATATGTACTTAAAATTTTTATTTTTTACAATTATATTCTTAACAAAATTATTTACATCTTAATATTCATAATCCTACTAATAATAATAATACTAATGATAATAATAATTATAAATAATAATAATAATAATAATAATAATAATAATAATAATAATAATAATAATAATAATAATAATAATAATAATAATAATAATAATAATAATAATAATAATAAAAATTATACTCTTTATTATCATTATCATATATGTATTATCATGTATTTGTTATCATGATCATCATCTTATATCTTCTAACCCTTATCATTCTAGTATTATCATCATCTTCACATACTGTCATTATCATTCTATATATAATATTAACATCATAAACATAATATTAATAATAATAATCATCATATTCTTAATGAATAATAATAATGATTGTATTAAGTAAATAGAATACCTAAATGGAAATTAGATTTTGGCCCAAGTATAAAATAGATCATAACAGCCTATTCAATCCCTCCAGTACACCACGTTTTCTTTTATTTTTCTTTTTCTTTTTTTTATATATATACCGTCGACAATCATACAAATCAAATAGAAGTCGTTCATGGTTCCATCGAGTAACCGAATTAAATTAGCAGATAGCAGCGTGATTGTAACAGAAACAGAAACACCTGGATTGTGGGTGATCTTGATTGACAGGAAAAATTATGCAGCAGCAGCAGCTTAACGATGAAGAAGATGAAGTTGAAAATTGATTTATAATTCTGGAATGTTTCAATGATTTATTTCTTCATGAAATACATAACAAATCCTTCAAGGAACCTTCAGGCATCATCGTTTGATCCTAAAACAATATCTAATTTACGAATTTGAATTTTAAAGATTCGGTTGACTTTTTGATTATAAATTTTGACTCACAAATTCATACTCTATAGAAAGAATTGGAATGTGAAACTCTACAGAAAGTTCGATTGAAGGATTTCTAACCTAACTGCAATTCTAGTTTTGACAATTGATTGGTTATTCAGGTTATGGGAAAAAATATTTGAACAGAGTAATCTTGTTCTTCGTTTCTGTTTAATCAATAATAATAGTTGATAATTGATAATGGGAACTTAATTAATTCTCTCAACAATCAAGCAATTACCGATTGTTTTATAGTGAGATATTTGTCGACAATGAATCTTCAATCAAATATAAAGTCGGAAAAAAAATAAAGGGACAGCGATGTGTAACAGTAACAGCTTAATGTATTTTTTTGTATTTATATTTCATATTTAATTATACTAATAATCAATAAATATAGATATATATTAATAATAATACTATTAATATTAATATAAATGATAATTATAATATTAATAATTATAAAATGATTATAATAATCTTATTAATGATAAAAATAATAATTGTATTATTTTTATATATAATAATAATGACGTTGATAACTTATATAAATAATAATTTTTAATGATAATAGTAATAATAATTATAAGAGTAATAATAATAATGTAACAAATTACATGCCTTAAATTTCATAACTATATATTATAAAAAACAGAATAACAATCTTGATAATACTGATATTAATATACATTTTAATATTAATATTAATATTAATAATAATGAAAGTAATAATAATAATAAATAATAATGATGATATTAACTATAAAATGATACAAATAATATTATTAATGATAATAAATTGTATTTATTTTTATAATAACTAAAATAACAATTTTTTTATTGATAATTTAATAACTTAACGAATCTTTAATCACACGTGGGAGAATAGAATGAAACTTTAAAAACAGTAACATCCAATCAATTAGTGTCCAATCAATTTGGTACATTTTTAATATTATTCAATTAGCCACAGTTTATTATGTCGATAGATGTTTTAGGTTTAACAGTAGTACATATTATAATGTTATATTAACATCACATTTTACAATCAAATATAAAACAGCAGTCATCGAATAATAAACAAATGTTACAATCGTTTACTAAATGAATTCGAAACCATTTATATTCGAATTACATTATATTATTATATTTTAATAATAATTTAATTATTTCATAGATCATAAATTAGTTCAAATTATTATTTCATATTATACTTTATTTAGTGTTTCTAATTATTACTTATATACTTATATACACATATATACATACTTATTTACAATTAATGTTCGTGAATCGTCGAGAGCAGTCGAAGGTCAATTGAATATATGAACATCGTTTCCAAAGTTTTCTAAACTCAACATTACATACTTTGCTTATCGTATCAAAATCATATAAAGATTAAGTTTAAATTTGGTCGAAAATTTCTGGGTCGTCACATCCAATAGCCTCCAAAACTTCCCTCCTAAAATCATCATTCGGTGGTGAATCAACAAATGGTCCACCGAGTAGTTGTAAAGCTCATCGAATAGAATCAATGGTGATGGAGCAGGTTAGGGTTTCAGTGACCATGCCATAAACACATGGTGTACCCTGTTGAGTATTAGCCTTCGTCGTCATATACGAGAATCTACCTAAACAGGCCAGATAAAATTGTGAAGGAATGCCGGTAATAGATCTGGCAGGTGGGGATTGCCTTACATAATCAGTCATGGTTTCATAGCCCATGTTAGCTTTGGATTTAGGAATAGAGAGAGAGTGAGCAGCATTGCCTCTAGATAGGCGTATTTGATCATGAACAGGTGCAGAATATGCCTTTATCAAACTTGGATGTAAGGCAAACAATGATTTGGGTTCATTGTGTTCTTCAGGTTGGGGTTGTGGTTATTGTTCAGGTTGTTGCTGCTGAGGTTGTTTAGGTTGCTGTTGTGGTTGTTCCTCCGGTTGATTCACAATTGGTTGTGGTTGTTGTTTAGCCATTGTTGAAAATGGAAGATGAAAGTTTGAAGATTTGAAGATTTAGGAATTTTGAGAGAAAAAGGGGAGTTTTGGAAGTTTAATAACTGAAGGTTATTATGGAAAATAAATCACCCTATTTAACCTTTCAGATTGGTGGAAAAAGTGCATGAGAGAGAAAATGGCAACTGTTGTCTGCAGGCGCGTGGGTAGATTTGACAGACTGGCATGTTTTTGAGGGGACATCAGACTGTTGACATGACATCTAATCGGCTTGGACACTCATCACTCCCATTAGGCATTAAATACAGTAGGTTTTAATTCAAATTTGAAGTTAAAAACTACAAAATAAAGTTTGTGTTAAAATACAAAAATCCTTTCGTTACATTTAATATGTCGTGTATTTAATTTAAATCATTGGGGTTAAATGAGGTTCAGTTTTAAGGTATCAAATTAATGTTGTATTATTTCATTTTACACATAGTAAAACCATTATAAAAGACCTTGTTGTGCCGATTGTTTAGAATATAGGAAGTAAACTAAAGATTATGTCATACTGGTTTGCCCTATATGCTATTGAACCAGCACACCAACAAAGTTGTCTTTTATTTAAAGTTCAAGCATACCCAGCTCAGAGATGAGATAGTTAAAACGTTTCTCATCTAGGGGCTTTGTGAAAAGATCTGCTAATTGCTGGTCTGTTGAAATAACGTGTAGCTCCACATCTCTTTTTTGAACATGATCCCTTATGAAATGATATCGAACATCAATGTGTTTTGTCCCTGAATGCATCAAATGATTGTTGGTAATGGCAATTGCACTGGTGTTATCGCAGTAGATTGGAGTCTTTGTAACATGAACACCATAGTCATTCAGCTGGCTTTGCATCCATGGTACTTGAGCAGTACAACTACCAGCAGAAACATATTCTACCTCAGCAGTAGATGTGGACACAATATTTTGCTTTTTGCTCGTCCAGCTGACTAGCCTACCACCCAGCAACTGGCAACCACCGGTATTACTTTTCCTGTCAATTTTACATCCTGCAAAATCAGCATCTGAATACCCAATTAGTTCAAAACCTGGTCTTTGGAATACCAAAGACCACGTTTGGCAGTACCTTTCAGATACCTAAATATCCTTTTTACTGCCAGCAAATGTGACTCTTTAGGATCAGCTTGATATCTAGCACAGAGACATGTGGCAAACATAATATCTGGTCTGATGGTTGTGAGATAAAGTAGGGACCCAATCATACCTCTATATTCAGTGATATTGACTGGTTCACCATTGGGATTAACATCGATTTTGATGGATGCTGCCATTGGAGTCCCTATGTCTTTTAAACAGGTCAGACCAAATTTTTTAACGTATCTTTGATATATTTATCTTGACTTATAAAAATCCCATTATCAAGTTGTTTAATTTGCAATCCTAAAAAGTATTGCAAATCTCTTTGTAAACTCATTTCATATGTTTTTGACATAAGTTTTGAAAACTTTTGACAATGTTTTTCATTTTTAGAACCATAAATAATATCATCCATATATATCTGTACCAGCAAGAGATCACCATCTATCTCCTCTGAGAATATAGTGGTATCAATTATTCTAACTTTAACACCTAAACCAGTGAGATACACATGAAGTGTCTCATACCAAGCTCTTGGTGCCTGTTTTAGGCCATAGAGAGCTTTGTATAACTTGTAGACATGGTCTGTATATTTACTGCTTACAAAACCAGGAGTCTGTTTGACATAGACTTCTTCTTGCAGCTTCTCATTTAGAAATTCAGATTTAACATCTATCTGGAATACCTAAAGTTCATCTTAGCATCATATGCCAAGAATAATCTGATAGCTTCCATCCTAGCCACTGGTGCATATGTCTCTCCATAATCCAATCCTTCTTCCTGTCTAAACCTTTGAGCTACCAATCTAGCTTTGTTTCTGATCACAATCCCATCTTCATCCATCTTATTCTTAAATACCCACTTGGTACCAATGATCTTCTTTGTTTCATCATCAGGTTTAGGTACCAATATCCAAACCTTATTCCTATCAAACTGAGAGATCTCTTCTTGCATAGCTCCTGCCCAGCTAGGATCTTTCATTGCTTCTTAAGGACACGTAGGTTCAATGGTAGACACAAAATTCACATGCATATAAAAATTGCTGGTTGCATGTCTCCTTGTCTTAACAGCACGAGTCAGATTACCAATAATATGCTTAATTGGATGCTCCTTTGTCCATCTAGTGTTATGAACATGTGAGCTTGTTATGGAGCACATAGCATCTAGATCACCAGCTGGTTCAGCAGTATGTACAGCAGTAGAGGACAGCTGTTCATTGTTAGTAGAACAAGTGCCAGCTTGTGATCCTTCAGAACCAGTAGACCTTTGCTCAATTTGTAGTACTTTAGTAGAGCCAGTAGGTCCACATGGTTTAGACAAAGATGGAATAGAATATTCCATCTCATCTTCAAAGAACCCAGCAGCATGGAATGGAGAGGGAATGACTGCTAGTTCTACTTCATCATTAAGAGCTTGCTGAGTAGGCTCTTCAAATAATAACTCCTCATCTTCTTGACCAGAAGATGAGGTGGGGGCAGTTTCATCAAATGTGACATTAATGGATTCTTCAAAACAGCCCCTTCTTTTGTTGTAGACCCTATATGCCTTTGACATGTTGGAATATCCAAGAAGTATTCCTTCATCAGCTTTAGCATCAAACTTACCAAGCTGGTCCCTATTGTTTAATGAAACAGGGAGTGCCAAATACATGAAGAAACAAAATTGAGGGTCTTCTTCCTTTGAGAACTTCATAAGCAGTTTTCTGATGTCTTTTCACTATTAAAGACCTATTCTGGGTAAAGCAGGCGGTATTCACAGCTTCTGTCTAGTATGAATTCTTTAACCCAGACTTAACTAACATAGATCTTTCTGCTTCAATGAGAGTTCCGTTTCTTCTTTCTGCAACACCATTTTGTTGTGGTGTTCTCACAGTAGAAAAGTTTTGTGAAATACCTTTGTCAGCACAAAATTCTTCCAAAGTTGCATTTCTAAATTCTGTACCATGATCACTTCTTAGATGCTTCATCAATTTCCCATTCAATAGTTTCATTCTTTTGATAAAATTGATAATTTTATCAGCAGCTTCACTCCTTTACTTCAAAAAGAATACCCAAGTGTATCTGGAATATTCATCAACAATAACCAGTATATACTTCTTCTCACTACAGTTGTCTACATTAACAGGATCAAAGAGGTCCATATGAAGTAGGTGAAATGGTTTCTCAACAGATGTTTGACTTGAATGAAGCATGGTGATGCTTTCCCTTTTCACAACCAGGACACAATCTGTCCTTTACATAAGACATGGTGGGTAGCCAAGACACTAAACTTTTACTTGATAATTTGTGAATATCTTTAAAGTTGAGATGTGAGAGTCTCTCGTGCCATAATCACTTGAGGTTGTCTGCTGCCTTTGAGTAAAAACAAGTATCAGTTGTAGTAACTGTTGTGTTCATGTAAATTTGATACATGTTCTCATGTCTTTTTCTGTCAACAGTGGCTTCCCCGTCTTATAAAAAATAGTGTCACTTTTCCTTCTGAATTGGACTATCTTTCTTTTGTTTGTCAGTTGGCTTATGCTAAGCAAGTTATCTTTAAGCCTAACGACATATGCTACATTTGAGAATGTAACATTCACATTTGTTAAAGTACCAAAACTCTTTGTATAACCCAAAGAATTATCTCCATATGAAAAAACTGGACCATCCTTTTCTTGATAGTCCATTAGCAGGGACTTACATCCGGTCATATGTCTCGAACACCCACCATCGAGATACCAAATTTGCTTGTTTTGAATGCCCTGCATAGTAGCTAAGAGATTAGTTCTTTTTGGGAACCCATCCAAGGATGGGTTCTGGAAGAGTCATCTTTGATGCCTTCTTCCTTGCTGCTTGATTGGTTTGAGGGGTAGCAGCATTGGGGTTCATAGTTTGGGTACACTGATTGGACAAGTGACATTTGCTGCCACATTTGTAGCATTTTATCAATTTTGGTCTCGGTAGCTGGTTGACAGTAGATGTACTGGGTGGCTGGTCTGCTGCTGACTTTAAGTGATAGCCAGTAGCAGCTGGTCGAGCTTCACAGTCAGTATCTTAGTGATAGATGCCTCAGTACTTGACTCTACTATTTTAGCTTTTCCCTTATGGGCAACTTTTGGCTTGGAACCAGTACCATTAACGTGCTTTACTGCTTTGCCTTTAGATATTGACTTACCCGTGTGGGAAGTTACTGGTTTGTCTGTTGCTACTGGTTGACCAGCAGGAGTAACTTTAGACTTACCAGTGTCAGGATTTACTCGTCCGTCTGTTGTTGCTGGTTGACCAGTATGACTTTCAGTAGCAGGTCAGCATTT
Source organism: Rutidosis leptorrhynchoides (assembly GCF_046630445.1). Lineage (NCBI taxonomy): Eukaryota > Viridiplantae > Streptophyta > Magnoliopsida > Asterales > Asteraceae > Rutidosis > Rutidosis leptorrhynchoides. The sequence continues at coordinate 327,012,707 of NC_092335.1, forward strand.
AGACATCTCAAAGATTTAACTGATTTTGAATTTCTTAGATTGTTTTTATTTATTTATTTCTTGATTTGTCTTTCTTTGGGAGTCATGTAGTAAATGCTTAAGGGATCAGTAATCTCATCATCTGGAATACTGATTTCCTTAGCTTTAACTTCACTCTCTAAAATATCTTTCATAGACGGTGGTGGGGTCACTGTAGGTCTGACAAACTTATTTGTTAAGACCTTTTTACCCTTAACTATCTTGGCAAAGGTGTTTGGCAAGACAGCTTCAGGATCAATTTCAAGATTATGGTCCATAAAAGTAACTTCTGCAAGAACAGCAGTAGCAGCATAGTCACCAGCAAAGAAAGCTTCAACTTGAGCGGGCACCTGCTCATTAACACACTCGGTTGTGCGTTAAGCAGATGTACACCATGAAGCAACAATCTTTTTAAGATTGTTCAGCTGGTCTTTGACTTCTGCTGCCTCAACGTGAAGGGACTTTAAAGCAAAATTCTATTTTTCAAGTTTGGAAATTTCATCTTTCAAGATTTTAATTTCATCAGTTTTGCCTTTAAATTTCTTATTTAAAGATTTAATATCAGTTTTAAAAACCTCTTCACGTTTACTGCCTCTACATAAATCAACTCTCAGATAGTCAAACATTTCAGCTTTTTCATCATCAGTATAAGTTCAAAATTTATCAACCTTATACAGCATTTCAGATTTCCATTGAGGTGAATTCCTTTTTGAGTCAGCTTCCCTCATATCAGCCACAAATGTACTACCATTATCTTCCTCATCGAACTCCTAAACCTCTTTGGCCATCAAACACAAATTTTTACCAGAAGCATAACCAGCACAATCTTCATCAATCTCACTATCTGAATATGAAGATGAACTGGTTTCATCCCAATCATGATGCTCAACAACTAGTACCTTGACTAGTTTCTTCTCCTTTTTATCAGCCTTTGAGTTTTCCTTCATCTGAGCCTTCATTGCCTTATATTTGTTCTTGTATTTTTCAGCTTTTGAGAAGGAGTTAGCATGTGATGAAGGTTTCCTGGACATGCACTCAGCTGCAAAGTGTCCAATCTTCCCACAATTGTAACATTCAGATTTGGGGCCCTTGACTGATTTACTGCCATACCTAGCACTTGGTTTCTTACTCACTTCGTATGGTTGCTGATCCTATTACGATTGAACTTTTTGAACTGCCTAGCCAGCAATGTCATACCTTCAGCAAACCCTTCAACATCATCATCATCACTGCTTTCTTCAGAACCAGTACAACTACCTTCATCATCTTCAGCCAACATTCTTTAAACCAGTAAAGCTTTTTGAGATTTCTTTTTAGCAGCAGCAATAAGAGAAGTATCATCTGATTTTATAGATTTTGAAGTGGTGGGGGCAAATTTAAAGTTTCCTTTTAAATTAAGTTCAAGTTTGGCCTCAGCCTTATCATGGTTCCAAAGTGTACCATACAGAGAGGACATGTTAAAGTTCTTTAAAGTCTGAATAGTTCTTAAAGGGTCGATAACAGGTTTTCACTTAGCGGGCAGTGAGTCAATGAATTTGTTGACCTGTTCAAAATCAGTATAGGTGATTTTCAAGGTAAGCAGGTCAGCAATTAAGGAGTTAAACCTAATGAAAGTTTGCTTAAGGGTCTCACTTTTGTAGGCCAAGAACATTTCATATTCTCTTTTCAAAGCAATAATCTTATTTTGCCTAACCTCATCCATACTTTCATAAGTAACAACAAGATAGTCTAACATAGCTTTAGCATTCAGTTTTCCCTTAATCAATTTGAACAAATGATTAGGTAAAGTTATAGCTAGTAAGGTTCTAATCTTAATGTCAAGTCCAACACGACGTGTGTCCTCAGCATCCCATCTAGATGGGAAAAGAACAACTTCTCTACTAGAAATAGCAGGAGTGTCTGCTGTAGCATGAACACTTTCAAGTGTCTCGGTAGGGATGAGTGGACCATCCATGGCAATGCCAGGCATGAGGGGGTCAACAGACTCAAGATGGAGCAAGAACCTAGCCTTCCAGGTTTCATACTCATCTTCATCAAATTTAGGTGGTCTATTGGATGACCCATTTTCAAGGTAAGTTGTATTATTGTATGCAGCAATTAGAGAATTCAGATCCAAGATATGAGATTATCAAGACTGAAGCTCTGATACTAGTTGTTGGTCCCTTGAATAACAACAGGAGTGTTGTGGGGGGGGGGGGGGGTTGAATTCAATTCTTTTAATTAACTTAACAGTTATAACAGTTTAGTATTCAAGCAAGTAATTTAAATAAGAGTGAAAGGTAATTTTCAACGGTTTATTCTTTATTGATATGAATCACAAAGAATTACAACAGTCCTAGGCAGAATGACAGTTGGTTGATACAGAATATATCAAAGTTATAGCTATCGAGGATATCTTAAGATAATGAAAGTTTGGACTCTAAATAAATAAACCCTCACCACTAGTTATTACAATAGTAGATACTTCTATTTATAGTAGTCCTATTATCCATGTAATTGTTCTATTGTCTATTGGTACATAGGATATCTGTACTTATGGGGACAACTGCATCAGAGAGCGTGCTCTCTTCTTTCCTCTTTAGTAGCTATTTGCAGGAACAACCCGATTCAGTTTGGCACCACTATTTGAATAAACAAATAGAATGTTGGGTTCCCTAGGCATTGACAAAGTATTACACATGTCTGCACATGCGTTAAACTTCTGCATTCCCACATGGTCTTGTAAGGTCAATTTTCAGCCGCCAACGCGTGTACTTTTCTGTTCAACTTTGTCTTCGACTTCTGTTGAATAGTACAATTGATGTAGACCACTCAAGAAACCACTATGCTTGTAATGGAGCATAGCTTTCTTCGTGTAGTATGCTGCTTACCAGCTATGCTGGTTCCTTTATGCTGAGTCACTTGATATTCATGATTTGTTGTGCACTCATCCTGTGCCAATTGGAGAATACTGTCTACCTTGTGCTGGTAGACAAGGTAGCATAATAAAACACTCGACACAACAGTATTTGCTGTCTATACATAAACAAACCTATGCTGGCTGCACATAACATTTTAGTGTACACATTTGCTATTTTTTCATAATTAAATCCTTAATTATTTTGGGGACTCAACATCACCCATCCTAATTCTCATCGACCTACATATGACTTCATTAAAAAGGGAGGACTCTCCAAAACTTCATCTTCGAGAAATAGGAAGAATGATGATCAAGCAGGCCCGAGTGAATCAAGAAGAAGAACAATTGAAATCTCTGACAGTGATGAGGAAGCAACTGCTGATCCAGTGAGCAACTTGGATGTTGGTGGAAAACTTGATCACATTTACAAAAGTCAAATCAAGTGCATAAAGAAACAATCCAAGGTGAAAAAGCTACCGAAGGGAATGTTAAGGCACTTACTTGTGGATCAAGTGAAAATGCGGATGATGAAAGTGATTGAGGAACATGATTTGTGTTATAAACATGTTTAATTTGGGTTTGTAATTCGTACTTCGTTTATCTTGACATTTTCGTGAATGTATGATATTGCTTGTTTAGAATATGCCCACAGACCCTACACGGTCGAACCACGGTCGACCGTGATGTCAACCGCAGACCCACTGACACTTCTTTGGTATTCTCAATAAATGTGAAACAACTTTTAATTAATGATGTTTCTCTGCATAAATGACCAAATACCATTATAATTAATTGTAATTGGAAACTCTTGGATGAATCAATCTCCCAAAATAGTGAAATGTCATTTACCTCTCTAACTCTTTTTAAAGAAAGGTTATCAAAGAACTTCATGCACCCAAATCAATGAGTTCCTCTAAACCTTTCCTATTCTCTAACACTAAGCATCACTCAAATATGAAAGTCTCTAGGGTCACCAATAAAATCTCAAATGACATTAAGAAAACATCTGGTGATGATTCCAGACTCATACAAGAAGAATGTGAAGTATTCTTCTATGAATATTCTACTACTCAAAAGGAGTTTGTTAAAATAGGATGTGAGTCATTTCTCATGCATGAGACTCATGTCTTTCCCACTCTCGTCAAAGAATTCTACTCAAACTTTGAATTCTCATCTAATCGCATAGTGAAATTCAAAATGTTTGATCAAGAACATCTTTTGGCTCTCAAACAATTCAGGAAAATCCTCAAAGTTCCATCTAGAGGGGTTGAATTCTATACCACCCATAATCATATACAACTCCTACCTCGTTTCATTCCACGAAGGTGTGACGACCCGGAAATTTTCGAACAAATTTAAATTTTTATCTTTATATTATTTCGACAAGATAAGCAAAGTTTGTTAAGTTAAATCTTAAGGATTTTAAACCATGTTCATACATTCATTTAACTTTCACCAAACTCCAATGATTCACGGACCATTAAATGAACATATATGATTAGGTATGTATATGTGTATATATTATACCCTGAAAATGTCAACAAAGTATTTAAACGAATAACACTTTACATGAACGTATTTGTTTCAATATGATTAGCGATGGAATTAGAAGATAATATCAAATGAATGAATTATTAGATACATTGAATTATGATTACGAGTCTCTGTTGAGAGGTCCACTTTGATTTATGAAACTTTTCCTTTTTAACGGTATTCAGAAAAATTGGTAAAGTGATTTATTAGAAGGAACAAAAGTGTCAATTAATGGAACTAGACAAGGGTTAGTGGAGATTTCCGTTTGATTTTCAATTTATGATTTACAATAATTGTCTCGTGACTTTTAAACTATTAAACTTGTATATTAATTAACGTGGAAGTAAAATTGTAGAATATAGATAACTTAGAAGATGGATATCGACAAGTTAAGTAAATTAACGTTTTACATTAAAATGATTTTTTACGTTTATCTAACCTTTAGACATTATATCACGTTGTACCAAAAAATGTTAAAAACTTGAAATCTATTAAAAGTATATTTAATCTTACTTTTCTAAAATGTTTTACAATATAACAACTACTACTATTATAACCTTTGTAATAAAATGATTGGAATATAAAGTAATTGGAATATTAAAATGTCTTTGTAAACGTTTTTATAAATAAAGTATATCAATTTTAAACTTTAAAGATACAAATGTTACGAAATAATATTTCTTATCATTTAAACGATTTCAAAATATATAAATTTTAATATCATAAATTTTGAAAAACTATATATTATATAGTGTCCCAAATTTATATCTCGAAATGAAAATATAAAAATATATATATTTTAACTTAGTCATAAAACGTCCTGATTTAAAATAATATATCTCGATAAATAACGAGTCACTGATTTATAGAAGCAAATGACCACAACGCTCAATTTTATAGGTTACAGTTTTTATAAGGTAATTTATTGATGAGTAAGTCAAATTAGTTTTCTAGTATAGTCATGTGACAACGTACAATTTGTTGGAACTAAATTTACGAGTTAACTATACACGTAAATATAATATAATATATAATTAATTATGTAAATTAAATATAATATATATTAAATATAATTAAAAATTCGTCGGCAGCCTTAATCATTCGAGTGTGAGCTGGAAGCCATGGAATCGTGATCATGGCTAGTTTATCCTTAAAGTCTCCGCAGTCGCGGAGATAATGGTGAAATGTCCCGTTCATATTGATTATAAACGTTCCATATTAATTGATTTCGTCGCGAGGTTTTGACCTCTATATGAGACGTATTTCAAAGACTGCATTCATTTTTAAAACAACCATAACCTTTATTTTATCTATAAAGGTTTAAAAAGCATTACGTAGATTATCAAATAATGATAATCTAAAATATACCGTTTACATACGACCATTACATAATGGTTTACAATAAGAATATATTACATCAAAAATAAGTTTCTTGAATGCAGTTTTTACATAATATCATACAAGCATGGACTCTAAATCTTGTCCTTATTTTAGTATGCAACAGCGAAAGCTCTTAATAATCACCTGAGAATAAACATGCTTAAAATTTCAACAAAAATGTTGGTGAGTTATAGGTTTAACCTATATATTATCAAATCATAATAATAGACTACAAGATTTCATATTTCAATATACATCCCATACATAGAGATAAAAATCATTCATATGGTGAACAACTGGTAACCGACATTAACAAGATGCATATAAGAATATCCCCTATCATTCCGGGAAATCCTTCAGACATGATAAAAATAAATTCGAAGTACTAAAGCATCCGGTACTTTGGATGGGGTTCGTTAGGCCCAATAGATCTATCTTTAGGATTCGCGTCAATTAGTAGATTGGTTTACTAATTCTTAGGCTACCAAGCAAAAGGGGCATATTCGGCTTCGATCATTCAACCATATAATGTAGTTTCATTTACTTGTGTCTATTTCGTAAAACATTTATAAAACTGCATGTATTCTCATCCCAAAATATTAGATTTTAAAAGTGGGACTATAACTCACTTTCACAGATTTTTACTTCGTCGGGAGTAAGACTTGGCCACTGGTCGATTCATGAACCTATAACAAATATATACATATATATATATATATATATATATATATATATATATATATATATATATATATATATATATATATATATATATATATATATATATATATATATATATATATATATATATATATATATATATATATATATATATATATAAAAGTATGTTCAAAATATATTTATAACATTTTTAATACATTTTGATGTTTTAAGTTTATTAAGTCAGCTGTCCTCGTTAGTAACCTACAACTAGTTGTCCATAGTTAGATGTACATAAATAATTGATATATATTATCTTGAATCAATCCACAACCCAGTGTATACACGTCTCAGGCTAGATCACAACTCAAAGTATATATATTTTTGTAATCAACCTCAACCCTGTATAACTAACTCAAACATTACTGCATATAGATTGTCTATGGTTGTTCCAAATAATATATATACATGGGTCGATATGATATGTCAAAACATCTACATACATGTCTATGGTATCCCAAGATTACATAATATATTAGAGTACATGTATAATACAATATAAGTTAGCTAGGATATGATTTGTATAGAATTGTTACAATATTTCCCTCAGCTACAACAATCAAAAAATATCCAATCTTGTTTTACCCATAACTTCTTCGTTTTAAATCCGTTTTGAGTGAATCAAATTGATATGGTTTCATATTAAACTCTATTTTATGAATCTAAACAAAAAAGTATAGGTTTATAGTCGGAAATATAAGTTACAAGTCGTTTTTGTAAGAGGTAGTCATTTCAGTTGAAAAAACGACGTCTTGATGACTATTTTGAAAAACATACTTCCACTTTGAGTTTAACCATGATTTTTGGATATAGTTTCATGTTCATAAGAAAAATAATTTTCCCAGATGAACAACTTTTAAATCAAAGTTTATCATAGTTTTTAATTATCAAACCCAAAACAGCACGCGGTGTTACTACGACGGCGTATGTCCGATTTTACGATATTTTTCGTGTTTCCAGGTTTTAAATCATTAAGTTAGCATATCATATAGATATAGAACATTGTTTAGTTGATTTTAAAAGTCAAGTTAGAAGGATTAACTTTTTTTGCGAACAAGTTTAGAATTAACTAAACTATGTTCTAGTGATTTCAAGTTTAAACCTTCGAATAAGGTAGTTTTATATATATGAATCGAATGATGTTATGAACATCATTACTACCTCAGGTTTTGTGGATAAACCTACTGGAAATGAGAAAAATAGATCTAGCTTCAAAGGATCCTTGGATGGCTTGAAAGTTATTGAAGCAGAATCATGACACGAAAACAAGTTCAAGTAAGATTTCCACTCGAAATAAGATTGTTATAGTTATAGAAATTGAATCAAAGTTTGAATATGAGTATTACCTTGTATTAGAAAGATATCTTACTATAAATAAGAAAGATTTCTTAAGGTTGGATGATCACTTTACAAGATTGGAAGTAAGCTAGCAAACTTAGAAATATTCTTGATTTTATGAAACTAGAACTTATAGAATTTATGAAGAACACTTAGAACTTGAAGATAGAACTTATGAGAGATCAATTAGATGAAGAAAATTGAAGAATAAAAGTTTTTGTAGGTATTTTTAGTCGTTGGTATATGGATTAGATATAAAGGATGTGTAATTTTATTTACATGTAAATAAGTCATGAATGATTACTAATATTTTTATAATTTTATGAGATATTTTATGCTAGTTGCCAAATGATGGTTCCCACATGTGTTATGTGACTCACATAGGCTGCTAAGAGCTGATCATTGGAGTGTATATACCAAGAGTACATACATCTAAAAGCTGTGTATTGTACGAGTACGAATACGGGTGCATACGAGTAGAATTGTTGATGAAACTGAACGGGGATGTAATTGTAAGCCTTTTAGTTAAGTAGAAGTATTTTGATAAGTTTCTTGAAGTCTTTCAAAAGTGTATGAATACATATTAAAACACTACATGTATATACATTTTAACTGAGTCGTTAAGTCATCATTAGTCGTTACATGTAAATGTTGTTTTGAAACCTTTAGGTTAACGATCTTGTTAAATGTTGTTAACCCATTGTTTATTATATCTAAAGAGATGTTAAATTATTACATTATCATGATATTATGATATATTAATATATCTTAGTATGATATATATACAGTTAAATGTTGTTACAACGATAATCGTTACATAAATGTCTCGTTTCGAAATCATTAAGTTAGTAGTCTTGTTTTTACATATGTAGTTCATTGTTAATACACTTAATGACATGTTCACTTATCATTTATCATGATTAAACATAGTGTATCAATATCTTAATATGATTCATATGTATTTAGTAAGACGTTGTTATAACGATAATCGTTATATATATCGTTTCGAGTTTCTTAATTCAATAAACTCAATTTTATGTATATAACTCATTATTAAAATATCTAATGAGATACTTACTTATCATAATATCATGTTAAATATATATATAATCATATATATGTCATCATATAGTTTTTACAAGTTTTAACGTTCGTGAATCACCGGTCAACTTGGGTGGTCAATTGTCTATATGAAACCTATTTCAATTAATCAAGTCTTAACAAGTTTGATTGCTTAACATGTTAGAAACACTTAATCATGTAAATAACAATTTCATTTAATATATATAAACATGGAAAAGTTCGGGTCACTACAAATGGGTCCAGGTCAGGGCTATATATCTCGAACGTGACCGGGTTGCAATTCATTTCATCATTCGTCTCTCAAAACTCTCGATATATTATTATTATTATTATTATTATTATTATTATTATTATTATTATTATTATTATTATTATTATTAATCGTATTATTATTATTAGTATTATACATAAAATACTACGACGAGGTCAGGAGCGAGTTATTTAAAAACGGGTTTTGCGAGAGGGATGAAGCTAAGGAAATTATGGGTTATAGCTATGAAGGTTATGGGTATGGTTCGGGGGTATAACTTTAGAGGTCAATTTAGTGTTTATTATCTCCATTGTGTCTACGTACTTTTCCTACAATATTGAATTTCAATATTGATACGTAAGCACTCATAATTTAATTTTTACATATTAATAGTGTATCCCTGACTAGTGCTCGAGTATATAGGATTATGCATGCTTTTACTTTTGATATTTCCTTTAGTTAGGTTATGTTGAATCCTGAATTAATTATATATGCGGTTGAGATAAAGTATAAGATATGCATGTCGTTGGAAAGCTAACGAAAAATTAAGAACTTTTCATTTAGAACTCGAATGGTTTCGATGAACAGATTAGAAGTTATAGTCAACTGAATTTTTGTATTATTATTAGAAATGATTGTTATTATCGTCGTTATTATCGTCGTTATAATTAGTATCTAATTATTATTATTATTATTATGATTATTATGATTATTATTATTGTTATTATTATTATTATTACTATTATCATTATCGTTATTAATAAAAAGTATTATCATTAAAAATTGTTATTTTTGTTATTATTATTATTATTATCATTAAGGTTGTAATTAGTATTATTACTTATCATTAAAATAATTATTAGTATTATCATCAGTAATATTATAATTATTATTTTTAGTATCTTTATCATTAAAACTAATATTAGTATCACCTGATTAACATGATTAATATTATTATCATTATTATGAATGAGATAAAAAAAGAGTAATAAAACTATTAAACGAATTGATTAGGAAATAATGAGTATGAGTATCATGATGAAATTAAAATATTGTAAGATATTGATTTAGATAAAATTATCATTCTTATTTTTATTATTACTATTATTATTAAAAGTATCGTTAGTATTAAAACTATCATTTTAACGAAAATTATCATTTTAATAGAAATGTAATTGTTATTATAAAATATCATTATTCTTATCATTTTAAACAGAGTTATTATTTTAAAGTTAATATTAAAAAGTATAGTAAATATTAAAGTTATCATAATCAGAATTATCGTTTTATCTTAAAATCACTTTTAGTAAATATAAATATTTATATTCTTATTAATAGAATAATAATAATTATTATTACAAAATAATACAACTTTTATTTATTATTATTATCAATGCTATTTTATCAAATAAATATGTAATACAAATAATATAATTACCTTAATAAAACCTAACATAATATTTTTATGATATTAAATGAACTTTATAAATTTTATTACTTGAGATATATAAAAGTATATTTTTATATAAAGTTTTATTTATTAATAAATGAATTGTATTTTTTTACTTTAATAAATCTTTTAAAAATATTTAAAAATATAAAACGACGATATTTAAACTATATAATAATCATGAATAGATTTTGGAAGTCATTTTGGGTCAAGCTGATTTTTGTTGACTTTTGCATATTAGACTCGAGCATTAGGATTGTGATACACTACGGTTTAACCTAATTTGTTAAACAAATATTGATCAACATATAAATATATACTTAATATAGGTTCGTGAATCCGAGGCCAACCTTGCATCGTTCAATGTCGTCATATTTATTTTTACTACAAAACACAGTATAGTGAGTTTCATTACTCCCTTTATATATATATTTTTGGGACTGAGAATACATGCGCTGATTTTATTAATGTTTTACGAAATAGACACAAGTGATCAAAAATTACATTCTATGGTTGGATTATTAAACCGAATATCGCCCCTTCAAGTCTGGTAACCTAAGAATTAGGAAAATGGCCCCTAATTGACGCGAATCCTAAAGATAGACTTATCGGGCCCAACGAGCCCCATCCAGGGTATGGATGCTTTAGTACTTCGAGGTATTATTTAGTATATTAGCTGCGCGCTGTATACTGGGGGATATTCTATATGCATCTTGTTAAGGTCGGTCACCAGGTGTTCAATCCATATGAATGGTTTTTATCTCTATGCAGTTTGCGAATTCCCATTTATGAGAAATGAAAATATTGTGGTCTATTAAAATGATGAAAATGATCGTTTATGATAAACTAATGAATTCACCAACCTTTTTGTTGACACTTTAAAGCATGTTTATTCTCAGGTATTAAAGAGATCTTCTGCTGTGCATTAGCTCATTTTAGTGATCGTAATTGGAGTCCATCATGACATATTTCAAAAGACATTGCATTTGAGTCATTGAGTTCATCAAGATTATTATTAAGTCAATTATAGTTGGATAGTGGATATTATGAAATGGTATGCATGCCTGTCAATTTTCGGTGTAAAGAAAGTTTATCTTTTAAAACAAATGCAATGTTTGTAAAATGTATCATATAGAGTTCAAATACCTCGCAATGTAATCAACTATTGTGAATCGTTTTTAATCAATATGGACTTCGTCCAGATGGATTAGGACGGGTTATGAAAGAAAGGCACTCACGTCTCTCTTTCTCAATTTAAATCTCAAACTGAGTACACTTTGTCAAGAGGGCCTTCTTGACAGTGATGTTCGAATTGAATTTGAGAAATGGAAGACAATCATTTGTCACAACATCTTCTTTCGCAAAGATGATGACAATCATCTATCTGTGACAGGACTAGGACTTATCTGGTGCCTAAACAGTCAATACCGGTCAACATTGCTTTTCTAATGGCTTCACAAATGAATGATGTAAAGCAGGATCCTTTACAACCACTTCCCTATGGGGCACGTCTCACACGCATCTTCAAGTATCTTGATCTACTTGTCAACTACTCTTCTTCGTGTGGTAGACCTAGCGATGTCTTCGACCACCCAAATTCATGCAAATGAAGCATATGGCAGGTGCTATCATCATGATCTCATTAATATCTCATGTGAGATATTACGCATGTTGGATTCAGATGTTATTTTGAATAAGAGCATTTACTCTATGTATGTTCTTTGTTCTCACTATGTGTGCACTTTTTCTTAGGAATGAATAAAATATTGTGTGTTATGGTTGTTTTTTCTTTTCCATCATGTACGATTCAAGGGAGCATTTGTCTTAGGGTGAGCTTAGTTCCAGGGAGAGCTAACCTTTTTACTTTAACAAAAGGGGGAGAAACTTGGATAAGTGATGTTAACACTTGTATGTATTTATAGATATATATATCCACCATCACTTATATGTTTTTCATCATCAAAAAGGGGGAGAATGTGGGTTAACATGGGATTATGCTTAATGACTATACTAATCGTAACACATAATAATAAGTATTTTGATGATGACATATGCACATAACTAAAGGTGATGGTAGACATCTTGACATAAATAAACAAGTTCACTAATCCACACTTGCTCTCGCAAAAGACCAAAACTAAAAGAAAGCTTAAAATGAAAAACTGGGTACACGGCTAAACCACAGTCGACCGCAGGTCAGACCGTAGAGACTTGCACTCAGATTTACGAAACTTGAGATGCACGGTCGACCGCAGAAACCTACTGTCCGATTTTTGATCAAAAAATGTTTGACCACTTTCGAGCATCTATAATTTATGAAACCTATTCAAACATGCTTAGAATAGTTGCCTTCTTCATTTCCAAAGAAGTTTTGGTTACTAGAACACTAATCTTGGTTAATCATGCCTAATGACACCTTAATGATGATTAAACCTTGATTAAGGAAAACACATAAGTGTTTTAGAAAAACATGTATATCAAAAATATATCTAGACATTCTTAGGATGGTCACCAAGTCCCAATCAAGAGTTGCTCTTTCCTTGTAGATGTGTTGGACATTAATGTATGCTTATAAATTAATCTTGCAAATGTCACTTTGCAAGTAAAACTTACATAGTCTTAGATTAAGGCTATGTTATCACTATGTGCTTAATTCTAAGACTACTTAGTGATCTCTTGCTAGTCATTACATGTATTATTTCACTATGTGTTAAGTGCTAAATGATATGTAGTTATTTAGTATGTGTATGAACCATGTCTTGCTATGTGTTACAAGTTGGATTTCACCAACTAGTATTTGGACTAATTCAATATATGCATGTGTTACTTGGATAATGCTTAAAATGTTGTAATCTAATGAGCTTAAAAACAATGAAACATTAACACACATAAGTTTGCTTAAGTATAATATTAAGTTTCTGAATAAGTTTAAACTTGATTAACTTGATTAACTTAATTGTTATTACTTGCTTAATTTTTCAAGACATCATTACCACACTTAATTAATTACAAACTAGTTCAAATTTGAATACTAGCATGATTTGTGATTAAAGTGAGTTTGTGTCATCAATGACATATTGACTAACCAATAGAGATTTAGCAAATGTGTTAATTACAAAACTGAGATTGCCTCAAATGATTTTCCAGACTTGTATCCAAGAATGTTAGACTTTCCACTTTGAGCATGATAAGTCACTATCAAGGTAATACATCAAAGGTAAATGGACATATAATGCATATAGTACTTAAATAGGATGTTGTGTATCTTTTTGCAGGTGTTAAATGAAGTAAAGTGTCTAAAGAGTGATGTCCAAAACTGATTCAAACGACTATACAACGAATATATAATTTAGACTGAACCACGTGCACTCGACCCACGGTCGACTGTAGGCAAAGTCGGAGACATAGCTGACTTTTTATCTCTCCATATAAATAACAAGACTTGGAGAACTTTGAAGACTTGGACCTCTTTCATGCTACAACTCAAAATCATCAGAGAATCACAAGAACATAACATTCATACATATGTTTGTGATTAGCAAGAGAAGTTTTATAATCTCACAGGTGTTTGTAAACTTACCTTCAAATTCTAAACTTTGTAAGTTTGCATAGTGTTGTAATAATCCTTAGAATTATTTTAGGATGGTCATCACTAGAATGGGTGAGTCTTTGTAGTTTGTAATTAGAAGCATATGCTAGCTTAGCTATCATCTTCCTTAAAGGGAACTAGGGAGTTGATTAATCTCATTGGAGATTAATACTTGTCCAAGTTGAAGATAATTAACTTGATCTAAGTTGGAGGTAATCCTTCAAAGGGATAGAAGGATTAGGCTTGTTGTCTAAGGAGAAGTACAAGGCTTGTAAATCAGATCTCCACCGGTTTTGGGGAAAGGTGCTTAGTGAAGCAGAAAATCCTAATTAGTGAATCGGGGAGTAGATTAACGTGGATTAGTTAACATCCACCTGAACCACTATAAAACCTTGTGTTTATGATCTTTACTTTACATTCCGCATTATTACTGTAGTGACCCGAACTTTTCCATCTTTATAGATATATATTAAATGAAATTGTTATTTACATGATTAAGTGTTTCCAACATGTTAAGCAATCAAACTTTTAAGACTTGATTAATTGAAATAGGTTTCATATAGACAATTGACCACCCAAGTTGACCGGTGATTCACGAACGTTAAAACTTGTAAAAACTATATGATGACATATATATGGTTATATATATAGTTAACATGATATTATGATAAGTAAACATATCATTAAGTATATTAACACTGAACTACATATGTAAAAGCAAGACTACTAACTTAATGATTTTGAAACGAGACATATATGTAACGATTATCGTTGTAATGACATTTAATGTATATATATCATATTAAGAGATATTCATACATCATAATATCATGATAATATAATAATTTAAAATCTCATTTGATATTATAAACATTGGGTTAACAACATTTAACAAGATCGTTAACCTAAAGGTTTCAAAACAACACTTACATGTAACGACTAACGATGACTTAACGACTCAGTTAAAATGTATATACATGTAGTGTTTTAATATGTATTCATAAACTTTTGAAAGACTTCAAGACACTTATCAAAATACTTCTACTTAACAAAAATGCTTACAATTACATCCTCGTTCAGTTTCATCAACAATTCTACTCGTATGCACCTGTATTCGTACTCGTACAATACACAGCTTTTAGATGTATGTACTATTGGTATATACACTCCAATGATCAGCTCTTAGTAGCCCATGTGAGTCACCTAACACATGTGCAAACCATCATTTGTCAACTAGCATGAAATATCTCATAAAATTACAAAAATATGAGTAATCATTCATGACTTATTTACATGAAAACAAAATTACATATCCTTTATATCTAATCCATACACCAACGACCAAAAACACCTACAAACACTTTAATTCTTCAATTTTATTCATCTAATTGATCTCT
The DNA here is from genome assembly GCF_046630445.1 of Rutidosis leptorrhynchoides. NCBI lineage: Eukaryota > Viridiplantae > Streptophyta > Magnoliopsida > Asterales > Asteraceae > Rutidosis > Rutidosis leptorrhynchoides. The sequence continues at coordinate 327,028,364 of NC_092335.1, forward strand.
CTCAATTTCTATCTTCAAGTTCTAAGTGTTCTTCATAAATTCTACAAGTTCTAGTTTCATAAAATCAAGAATACTTCCAAGTTTGCTAGCTTACTTCCAATCTTGTAGAGTGATCATCCAACCTCAAGAAATCTTTATTATTTATAGTAAGATATCTTTCTAATATAAGGTAATACTCATATTTAAACTTTGGTTCAATTTCTATAACTATAACAATCTTATTTCGAGTGATGATCTTACTTGAACTTGTTTTCGTGTCATGATTCTGCTTCAAGAATTTCGAGCCATCCAAGGATCTGTTGAAGCTAGATCCATTTTTCTATTTTCCAGTAGTTTTATCCAAGGAACTTAAGGTAGTAATGATGTTCATAACATCATTCGATTCATACATGAAAAGCTATCATATTCGAAGTGGTAAACTTGTAATCACTAGAACATAGTTTAGTTAATTCTAAACTTGTTCGCAAATAAAGTTAATCCTTCTAACTACACTTTTAAAATAAACTATACACATGTTCTATATCTATATGATATGCTAACTTAATGATTTAAAACACGAAAACACGATAAACACCATAAAACCGGATTTACGCCGTCATAGTTAACCGGGGGCTGTTTTGGTTTGGATAATTAAAAACTATGAAAAACTTTGATTTAAAAGCTATACTTCTGGGAAAATTATTTTTCTTATGAACATGAAACCATATCCAAAAATCATGGTTAAACTCAAAGTAAAAGTATGTTTTTCAAAACAGTCATCAAGATGTCGTTCTTTCGACGGAAATGACTACCTCTTTCAAAAACGACTTGTAACTTGTATTTTCGACTATAAACCTATACCTTTTATGTTTATTTTCATAAATTCAAGTTCAATACGAAACATTGGCCGCTTAAATCACTCAAAACGGATTAGAAATGAAGAAATGGCGAGCAAAACAAAATTTGGTAAAAACTACTCATTTTAGCTACGTAAAAATTGGTAACAAATCTATTCCAACCATAACTTAATCAACTTGTATTGTATATTATGTAATCTTGAGATACCATAGACACGTATACAATGTTTCGACCTATCATGTCGACACATCTATATATATTTCGGAACAACCATAGACACTCTATATGTGAATGTTGGAGTTGGCTATACAGGGTTGAGGTTGATTCCAAAATATATATAGTTTGAGTTGTGATCAATACTGAGATATGTATACACTGGGTCGTGGATTGATTCAAGATATATATATTAATTTATTCATGTACGATCAATTGTGGACTTCTAGCATCGGACCGCTAACTAGACAACTAAAAATCATCAACACGTAATAAAGAAAATATTGTGAATATATTTCTATTATATTTTGATATATGTATATATTGTTATAGGTTCGTGAATCAACCCGTGGCCAAGTCAAATTATCGACGAAGTGATATTTGGTGAAAGTGAGTTATAGTCCCAATTTTAAAATCTAATATTTTTGGGATGAGAATACATGCAGGTTTTATAAATGATTTACAAAATAGACACAAGTACGTGAAACTACATTCTATGGTTGAATTATCAAAATCGAATATGCCCCTTTTTATTAAGTCTGGTAATCTAAGAATTAGGGAACAGACACCCTAATTGACGCGAATCCTAAAGATAGATCTATTGGGCCTAACAAACCCCATCCAAAGTACCAGATGCTTTAGTACTTCGAAATTTATATCATATCCGAAGGGTGTCCCGGAATGATGGGGATATTCTTATATATGCATCTTGTTAATGTCGGTTACCAGGTGTTCACCATATGAATGATTTTTATCTCTATGTATGGGATGTGTATTGAAATATGAAATCTTGTGGTCTATTATTATAATTTGATATATATAGGTTAAACCTATAACTCACCAACATTTTTGTTGACGTTTTAAGTATGTTTATTCTCAGGTGATTATTAAGAGCTTCCGCTGTCGCATACTTAAATAAGGACGAGATTTGGAGTCCATGCTTGTATGATATTGTGTAAAAACTGCATTCAAGAAACTTATTTTGTTGTAACATATTTGTATTGTAAACCATTATGTAATGGTCGTGTGTAAACAGGATATTTTAGATTATCATTATTTGATAATCTACTTAAAGCTTTTTAAACCTTTATTGATGAAATAAAGGTTATGGTTTGTTTTAAAATGAATGCAGTCTTTGAAAAACGTCTCATATAGAGGTCAAAACCTCGCAACGAAATCAATTAATATGGAACGTTTTTAATCAATAAGAACGGGACATTTCAGTTGGTATCCGAGCGTTGGTCTTAGAGAACCAGAATTTTGCATTAGTGTGTCTTATCGAGTTTGTTAGGATGCATTTGTGAGTCTGGACTTCGACCGTGTTTACTTGAAAAATGATTGCTTAACAAATTTTGTTGGAAACTATATATTTTTAACATGTGAATATTATGTGATATATTAATCTCTTAACGCGTTTGATATTATGTGATAGATGTCTACCTCTAGAACAAGTCCCATTGACTCATCTAATAATAATGAAGAGTCAAATGTAAATTGGAATGATTCATGGACTGATTCACAAGTTCCCGAAGAGGAACCGGAAGAAGAGTCGGAACCGGAAGAAGAATCGGAACTGGAAGAAGAATCGGAACCGGATGAAGAAATAGAACCGGTGGGGGAAATAATAAAACGGTTAAGTAAAAGAAAATCCTCAACCAACCGACCAAGGTTAATTATGGTCAATGGTGTTTTCGCCAAGGAAGCAAAATATTGGGAGGATTACCAATTCTCCGATGAATCAGGATTCCGACGAGAATTCCGATGATGTTATAGAAATTACCCCAACTGAATTTAAAAAGGCAAAAGAAAATAATAAGGGAAAGGGCATAAAAATAGAGAAATCTAATTCCAACCCCGATGAACTTTATATGTATCGTCAACCCCCGAAGTCCTTAAGTTGTAACAATGACCCGGGAACCTCTAAACCACCAGGTTTTTCTAAACCAATGTGGAAAACGACGGCTCGTATTAGGGGAACATCATATATCCCTAGAAACTTGGCAAAACGAACCAAAACCGAAGAAGAAGAAACAAGCGAGTCGGAATAAGATAGTTGTATTCATGTGGTGTAATATATGTAATATAGTGTGCTTATGCTTTATGATATATGTAAAAATTGCTTGTATTAATAAGTAATTTTTTTTATGAATCTAACTCTTGTCTATTTTACAGTATAAAAACACAAAATGGATTGACAACCCAATATTTTAAGAGACCTACCCGGAGACATGATTGATGAAATCTTGTCTAGAGTCGGTCAGAATTCTTCGGCACAACTATTTAAGGCGAGATTAGTTTGTAAGACATTCGAAGAACGTTCCAAGAATGCCTTGGTTTATAAAAGGCTTTCGTTCGAAAGATGGGGGATATCACATTGGGAAATCCATAAGTTAAGATGTGTTTACTTTGACGCATATATTGCGGGGAACCCAAATGCTATTTTACGCAATGGGTTAAGAAATTATTTTGACTCAATATATCCGAATATTGGACTTAGTGATTTAGAAAAAGCGGCTAACATGCAACATAAAGAAGCATGTTATGCTTACGGATTAGTAATGTTCGCTTCTCACCAAAGTGAGAACAAGAACATCGGGCTACAACTATTAAACAAAACGTTCCCACAAGTGACGGAGTCGATAATTGGGGTAAGAAATGAGGTTTTTAGATTGTTACGGGACTGTTGGACATTACGTAACCCTCGTCCCTTTGACGACATTACAACACGCTGTCTTATCAACGGCCATAACGGTTATGTTCCACAAGACCAAGGATGGGAAGTAATCCTAGCAAAACCAGAATGCATGACTTGTTTCTGGACGTATGAATTACGTGTCTTTATTGCCTTTGCTGAACGACTTGTGTACTAGCTAGAATTATCTTCATAACCATCTTGTATCAAATTTATTGTGTGCTATATTTCATGCTATATGTAAAATAAGCGGTATTGTAAGTTTGTAAAATATTGTGTAAAAGTTTGAACGCGAAATATTATTATAATCAGTTTTTCATATAGAATTGTAGTAGTTGAATTGTATATTAGCTACTAAGTATGAACTTAACGGGTAGGTACTACCCGAATTTAAACTTATAAAACGCTAATATGAAGAAAAAGCTTTTATAAATGAGTTCATATTATGGTACGAAATACTATTAACTACTCTTAATATTCTGTATGATTAACTTGATCCATTTGACTATTTTGAAGGAAATGGAACCGACTACTCGACACACCGTGAATATGAATGAAGAGGAATTCCGTACTTTTCTAGCTTCAAACATAGCCGCAGTACAGGCTGCACTACATTCCAACAATAACCTTGGATCTAGCAGTACAGGAAATCGTGTAGGATGCACCTACAAAGAATTCACTACCTATAAACCTTTGGAATTTGATCGAACCGAAGGACCGATCGGATTGAAACGGTGGACCGAGAAGGTCGAATCGGTGTTTGCCATAAGTAAGTGTACTGAAGAGGACAAAGTGAAGTACGCTACGCATACCTTCACAGGTTCTGCGTTAACATGGTGGAATACCTATCTAGAGCAAGTGGGACAAGACGATGCGTACGCACTACCGTGGTCAGCATTCAAGCACTTGATGAACGAGAAGTACCGTCCCAGAACCGAGGTCAATAAGCTCAAGACAGAACTTAGAGGGTTACGAACCCAAGGATTTGATATTACCACGTACGAAAAACGATTCACAGAATTGTGCCTATTGTGTCCGGGAGCATTCGAAGATGAGGAAGAGAAGATCGACACGTTTGTGAAAGGATTACCGGAAAGAATCCAAGAAGATATAAGTTCACACGAGCCCGCCTCCATACAACAGGCATGTAGAATGGCTCACAAACTAGTGAACCAGATTGAAGAAAGGATTAAAGAACAGACTGCTGAAGAGGCCAATGTGAAGCAAGTCAAAAGAAAGTGGGAGGAAAATGGTGATAAGAATCACCAATACAACAACAACAGCAATTACAACAATAATCGTAACAATTATCCCAACAATCGCAACATCAATCGTAACTACAACAAACGGCCCAACAACAACAACAACAACAACAACAGCAACTACAACAATCATCCCAACAACAATAATAATCGCAACAACAACAACAATCAGAAGCAGCTATGCCAAAGGTGTGAAAAGTATCACTCGGGGTTCTGCACCAAATTTTGCAACAAGTGTAAAAGAAATGGTCATAGCGCGGCGAAGTGTGAGGTCTACAGACCAGGGGTTAATAGAACGAAAGGAACAAATGGTGTCGGAACGTGTAATGGCGGAGCAAGTAGTGTCGGAGCAAGTTATGCCAATGTAGTTTGTTATAAATGTGGAAAATCGGGCCACATTATTAGAAATTGCCCGAACCAGGAGAACACGAATGGACAAGGCCACGGAAGAGTTTTCAATATTAATGCGGCAGAGGCACATGAAGACCCGGAGCTTGTTACGGGTACGTTTCTTATTGACAATAAATATGCTTACGTTTTATTTGATTCGGGTGTGGATAGAAGCTATATGAGTAGAGATTTTTGTGCTAAATTAAGTTGTCCATTGATGCCTTTGGACAGTAAATTTTTACTCGAATTAGCAAATGGTAAATTAATTTCAGCAGATAATATATGTCGGAATCGAGAAATTAAACTGGTTAGCGAAACATTTAAGATTGATTTGATACCAGTAGAGTTAGGGAGTTTTGATGTGATAATCGGTATGGACTGGTTGAAAGAAGTGAAAGCAGAGATCGTTTGTTACAAAAATGCAATTCGCATTATACAAGAAAAAGGAAAACCCTTAATGGTGTACGGAGAAAAGGGCAACACGAAGCTACATCTTATTAGTAATTTGAAGGCACAAAAACTAATAAGAAAAGGTTGCTATGCTGTTCTAGCACACGTCGAGAAAGTACAAACTGAAGAAAAGACCATCAATGATGTTCCCATTGCAAAAGAATTTCCCGATGTATTTCCGAAAGAATTACCGGTATTACCCCCACATCGATCCGTTGAATTTCAAATAGATCTTGTACCAGGAGCTGCACCAATAGCTCGTGCTCCTTACAGACTCGCACCCAGCGAGATGAAAGAACTGCAAAGCCAATTACAAGAACTTTTAGAGCGTGGTTTCATTCGACCAAGCACATCACCGTGGGGAGCCCCTATTTTGTTTGTCAAGAAGAAAGATGGTACATTCAGGTTGTGTATCGACTACCGAGAGTTGAACAAACTTACCATCAAGAACCGCTACCCACTACCGAGAATCGACGACTTATTTGATCAACTACAAGGCTCGTCTGTTTATTCAAAGATTGACTTACTTTCCGGGTATCATTAAATGCGGGTGAAAGAAGATGATATTCCAAAGACTGCTTTCAGAACACGTTACGGTCATTACAAGTTTATGGTCATCCCATTTGGTTTAACTAATGCACCAGCTGTGTTCATGGACCTTATGAACCGAGTGTGTGGACCATACCTTGACAAGTTTGTCATTATTTTCATTGATGACATACTTATTTACTCAAAGAATGACCAAGAACACGGTGAACATTTGAGAAAGGTGTTAGAAGTATTGAGGAAGGAAGAATTGTACGCTAAGTTTTCAAAGTGTGCATTTTGGTAGGAAGAAGTTCAATTCCTCGGTCACATAGTGAACAAAGAAGGTATTAAGGTGGATCCGGCAAAGATAGAAACTGTTGAAAAGTGGGAAACCCCGAAAACTCTGAAACACATACGCCAGTTTTTAGGACTAGCTGGTTACTACAGAAGGTTCATCCAAGACTTTTCCAGAATAGTAAAACCCTTGACTGCATTAACGCATAAAGGGAAGAAATTTGAATGGAATGATGAACAAGAGAAAGCGTTTCAGTTATTGAAGAAAAAGCTAACTACGGCACCTATATTGTCATTGTCTGAAGGGAATGATGATTTTGTGATTTATTGTGACGCATCAAAGCAAGGTCTCGGTTGTGTATTAATGCAACGAACGAAGGTGATTGCTTATGCGTCTAGACAATTGAAGATTCACGAACAAAATTATATGACGCATGATTTGGAATTAGGCGCGGTTGTTTTTGCATTAAAGACTTGGAGGCACTACTTATATGGGGTCAAAAGTATTATATATACCGACCACAAAAGTCTTCAACACATATTTAATCAGAAACAACTGAATATGAGGCAGCGTAGGTGGATTGAATTATTGAATGATTACGACTTTGAGATTCGTTACCACCCGGGGAAGGCAAATGTGGTAGCCGATGCCTTGAGCAGGAAGGACAGAGAACCCATTCGAGTAAAATCTATGAATATAATGATTCATAATAACCTTACTACTCAAATAAAAGAGGCGCAACAAGGAGTTTTAAAAGAGGGAAATTTAAAGGATGAAATACCCAAAGGATCGGAGAAGCATCTTAATATTCGGGAAGACGGAACCCGGTATAGGGCTGAAAGGATTTGGGTACCAAAATTTGGAGATATGAGAGAAATGGTACTTAGAAAAGCTCATAAAACCAGATACTCAATACATCCTGGAACGGGGAAGATGTACAAGGATCTAAAGAAACATTTTTGGTGGCCGGGTATGAAAGCCGATGTTGCTAAATACGTAGGAGAATGTTTGACGTGTTCTATGGTCAAAGCTGAGCATCAGAAACCATCAGGTCTACTTCAACAACCCGAAATCCCAGAATGGAAATGGGAAAACATTACCATGGATTTCATCACTAAATTGCCAAGGACTGCAAGTGGTTTTGATACTATTTGGGTGACTTCCTGCCAATAAGAGAAGATGACAAGATGGAGAAGTTAGCACGACTGTATTTGAAGGAAGTCGTCTCCAGACATGGAATACCAATCTCTATTATCTCTGATAGGGATGTAGATTTATTTCAAGATTCTGGCAGACATTACAGCAAGCATTAGGAACTCGTCTAGACATGAGTACTGCCTATCATCCACAAACTGATGGGCAGAGCGAAAGGACGATACAAACGCTTGAAGACATGCTACGAGCATGTGTTATTGATTTCGGAAACAGTTGGGATCGACATCTACCATTAGCAGAATTTTCCTACAACAACAGCTACCATTCCAGCATTGAGATGGCGCCGTTTGAAGCACTTTATGGTAGAAAGTACAGGTCTCCGATTTGTTGGAGTGAAGTGGGGGATAGACAGATTACGGGTCCGGAGATAATACAAGAAACTACCGAGAAGATCATCCAAATTCAACAACGGTTGAAAACCGCCCAAAGTCGACAAAAGAGCTACGCTGACATTAAAAGAAAAGATATAGAATTTGAAATTGGAGAGATGGTCATGCTTAAAGTTGCACCTTGGAAAGGTGTTGTTCGATTTGGTAAACGAGGGAAATTAAATCCAAGGTATATCGGACCATTCAAGATTATTGATCGTGTCGGACCAGTAGCTTACCGACTTGAGTTACCTCAACAACTCGCGGCTGTACATAACACTTTCCATGTCTCGAATTTGAAGAAATGTTTTACTAAAGAAGATCTCACTATTCCATTAGATGAAATCCAAATCAACGAAAAACTTCAATTCATCGAAGAACCCGTCGAAATAATGGATCGTGAGGTTAAAAGACTTAAGCAAAACAAGATACCAATTGTTAAGGTTCGATGAAATGCTCGTAGAGGACCCGAGTACACCTGGGAATGAGAAGATCAGATGAAGAAGAAATACCCGCATTTATTTCCAGAAGATACGTCAACACCTACAAATGCTTAAAATTTCGGGACGAAATTTATTTAACGGGTAGGTACTGTAGTGACCCAAACTTTTCCATGTTTATAGATATATATTAAATGAAATTGTTATTTACATGATTAAGTGTTTCCAACATGTTAAGCAATCAAACTTTTAAGACTTGATTAATTGAAATAGGTTTCATATAGACAATTGACCACCCAAGTTGACCGGTGATTCACGAACGTTAAAACTTGTAAAAACTATATGATGACATATATATGGTTATATATATAGTTAACATGATATTATGATAAGTAAACATATCATTAAGTATATTAACACTGAACTACATATGTAAAAGCAAGACTACTAACTTAATGATTTTGAAACGAGACATATATGTAACGATTATCGTTGTAACGACATTTAATGTATATATATCATATTAAGAGATATTCATACATCATAATATCATGATAATATAATAATTTAAAATCTCATTTAATATTATAAACATTGGGTTAACAACATTTAACAAGATCGTTAACCTAAAGGTTTCAAAACAACACTTACATATAACGACTAACGATGACTTAACGACTCAGTTAAAATGTATATACATGTAGTGTTTTAATATGTATTCATAAACTTTTGAAAGACTTCAAGACACTTATTAAAATACTTCTACTTAACAAAAATTCTTACAATTACATCCTCGTTCAGTTTCATCAACAATTCTACTCGTATGCACCTGTATTCGTACTCGTACAATACACAGCTTTTAGATGTATGTACTATTGGTATATACATTCCAATGATCAGCTCTTAGCAGCCCATGTGATTCACCTAACACATGTGGGAACCATAATTTGGAAACTAGCATGAAATATCTCATAAAATTACAAAAATATGAGTAATCATTCATGACTTATTTACATGAAAACAAAATTACATATCCTTTATATCTAATCCATACACCAACGACCAAAAACACCTACAAACACTTTCATTCTTCAATTTTATTCATCTAATTGATCTCTCTCAAGTTCTATCTTCAAGTTCTAAGTGTTCTTCATAAATTCTACAAGTTCTAGTTTCATAAAATCAAGAATACTTCCAAGTTTGCTAGCTTACTTCCAATCTTGTAGAGTGATCATCCAACCTCAAGAAATCTTTCTTATTTACAGTAAGATATCTTTCTAATATAAGGTAATACTCATATTCAAACTTTGGTTCAATTTCTGTAACTATAATAATCTTATTTCGAGTGATGATCTTACTTGAACTTGTTTTCGTGTCATGATTCTGCTTCAAGAATTTTGAGCCATCCAAGGATCCGTTGAAGCTAGATCCATTTTTCTATTTTCCAGTAGGTTTATCCAAGGAACTTAAGGTAATAATGATGTTCATAACAACATTCGATTCATACATGAAAAGCTATCATATTCGAAGTGGTAAACTTGTAATCACTAGAACATAGTTTAGTTAATTCTAAACTTGTTCGCAAATAAAGTTAATCCTTCTAACTACACTTTTAAAATAAACTATACACATGTTCTATATCTATATGATATGCTAACTTAATGATTTAAAACCCGGAAACACGATAAACACCATAAAACCGGATTTACGCCGTCGTAGTTAACCGGGGGCTGTTTTGGTTTGGATAATTAAAAACTATGAAAAACTTTGATTTAAAAGCTATACTTCTGGGAAAATGATTTTTCTTATGAACATGAAACCATATACAAAAATCATGGTTAAACTCAAAGTAAAAGTATGTTTTTCAAAACAGTCATCAAGATGTCGTTCTTTCGACGGAAATGACTACCTCTTTCAAAAACGACTTGTAACTTGTATTTCTGACTATAAACCTATACCTTTTCTGTTTATTTTCATAAATTCAAGTTTAATAAGAAACCGTGGCCGCTTAAATCACTCAAAACGGATTAGAAATGAAGAAATGGCGAGCAAAACAAAATTTGGTAAAAACTACTCATTTTTGCTACGTGAAAATTGGTAACAAATCTATTCCAACCATAACTTAATCGACTTGTATTGTATATTATGTAATCTTGAGATACCATAGACATGTATACAATGTTTCAACCTATCATGTCGACACATCTATATATATTTCGGAACAACCATAGACACTCTATATGTGAATGTTGGAGTTGGCTATACAGGGTTGAGGTTGATTCCAAAATATATATAGTTTGAGTTGTGATCAATATTGAGATATGTATACACTGGGTCGTGGATTGATTCAAGATATATATATATATTAATTTATTCATGTACGATCAATTGTGGACTTCTAACATCGGACCGCTAACTGGACAACTAAAAATCATCAACACGTAATAAAGAAAATATTGTGAATATATTTCTATTATATTTTGATATATGTATATATTGTTATAGGTTCGTGAATCAACCCGTGGCCAAGTCAAATTATCGACGAAGTGATATTTGGTGAAAGTGAGTTATAGTCCCACTTTTAAAATCTAATATTTTTGGGATGAGAATACATGCAGGTTTTATAAATGATTTACAAAATAGACACAAGTACGTGAAACTACATTCTATGGTTGAATTATCGAAATCGAATATGCCCCTTTTTATTAAGTCTGGTAATCTAAGGATTAGGGAACAGACACCCTAATTGACGCGAATCCTAAAGATAGATCTATTGGGCCTAACAAACCCCATCTAAAGTACCGGATGCTTTAGTACTTCGAAATTTATATCATATCCGAAGGGTGTCCCGGAATGATGGGGATATTCTTATATATGCATCTTGTTAATGTCGGTTACCAGGTGTTCACCATATGAATGATTTTTATCTCTATGTATGGGATGTGTATTGAAATATGAAATCTTGTGGTCTGTTATTATGATTTGATATATATAGGTTAAACCTATAACTCACCAACATTTTTGTTGACGTTTTAAGCATGTTTATTCTCAGGTGATTATTAAGAGCTTCCGCTGTCGCATACTTAAATAAGGACGAGATTTGGAGTCCATGCTTGTATGATATTGTGTAAAAACTGCATTCAAGAAACTTATTTTGTTGTAACATATTTGTATTGTAAACCATTATGTAATGGTCGTGTGTAAACAGGATATTTTAGATTATCATTATTTGATAATCTACGTAAAGATTTTTAAACCTTTATTGATGAAATAAAGGTTATGGTTTGTTTTAAAATGAATGCAGTCTTTGAAAAACGTCTCATATAGAGATCAAAACCTCGCAACGAAATCAATTAATATGGAACGTTTTTAATCAATATGAACGGGACATTTCAATTACAAACATAAACACATCACACATTGGTTTGAGTTGATTAAGGTGATCAAGTATTGTTCAAATCTTATTGATCATCGAAAAAGTTTTAAAAATCATATTAAGTAACTATTCACCCCCTCTAGTTACTAACAAAAACTATAATAGCTATTACTTTACCAAATCATGTTTTCAAACTGATTAAGAGAAACCTAGTGCTAAAGCTATTTTAGACTATCTTGATGTCACTTACGATGGAAAAGATGAGGTCAGGCAAAATAAGATAATTGCTTTAAAATGGGAATATGAGCTCTTCTTTGCTCATAAGATGGAGACATACCTTCATTAGGGTTAACTCTCTAGTTGCAGACCTGGATAGCTTGAAAGTAAAGTATACTGACTTTGAACAGGTTAATAAATTCATTGACTCATTACCTGCTAAATGGAACCCTTTTACCGACCCTTTAAGAACAACCCAGACTTTAAAGAATTTTGACATATCATCTCTGTATGGTACACTTTAGAACCATGGGAAGGCAAAAGCAAAACTTGAATTAAATTTGAAAGAAAACTTTAAGTCTGCCCCCCCACCTCAAACTCTACAAAATCAGATGATACTGCTCTTATTGCTGCTGCTAAAAAGAAAGCTTAAAAAGTTTTACTGGTTTAAAAGCTGATGGCAGAAGAAGAGGCAGCTGAGGATGATGAAGGGAGTGAGACTGGGTCTGAGGAAAACAGTGATGGTGAATTGGTGGTGATGTAGAAGGGTTTGCTGTGGGAATGGCATTACTGGCTAGGCAGTTCAAGAAATTCAATCGTAGTAGGACCAGTAAACCATCCAGGGTTAGCAAGAAAGCCAGTGCTAGGTATGCAAGCAAGTTAGTGAAGGACCCAAAATCCGAGTGTTACAATTGTGGGAAGGTAGGACACTTTGCATCTGAATGTATGTCCAGAATACCCTCCTCACATGCTAACTCTTTTTCAAAAGCTGATAAGTACAAGAACAATTACAAAGCTATGAAGGCCCAGATGAAAGAGAACTTAAAGGCTGAGAAGAAGGAAAAGAAACCAGAGAAGGTGTTAGTTGCTGAGCATCATGATTAGGATGAAACCAGTTCATCATCATCAGACAGTGAAAGTGGTGAGGAGTGTAATGGTTATGCATCTGGTAAAAAGTTGTGTTTGATGGCCTGAGAGGTTGAGGAGTGTGATGAGGAAGAAAGTGATAGTACATTTTTAGCTGATATGAGGGAAGTTGATCGAAAAAGAGATTCACCTTCATAGAAATCTAAAATGCTGTATAAGGTTGATAATTTTTGAACTTATACTGATGATGAAAAAGCTGAAATGTTTGACTATCTGAGAATTGACTTATGCAGAAGCAGTAAACGTGAAGAAGTTTTCAAAACTGACATCAAATCTTTAAATGAAAAAATTAAAACTAAATCCGATGAAATTAAAACCTTAACTGGTGAAATTTCCAAACTTGAAAATCAAAATTATGCTTTAAAATCTCTTCACTCAGAAGCAGCAGAAGTCAAGAACCTGTTCAATGACCTTAAAAAGGTTGTAGCTTCTTGGTGTACATATGCTCAACGCTTAGCAAAGTGCATTAATGAGCAGGTGCCTGCCCAGGTTGAAGCTTTCTTTGCTAGTGACTATGCTGCTGTCGCTGCTCATGCAGAAATTGCTTTCATGGACCCTGTACATGAACCTGATCCTGAATCTATCTTGCCAAACACCTTTGCTAAGATAGTTAAGGGTAAAAAGGTCTTAACAAATAAATTTGTCAGACCTACAGTAACTCCACCAACTGCCATGAAAGAGATCTTGGAGGATGAAGTTAGAGCAAGAGAAGCTAGTACCTCAAATGATGAGACTACGTACCCCTCAAGCATCTACTACATGAGTCCAAAAGAAAGACAAATTAAAAGGAAAATCACTGAAAATAATTGAAGAATTTCAAAATTAGTTAATTCCCTATCATGTTCAAATTCTACAAATGCTCAGCCAGCTGATGAAAATTATACTGGTTAACCAGTAGCTACAGGCAGACTAGTAAAATCCAATGCTGGTAATTCTAAGGCAGCTGTTAAGATTCATACTGGTCAACCAGTATCAACATCTAATCAGTAACTACCCACACTGGTAACGCAAAAGACAAAGGCAAAGCAATCTACCATGACTATGGTACTGGTTCCAAGCAGAAAGTTACCCATAAGGGAAAAGCTAAAGTGGAACAAATTGCGAAATCCTGTGTTGGGCTATCTATTACTGAGATAATGACTATTAAGCTGGACCAGATTATTGTGACGACCCGAGAATTTCCGAACAAATTTAAACTTCATTCTTATATGATTTCGACACGATAAGCAAAGTCTGTAATGTTGAGTCTCATAAATTTTGAATCGTTTACATGGATTCAGTCAACCCGTGACCAATTCCAACGATTCACGAACCATTAAATAATAAATAGAGATGTATATATAAATATCTATACATGTAAATAAGTATATATTATAAATTAAATATACTAATAAACTATCATATGATTTAGTTTATTATGAAATAAAACTTAAACTTGTTATTTAAAATTGCTTATTTAAATATAGAGAGTAGATTGAAATACATCTTTTGCCAATGCTAATAAAGTATTTAATGTTATACTATGAGATTAATTATTTCAATATATTTAATTAATACATTTATTTACCTGATATTTAAAACATAATTAAATATATAGTAGTTGAAGTATCTAGAGATATATATATATATATATATATATATATATATATATATATATATATATATACATATATATATAAATGAGACACATAATTATCAATTGTATGTATATTGTTATATATATAAATATTAAATATTCAAAGTATGTTATTATATATATTATATGATAATACATAACTAATAAATTGTAATATTAATAAATTAAATGTAATTACGAGTTGTAAATATATATGTATTAGTAATAGTATTATTACTTTCGATATTACTACAAATAGTAATATCAATATTAGTATTACTAATATTATTACTAGTATTATTGTTATATCTAAAATTAAAAGGGTTAAGATTATCAAAATAAAAATGCAAAATATAAATGTTATTAGAAGAATGACAAAAACTACAATTTTGGTTATTATTATGAATATTATTATTAATACCAATATAATTAGTATTATGGTTATAATTAGTATTAACAATATTATCATTATAAATTTCACTAAAATTATCATTTTTATGACTTATTATTAATATTACTCTTATTAGTATCATTATAATTACTTTTAATATTATTATTATTACTATTAGTATTTTTTATTTTAATTATATAGTTATGATTATTAATTATTAATTCATTATTTATTAATATGATTTAAAAATATATATACATACAAATCGTATATAAGGATTTAAATCTAGAATCTATTTTCCATATCAATCAAACTAGGTTTGATTGTGTTTTATCTTTATAATTCCTTATATAACTGTATAATTCGTACCAATCAAATTAACAAGAAACAAAATCTGTTGCATGTCCCATTCTGCTTTCCATTTTTTTTATTTCCTTCGTACAACCTGATTCATTCACATGTCGACTATAACAGATTATAAAACAACAATTACTTCAATTCATTTGGAAGATTACTCGATTACCCACCTTCTGTATCGAATATACATACACTTACAGGAAAAATCATTGACTTTTTTTATGGCTCGTTAACTCTGTCTTGTGTTCCAAATTTTTGAAAGCCTCGAATTTGAATTTAATTCCAAAATCTAGAAATGTAGATTTGTTATGAATATTCTACTTGATCTTTCTGCAAAGATTGAGTTTTCAATTCCTAGTAACGAATCCTAATTTTTGAGTCAAAGTTCGAGGTTTAAAAGTCAAACAAATCATTCATCCTAAAATTCGTAATCGTTTTGATATCTCCAATTAAATTGATGATTTCAATAGTTTCCATGAACAATTTACAAACTTTTTCATGTTAAAATCATAGCCTAAAACTTTCAAAATTTCACAATCAATTATTTTTTTTCAGCGACGGGTGCAGCAGTACTTCTTTATTTTCTGTTATTAATTTTTGTTTCTTTTTCCCAATCTATTTAATCACTCTGTGATTAAATCTGTATCCACGTTTCATATTAAATCTAATTAGAATCATATTGTTAATCAGTTTTGAACCTTGGTTGATCTCTGGTCGTTTACAATTAAGAAGAAGAAGATAGAGATAGAATATGGGTTTTAAATTTTACGGTTGCATATTAAAACAGAAAAAGGGCAGCAGCCCATTAGTTAAGGGTGTTGGTGTAGTAGCGGGAGGTCACGGGTTCGAGCCTCGTCTTGGGCAATTCTTTTTAGAAAAGCATTTGTAAGGGTATACACTTTGATTTTTTATTTCCATTATTATTATTATTATTATTATTATTATTATTATTATTATTATTATTACTATTATTATTATTATTATTATTATTATTATTATTATTAATGTTGTTATTGTTATTATTATTATTATTATTATTATTATTGTTATTATTATTATTATTTTTATAATTTATTAATGATATTATTTATAAATATTATTAGGATAATAATAATTATTATTATTACCATGATTACAAGTAAAATGAACACTATTGTTATTAAGTAACACCATTATGTATTATTAATGTTATTATTAGTATATTAATATTGATATGATATAAGTATTATTACGATTAGAATCATTATTATTATTATTATGAAAAACAATACAAACTATTATTTCTATTATTAATATTAGTATTAGTATCATTTTAGACTTATTATTATTAACACAAGTATTATTATTAAGATTACCATTAGTAATAAGATTGTTATAATAATTATTAGTATGTATTATTATCAAAATTATTATTTTCATTATCATTATTATTAATACTAGTATTATTAATTATCATTATTTTAATCACTACTAATATTATTTTAGTATTATTGTAATTACTATTTTAACAAACAAATGAAATATATATATATAAAATATATCAACTAATATATACATATATATTTTATCATATAGAAACTCTACTATAAATTATTATTATTAACATGTTATAATGAAAGATAAACACTAGTTAAATAAAATATGTAAATTAAATATATCTACATCTATAAAACAAATAATTTAACATGCATATTATTAATAATAATATATATATTTATTCGATTACGATTATGTGTGTTAATATATATATATATATATATATATATATATATATATATATATATATATATATATATATATATATATATATATATATATATATATATATATATATATATATATATATATATATATATATATATATATATATATATATAAATGATATAGGTTCGTGAATCCAAGGCCAACCCTACACTTGTTCAATATAGTCATATGTATTTTTACTACAAAATACAGTATGGTGAGTTTCATTTGTTCCCTTTTTAAATACTTTTGTAATATATATTTTTGGGACTGAGAATACATGCGCTGATTTTATAAATGTTTGACGAAATAGACACAAGTACTTAAAACTACATTCTATGGCTGGATTATTAAACCGAATATGCCCCTTTTTAGTCTGGTAATCTAAGAATTAGGGAACAGACACCCTAATTGACGCGAATCCTAAAGATAGATCTATTGGGCCCAATAAGCCCCATCCAAAGTACCGGATGCTTTAGTACTTCGAATTTATCATATCCGAAGGGAGTCCCAGAATGATGGGGATATTCTATATGCATCTTGTTAAGGTCGGTTACCAGATGTTCACCATATGAATGATTTTTATCTCTATGCAATTTGCGAAATGCCTGATATGAGATGTATATTTATGGAAAAATGAAATCTTTTGGTCTACTAAAATTATGGAAATGATTGATTATGATAAACTAATGAACTCACCAACCTTTTGGTTGACACTTTTAAGCATGTTTATTCTCAGGTATGAAAGAAATCTTCCGCTGTGCATTTGCTCATTTTAGAGATATTACTAGGAGTCATTCATGAAATATTTCAAAAGACGTTGCATTCGAGTCGTTGAGTTCATCAAGATTATTATTAAGTCAATTATATTTGGATATATTATGAAATGGTATGCATGCCGTCAACTTTCGATGAAATAAAAGTTTTTCTTTTAAAAATGAATGCAATGTTTGTAAAATGTATCATATAGAGGTCAAGTACCTCGCGATGAAATCAACTATTGTGAATCGTTTATAATGTATATGAACGGGTCCTTTCAGTTGGTATCAGAGCAGCGGTCTTAGCGAACCAGGTCTTGCATTAGTGTGTCTAACTGATAGTTGTTTAGATGCATTAGTGGGTCTAGACTTCGACCGTGTCTGCATGTCAAAAGTTTTGCTTATCATCTAGTGTCGAAAAATTATTTGCTTATCATCCTTAAAGTTTAAACACATCTTACTGCCTCTATTGCTTAGACAGTGTATAGATAAATACATATCTTAGCGTATCTGTTACCTTTACCTGACAGCTTCCGTAGATTCCTCCGTAACTTATGGGATTTTAGTATTATATATGCATATGTAAATTATGTATTGCAGGGTACTAATCTACATCCTATAATCTATTTTCTATCAAAAATCCTTCATCTGCTCGTACGAGATGAATCCCTTAACCAGTTCGAGTCCCTCAGATTTCGATAGCTATTCCGATAGTTATTCTGACAACTATTCCGACATTGATATTCACCGAAGCTCCGGAAGCAGCGTCACCAGAATGAATCAACCAATCAGCCATCCCCAATTCATCTGATGAGTTTGTAGTCGACTTAACCAATGGACACGAGAAGAAGGCGATCCTTTCCACCAATCAAATTGCCCTATTGACGAAGAACCAGAAGCACTTACTGGTGAACCAGTCCGAAACACCATTTTCACCCTCATTTCCCGAATATCTCGCCACAATTATATTCTATCTAAAATTCTAAACCTTATTCATCCGCTCGTTTTGACTGACAATCATCTCGGAATAATAGAATAAGTTAACGAACTTCGCGCTCGAGTAATCAATTTGGAGAATATGGTGCAAAATTTACCAGCCTCAGCAACATCATCGGCATCAATAGTACCATCAATAAACAGCACCAGTACCATCAACAATCCATGCCTCAATATCTCATTATGTACCTCGAGTATAATCATCGTTCTACGTATCGTTCTACATCAATTATCTTCGTTCTTCATGGCGATTACGTAATCTCTAATGTTTTAGAGATTATGTATTCTAGTTCTAACGGTAAATCAAACGAGATTAATATTATATTAACTCATTAAATCCATGATTACATTTGAAGAAAATATATATGTAATTATATTTTCATAATGATTGTAATTAAAAATTCTTTCGTACAAACTGTTAACGGTGAAAATATTTTAACGAGTAGGTAATACCCGCGGAATATTTAGTTTCACATTAATAAGTTACACTGTATATTTTTTCAATCTTATTCAACAGTTATTTACTATCCTACTTACACCCACAGCTATACGAATCTGTTCACAATAGAGTAACCATTTTCATTCAATTTCATAATTGGATTTTGACTTATCAGAATCCAACAAGTGGCATAATGAAGAAAACATTGGACAAAAAAAATTTGCTAGAAACAAACAATTTAACTATGAGAAGAATTTTGTTAAGAATACACGCTAACTGTTCCTAGCTAACTGTACCTAGCTAACTTATTACATTTAATTATCGCAATTTATTATCGCAATTTTAATTCTCGCAATTTTATTTATCGTCATTTAATTTTTGTTATTTATTTTACGCACTTTATTTATCGTCATTTAAATACTGTTATTTACGCATTTTAAATATCGGGACACGTATGCAAAGTTTTGACATATCATATCGACGCATCTATATATATTATTTGGAATAACTATAGACACTCTATACGTGGTAATGATCGAGTTAGCTATACAGGGTTGATGTAGTGACCTGAACTTTTCCATGTTTATATATATTAATTGAGATTGATATTTACATGAATAAATGTTTCCAACGTGTTAAGCAATCAAACTTGTTAAGACTTGATTAAATGAAATAAGTTTCATATAGACAATTGATCACCCATGTTGACCGGGGATTCACGAACGTTACAAAATTGTAAAAATTTCATGTTGTGGTATATATATAGACATATATTTATGGTTGACATAAGATTATGATGAGTAAGTATCGCACTAAGTATATTAACAATGTGTGATATACATAAGAAATGAGATTACTAAGTTAAGAAACTCAAAATGATATATATAACGATTATCGTTATGATAACGTCTACTAAATACATATGTATCATATTAAGATATTGATACACTATATTTAACATGATAAAATGATATTTAAATATATCATTAAGTGTGTTAACAATGAACTACATATGTAAAAACAAGACTACTAACCCAAGAATTACGAAACGAGACTTATATGTAACGATTATCGTTGTAACGATATTTTAATGTATATATCATATTAAGAGATATTCATACATCATAATATCATGATAATATAATAATTTAATATCTCATTTGATATAATAAACATTGGGTTAACAACATTAATTGAGATCATTAACTTAAAGGTTTCAAAACAACACTTACATGTAACGACTAACGAAGACTTAACGACTCCATTAGAATGTATATACATGTTGTGTTTTGATATGTATTCTTACACTTTTGATAGACTTCAAGACATATCAAAATACTTCTACTTAACAAAAATGCTTACAATTACATCCTCGTTCAGTTTCATCAACAATTCTACTCGTATGCATCCGTATTCGTACTCGTACAATACACAGCTTTTAGATGTATGTACTATTGGTATATACACTCCAATGATCAGCTCTTAGTAGCCCATGTGAGTCACCTAACACATATGGGAACCATCATTTGGAAACTAGCATGAAATATCTCATAAAATTACAAAAATATGAGTAATCATTCATGACTTATTTACATGAAAATAAAATTACACATCCTTTATATCTAATCCATATACCAACGACCAAAAACACCTACAAACACTTTCATTCTTCAATTTTCTTCATCTAAGTGATCTCTCTCAAGTTCTATCTTCAAGTTCTAAGTGTTCTTCATAAATTCCATTAGTATAGTTTCATAAAAATCAAGAATACTTCCAAGTTTGCAAGTCTACTTCCAAGCTTTCTAATCCATTCCAAGAAATCATCTAAGATCAAGGAACCTTTGTTATTTATAGTAGCTTATCTTTCTAATTCAAGGTAATATTCATATTCAAACTTTGATTCAATTTCTACAACTATAACAATCTTATTTCGAGTGAAAATCTTACTTGAACTGTTTTCGTGTCATGATTCTGTTTCAAGAACTTTCAAGCTATCCAAGGATCCTTTGAAGCTAGATCAATTTTTCTCATTTCCATTAGTTTTATCCAGAGAACTTAATTTAGTAATGATGTTCATAACATCATTTGATTCATACATATAAAGCTATCTTATTCGAAGGTTTAAACTTGTAATCACTAGAACATAGTTTAGTTAATTCTAAACTTGTTCGCAAACCAAAGTTAATCCTTCTAACTTGACTTTTAAAATCAACTAAACACATGTTATATATCTATATTATATGCTAACTTAATGATTTAAAACCTGGAAACACGATGAACACCATAAAATCGGATATACGCCGTCGTAGTGAAACCGGGGGCTGTTTTGGTTTGGATAATTAAAAACTATGATAAACATTGATTTAAAAGTTGTTCTTCTGGGAAAATGATTTTTCTTATGAACATGAAACTATATCCAAAAATCATGTTTAACTCAAAGTGGAAGTATGTTTTTTCCAAAATGGTCATCTAGACTGAAATGTCCCGTTCTTATTGATTAAAAACGTTCCATATTAATTGATTTCGTTGCGAGGTTTTGACCTCTATATGAGACGTTTTTCAAAGACTGCATTCATTTTAAAACAAACCATAACCTTTATTTCATCAATAAAGGTTTAAAAAGCTTTACGTAGATTATCAAATAATGATAATCTAAAATATCCAGTTTACACACGACCATTACATAATGGTTTACAATACAAATATGTTACAACAAAATAAGTTTCTTGAATGCAGTTTTTACACAATATCATACAAGCATGGACTCCAAATCTCGTCTTTATTTAAGTATGCGACAGCGGAAGCTCTTAATAATCACCTGAGAATAAACATGCTTAAAACGTCAACAAAAATGTTGGTGAGTTATAGGTTTAACCTATATATATCAAATCATAATAATAGACCACAAGATTTCATATTTCAATACACATCCCATACATAGAGATAAAAATCATTCATATGGTGAACACCTGGTAACCGACATTAACAAGATGCATATATAAGAATATCCCCATCATTCCGGGACACCCTTCGGAAATGATATAAATTTCGAAGTACTAAAGCATCCGGTACTTTGGATGGGGTTTGTTAGGCCCAATAGATCTATCTTTAGGATTCGCGTCAATTAGGGTGTCTGTTCCCTAATTCTTAGATTACCAGACTTAATAAAAAGGGGCATATTCGATTTCGATAATTCAACCATAGAATGTAGTTTCACGTACTTGTGTCTATTTTGTAAATCATTTATAAAACCTACATGTATTCTCATCCCAAAAATATTAGATTTTAAAAGTGGGACTATAACTCACTTTCACAGATTTTTACTTCGTCGGGAAGTAAGACTTGGCCATTGGTTGATTCACGAACCTATAACAATATATACATATATATCAAAGTATGTTCAAAATATATTTACAACACTTTTAATATATTTCGATGTTTTAAGTTTATTAAGTCAGCTGTCCTCGTTAGTAACCTACAACTAGTTGTCCACAGTTAGATGTACAGAAATATATCGATAAATATTATCTTGAATCAATCCACGACCCAGTATATACGTATCTCAGTATTGATCACAACTCAAACTATATATATTTTGGAATCAACCTCAACCCTGTATAGCTAACTCCAACATTCACATATAGAGTGTCTATGGTTGTTCCGAAATATATATAGATGTGTCGACATGATAGGTCGAAACATTGTATACGTGTCTATGGTATCTCAAGAATACATAATATACAATACAAGTTGATTAAGTTATGGTTGGAATAGATTTGTTACCAATTTTCACGTAGCTAAAATGAGAAAAATTATCCAATCTTGTTTTACCCATAACTTCTTCATTTTAAATCCGTTTTGAGTGAATCAAATTGCTATGGTTTCATATTGAACTCTATTTTATGAATCTAAACAGAAAAAGTATAGGTTTATAGTCGGAAAAATAAGTTACAAGTCGTTTTTGTAAAGGTAGTCATTTCAGTCGAAAGAACGACGTCTAGATGACCATTTTAGAAAACATACTTCCACTTTGAGTTTAACCATAATTTTTGGATATAGTTTCATGTTCATAATAAAAATCATTTTCTCAGAATAACAACTTTTAAATAAAAGTTTATCATAGTTTTTAATTAACTAACCCAAAACAGCCCGCGGTGTTACTACGACGGCGTAAATCCGGTTTTACGGTATTTTTCATGTTTCCAGGTTTTAAATCATTAAGTTAGCATATCATATAGATATATAACATGTTTTTAGTTGATTTTAAAAGTCAAGTTAGAAGGATTAACTTTTGTTTGCGAACAAGTTTAGAATTAACTAAACTATGTTCTAGTGATTACAAGTTTAAACCTTCGAATAAGATAGCTTTATATATATGAATCGAATGATGTTATGAACATCATTACTACCTTAAGTTCCTTGGATAAACCTACTGGAAAAGAGAAAAATGGATCTAGCTTCAACGGATCCTTGGATGGCTCGAAGTTCTTGAAGCAGAATCATGACACGAAAACAAGGTCAAGTAAGATCATCACTTGAAATAAGATTGTTATAGTTATAGAAATTGAACCAAAGTTTGAATATGATTATTACCTTGTATTAGAATGATAACCTACTGTAATAAACAAAGATTTCTTGAGGTTGGATGATCACCTTACAAGATTGGAAGTGAGCTAGCAAACTTGAAAGTATTCTTGATTTTATGTAACTAGAACTTGTAGAATATATGAAGAACACTTAGAACTTGAAGATAAAACTTGAGAGAGATCAATTAGATGAAGAAAATTGAAGAATTAAAGTGTTTGTAGGTGTTTTTGGTCGTTGGTGTATGGATTAGATATAAAGGATATGTAATTTTGTTTTCATGTAAATAAGTCATGAATGATTACTCATATTTTTGTAATTTTATGAGATATTTCATGCTAGTTGCCAAATGATGGTTCCCGCATGTGTTAGGTGACTCACATGGGCTGCTAAGAGCTGATCATTGGAGTGTATATACCAATAGTACATACATCTAAAAGCTGTGTATTGTACGAGTACGAATACGGGTGCATACGAGTAGAATTGTTGATGAAACTGAACGAGGATGTAATTGTAAGCATTTTTGTTAAGTAGAAGTATTTTTATAAGTGTATTGAAGTCTTTCAAAAGTGTATAAATACATATTAAAACACTACATGTATATACATTTTAACTGAGTCGTTAAGTCATCGTTAGTCGTTACATGTAAGTGTTGTTTTGAAACCTTTAGGTTAACGATCTTGTTAAATGTTGTTAACCCAATGTTTATAATATCAAATGAGATTTTAAATTATTATATTATCATGATATTATCATGTATGAATATCTCTTAATATGATATATATACATTAAATGTCTTTACAACGATAATCGTTACATATATGTCTCGTTTAAAAATCATTAAGTTAGTAGTCTTGTTTTTACATATGTAGTTCATTGTTAATATACTAAATGATATGTTTAATTATCATAGTATCATGTTAACTATATATATATCCATATATATGTCATCATATAGTTTTTACAAGTTTTAACGTTCGTGAATTACCGATCAACTTGGGTGGTCAATTGTCTATATGAAACATATTTCAATTAATCAAGTCTTAACAAGTTTGATTGCTTAACATGTTGGAAACATTTAATCATGTAAATATCAATCTCAATTAATATATATAAACATGGAAAAGTTCGGGTCACTACAGTACCTACCCGTTAAATAAATTTCGTCCCGAAATTTTAAGCTGTTGAAGGTGTTGACGAATCTTCTAGAAATAGATGCGGGTATTTCTTCTTCATCTGATCTTCACACTCCCAGGTGAACTCGGGTCCTTTACGAGCATTCCATCGAACCTTAACAATTGGTATCTTGTTTTGCTTAAGTCTTTTAACCTCACGATCCATTATTTCGACGGGTTCTTCGATGAATTGAAGTTTTTCGTTGATTTGGATTTCATCTAACGGAATAGTGAGATCTTCTTTAGCAAAACATTTCTTCAAATTCGAGACGTGGAAAGTGTTATGTACAGCCATGAGTTGTTGAGGTAACTCAAGTCGGTAAGCTACTGGTCCGACACGATCAATAATCTTGAATGGTCCAATATACCTTGGATTTAATTTCCCTCGTTTACCAAATTGAACAACGCCTTTCCAAGGTGCAACTTTAAGCATGACCATCTCTCCAATTTCAAATTCTATATCTTTTCTTTTAATGTCAGCGTAGCTCTTTTGTCGACTTTGGGCGGTTTTCAACCGTTGTTGAATTTGGATGATCTTCTCGGTAGTTTCTTGTATAATCTCTGGACCCGTAATCTGTCTATCCCCCACTTCACTCCAACAAATCGGAGACCTGCACTTTCTACCATAAAGTGCTTCAAACGGCGCCATCTCAATGCTTGAATGGTAGCTGTTGTTGTAGGAAAATTCTGCTAACGGTAGATGTCGATCCCAACTGTTTCTGAAATCAATAACACATGCTCGTAGCATGTCTTCAAGCATTTGTATCGTCCTTTCACTCTGCCCATTAGTTTGTGGATGATAGGCAGTACTCATGTCTAGACGAGTTCCTAATGCTTGCTGTAATGTCTGCCAGAATCTTGAAATAAATCTGCCATCCCTATCAGAGATAATAGAGATTGGTATTCCATGTCTGGAGATGACTTCCTTCAAATACGGTCGTGCTAACTTCTCCATCTTGTCATCTTCTCTTATTGACAGGAAGTGTGCTAATTTGGTGAGACGATCAACTATTACCCAAATAGTATCAAAACCACTTGCAGTCCTTGGCAATTTAGTGATGAAATCCATGGTAATGTTTTCCCATTTCCATTCCGGGATTTCGGGTTGCTGAAGTAGACCTGATGGTTTCTGATGCTCAGCTTTGACCTTAGAACACGTCAAACATTCTTCTACATATTTAGTAACATCGGCTTTCATACCCGGCCACCAAAAATGTTTCTTGAGATCCTTGTACATCTTCCCCGTTCCAGGATGTATTGAGTATCTGGTTTTATGAGCTTCTCTAAGTACCATTTCTCTCATATCTCCAAATTTTGGTACCCAAATCCTTTCAGCCCTATACCGGGTTCCGTCTTCCCGAATATTAAGATGCTTCTCCGATCCTTTGGTTATTTCATCCTTTAAATTTCCCTCTTTTAAAACTCCTTGTTGCGCCTCCTTTATTTGAGTAGTAAGGTTATTATGAATCATTATATTCATAGATTTTACTCGAATGGGTTCTCTATCCTTCCTGCTCAAGGCATCGGCTACCACATTTGCCTTCCCCGGGTGGTAACGAATCTCAAAGTCGTAATCATTCAACAATTCAATCCACCTACGCTGCCTCATATTCAGTTGTTTCTGATTAAATATGTGTTGAAGACTTTTGTGGTCGGTATATATAATACTTTTGACCCCATATAAGTAGTGCCTCCAAGTCTTTAATGCAAAAACAACCGCGCCTAATTCCAAATCATGCGTCGTATAATTTTGTTCGTGAATCTTCAATTGTCTAGACGCATAAGCAATCACCTTCGTTCGTTGCATTAATACACAACCGAACCTTGCTTTGATGCGTCACAATAAATCACAAAATCATCATTCCCTTCAGGAAATGACAATATAGGTGTCGTAGTTAGCTTTTTCTTCAATAACTGAAACGCTTTCTCTTGTTCATCATTCCATTCAAATTTCTTCCCTTTATGCGTTAATGCAGTTAAGGGTTTTGCTATTCTGGAAAAGTCTTGGATGAACCTTCTGTAGTAACCAGCTAGTCCTAAAAACTGGCGTATGTGTTTCGGAGTTTTCGGGGTTTCCCACTTTTCAACAGTTTCTATCTTTGCCGGATCCACCTTAATACATTCTTTGTTCACTATGTGACCGAGGAATTGAACTTCTTCCAACCAAAATGCACACTTTGAAAACTTAGCGTACAATTCTTCCTTCCTCAATACTTCTAACACCTTTCTCAAATGTTCACCGTGTTCTTGGTCATTCTTTGAGTAAATAAGTATGTCATCAATGAAAACAATGACAAACTTGTCAAGGTATGGTCCACACACTCGGTTCATAAGGTCCATGAACACAGCTGGTGTATTAGTTAAACCAAACGGCATGACCAAAAACTCGTAATGACCATAACGTGTTCTGAAAGCAGTCTTTGGAATATCATCTTCTTTCACCCGCATTTGATGATACCCGGAACGTAAGTCAATCTTTGAATAAACAGACGAGCCTTGTAGTTGATCAAATAAGTCGTCGATTCTCGGTAGTGGGTAGCAGTTCTTGATGGTAAGTTTGTTCAACTCTCGGTAGTCGATACACAACCTGAATGTACCATCTTTCTTCTTGACAAACAAAACAGGAGCTCCCCACGGTGATGTGCTTGGTCGAATGAAACCACGCTCTAAAAGTTCTTGTAATTGGCTTTGCAGTTCTTTCATCTCGCTGGGTGCGAGTCTGTAAGGAGCACGAGCTATTGGTGCAGCTCCTGGTATAAGATCTATTTGAAATTCAACGGATCGATGTGGGGGTAATCCCGGTAATTCTTTCGGAAATACATCGGGAAATTCTTTTGCAATGGGAACATCATTGATGCTCTT
The DNA here is from genome assembly GCF_046630445.1 of Rutidosis leptorrhynchoides. Lineage (NCBI taxonomy): Eukaryota > Viridiplantae > Streptophyta > Magnoliopsida > Asterales > Asteraceae > Rutidosis > Rutidosis leptorrhynchoides. The sequence goes on from NC_092335.1 coordinate 327,056,493, forward strand.
TTCTTCAGTTTGTACTTTCTCGACGTGTGCTAGAACAGCATAGCAACCTTTTCTTATTAGTTTTTGTGCCTTCAAATTACTAATAAGATGTAGCTTCGTGTTGCCCTTTTCTCCGTACACCATTAAGGGTTTTCCTTTTTCTCGTATAATGCGAATTGTATTTTCGTAAAAAACGATCTCTGCTTTCACTTCTTTCAACCAGTCCATACCGATTATCACATCAAAACTCCCTAACTCTACTGGAATCAAATCAATCTTAAATGTTTCGCTAACCAGTTTAATTTCTCGATTCCAACATATATTATCTGCTGAAATTAATTTACCATTTGCTAATTCAAGTAAAAATTTACTATCCAAAGGCGTCAATGGACAACTTAATTTAGCACAAAAATCTCTACTCATATAGCTTCTATCCGCACCCGAATCAAATAAAACGTAAGCAGATTTATTGTCAATAAGAAACGTACCCGTAACAAGCTCCGGGTCTTCCTGTGCCTCTGCCGCATTAATATTGAAAACTCTTTCGCGGCCTTGTCCATTCGTGTTCTCCTGGTTCGGGCAATTTCTAATAATGTGGCCCGGTTTTCCACATTTATAACAAACTACATTGGCATAACTTGCTCCGACACTACTTGCTCCGCCATTACTCGTTCCGACACCATTTGTTCCTTTTGTTCTATTAACCCCTGGTCCGTAGACCTCACACTTCGCCGCGCTATGACCATTTCTTTTACACTTGTTGCAAAATTTGGTGCAGAACCCCGAGTGATACTTTTCACACCTTTGGCATAGCTGCTTCTGATTGTTGTTGTTGTTGCGGTTATTATTGTTGTTGGGATGATTGTTGTAGTTGCTGCTGTTGTTGTTGTTGTTGTTGGGCCGTTTGTAGTTGCGATTGATGCTGCGATTGTTGGGATAATTGTTGCGATTATTGTTGTAATTGCTGTTGTTGTTGTATTGGTGATTCTTATGACCGTTTTCCTCCCACTTTCTTTTTACTTGCTTCACATTGGCCTCTTCAGCAGTCTGTTCTTTAATTCTTTCTTCAATCTGGTTCACTAGTTTGTGAGCCATTCTACATGCCTGTTGTATGGAGGCGGGATCGTGTGAACTTATATCTTCTTGGATTCTTTCCGGTAATCCTTTCACAAACGCGTCGATCTTGTCTTCCTCATCTTTGAATGCTCCCGGACACAATAAGCACAATTCTGTGAAATGTCTTTCGTACGTGGTAATATCAAATCCTTGGGTTCGTAACCCTCTAAGTTCTTTCTTGAGCTTATTGCCCTCGGTTCTGGGACGGTACTTCTCGTTCATCAAGTGCTTGAATGCTGACCACGGTAGTGCGTACGCATCGTCTTGTCCCACTTGCTCTAGATAGGTATTCCACCATGTTAACGCAGAACCTGTGAAGGTATGTGTAGCATACTTCACTTTGTCCTCTTCAGTACACTTACTTATGGCAAACACTGATTCGACCTTCTCGGTCCACCGTTTCAATCCGATCGGTCCTTCGGTTCCATCAAATTCCAAAGGTTTGCAGGCAGTGAATTCTTTGTAGGTGCATCCTACACGATTTCCTATACTGCTAGATCCAAGGTTATTGTTGGTATGTAGCGCAGCCTGTACTGCGGCTATGTTTGAAGCTAGAAAAGTAAAGAATTCCTCTTCATTCATATTCACGGTGTGTCGAGTAGTCGGTGCCATTTCCTTCAAAATAGTCAAATGGAACAAGTTAATCATACAGAATATTAAGAGTAGTTAATAGTATTTCGTAGCATAATATGAACTCATTTATAAAAGCTTTTTCTTCATATTAGCGTTTTATAAGTTTAAATTCGGGTAGTACCTACCCGTTAAGTTCATACTTAGTAGCTAATATACAATTCAACTACTACAATTCTATATGAAAAACTGATTATAATAATATTTCGCGTTCAAACTTTTACACAATATTTTACAAACTTACAATACCGCTTATTTTACATATAGCATGAAATATAGCACACAATAAATTTGATACAAGATGGTTGTGAAGATAATTCTAGCTAGTACACAAGTCGTTCAGCAAAGGCAATAAAGACACGTAATTCATACGTCCAGAAACAAGTCATGCATTCTGGTTTTACTAGGATTACTTCCCATCCTTGGTCTTGTGGAACATAACCGTTATGGCCGTTGATAAAACAGCGTGTTGTAACGTCGTCAAAGGGACGAGGGTTACGTAATATCCAACAGTCCCGTAACAATCTAAAAACCTCATTTCTTACCCCAATTACCGACTCCGTCACTTGTGGGAACGTTTTGTTTAATAGTTGTAGCACGATGTTCTTGTTCTCACTTTGGTGAGAATCGAACATTACTAATCCGTAAGCATAACATGCTTCTTTATGTTGCATGTTAGCCACTTTTTCTAAATCACGAAGTTCAATATTCGGATATATTGAGTCAAAATAATTTCTTAACCCATTGCGTAAAATAGCATTTGGGTTCCCCGCAATATATGCGTCAAAGTAAACACATCGTAACTTATGGATTTCCCAATGTGATATCCCCCATCTTTCGAACGAAAGCCTTTTATAAACCAAGGCATTCTTAGAATGTTCTTCGAATGTCTTACAAACTGATCTCGCCTTAAATAGTTGTGCCGAAGAATTCTGACCGACTCTAGATAAGATTTCATCAATCATGTTGTGACAACCCGGAAATTTCCAACCAAATTTAAACTTTAATCTTTATATGTTTCCGACACGATAAGCAATATTTGTTAAGTTAAATTTTAAGAATTTTAAACTATGTTCATACATTCATTCAACCTCGACCAAGTTCCAACGATTCACGAACCATTAAACGAATATGATTATATATGTATATGTGTATATATATTATAACTTGAAACGTAAACAAAATATTAGATTAAATACTTTATATGATTGTATCTGTTTCAAAATATTTATCAATGGAATTAGAAGATAAGATCAAATGATTGAATTATCAGATATATTGAATTATGATTACAAGTCTCTGTTGAAAGGCCCGCGTTGATTTGAGAAATCTTTCCATTTTAACAATATTCAGAAAATGGTAAAGTGATTTATAAATAAGAACAAATTGTCAATCATTGAGAACTAGACAAAGGATAGTGGAAGATTGAATCTCATAAAGACTCGATTGATCTATTTACTTTCAAACGTACAAAAACGTTTTCAGTTTAAAAAGAACTTTATTATTAAAACGTATATAACTTTTATAAATATCTAGAACCACTTTTAACAACTCATTACTTAACTAGTATGATAAAGATAACGATATTTATATTTTATTTTATTAAATATATATAACGATTTAAATTAATATTATATATATTTATACGCGTATTATACGTACATAGTTTTATACTTTTACTATACTTAAACTTTACCTTTACTTTACCTGTATTTTACTTTAACTTTAATAATTCACTTTAATAACCCATACTTTAATAATTCACTTTAATAATTCATACTTTAATAATTCACTTTAATAATTCATACTTTAATAATTCACTTTAATAATTCATACTTTAATAATTCACTTTAATAATTCATACTTTAATAATTCACTTTAATAATTCAAAAATCTATTATAAATAAAATTCAATAGGTTTCATTATTTCATAGAAACTTGAAAATATTTTTCTCTAAACTCTCTCAATCGATTTACATATATATATTTACTCCGTATTATTTCAAGATATTATTAGTATACATAAAATATTACGACGGAGTGCTGTCCGAGTGATTTCGAAATTGTTTTTCGAGTAGGATAGGATTAAGGAAATTATGGGTTATAGCTATGGAGGTGATTGAGTATGGTTCATGGGTATGCTCGTGAGGTCAATATAGTGTTTATCATTTCCGTTGCTTCTACGTACCTTTCCTGCAATATTGAATCTCAATATTGATACGTGAGTACTCATAATTTAACTTTTACATACTAATAGTGTATCCCTGACTAGTGCTCGAGTATTTAGGATTATGCATGCTTGTACTTTTGATATTGCCCTTAGACAGGTTAGGTTGAATCTTGAATTAGTTACACTTGCGGTTGAGATAAGGTATAAGATATGCATGTCCTTGGAAAGCTAGCGAAAAATTAAGGACTTTTCCTTTAGATATCGAATGGTTTCGATGAACGGATTAGAAGTTATAATCAATTGAATTTTCTATATTTTTATTAAAAATGATTATTATTATCGTCGTTTTTATCGTCGTTCTAGTTTTATCTTATTATTATCATTATTATTATCTTTATCAATAAAATGGATTTATCATTAAAAATTGTTATTTTTTTATTATTACTATCGTTATTATCGTTAAAGTTATAATTAGTATTATTATTATTATTCAATTATTATTATTATTATTATTATTATTATTATTATTATTATTATTATTATTATTATTATTAGTATTATTATTATTATTATTATCATCATTATTAATATATATATCATTATTTAAAAATGGTTATTGTTATTGTTATTATTATTATTACTATATTATCATTAAGATAATTATTAGTATTATCGTTAATAATGTTATAGTAACTATCATTATTAATATTAGTGTAATTAAAACAAATATTTGTAACACCTAATTATTTTGATTACTATTATTATCATTATTATGAACACGATATAAAAGACGATTAAAAGCTATTAAACGAAACGATTAGGAAATAATGAGTAAGAGTATTATGATGAAATTAAAATATTATAAGATATTGATTTAGATAAAATTATCGTTCTTATTATTTTTATCATTACTATTATTATTAAAAATATCGTTAGTATTAAAACTATCATTTTAACAAAAATTATCATTTTAATAGAAATGTCATTGTTACTTTAAAATATCATTATTATTATTATTTTAAATAGAATTATTATTTTAAAGATAATATTAAAAATTATCTTAAATATTAAAGTTATCATAATTAGAATTATCGTTTTATCATAATGTCATCTTAGTAATTATAAATATTGATATTTTTATAATAATAATTATTATTACAAAATAATACAACTTTTACTTACTATCATTATAGATATTATTTTATCAAATAAATATGTGATACAAACATATTTTACTACGTGTAATAACTTACTTTAATAATACCTATCATATTATCTTTATGATATTGAATGAACCCTATAAAGTTTATTACTTAATATATATAAAAGTATATTATATTATATAAATTTAATATAAAATTTTATTTATTAATAAATAAATTATATTATTTACTCTAATAAATCTTTTAAAAATATTTAAAAATATAAAACGACGATATTTAAACTATATATTAATCATGTATAGATTTTTGGAAATTATTTTGAGTCAAATTTACTTTTGTTGACTTTTGCATACTAGTCTCGAGCATTAGGATTGTGGTACACTATGACTTGGCCTAATTTGTCATAAAAATATTGACCAACACATAATTATATATAATTAATTTAGGTTCGTGAATCCGAGGCCAACCTTGCACTTGTTCAATGACGTTATATGTATTTTTACTACGAAATACAGTATGTGAGTTCATTTGCTCCCTTTTACTCTTTACGTTTTTGGGCTGAGAATACATGCAAATGCTTTATTAACTGTTTTACAATATTTATATGCGTGACTTTCATTAATCCCCTTTTAAATGCTTTTGCAATATATATTTTTGGGACTGAGAATACATGCGATGTTTTTTATAACTGTTTTACGAAATAGACACAAGTAATTGAACTACATTATATGGTTGAATGATCGAAATCGAATATGCCTCTTTTTATTAAAGTCTGGTAATCTAAGAATTAGGGAACAGACACCCTAATTGACGCGAATCCTAAAGATAGATCTATTGGGCCTAACAAACCCCATCCAAAGTACCGGATGCTTTAGTACTTCAAAATTTATATCATGTCCGAAGGAGGATCCCGGAATGATAGGGGATATTCTTATATGTATCTAGTTAATGTCGGTTACCAGGTGTTCACCATATGAATGATTATTTTTGTCTCTATGCATGGGACGTATATTTATGAGAACTGAAAATGAAATTCTTGTGGTCTATTAAAATGATGGAAATAAATGATTATGATAAACTAATGAACTCACCAACCTTTTGGTTGACACTTTAAAGCATGTTTATTCTCAGGTGTTAAAGAAATCTTCCGCTGTGCATTTGCTCATTTTAAAGATATTACTTGGAATCTTTCATAGCATATTTCGAAGAACGTTGCATTCGAGTCATTGAGTTCATCAAAGATTATTATTAAATCAATTTATAGTTGGATAGTGGATATTATGAAATGGTATGCATGCCTGTCAATTTTCGATGTAAAGAAATTTTGTCTTTTAAAAACGAATGCAATGTTTGTAAAATGTATCATATAGAGGTCAAATACCTCGCAATGTAATCAACTATTGTGAATCGTTTATAATGTATATGAACGGGTCATTTCAGTTGGTATCAGAGCGGTGGTCTTAGCGAACCAGGTCTGCATTAGTGTGTCTAACTGATAAGTCGATAGGATGCATTAGTGAGTCTGGACTTCGACCGTGTCTGCATGTCAAAATTTTTGCTTATCATTTTGTGTCGAAAATTAACTACTTATCATTTCAGGAAATTACCTGCTTATCATTTTTAGTCTAAGACACGTCTTGCTGCATTGATTACATGAATAGTGTATAGACAAAAATTCATATCTTAGCATATCTGCTAAATCATATCTTATCGTTTCTATTACTTTAAACTTTGCCTGACATATCTCTCAAAGTCCTCCGTAATCTACGAAATCTTTTGATCTATATATATATATATATATATATATATATATATATATATATATATATATATATATATATATATATATATATATATATATATATATATATATATATATATATATATATATATATATATATTCTATGTAATTAGAATACCATCCGTTAGCCAAAATCATTTCATATCGAAAAAAAATCCTTTATCCAATCGTATGAAATGGAATTCGTCATCAGTTCAAGTCACTCGGATTCCGAAATGGAATCCCATTCAAGCTCCGAAAGCAGTGTGACCGGAATAGATCAACCAATCAGTCATCACTTATTCTGGATAAATTGGGGATGGGTTCGTAGCCTCCTCAATCATTGGAGACAAGAAGAAGGTGATCCCTTCCATCCACCACATTGCCCTCTTGACGAAGAACCTGAAGCACTTACCGGCGAACCTGTCCGAAACACCATTTTCTCGCTCATTTCCAGAGTATCTCATCACGATTATATATTACATCAAATTTTAGATTTTATTTATCCGCTCGTCCGAACCGACAATCACCCCGGTGTAATAGAAGAAGTCAACGAGCTTCGCGCTCGGGTAGTGGCTTTGGAGAATATGGTGCAGAGATTACAAACACCAGCAGCAGCATCAACAGCATAACCAGTACCACCATCATCAACGCCAACAGTACCATTACCACCTCCAACCACAACCGCGTCGTAAACCTCAACTTCACAATCTGTCCCACGAGCATCAACGTCATACGCACCATAGATACCAAGGAGTACCAACAACAATAACTGACGAAGTATTAATTCATAACTTCATTGGAGAAACATTGACGATTATGTAATCTCTAAAGTCTTAGAGATTATCTAATCTTGCCCTAACCATAAATCAGTTAAGGTAACCAAAATGATAGAAGGAAGAGTAGAAACCCTGACAAAAATGGTGTGTGATTAACAAACTAAACTTGCTTTACCAACAGCATCAACAGTACTGTCAGCATTACCAGCATCGTCAGTACAGTCAACATCCGAATCAATAACACCGATAACATCACAAACTCCGTCAGTTCAAGAATCACTATGGACATCATTACGAATCAATAACGTGTATATTGTATCAACGAGTTATGAAGAATTAACTCATTCCCTCTGAAGAAATTATATGTATATTATATATATATTATATATATATATATATATATATATATATATATATATATATATATATATATATATATATATATATATATATATATATATTGAAATAAATCTTTCTGTGCTAAGCTATTGTGTGTGAATCTTAACTACTCGGTTAATTCATATTAAAAATATGCAATAATATACGTCCTTCGGCCGCAACTTAACAAGTGTTAACTACAATCTCTGTCTCAATTCAACAAATTCCAATTCATAATAAATCAAGTATATATTTGATTTTACACTTTCATCATCGATGTACCCGAAACTTTTCAGATAACATCATTCGTACTTTGCGAAATTCACAAGAATTCCACGAACCGAACATCATACATCAACAAATAACGAAGTATTGATTCATAATTTCAATGTTATTAAAGAAATACTGCGTAAAAGTTATGTACTTTTTAAAGCCTTTAGGGATTATTCAATTCTAGTTTCAACCGTAAATCAAATGAGTTTAATTTAACATTAACTCATTAAATCTATGTTACATCTGAAGAAAATATACATATATATATTTTCATAAAGACTGTAATAAAAATTTTTTGTACAAAATATTAATTGTGAATTTTTTTTTTTAACGGGTAGGTAATACCCGAGAGATATATAAATTCACAAGTAATATGTTACATTCTTCGAATCTGATTCAGCAAATCATCCATTATACTCCCTACTTTCACAACAATATACAATCTTTTATAGAAATCAAAACAACCATACTCATTCAAAATTTAATTACATATTCTGATTTTGAAATCTCAAAATTCAACTTGAGATATGACCAAAATTATCACTCTTAGATCCTTACATCTTTCACGAGCTATATTTTGACTTCAAAACTGTGTTAGAACATCAAATGTATGTTAACGATTACAATATGTGTTCAAGCCCTTCGAAAATTTCTGAAGACACTTTGAATGATGAGCAATCGAGATGATGATCCAACCACATGTTACCCACAGTTATGTACCCGAAAAACTCTTGAAACCAAAGTAAAAGTTTAAACAACGTATCCGCGTCAGATTCTTTGGCATTTATTAGCAAAAATAACTTTGCGACTCCTATTCAAAGTAGCCAGTTTTGTCACAGCTCCAGCAAGTCAGACTAACCTTATTATAACCTTGAGATATACACCTTCGTTACCAGGGAACCTTTTACATTCCACCACATTATTAGCAGATGAACCAACAACTTCATTACCCTTTGAATTTAGCCTCTCCAAAAAGTCATTATAATTATTCATTGAAACTCCATCATTTACTCATTCGCATCTTGTAATGAGAATTGCCATACGAATCATTGGGAATTAGCAATCAGTATTTTAAAATCTCGCAGGATGTTTACGCCAACAGTTATATGTGTATATATAACGTCTATCTTCTGGACTTAATTTGAATGTGAAGTTTCTGAAAAACACTCCGAACTACGAATTGGTTCTCTGAAAATGGAAAAAAAAATACTGATGAAGCAGCAAAAACTATAAGCGACTTTAAACGGTAAAAGCTGGATGATAATGATGAAGTGTGTTGGCAAAGAACAGAAAAAGAGAAGTTTTGGAACTGGAAAATGGTTTGAGCAAAGTAGGAAGGAGGCTGTGGACAAATTACAAAGACTGAACCTGACTTCAAAGGATCCAAATGATTCAGTACCTGCTGAAGTCATTAACGAATACCTTGCTCCTGACTCTAAACCCCTGCGGACAATATTCTTCATCATCCTCTGATATTAGAAATTCTAAAATATCATCATATCTTTCATTATAAATATCCTCCATATTTCTGAAGATATTTTCTTAATTTTTCTTATTTGAAATCATTTACCTCTTCGCGCTATTTGTATTACATCATAAAAGAAACTATTTTAGTTTCAAAATTCTGAAACATTCAAGTTTAAAATAGGAATATTTTGAAGTAATGTTGGGAACTGAAGCATGAATTAGTATAATATAATGACACTTGATCAATGTGATTATATTACAGTAAGTCATGCTGAGTTTCTAAATGGAACGTGATGATTCACAGATCATAACATTATCATGTGCCATGTTATACGACTCTTGTATTCTATTTAACCTCTAAAATATCAAGAAAATATTTTTTGATGATTCGGCCTTTTCCAAGGTATTCTAGTAATTTGACAAGTCAAGATCGTGCCATCACAATTTCCTTCCTAGAACATTAACAATGTTCATTCCGAAATTCATATCTGTGAATTCTGGACCATTACAAGCGGTGCTTAATCGCAAGAAGAAGAAACGAAAGGACAAAACTCCGAAATAGAAATTGGGGTATAAATTGCAGCAAATAAAAGAGAGCATTAACTGTGAATGATAATGATTATAGAAGACAGAAGCAGAGACTTTGAAATATAAGGGAACATATAAAGCTCAACGACAAACCAGAAATTATAAACCATATATATCGATGCATATAAAGACACGGGAGAACTAGAAACACTATAAACCCAAGAGTATAGTAGAAGTAAATAGATTCTTCCGGCGGTAGATGAAAAAGAAGAATGACCGATATGAAAGTTAGAAGTATATCGAGAATCAGAACTGGATGGAGCATATTGATGAATACTTTAAAATATGAGTTGAGGGGGAAAGAATAGAAGGTGATGAAACATGACTAGGAACTTAGAAATCAACAGAGTTAACTCACACAATGGCGGAACAATGAATCAAACCCTCTAGTGAATAGGTTAAGTTTTTTTTTTTTTTGATTAATTTAGTCAAACCACAACTAAATCAAGTGTGATTAGATCAACACCTAGAGTTATTATTCACCACCTGGGTGATTTGGACTGAGAGAGAATCGGAGGAGCTCACTAGATCTGAGTGTGTGTAACAAATGAGAGGCTTAACCTAAAATGAAGAACATAAGACTTTATATACCCCTGTTGTTGACTCACCCATATGATTCATTCATCACACGTACGAATTGGCTTCATCAGCCGTACGGGTGATCACTCACTCGTGTCTTCTCATTTAGGTTGTAATTGTGACTTAGCTCAGCATCAACCGTGCGTATGAGCCTGTCAGACGTACTAGTGAGGCTTCACTCGTACGTCTGACTAAGTCTAACATAGTCAAACATCTAAATCTCGTTCCTGCAGTTCCTGTAACCACATACAAACACGGATAGGATAATAACGAGCAATCATGGTGGCCTATAAACTGATGTACCTGCAATGGACGTGGGTAGATGTCTAAGGACTTGCATAAAATGCATCAACAGAAGGTGTGAGTTGTAAGGAAACGAATGAGGTGAATTTATAAGAAAATCTCCGACAGAACAATTAAAATGGACGATCGCATTTAAAGCGGATCCTAATTCCCTTGTTTACCGGAGAGTCAAATCTTATTAAGAAGATTTTCTTCAAATCCCTTGAAATCTGGGAATCAATCATATCTACGTCAAATGATAAGATGAATCTACACTTACTCATTTCACTCTTCAATGTTAGCTTCATTCGTACTCTTCATATAAATGGATTTTTTATCCAAATTATTCGCTGATGATAAAACTCTAATTTTCAGCCCGTATGCATCATGAAAACATACTTATTATCATTCACGACCTTTCCACTCAAATTTCGGGACGAAATTTCTTTAACGGGTAGGTACTGTGACAACCCGGAAATTTCCAACCAAATTTAAACTTTAATCTTTATATGTTTCCGACACGATAAGCAATATTTGTTAAGTTAAATTTCAAGAATTTTAAACTATGTTCATACATTCATTCAACCTCGACCAAGTTCCAACGATTCACGAACCATTAAACGAATATGATTATATATGCATATGTGTATATATATTATAACTTGAAACGTAAACAAAATATTAGATTAAATACTTTATATGATTGTATCTGTTTCAAAATATTTATCAATGGAATTAGAAGATAAGATCAAATGATTGAATTATCAGATATATTGAATTATGATTACAAGTCTCTGTTGAAAGGCCCGCGTTGATTTGAGAAATCTTTCCATTTTAACAATATTTAGAAAATGGTAAAGTGATTTATAAATAAGAACAAATTGTCAATCATTGAGAACTAGACAAAGGATAGTGGAAGATTGAATCTCATAAAGACTCGATTGATCTATTTAGTTTCAAACGTACAAAAACGTTTTCAGTTTAAAAAGAACTTTATTATTAAGACGTATATAACTTTTATAAATATCTAGAACCACTTTTAACAACTCATTACTTAACTAGTATGATAAAGATAACGATATTTATATTTTATTTTATTAAATATATATAACGATTTAAATTAATATTATATATATTTATACGCGTATTATACGTACATAGTTTTATACTTTTACTATACTTAAACTTTACCTTTACTTTACCTGTACTTTACTTTAACTTTAATAATTCACTTTAATAATTCATACTTTAATAATTCACTTTAATAATTCATACCTTAATAATTCACTTTAATAATTCATACTTTAATAATTCATACTTTAATAATTCACTTTAATAATTCATACTTTAATAATTCACTTTAATAATTCAAAAATCTATTATAAATAGAATTCAATAGGTTTCATTATTTCATAGAAACTTGAAAATATTTTTCTCTAAACTCTCTCAATCAATTTACATATATATATTTACTCCGTATTATTTCAAGATATTATTAGTATACATAAAATATTACGACGGAGTGTTGTCCGAGTGATTTCGAAATTGTTTTTCGAGTAGGATAGGATTAAGGAAATTATGGGTTATAGCTATGGAGGTGATTGAGTATGGTTCATGGGTATGCTCGTGAGGTCAATATAGTGTTTATCATTTCCGTTGCGTCTACGTACCTTTCCTGCAATATTGAATCTCAATATTGATACGTGAGTACTCATAATTTAACTTTTACATACTAATAGTGTATCCCTGACTAGTGCTCGAGTATTTAGGATTATGCATGCTTGTACTTTTGATATTGCCCTTAGACAGGTTAGGTTGAATCTTGAATTAGTTACACTTGCGGTTGAGATAAGGTATAAGATATGCATGTCCTTGGAAAGCTAGCGAAAAATTAAGGACTTTTCCTTTAGATATCGAATGGTTTCGATGAACGGATTAGAAGTTATAATCAATTGAATTTTCTATATTTTTATTAAAAATGATTATTATTATCGTCATTTTTATCGTCATTCTAGTTTTATCTTATTATTATCATTATTATTATCTTTATCAATAAAATGGATTTATCATTAAAAATTGTTATTTTTTTATTATTACTATCGTTATTATCGTTAAAGTTATAATTAGTATTATTATTATTATCCAATTATTATTATTATTATTATTATTATTATTATTATTATTATTATTATTATTATTATTATTATTAGTATTATTATTATTATTATCATTATTAATATATATATCATTATTTAAAAATGGTTATTGTTATTGTTATTATTATTATTACTATATTATCATTAAGATAATTATTAGTATTATCGTTAATAATGTTATAGTAACTATCATTATTAATATTAGTGTAATTAAAACAAATATTTGTAACACCTAATTATTTTGATTACTATTATTATCATTATTATGAACACGATATAAAAGACGATTAAAAGCTATTAAACGAAACGATTAGGAAATAATGAGTAAGAGTATTATGATGAAATTAAAATATTATAAGATATTGATTTAGATAAAATTATCGTTCTTATTATTTTTATCATTACTATTATTATTAAAAATATCGTTAGTATTAAAACTATCATTTTAACAAAAATTATCATTTTAATAGAAATGTCATTGTTACTTTAAAATATCATTATTATTATTATTTTAAATAGAATTATTATTTTAAAGATAATATTAAAAATTATCGTAAATATTAAAGTTATCATAATTAGAATTATCGTTTTATCATAATGTCATCTTAGTAATTATAAATATTGATATTTTTATAATAATAATTATTATTACAAAATAATACAACTTTTACTTACTATCATTATAGATATTATTTTATCAAATAAATATGTGATACAAACATATTTTACTACGTGTAATAACTTACTTTAATAATACCTATCATATTATCTTTATGATATTGAATGAACCCTATAAAGTTTATTACTTAATATATATAAAAGTATATTATATTATATAAATTTAATATAAAATTTTATTTATTAATAAATAAATTATATTATTTACTCTAATAAATCTTTTAAAAATATTTAAAAATATAAAACGACGATATTTAAACTATATATTAATCATGTATAGATTTTTGGAAATTATTTTGAGTCAAATTTACTTTTGTTGACTTTTGCATACTAGTCTCGAGCATTAGGATTGTGGTACACTATGACTTGGCCTAATTTGTCAGACAAATATTGACCAACACATAATTATATATAATTAATTTAGGTTCGTGAATCCGAGGCCAACCTTGCACTTGTTCAATGACGTTATATGTATTTTTACTACGAAATACAGTATGTGAGTTCATTTGCTCCCTTTTACTCTTTACGTTTTTGGGCTGAGAATACATGCAAATGCTTTATTAACTGTTTTACAATATTTATATGCGTGAGTTTCATTAATCCCCTTTTAAATGCTTTTGCAATATATATTTTTGGGACTGAGAATACATGCGATGTTTTTTATAACTGTTTTACGAAATAGACACAAGTAATTGAACTACATTATATGGTTGAATGATCGAAATCGAATATGCCCTTTTTATTAAAGTCTGGTAATCTAAGAATTAGGGAACAGACACCCTAATTGACGCGAATCCTAAAGATAGATCTATTGGGCCTAACAAACCCCATCCAAAGTACCGGATGCTTTAGTACTTCGAAATTTATATCATGTCCGAAGGAGGATCCCGGAATGATAGGGGATATTCTTATATGTATCTAGTTAATGTCGGTTACCAGGTGTTCACCATATGAATGATTATTTTTGTCTCTATGCATGGGACGTATATTTATGAGAACTGAAAATGAAATTCTTGTGGTCTATTAAAATGATGGAAATAAATGATTATGATAAACTAATGAACTCACCAACCTTTTGGTTGACACTTTAAAGCATGTTTATTCTCAGGTGTTAAAGAAATCTTCCGCTGTGCATTTGCTCATTTTAAAGATATTACTTGGAATCTTTCATAGCATATTTCGAAGAACGTTGCATTCGAGTCATTGAGTTTATCAAAGATTATTATTAAATCAATTTATAGTTGGATAGTGGATATTATGAAATGGTATGCATGCCTGTCAATTTTCGATGTAAAGAAATTTTGTCTTTTAAAAACGAATGCAATGTTTGTAAAATGTATCATATAGAGGTCAAATACCTCGCAATGTAATCAACTATTGTGAATCGTTTATAATGTATATGAACGGGTCATTTCACATGTCTCCGGGTAGGTCTCTTAAAATATTGGGTTGTCTATCCATTTTGTGTTTTTATACTGTAAAATAGACAAAAGTTAGATTCATAAAAAAAATACTTATTAATACAAGCAATTTTTACATATATCATAAAGCATAAGCACACTATATTACATATATTACACCACACGAATACAACTATCTTATTCCGACTCGCTTGTTTCTTCTTCTTCGGTTTTGGTTCGTTTTGCCAAGTTTCTAAGGATATATGATGTTCCCCTAATACGAGCCGTAGTTTTCCACATTGGTTTAGAAAAACCTGGTGGTTTAGAGGTTCCCGGGTCATTGTTACAACTTAAGGACTTCGGGGGTTGATGATACATATAAAGTTCATCGGGGTTGGAATTAGATTTCTCTATTTTTATGCCCTTTCCCTTATTATTTTCTTTTGCCTTTTTAAATTCAGTTGGGGTAATTTCTATAACATCATCGAAATTCTCGTCGGAATCCGATTCATAGGAGAATTGGTAATCCTCCCAATATTTTGCTTCCTTGGCGGAAACACCATTGACCATAATTAACCTTGGTCGGTTGGTTGAGGATTTTCTTTTACTTAACCGTTTTATTATTTCCCCCACCGGTTCTATTTCTTCATCCGGTTCCGATTCTTCTTCCGGTTCCGATTCTTCTTCCGGTTCCGACTCTTCTTCCGGTTCCTCTTCGGGAACTTGTGAATCAGTCCACGAATCATTCCAATTTACATTTGACTCTTCATTATTATTAGGTGAGTCAATGGGACTTGTTCTAGAGGTAGACATCTATCACATAATATCAAACGCGTTAAGAGATTAATATATCACATAATATTCACAAGTTAAAAATATATAGTTTCCAACAAAATTTGTTAAGCAATCATTTTTCAAGTAAACACGGTCGAAGTCCAGACTCACTAATGCATCCTAACAAACTCGATAAGACACACTAATACAAAATTCTGGTTCTCTAAGACCAACGCTCAGATACCAACTGAAATGTCCCGTTCTTATTGATTAAAAACGTTCCATATTAATTGATTTCGTTGCGAGGTTTTGACCTCTATATGAGACGTTTTTCAAAGACTGCATTCATTTTAAAACAAACCATAACCTTTATTTCATCAATAAAGGTTTAAAAAGCTTTACGTAGATTATCAAACAATGATAATCTAAAATATCCTGTTTACACACAACCATTACATAATGGTTTACAATACAAATATGTTACAACAAAATAAGTTTCTTGAATGCAGTTTTTACATAATATCATACAAGCATGGACTCCAAATCTCGTCCTTATTTAAGTATGCGACAGCGGAAGCTCTTAATAATCACCTGAGATTAAACATGCTTAAAACGTCAACAAAAATGTTGGTGAGTTATAGGTTTAACCTATATATATCAAATCATAATAATAGACCACAAGATTTCATATTTCAATACACATCCCATACATAGAGATAAAAATCATTCATATGGTGAACACCTGGTAACCGACATTAACAAGATGCATATATAAGAATATCCCCATCATTCCGGGACACCCTTCGGAAATGATATAAATTTCGAAGTACTAAAGCATCCGGTACTTTGGATGGGGTTTGTTAGGCCCAATAGATCTATCTTTAGGATTCGCGTCAATTAGGGTGTCTGTTCCCTAATTCTTAGATTACCAGACTTAATAAAAAGGGGCATATTCGATTTCGATAATTCAACCATAGAATGTAGTTTCATGTACTTGTGTCTATTTTGTAAATCATTTATAAAACCTACATGTATTCTCATCCCAAAAATATTAGATTTTAAAAGTGGGACTATAACTCACTTTAACAGATTTTTACTTCGTCGGGAAGTAAGACTTGGCCACTGGTTGATTCACGAACCTATAACAATATATACATATATATCAAAGTATGTTCAAAATATATTTACAACACTTTTAATATATTTCGATGTTTTAAGTTTATTAAGTTAGCTGTCCTCGTTAGTAACCTACAACTAGTTGTCCACAGTTAGATGTACAGAAATAAATCGATAAATATTATCTTGAATCAATCCACGACCCAGTGTATACATATCTCAGTATTGATCACAACTCAAACTATATATATTTTGGAATCAACCTCAACCCTGTATAGCTAACTCCAACATTCACATATAGAGTGTCTATGGTTGTTCCGAAATATATATAGATGTGTCGACATGATAGGTCGAAACATTGTATACGTGTCTATGGTATCTCAAGATTACATAATATACAATACAAGTTGATTAAGTTATGGTTGGAATAGATTTGTTACCAATTTTCACGTAGCTAAAATGAGAAAAATTATCCAATCTTGTTTTACCCATAACTTCTTCATTTTAAATCCGTTTTGAGTGAATCAAATTTCTATGGTTTCATATTGAACTCTATTTTATGAATCTAAACAGAAAAAGTATAGGTTTATAGTCGGAAAAATAAGTTACAAGTCATTTTTGTAAAGGTAGTCATTTCAGTCGAAAGAACGACGTCTAGATGACCATTTTAGAAAACATACTTCCACTTTGAGTTTAACCATAATTTTTGGATATAGTTTCATGTTCATAATAAAAATAATTTTCTCAGAATAACAACTTTTAAATAAAAGTTTATCATAGTTTTTAATTAACTAACCCAAAACAGCCCGCGGAGTTACTACGACGGCGTAAATCCAGTTTTACGGTATTTTTCGTGTTTCCAGGTTTTAAATCATTAAGTTAGCATATCATATAGATATAGAACATGTTTTTAGTTGATTTTAAAAGTCAAGTTAGAAGGATTAACTTTTGTTTGCGAACAAGTTTAGAATTAACTAAACTATGTTCTTGTGATTACAAGTTTAAACCTTCGAATAAGATAGCTTTATATATATGAATCGAATGATGTTATGAACATCATTACTACCTTAAGTTCCTTGGATAAACCTACTGGAAAAGAGAAAAATGGATCTAGCTTCAACGGATCCTTGGATGGCTCGAAGTTCTTGAAGCAGAATCATGACACGAAAACAAGTTCAAGTAAGATCATCACTTGAAATAAGATTGTTATAGTTATAGAAATTGAACCAAAGTTTGAATATGATTATTACCTTGTATTAGAATGATAACCTACTATAAGAAACAAAGATTTCTTGAGGTTGGATGATCACCTTACAAGATTGGAAGTGAGCTAGCAAACTTGAAAGTATTCTTGATTTTATGTAACTAGAACTTGTAGAATATATGAAGAACACTTAGAACTTGAAGATAGAACTTGAGAGAGATCAATTAGATGAAGAAAATTGAAGAATGAAAGTGTTTGTAGGTGTTTTTGGTCGTTGATGTATGGATTAGATATAAAGGATATGTAATTTTGTTTTCATGTAAATAAGTCATGAATGATTACTCATATTTTTGTAATTTTATGAGATATTTCATGCTAGTTGCCAAATGATGGTTCCCACATATGTTAGGTAACTCACATGGGCTGCTAAGAGCTGATCATTGGAGTGTATATACCAATAGTACATACATCTAAAAGCTGTGTATTGTACGAGTACGAATACGGGTGCATACGAGTAGAATTGTTGATGAAACTGAACGAGGATGTAATTGTAAGCATTTTTGTTAAGTAGAAGTATTTTGATAAGTGTATTGAAGTCTTTCAAAAGTGTATAAATACATATTAAAACACTACATGTATATACATTTTAACTGAGTCGTTAAGTCATCGTTAGTCGTTACATGTAAGTGTTGTTTTGAAACCTTTAGGTTAACGATCTTGTTAAATGTTGTTAACCCAATGTTTATAATATCAAATGAGATTTTAAATTATTATATTATCATGATATTATCATGTATGAATATCTCTTAATATGATATATATACATTAAATGTCTTTACAACGATAATCGTTACATATATATCTCTTTTAAAAATCATTAAGTTAGTAGTCTTGTTTTTACATATGTAGTTCATTTTTAATATACTTAATGATATGTTTACTTATCATAGTATCATGTTAACTATATATATATCCATATATATGTCATCATATAGTTTTTACAAGTTTTAACGTTCGTGAATCACCGGTCAACTTGGGTGGTCAATTGTCTATATGAAACATATTTCAATTAATCAAGTCTTAACAAGTTTGATTGCTTAACATGTTGGAAACATTTAATCATGTAAATATCAATCTCAATTAATATATATAAACATGGAAAAGTTCGGGTCACTACATAGACGTCGTTCTTTCGACTGAAATGACTACCTTTACAAAAACAACTTGTAACCTGTAATTCTGACTATAAAATTATACTTTTTCTGTATAGATTCATAAAGTTAAGTTCAATATGAAACCATAGCAATTTGATTCACTCAAAACAGATTTAAAATGAAGAAGTTATGGGTAAAACAAGATTGGTTATTTTTGCTTGTTGTAGCTAAGTGAAAATTGGTAACAAATCTATATTAATCATATCCTAGCTAACTTATATTGTATTATACATGTATTCTAATATATTATGTAATCTTGGGATACCATAGACACGTATGTAAATGTTTTTAATATCATATCGACCCATCTATATATATTATTTGGAACAACCATAGACACTCTATATGCAGTAATGTTGGAGTTAGCTATACAGGGTTGAGGTTGATTCCAAAAATATATATAGTTTGAGTTGTGATCTAGCCTGAGACGTGTATACACTGGGTCATGGATTGATTCAAGATATTATATATCGATTTATTTCTGTACATCTAATTATGGACAACTAGTTGTAGGTTACTAACAAAGACAGCTGACTTAATAAACTTAAAACAGTAAAACGTATTAAAAATGTTGTAAATATATTTTGAACATACTTTGATATATATGTATATATTTGTTATAGGTTCGTAAATCGAACAGTGGCCAAGTCTTACTTCCCGACGAAGAAAAAATCTGTGAAAGTGAGTTATAGTCCCACTTTTAAAATCTAATATTTTTGGGATGAGAATACATGCAGGTTTTATAAATGATTTACAAAATAGACACAAGTACGTGAAACTACATTTTATGGTTGAATTATCGAAATCGAATATGCCCCTTTTTATTAAGTCTGGTAATCTAAGAATTAGGGAACAGACACCCTAATTGACGTGAATCCTAAAGATAGATCTATTGGGCCTAACAAACCCCATCCAAAGTACCGGATACTTTAGTACTTCAAAATTTATATCATATCTGAAGGGTGTCCCGGAATGATGGGGATATTCTTATATATTCATCTTGTTAATGTCGGTTATCAGGTGTTCACCATATGAATGATTTTTATCTCTATGTATGGGATGTGTATTGAAATATGAAATCTTGTGGTCTATTGTTACGATTTGATATATATAGGTTAAACCTACAACTCACCAACATTTTTGTTGACGTTTAAAGCATGTTTATTCTCAGGTGAATACTAAGAGCTTCCGCTGTTGCATACTAAAATAAGGACAAGATTTGGAGTCCATATTTGTATGATATTGTGTAAAAACTGCATTCAAGAAACATATGTCGATGTAATATATTTCTATTGTAAACCATTATGTAATGGTCATGTGTAAACAGTATATTTTAGATTATCATTATTTGATAATCTATGTAATGCTTTTAAAACCTTTATTGATAAAATAAAGGTTATGGTTGGTTTAAAAATGAATGCAGTCTTTGAAAAACGTCTCATATAGAGGTCAAAACCTCGCAACGAAATCAATTAATATGGAACGTTTATAATCAATATGAACGGGACATTTCAGTTGGTATCCGAGTATTGGTCTTAGAGAACCAGAAAATTTGCATTAGTGTGTCTTATCGAGTTTGTTAGGATGCATTAGTGAGTCTGGACTTCGACCGTGTTTTCTTTAAAAATGATTGCTTAACATTTTTGTTGGAAACTATATATTATTAACATTTAAATATTATGTGATATATTAATCTCTTAACATGTTTGATATTGTGTGATAGATGTCTACCTCTAGCACAAATCTCATTGACTTGCCTAATAATAACGAAGAGTCGAATATATATTGGCAAGATTCACAAGTTCTCGAAGAACCGAAAGAAGAGGAAACGGAACCGGAAGAAGAGGAACTGAAAGAAGAGGAACCAGAAGAAGAGGAACCGGAAGAAGAAGAGGTTCCGGAGGGGAAATAGAAGGAACCACAGAAAATCGGTCAAATAAAAGAAAATCATCAACCAATGGACCAAAGTTAATAATGGTCAATGGTGTTTCCTCTAAGGAAGCAAAATATTGGGAAAATTACCAATTTTAAAATGAATCGGATCCTGATGAGGATTTTGATGATGTTATAGAAATTACCCCGACCCAATTTAATGAGGTAAAATAAAATAATAAGGGAAAATGCATCAAAATAGAGAAATCTGATTTCGACCCCGATGAACTTTATATGTACCGTCAACACCCGTTTCTTCAATGTCGAGACAATAACCTGGGAACCTCTAAACCACCAGGTTTTTCTAAACCAATGTGGAAAATGACGGCTCGTATTAGAGGAACATCATATATCCCTATAAAATTAGGAAAAAGAACCTTGTCCGAAGAAGAAGAAACCAGTGATTCAGATTAGAGGGGTGTGAGCATGTTGTGTAATAAATGTATTGTAGTGTGCTTGTACTTTTATGTTCTATGTAAAAATTGCTTGTATTGTTTGTTATTACAAATCTAATCCTTATATATTTTACAGTATAAAAACAAAATGGACGTTAAGGGTAGACAACCGAATATTTTAGAAGACCTACCAGAAGATATGATTGAGGAAATCTTGTCTAGAGTCGGTCAGAATTCATCAGCACATTTAGTTATGGCAAAATTAACTTGTCAAACATTTGAAAGACTTTCCAGAAATGCCTTAGTTTATAAAGTCTTTCCTTTGATAGGTGGGGTATATCACATTGGAGAGACTTTAAGTTACGCCGTGTTTTCTTTAAAGCGTTAAATGCGGGGAACCCAAATGCAATTTTACGCTACGGGTTAAGAACCTATTTTGACTCAACATATCACAACATAGGATTTCGTGAATTAGAAAGAGCTTCTAACATGCAACATAAAGAAGCATGTTATGCTTACGGGTTAGTGATGTTTGCTTCTTACCAAAGTCAGAAAAAGAACATCGGATTGCAGCTTTTAAATAAAACTTTCCCACAAGTGACGGATTCAGTAGTTGGGGTGTGAAACAAGGTTTTTAGATTATTACGGGGCTGTTGGACATTACGAAACCCTCGTCCTTTTGACGACATTACAACATGCTGCCTAGCCAATGGTCATAACGGTTATTTTCCACAAGACCAAGGATGGGAAGTCGTCTTAGTAAAACCAGAATGCATGACTTGTTTCTGGACTTATGAATTACGTGTCGTTATTTCCTTTGCTGAACAACTTGCGTATTAACTAGATTTATCTTCAAAACTGTCCTGTATCATAGTGTACTATATTTCATGTTATATGTAATATAGCGAAGTTGTAAGTTTGAAGAATATTTGTATGTGATATATTATTATAATCAGTTTTTCATATGGAATTGTAGTAGTTGAATTGTATATTAGCTACTAAGTATGAACTTAACGGGTAGGTAGTACCCGAATTTAAACTTATAAAACGCTAATATGAAGAAAAAGCTTTTATAAATGAGTTCATATTATGCTACGAGATACTATTGACTACTCTTAATATTCTGTATGATTAACTTGTTTCATTTGACTATTTTGAAGGAAATGGCACCGACTACTCGACACACCTTGAATATGAGCGAAGAGGAATTTCATGCCTTTCTTGCTTCAAACATAGCCGCAGTACAGGCCACGCTACATACAAACAATAACTCTAAATCTAGCAATACAGCTAACGGCGCAAGAAATCGTGTAGGATGCTCCTACAAGGAATTCACTGCCTGCAAACCTTCAGAATTTGATGGGACCAAAGGACCAATCGGATTGAAACGGTGGACCGAGAAAGTTGAATCGGTGTTTGCCGTAAGTAGGTGTGCTGAAGGAGACAGAGTGAAGTACGCTACGCATACCTTCACAAGTATTGCGTTAACATGGTGGAATACCTATCTAGAGCAAGTGGGACAAGATGCTGCTTACGCGCTATCGTGGTCACTATTCAAGCACTTGATGAACGAGAAGTACCGTCCCAGAACCGAGGTCAATAAGCTCAAGTCAGAACTTAGAGGGTTACGAACACAGGGATTCGATATTACTTCGTACAAAAGATGATTCACAGAATTGTGCCTATTGTGTTCGAGAGCGTTCGAAGATGAGGAAGAGAAGATCGACACGTTTGTGAAAGGGTTACCGGAGAGAATCCAAGAAGATATAAGTTCACATGAGCCTGCCTCCATACAAAAGGCATGTAGAATAGCTCACAAACTAGTGAACCAGATTGAGGGAAGAATTAAAGAACAAGTGGCCGAAGAGGCCAACGTGAAGTTAGTCAAAAGAAAGTGGGAGGAAAACGGTGATAAGAGTCACCAAAACAACAACAACTATCCCAACAATCGCAACATCAATCGCAACTACAACAAACGGCACAACAACAACAACAATAACTACAACAATCATCCCAACAACAATAACAACCACAACAACAACAACAACAATCAGAAGCAGCTATGCCAAAGGTGTGAAAAGTATCACTCGGGGTTTTGCACCAAATTTTGCAACAAGTGTAAAAGAAATGGTTATAGCACGGCGAAGTGTGAGGTCTACGGACCAGGGGTTAACAGAACGACAGGAACAAATGGTGTCGTAACGAGTAATGGCGGAGCAAGTAGTGTCGGAGCAAGTTATGCCAATGTAGTTTTTTATAAATGTGGAAAACCGGGCCACATTATTAGAAATTGCCCGAACCAAGAGAACACGAATGGACAAGGAAGCGGAAGAGTTTTCAATATTAATGCGGCAGAGGCACAGGAAGACCCGGAGCTTGTTACGGGTACGTTTCTTATTAACAATAAATTTGCTTACGTTTTATTTGATTCGGGTGCGGATAGAAACTATATGAGTAGAGATTTTTGTGCTAAATTAAGTTGTCCATTGACGCCATTGGATAGTAAATTTTTACTCGAATTAGCAAACGGTAAATTAATTTCAGCAGATTATATATGCCGGAATCGAGAAATTAAACTGGGTAGCGAAATATTTAAGATTGATTTGATACCAGTAGAGTTAGGGAGTTTTGATGTAATAGTTGGCATGGACTGGCTGAAGGAGATGAAAGCAGAGATCGTATGTTACAAAAATGCAATTCGCATTGTACGAGACGAAGGAGAACCCTTAATGGTGTACGAAGAAAAGGGCAACACGAAGCTACATCTTATTAGTAATTTGAAGGCACAAAAACTAATAAGAAAAGGTTGCTATGCTGTTCTAGCACACGTCGAGAAAGTACAAACTGAAGAAAAGAGCATCAGTGATGTTCCCGTCGTAAAAGAATTTTCCGATGTATTTTCGAAAGAATTACCGGGATTACCCCCACATCAATCCATTGAATTTCAAATAGACCTTGTACCAGGAGCTGCACCAATAGCTCGTGCTCCATACAGACTCGTACCCAGCGAAATGAAAGAATTACAAAGTCAGTTACAGGAACTTTTAGAGCGTGGTTTCATTAGACCAAGTACATCACCATGGGGAGCTCCTGTTCTGTTTGTGAAGAAGAAAGATGGTACATTCAGGTTTGTATTGACTACCGAGAGTTGAACAAACTTACCATCAAGAACCACTACCCACTACTGAGAATCGACGACTTATTTGATCAACTACAAGGCTCGTCTGTTTATTCGAAGATCTATTTACGTTCTGGATATCATCAAATGCGAGTAAAGGAGGATGATATTCCAAAAACTGCTTTTAGGACGCGTTATGGTCATTACGAGTTTATGGTTATGCCATTTGGATTGACTAACGCACCAGTTGTGTTCATGGACCTTATGAACCGAGTGTGTGGGCCATATCTTGACAAGTTTGTCATTATTTTCATCGATGACATACTTATTTACTCAAAGAATGATCAAGAGCACGAAGAACATTTGAGAGAAGTGCTAGAAGTATTGAGGAAAGAAAAACTGTACGCTAAGTTTTCAAAGTGTGCATTTTGGTTGGAAGAAGTTCAATTCCTCGGTCACATAGTGAACAAAGAAGGTATCCAGGTGGACCCGGCAAAGATCGAAACCATTGAAAAGTGGGAAACCCCAAAAACTCCGAAACGCATATGCCAGTTTTTAGGACTAGCTGGTTACTACAGAAGGTTCATCCAAGACTTTTCCCGAATAGCAAAACACTTAACTGCATTAACGCATAAAGGGAAGAAATTTGAATGGAAAGATGAGCAAGAGAAAGCGTTTCAATTGTTAAATAAAAAGTTAACTACGGCACCTATATTGTCATTACCTGAAGGGAATGATGATTTTGTGATATATTGTGACGCCTCAAAGCAAGGTCTCGGTTGTGTATTAATGCAACGAACGAACGTAATTGCTTGTGCGTCTAGACAATTGAAGATTCACGAACAGAATTATACGACGCATGATTTGAAATTAGGCGCGGTTGTTTTTGCATTAAAGACTTGGAGGCACTACTTATATGGGGTCAAAAGTATTATATATACCGAACACAAAAGTCTTCAACACATATTTAATCAGAAACAACTGAATATGAGGCAGCGTAGGTGGATTAAATTGTTGAATGATTACGACTTTGAGATTCGTTACCACCCGGGGAAGGCGAATGTGGTAGCTGACGCTTTGAGTAGAAAGGACAGAGAACCTATAAGGGTAAAAGCTATGAATATAATTATTCATACTAACCTTACTACTCAAATAAAGGAGGCGCAACAGGGGGTTGTAAAAGAAGAAAAGTTGAAGAATGAGATACCCAAAGGATCAGAGAAACATCTTAATATTCAGGAAGACGGAACCCAATATAGGGCTGATAGAATTTGGGTACCAAGGTTTGGAGATGTGAGAGAAATGGTACTTAAGGAAGCACATAAAACTAGATATTCAATACATACCGGAGCGGGGAAGATGTATAAAGATCTCAAGAAACACTTTTTGTGGCCGGGTATGAAAGCTGATATTGCTAAATATGTAGGAGAATGTTTGACATGTTCTAAGGTCAAAGCTGAACATCAGAAACCATCAGGTCTACAACAACAACCTGAAATCCCGGAATGGAAATGGGAAAACATTACCATGGATATCATTACTAAATTGCCAAGGACTGCAAGTGGTTATGATACTATTTAGGTAATAGTTGATCGTCTCACCAAGTCAGCACACTTCCTACCAATGAGAGAAGATGACAAAATGGAGAAGTTGGCGCGATTGTATTTGAAGGAGGTTGTCTCTACACATGGAATACCCGTCTTTATTATCTCTGATAGGGATGGTAGATTTGTTTCAAGGTTCCGGCAGAAGTTGCAACAAGCATTGGGGACCCGTCTAGACATGAGTACTGTCTATCATCCACAAACTGATGGGCAGAGTGAAAGGACGATACAAACGCTTGAAGACATGCTACGAGCATGTGTTATTGATTTCGGAAATAGTTGGGATCAACACCTACCGTTAGCAGAATTTTCCTACAAAAACGGTTATCATTCTATTATTGAGATGGCCCTGTTTGAGGCACTTTATGGTAGAAAGTGCAGGTCTCTAATTTGTTAGAATGAAGTGGGGGATAGACATTTTACGGGTCCGGAGATAATACAAGAAACTACCGAGAAAATCATCCAAATTCAACAACGATTGAAAACCGCCCAGAGTCGACAAAAGAGCTATGCGGACAGTAAAAGAAAAGATATAGAGTTTGAAATTGGAGAAATGGTCATGCTTAAGGTTTCACCTTGGAAAGGCATTGTACGATTTAGTAAACGGGGGAAACTAAATCCAAGGTACATTGGACCATTCAAGATTATAGCTCGTGTCGGACCAGTAGCTTACCAACTGGAGCTACCTCAACAACTCGCGGCTGTACATAACACTTTCCACGTCTTGAATTTGCAGAAATGTTTTGCTAACGAAGATCTCACTATTTCGTTGGACAAAATCCAAATCAATGAAAAACTTCAATTCATTGAAGAACCCGTCGAAATAATGGATCGTGAGGTTAAGAGACTTAAGCAAAACAAGATACCGATTGTTAAGATTCAATGGAATGCTCGTAGAGGACCCGATTTCACCTGGGAGTGTGAAGATCAGATGAAGAAGAAATACCCACATCTATTTCCAGAAGATTCGTCAACACCTTCAACAGCGTAAAATTTCGGGACGAAATTTATTTAACGGGTAGGTACTGTAGTGACCCGAACTTTTCCATGTTTATATATATTAATTGAGATTGATATTTACATGACTAAATGTTTCCAATGTGTTAAGCAATCAAACTTGTTAAGACTTGATTAAATGAAATAAGTTTCATATAGACAATTGATCACCCATGTTGACCGGCGATTCACGAACGTTACAAAATTGTAAAAATTTCATGTTGTAGTATATATATAGACATATATATATATATATATATATATATATACACATATATATATATATACATATATATATATATATATATATATATATATATATAGTATGGTTGATATAAGATTATGATGAGTAAGTATCGCACTAAGTATATTAACAATGTGTGATATACATAAGAAATGAGATTACTAAGTTAAGAAACTCGAAATGATATATATAACGATTATCGTTATGATAACGTCTACTAAATACATATGTATCATATTAAGATATTGATACACTATATTTAACATGATAAAATGATATTTAAATATATCATTAAGTGTGTTAACAATGAACTACATATGTAAAAACAAGACTACTAACCCAAGAATTACGAAACGAGACTTATATGTAACGATTATCGTTGTAACGATATTTTAATTTATATATCATATTAAGAGATATTCATACATCATAATATCATGATAATATAATAATTTAACATCTCATTTGATATAATAAACATTGGGTTAACAACATTAATTGAGATCGTTAACTTAAAGGTTTCAAAACAACACTTACATGTAACGACTAACGAAGACTTAACGACTCCATTAGAATGTATATACATGTTGTGTTTTGATATGTATTCTTACACTTTTGATAGACTTCAAGACACATATCAAAATACTTCTACTTACCAAAAATGCTGACAATTACATCCTCGTTCAGTTTCATCAACAATTCTACTCGTATGCACCCGTATTCGTACTCGTACATTACACAGCTTTTAGATGTATGTACTATTGGTATATACACTCCAATGATCAGCTCTTAGTAGCCCATGTGAGTCACCTAACACATGTGGGAACCATCATTTGGCAACTAGCATGAAATATCTCATAAAATTACAAAAATATGAGTAATCATTCTTGACTTATTTACATGAAAACAAAATTACACATCCTTTATATCTAATCCATATACCAACGACCAAAAACACCTACAAACACTTTCATTCTTCAATTTTCTTCATCTAAGTGATCTCTCTCAAGTTCTATCTTCAAGTTCTAAGTGTTCTTCATAAATTCCATAAGTATAGTTTCATAAAAATCAAGAATACTTCCAAGTTTGCAAGTCTACTTCCAAGCTTTCTAATCCATTCCAAGTAATCATCTAAGATCAAGGAACCTTTGTTATTTACAGTAGGTTATCTTTCTAATTCAAGGTAATATTCATATTCAAACTTTGATTCAATTTCTACAACTATAACAATCTTATTTCGAGTGAAAATCTTACTTGAACTGTTTTCGTGTCATGATTCTGTTTCAAGAACTTTCAAGCCATCCAAGGATCCTTTGAAGCTAGATCCATTTTTCTCATTTCCAGTGGTTTTATCCAAAAAACTTGAGGTAGTAATGATGTTCATAACATCATTCGATTCATACATATAAAGCTATCTTATTCGAAGGTTTAAACTTGTAATCACTAGACCATAGTTTAGTTAATTCTAAACTTGTTCGCAAACCAAAGTTAATCCTTCTAACTTGACTTTTAAAATCAACTAAACACATGTTCTATATCTATATGATATGCTAACTTAATGATTTAAAACCTGAAAACACGATGAACACCATAAAATCGGATATACGCCGTCGTAGTGAAACCGGGGGCTGTTTTGGTTTGGATAATTAAAAACTATGATAAACTTTGATTTAAAAGTTGTTCTTCTGGGAAAATAATTTTTCTTATGAACATGAAACTATATCCAAAAATCATGGTTAAACCCAAAGTGAAAGTATGTTTTTTCCAAAATGGTCATCTAGACGTCGTTCTTTCGACTGAAATGACTACCTTTACAAAAACAACTTGTAACCTGTAATTCCGACTATAAACTTATACTTTTTCTGTATAGATTTATAAAGTTAAGTTCAATATGAAATCATAGCAATTTGATTCACTCAAAACGGATTTAAAATGAAGAAGTTATGGGTAAAACAAGATTGGTTATTTTTGCTTGTTGTAGCTACATGAAAATTGGTAACAAATCTATATTAATCATATCCTAGCTAACTTATATTGTATTATACATGTATTCTAATACATTATGTAATCTTGGGATACCATAGACACGTATGCAAATGTTTTGATATATATATCGACCCATCTATATATATTATTTGGAACAACCATAGACACTCTATATGCAGTAATATTGGAGTTAGCTATACAGGGTTGAGGTTGATTCCAAAAATATATATAGTTTGAGTTGTGATCTAGCCTGAGACGTGTATACACTGGGTCATGGATTGATTCAAGATAATATATCGATTTATTTCTGTACATCTAATTATGGACAACTAGTTGTAGGTTACTAACAAGGACAACTGACTTAATAAACTTAAAATAGTAAAACGTATTAAAAATGTTGTAAATATATTTTAAACATACTTTGATATACATGTACATATTTGTTATAGGTTCGTGAATCGACCAGTGGCCAAGTCTTACTTCCCGACGAAGTAAAAATCTGTGAAAGTGAGTTATAGTCCCACTTTTAAAATCTAATATTTTTGGGATGAGAATACATGCAGGTTTTATAAATGATTTACAAAATAGACACAAGTACGTGAAACTACATTTTATGGTTGAATTATCGAAATCGAATATGCCCCTTTTTATTAAGTCTGGTAATCTAAGAATTACGGAACAGACACCCTAATTGACGCGAATTCTAAAGATAGATCTATTGGGCCTAACAAACCCCATCCAAAGTACCGGATGCTTTAGTACT
Organism: Rutidosis leptorrhynchoides; assembly: GCF_046630445.1. NCBI lineage: Eukaryota > Viridiplantae > Streptophyta > Magnoliopsida > Asterales > Asteraceae > Rutidosis > Rutidosis leptorrhynchoides. Next base: position 327,087,257 of record NC_092335.1, read on the forward strand.
TCAAAATTTATATCATATCCGAAGGGTGTCCCGGAATGATGGGGATATTCTTATATATGCATCTTGTTAATGTCGGTTACCAGGTGTTCACCATATGAATGATTTTTATCTCTATGTATGGGATGTGTATTGAAATATGAATCTTGTGGTCTATTGTTACGATTTGATATATATAGGTTAAACCTATAACTCACCAACATTTTTGTTGACATTTAAAGCATGTTTATTCTCAGGTGAATACTAAGAGCTTCCGCTGTTGCATACTAAAATAAGGACAAGATTTGGAGTCCATGTTTGTATGATATTGTGTAAAAACTGCTTTCAAGAAACATATGTCGATGTAATATATTTCTATTGTAAACCATTATGTAATGGTCATGTGTAAATAGTATATTTTAGATTATCATTATTTGATAATCTACGTAATGCTTTTAAACCTTTATTGATAAAATAAAGGTTATGATTGTTTTAAAAATGAATGCAGTCTTTGAAAAACGTCTCATATAGAGGTCAAAACCTCGCAACGAAATCAATTAATATGGAACGTTTATAATCAATATGAACGGGACATTTCAGTTGAGGTTGATTCTACAATAATATATATACTTTCAGTTGTGATCGAGTCTGAGACATGTATACAATGGGTCACGATACGTATTAATTAATTCGAATATTATATATAAATTATTGAATTACTAACTGTAGACTATCAATATTGGATAATTAAAATGAATTAAAATATTGGTTATAACATATGAAACTAAACAATTCTTCAAGTTTACCACTTGAATTCATCTTAAACCTCATTTGTATCTTGACGATTACAATCCGCGATCAAACCTTTCATGATTCTTGAAAACACCTCAATCGAGAGGACGAACCAACCGCACTTCATCTACGGAAGGAAAGATTAATGCATATAGTTATACACCTGAAAACACTCAGAACCTGAGTAAACGTTTAACATGTATCTGTGCTAGCTCCTTTAGCATTGTTATTACTGAAAATAACTTTACAATCCCTTTTCAAACTAGCAAATTTTGTCACAGCTTTAGCAAATCAATTTCGACTTTACATTCGAATGAACTCTACTATAACTTTGATATATAAGTTCGCCCTTTGTCATCGTTACCGGGGAACCGTTTATATCCTATCACATTAGTAGTAAACTTATCAGCAACTTCATTGATCTTTGACTTTCCAAAAAATCATTATATTATCGAAACCCTATCGTATACTCATCCACATCTTATAATGATAATTACTACATCAATTACCGGGAGGCATCTGTTGATAATCTCGAATTTGTTAGCGATTCTACGACAACCATTATATATATGTATATATAACTTCTATCTCCTGGATTTACGAACTTCAATTCTGAATTTCTGAAAAGCGCCTTAGCTTATGAATCAGTTTTCTGAGTTTTAAAAAAGCTGAGGAAGCAGTGAAAACTGAAGACTGCTTTAATAGTCAAAAGTTTGATAATAAAGAGTTGAGCAAACCATGAAGGAGACTCTAAACAAATCACAAGGGCTAAACATCTACATAAAGAATCCAGATGAATCTGTTTCTGATGAAATCTTTAGCGAATGCCTCGTTCCGTAATTGTTCTAAATCGTTGTGAATTAATTTCTTCATCAACCTTCGAACTTAGAAATTCCAAAATATCATCATAAATATCTTCGATATTTCTGAGGATATTTTCATAAATATTCTTGTCCGAAATTATTTATCTCTTCCTGCTATCTATATTACATCATAAAGGAAACCATTTTAGTTTCTAAATTTCTTTAAAATTCGAATTTACACTATGAATGTTTTTGAAGTAGTGTTGGGAACTGACGCATGAGTTAGTATAATATAATGACACTTGCTCAACGTGATTATATTACAGTAAGTCATGCCGAGTTTCTAAATGGAACGTGATGATTCACAGATCATAAAGTCATCATGTGTCATGTTACACGACTCTTACATTCTACCTAATCTCTAAACATATCGAGAACATATCTTCCTGATAATTCTATCTTTTCTCTTGAATTCTGGTAATTCAACCAATCAAGATCGTGCCATTACAATTTCTCACTTAGGACATTAGCCATGTTCATTCGGAACTTCATACCTACGAATTCTGGACCATTATTCACTTGACTTAAAGTCGGGAAGAGAAAACAAAAGTATGGAACTCTAAAATATAAAGGAAACGAAGAGGTTGGATTTATAGTGAAATATCAGACAGAGCAATCAAGACAGATCATCGCATTTAATCAAAAAGACCCTAATTTCCTTGATTTTCGAAGAATCAAATCTTATATAAATTCCGAAGATTTTCTTAAATTCCTGGAATTTTGGAAATACACCGTGACTACGACAAGAGTTAAATCTCTATCTCAATCTTTTGTGATAGCTTCATTCGTACTCTTCACAAAATCAAATTGTTTTATTTGTATTACTCAATAATGATAAAACTCTATTTATCAACTCATATTCGTCAATAAAACATTTTTATTGTTAGCTATGACGACCTCGATCAAATTTCGGGACGAAAATTCTTTAACGGGTAGGTACTGTGACGACCCGGGAATTTCCGACCAAATTTAAACTTTATTCTTATATGATTTCGACACGATAAGTAAAGTCTGTAATGTTGAGTCTCATAAATTTTGATATGTTTACATGGATTCATTCAACCCGTGACCAATTCCAACGATTCATAAACCATTAAATAATAAATAGAGATGTATATATAAATAATTATATATTATAAATTAAATATACTAATAAACTATCATATGATTAGTTTATTATGAAATAAAACTTAAACTTGTTATTTAAATTTGCTTATTTAAATATAGAGAGTAGATTGAAATACATAATTTGCCAATGCTAATAAAGTATTTAATGTTATACTCTGAGATTAATTGTTTCAATATATTTAATTAATACGTTTATTTACCTGATATTTAAAACATAATTAACTATATAGTAGTTGAAGTATCTTGATATATATATATATATATATATATATATATATATATATATATATATATATATACATACATATATATATACATACATATATATATATATATATATATATATATATATATACATATATATATATATACATAATTATCAATTGTATGTATATTGTTATATATATAAATATTAAATATTTAAAGTATGTTATTATATATATTATATGATAATACATAAATAATAAATTGTAATATTAATAAATTAAATGTAATTACGAGTTGTAAATATAGATGTATTAGTAATAGTATTATTACTTTTGATATTACTACAAATAGTAATATCAATATTAGTATTACTAATATTATTACTAGTATTATTGTTATATCTAAAATTAAAAGGGTTAAGATTCTCAAAATAAAAATGCCAAATATAAATGTTATTAGAAGAATGACAAAAACTACAATTTTGGTTATTATTATGAATATTATTATTAATACCAATATAATTAGTATTATGGTCATAATTAGTATTAACAATATTATCATTATAAATTTCACTAAAATTATCATTTTTATGACTTATTATTAATATTACTCTTATTAGTATCATTATAATTACTTTTTATAATAATTATTATTACTATTAGTATTTTTAATTTTAATTATATAGTTATAATTATTAATTATTAATTCATTATTTATTAATAACATTTAAAAATATATATATATATATATATATATATATATATATATATATATATATATATATATATATATATATATATATATATATATATATATATATATATATATCGAATATAAGTATTTAAAACCAGAATCTATTTTCCATATCAATCAAACTGTGTTTGATTGTGTTTTTATCTCTATAATTCCTTATATAACTGTATAATTCGTACCAATCAAATTCACAAGAAACAAAATCTGTTGCACATCCCATTCTGCTTTCCTTTTTTTTATTTCCTTCGTATGACCTGATTCATTCACCTGTCGACTATAACAGATTATAAAACAATGATTACTTCAATTCATTTGAAAGATTACTCGATTACCCACCTTCTGTATTGAATATACATACACTTACATCAAAAATCATTGATTTTTTTTATGGCTCGTTAACTCTGTCTTGTGTTACAAATTTTTGAAAGCCTCGAATTTGAATTTAATTCCAAAATCTAGAAATGTAGATTTGTTAGGAATATTCTACTTGATCTTTTTGCAAAGATTGAGTTTTCAATTCCTAGTAACGAATCCTAATTTTTGAGTCAAAGTTCGAGGTTCAAAACTCAAACAAATCATTCATCCCAAAATTCGTAATCGTTTTGATATCTCCAATTAAATTAATGATTTCAATAGTTTCCATGGACAATTTACAAACTTTTTCATGTTAACATCATAGCCTAAAACTTTCAAAATTTCACAATTAATTATTTGTTTTCAGCGACTGGTGCAGCAGCACTTCTTTATTTTCTGTTATTAATTTTTTTTTTTGTTTTTCTCAACCTATTTAATCACTATGTGATTGAATCTGTATCCACGTTTCATATTAAATCTAATTAGAATCATATTGTTAATCAGTTTTGAACCTTGGTTGATCTCTGGTCGTTTACAATTAAGAAGAAGAAGATAGAGATAGAATATGGGTATTAAATTTTACGGTTGCATATTAAAACAGAAAAAGGGCAGCAGCCCATCGGTTAAGGGTGTTGGTGTAGTAGCGGGAGGTCACGGGTTCGAGCCCCGTCTTAGGCAATTCTTTTTAGAAAAGCATTTTGAAGGGTATACACTTTGATTTTTTATTTCCATTATCATTATTATTATTATTATTATTATTATTATTATTATTATTATTATTATTATTATTATTATTATTATTATTATTATTATTATTATTAATGTTGTTATTGTTATTATTATTATTGTTATAATTTATTAATGATATTATTAATAAATATTATTAGGATTATAATTATTATTATTATTACCATGATTACAAGTAAAATGAACACTATTGTTATTAAGTAACACCATTATGTATTATTAATGTTATTATTAGTATATTAATATTGATTTGATATAAGTATTATTACGATTAGAATCATTATTATTATTATTATGAAAAACAATACAAACTATTATTTCTATTATTAATATTAGTATTAGTATCATTTTAGACTTATTATTATTAACACAAGTATTATTATTAAGATTACCATTAGTAATAAGATTGTTATAATAATTATTAGTATGTATTATTATCAAAATTATTATTTTCATTATCATTATTATTAATACTAGTATTATTAATTATCATTATTTTAATCACTACTAATATTATTTTAGTATTATTATAATTACTATTTTAACAAACAAATGAAATATATACATATAAAATATATCAACTAATATATACATATATATTTTATCATATAGAAACTCTACTATAAATTATTATTATTAACATGTTATAATGAAAGATAAACACTAGTTAAATAAAATTTGTAGATTAAATATATCTACATCTATAAAACAAATAATTTAACAAGCATATTATTTATAATAATATATATATTTATTCGATTACGATTATGTGTGTTAATATATATATATATATATATATATATATATAGGTTCGGGAATCCAAAGCCAACCCTACACTTGTTCAATATAGTCATATGTATTTTTACTACAAAATACAGTATGGTGAGTTTCATTTGCTCCCTTTTTAAATACTTTTGTAATATATATTTCTGGGACTGAGAATACATGCGCTGATTTTATAAATGTTTGACGAAATAGACACAAGTACTTAAAACTACATTCTATGGTTGGATTATTAAACCGAATATGCCCCTTTTTAGTCTGGTAATCTAAGAATTAGGGAACAGACACCCTAATTGACGCGAATCCTAAAGATAGATCTATTAGGCCCAACAAGCCCCATCCAAAGTACCGAATGTTTTAGTATTTCAAATTTATCATGTCCGAATGGAGTCCCGGAATGATGGGGATATTCTATATGCATCTTGTTAAGGTCGGTTACCAGGTGTTCACCATATGAATGATTTTTATCTCTATCCAGTTTGCGAAATGCCTGATATGAGATGTATATTTATGGAAAAATGAAATCTTGTGGTCTATTAAAATTATGGAAATGATTGATTATGATAAACTAATGAACTCACCAAGCTTTTGGTTGACACTTTTAAGCATGTTTATTCTCAGGTATGAAAGAAATCTTCCGCTGTGCATTTGCTCATTTTTGAGATATTACTTGGAGTCATTCATGACATATTTCAAAAGACGTTGCGTTCGAGTCATTGAGTTTATCAAGATTATTATTAAATCAATTATAGTTGGATATATTATGAAATGGTATGCATGCCGTCAACTTTCGATGAAATGAAAGTTTGTCTTTTAAAAACGAATGCAATGTTTGTAAAATGTATCATATATAGGTCAAGTACCTCACGATGAAATCAACTATTGTGAATCGTTTATAATGTATATGAACGGGTCATTTTAGTTGGTATCAGAGCGGTGGTCTTAGCGAACCAGGTCTTGCATTAGTGTGTCTAACTGATAGTTGTTTAGATGCATTAGTGGGTCTGTGAAATGTCCCGTCCATATTGATTATAAACGTTCCATATTAACTAATTTCATCACGAGGTTTTGACTTCTATATGAGACGTTTTTCAAAGACTGCATTCATTTTTAAAACAACCATAACCTTTATTTTATCGATATAGGTTTAAAAAGCATTACGTAGATTATCAAATAATGATAATCTAAAATATACCTTTTACACACGACCATTACATAATGGTTTACAATAAGAATATATTACATCAAAAATAAGTTTCTTGAATGCAGTTTTTACACAATATCATATAAGCGGGGACTTCAAATCTTGTCCTTATTTTAGTATGCAACAGCAGAAGCTCTTAATAATTATCGGAGAATAAACATGCTTAAAACGTCAACAAAAATGTTGGTGAGTTATAGGTTTAACCTATATATTATCAAATCATAATAATAGACCACAATATTTCATTTTTATAACACATCTCATATCAGGCATTTTTGCAAACTACATAGAGATAAAAATCATTCATATGTTGAACACCTGGTAACCGACGTTAACTTAATGCATAGAATATCCCCAAAATAGAACCTCTCATTTGTATAATAATCTCGAAGTACTAAACCATCCATAACCTGAATGGGGGTTGTTAATCCCAATAGATCTATCTTTAGGATTCACGTCAATTAGGGGTCATTTCCCTAATTCTTAGGTTACCAGACTTGAAGGACGATATTCGGTTTAATAATCCAACCATAGAATGTAGTTTTGTGTATTTGTGTCTATTTTGTAAAATATTTATAAAGCTACATGTATTCTCATCCCAAAAAAAATATTAGATTGTAAAAGTTGGACTATAACTCACTTTCACAGATTTTTACTTTGCCGGAAGTAAGACTTGGCCACTGGTCGATTTATGAACCTATAACAAATGTGTACATATATATCAAAGTATGATCATAATATATTCACAACATTTTTTATTACGTTTTTATGATTTAAGTTTGTTAAGTTAGCAGTCCTCGTTAGTAACCTACAACTAGTTGTCCACAGTTAGATGTACAGAAATAAATCAATATATATTATCTTGAATCAATCCACGACCCAGTGTATACACGTCTCAGGCTAGATCATAACTCAAGGTATATATATTTTTGGAATCAACCTCAACCCTGTATAGCTAACTCAAACATTACTGCATATAGAGTGTCTATGGTTGTTCCAAATAATATATATAGATGGGTCGATATGATATGTCAAAACATTGTATACAAATCTATGGTATCCCAAGATTACATAATATGTATAATACAATATAAATTAGTTAGGATATGTTTAGTCTAGATTTGTTACAAAATTTTCGTAGCTAAAACTAGCAAGTTTATCCAATTTTGTTTTACCCGTCATTTCTTCTTTTTAAATCTGTTTTGAGTGATTCAAGTTGCTATGGTTTCATAATGAACTAAAATTTATGAAACTAAAAGAAAAAGTATAAGTTTATAGTCGGAAATACAGGTTACAAGTCATTTTTTAAAGAGGTAGTCATTTCCGTCGAAAAAACGACATCTTGATGACCATTTTGAAAAACATACTTCCACTTTGTGTTTAACCATGATTTTTAGATATAGTATCATGTTCATATGTAATATCATTTTTCCAGAAAACAAACTTCCAATTCAAAGATTAAGATATTTTTTATTTTTTTTTAACCCAAAACAGCCCCCGATTTCACTACGACGGCGTATGTCCGATTTTACGGTGTTCTTCGTGTTTCCAATTTTTAAATCATTAAGTTAGCATATCATATAGATATAGAACATGTGTTTAGTTGATTTTAAAAGTCAAGTTAGAAGGATTAACTTTATTTGTGAACAAGTTTAAAATTAACTAAACTATGTTCTTGTGATTACAAGTTTAAATCTTCGAATAAGATAGCTTTATACGTATGAATCGAATGATGTTATGAACATCATTACTACCTTAAGTTTAGTAGGTAAACATACTGGAAGTGACAAAAAATGATCTAGCTTCAAAAGATTCTTGGATAGCTTGAAAGTTCTTGAAGTAGAATCACGAAAACAAGTTCAAGTAAGATTTCTGCTCGAATTAAGATTGTTATAGTTGTAGAAATTGAATCAAAGTTTAAATATGAGTATTACCTTGAATTAGAGAGATAACCTACTGTAAGTAATAAAGGTTTGTTGATTTTGGATGATTACTTGGAATGGATTAGAAAGCTTGGAAGTAATCTTGCAAACTTGAAAGTGTTCTTGGTTTTATGAAACTAGAACTTATAGAATATATGAAGAACACTTAGAACTTGAAGATATAACTTGAGAGAGATCAATTAGATAAAGAAAATTGAAGAATGAAAGTATTTGTAGGTGTTTTTGGTCGTTGGTATATGGATTAGATATAAAGGACGTGTAAGTTTGTTTTCATGTAAATAATTTATGAATGATTTATAATATTTTTTGTAATTTTGTGAGATATTTCATGCTAGTTACCAAATGATGGTTCCCACATGTTTAATGACTCACATGGGCTGCTAAGGAGCTGATAATTGAAGTGTATATACCAATAGTATATACATCTAGAAGCTGTGTATTGTACGAGTACGAATACGGGTGCATACGAGTAGAATTGTTGATGAAAATGAATGAGGATGTAATTGTAAGCATTTTTGTTAAGTGGAAGTACTTTGATATGTGTCTTGAAGTCTTTCAAAAGTGTACTAATAAATCTAAATACACTACATGTATATACATTTTAACTGAGTCGTTAAGTCATAGTTAGTCGTTACATGTAAGTGTTGTTTTGAAACCTTTAAGTTAACGATCTTGTTAAATGTAATTAATTCATTATTATTATACTTAAATGAGATGTTAAATTGTTATGTTAACATGATAACATGGTGTATGAATATATCTTAACATCATATATATATATATATATATATATATATATATATATATATATATGTTAAAATACTATTACAACGATAATCGTAACATATATATATTGTTTCAAAATTCTTAAGTTAGTAGTCTTGTTTTACATATGTAGTTCATTGTTAATATACTTAATGATATATATATATATATATATATATATATATATATATATATATATATATATATAATTATCATTTTATCATGTTAAATATAGTGTAACAATATCTTAATATGATACATATGTATTTAGTAAGACGTTGTTATAACGATAATCATTATATATATTGTTTCGAGTTTCTTAACTTAGTAGTCTCATTTTTGTGTATATAACGCATTGTTAATATACCTAGTGATATACTTTCTTATCATAATGTCATGTTAACTATATATATATATATATATATATATATATATATATATATATATATATATATATATATATATATATATATATATATAGTTTTCACAAGTTTTAACGTTCGTGAATTGCCGATCAACTTGGGTGGTCAATTGTCTACATGACACTCATTTCAAATAATCAAGTCTTAAAAAGTTTGATTGCTTAACATGTTGGAAACATTTAATCATATAAATATCAATTTCATTTAATATATATAAACATGGAAAAGTTCAGGCCACTACAGTACCTACCCGTTAAATAAATTTCGTCCAAAAATTTTAAGCTGTAGAAGGTGTTGACGAATCTTCTAGAAATAGGTGCGGGTATTTCTTCTTCATCTAATCTTCATGCTCCCAGGTAAACTCGGGTCTTCTACGAGCATTCCATCGAACCTTAACAATTGGTATCTTGTTTTGCTTAAGTCTTTTAACCTCACGATCCATTATTTCGACGGGTTCTTCAATAAATTGAAGTTTTTCATTGATTTGGATTTCGTCTAATGGAATAGTGAGATCTTCTTTAGCAAAACATTTATTCAAATTTGAGACGTGGAAAGTGTTATGTACAGCCGCGAGTTGTTGAGGTAACTCAAGTTGGTAAGCTACTGGTCCGACACGATCTATAATCTTGAATGGTCCAATGTACCTTGGATTTAGTTTCCCCAGTTTACCAAACCGAAGAACGCCTTTCCAAAGTGAAACCTTAAGCATGACCATCTCTCCAATCTCAAATTCTATATCTTTTTTTTACTGTCCGCGTAGCTCTTTTGTCGACTCTGGGCGGTTTTCAATCGTTGTTGAATTTGGATGATTTTCTCTGTAGTTTCTTGTATTATCTTCGGACCCGTAATCTGTCTATCCCCCATTTCACTCTAAAAAATCTGAGACCTACACTTTCTACCATAAAGTGCTTCAAATGGCACCATCTCAATACTCGAATGGTAACTGTTGTTGTAGGAAAATTCTGCTAACGGTAGGTGTCGATCCCAACTGTTTCCGAAATCGATAACACATGCTCGTAGCATGTCTTCAAGGGTCTGTATCATCCTTTCACTTTGCCCATCAGTTTTTGGATGATAAGTAGTACTCATGTCTAGACGAGTCCCTAATGCTTGGTGCAGTGTCTGCCAAAACATTGAAATAAATCTGCCATTCGTATCAGAGATAATAGAGATTGCTATTCCATGTCTGGAGACAACTTCCTTAAAATATAATCGCACCAACTTCTCCATATTATCATCTTTTCTCATTGGCAGAAAGTGTGCTGATTTGGTAAGACGATCGACTATTACTCAAATAGTATCATAACCACTTGCAGTTCTTGGCAATTTAGTAATGAAATCCATGGTAATATTTTCCCATTTCCATTCTGGGATTTCAGGTTTTTGAAGTAGACCTGATGGTTTCTGATGTTCAGCTTTTACCTTAGAATACGTCAAACATTCTCCTACATATTTCGCAATATCGGCTTTCATACCCGGCCACCAAAAATATTTCTTGAGGTCCTTGTACATCTTTCCCGCTCCGAGATGTATTAAGTATCTGGTTTTATGTGCTTCCCCAAGTACCATTTTTCTCACATCTCCAAACTTTAGTACCCAAATTCTTTTGGCTCTATACCGTTTTCCGTCTTCTCGAATATTAAGTTTTTTCTCCGATCCTTTGAGTATTTCATTCTTCAAATTCCCTTCTTTTACGACACCCTGTTGCGCCTCCTTTATTTGAGTAGTAAGGTTAGTACGAATAATTATATTCATAGCTTTTACCCACATAGGTTCTCTGTCCTTTCTACTCAAAGCATCTGCTACCACATTCGCCTTCCCCAGATGGTAACGAATCTCGAAATCATAATCATTTAATAACTCAATCCACCTACGCTGCCTCATGTTTAGTTGTTTCTGATTAAATATGTGTTGGAGACTTTTGTGATCGGTATATATAATACTTTTGACCCCATATAAGTAGTGCCTCCAAGTCTTTAATGCAAAAACAACCGCGCCTAATTCCAAATCATGCGTCGTATAATTCTGCTCATGAATCTTCAATTGTCTAGACGCATAAGCAATTACCTTCGTTCGTTGCATTAATACACAACCGATACCTTGCTTTGAGGCGTCACAATATATCACAAAATCATCATTCCCTTAAGGCAATGACAATATAAGTGCTGTAGTTAACTTTTTCTTCAACAATTGAAACGATTTTTCTTGTTCATCCTTCCATTCAAATTTCTTCCCTTTATGCGTTAAAGCAGTCAAGGGTTTTGCTATTTTAGAAAAATATTGGATGAATCTTCTGTAGTAACCAGCTAATCCTAAAAATTGGCGTATGTGTTTCGGAGTTTTCGGGATTTCCCGTTTTTCAACGGTTTCAATCTTTGCCGGATCCACCTGAATACCTTCTTTGTTCATTATGTGACCGAGGAATTGAACTTCTTCCAACCAAAATGCACACTTTGAAAACTTAGCGTACAGTTTTTCTTTCCTCAACAACTCTAGCACTTTTCTCAAATGCTCTCCGTGCTCTTGATCATTCTTTGAGTAGATAAATATGTCATCGATGAAACTAATGACAAACTTGTCAAGATATGGTCCACACACTCGGTTCATAAGGTCCATGAACACAGCTGGTCTGTTAGTCAAACCAAATGGCATAACCATAAACTCTTAATGACCTTAACGCATCCTAAAAGCTGTTTTCAGAATATCATCCTCCTTCACCCGCATTTGATGATATTCGAAACGTAAATCAATCTTCGAATAAACTGACGAACCTTGTAGTTGATCAAATAAGTCGTCCTCCTTCACCCGCATTCTCGGTAGTGGGTAACGGTTCTTGATGGTAAGTTTGTTCAACTCTCAGTAGTCGATACATAACCTGAATGTACCATCTTTCTTCTTGACAAACAAAATAGGAGCTCCCCATGGTGATATGCTTGGTCGAATGAAACCACGCTCTAAGAGTTCTTGTAATTGGCTGTGGAGTTCCTTCATTTTGCTGGGTGTGAGTCTGTATGGAGCACGAGCTATTGGTGCAGCTCCTGGTACGAGATCTATTTGAAATTCAACAGATCGGTGTGGAGGTAGCCCCGATAATTCTTTTACAAATACATCGGGAAATTCTTTTGCGACGGGAACATCATTGATGTTCTTTTCTTCGGGTTTGACTTCTTCGATGTGTGCTAGAACGGCATAGCAACCTTTTCTTATTAGTTTTTGCGCCTTCAAATTACTAATAAGATTTAGCTTCACGTTGCTCTTTCCTCCGTACACCATTAAGGGTTTTCCTTTTTCTCTTACAATGCGAATCACATTTTTGTAACATACGATTTCTGCTCTCTCCTTTTTCAACCAGTCCATGCCGATTATCACATCAAAACTCCCTAACTCTACTGGTATCAAATCAATCTTAAACGTTTCACTAACCAGTTTAATTTCTCGATTTTGACATATCTTATCCGCTGTAATTAATTTACCGTTTACTAATTCAAGTAAAAATTTATTATCCAAAGGCGTCAATGGACAACTTATTTTAGCACAGAAATCCTTACTCATATAGCTTCTATTCTCACCCGAATCAAATAAAACATAAGCAGATGTATTGTCAATAACAAACGTAGCCGTAACAAGCTCCGGGTCTTCCTGCGCTTCAACCGCATTAATGTTGAAGACTCTTCCTCGGCCTTGCCCATTATTATCCTCCTGATTTGGACACGCGTTTTTGTAATGGCCCTTCTTCCCGCATCCGAAACAGGTAATGTCGGTATAACTTGTTCCGGCATTATTTGTTCCCTTAGCAATTGATCCGTAGATTTTGCACTTTGTCGCACCATGGCCCTTTCTTTTACACTTAGTACACATTGCCGTACAGAGCCCAGTCGGATGGTATCCTTCACACCTCTGACATGGTTTCTGCCTCTTGTTTTTATTGTTGGGATTGTTGTTGTTGCGGTTGTTATTGTTGTTGAAACGGTTATTGTAGTTGTTGCTGGGGTGGTTGTTGTTGTTATGTTTGTTGTTGCGAAAATTGGTGCGATTGTAGTTGTGATTGTTGTGTTGATTGTTAAAATTATGACCCTTGTCACTGGTTTCTTCCCACTTTCTTTTGATTTGTTTCGTGTTGGCTTCTTCGGCCGCCTGCTCTTTAACTCTTTCCTCAATCTAATTTATGAGTTGATGAGCCATTCGACTCGCCTTTTGTATGGAGGCGGGATCGTGTGAACTTATATCTTCTTGGATCCTTTCTGGTAACCCTTTTACAAATGCGTCGATTTTCTCCTCTTCATCTTCGAACGCTCTTGGGCACAATAAACACAACTCCGTGAATCATCGTTCGTATGTGGTAATGTCGAAACCGTGTGTTCGTAATCCTTTAAGCTCTACTTTGAGCTTATTGACATCGTTTCTGGGACGATACTGCTCAGTCATCAGATGTTTGAATGTTGACCACGGTAGTGCATACGCAGCAACTTGTCCCACTTGCTCTAGGTAGGTATTACACCATGTTAACGCATTACCTATGAAGGTATGCGTAGCGTAACTTACTTTGTCTTCTTCAGTACACTTACTTATGGCAAACAACGATTCAACCTTTTCGGTCTACCGTTTCAATCCGATTGGACCCTCGGTTCCATCGAATTCCAAAGGTTTACAGGCAATGAATTCTTTGTAGGAGCATCCTACACGATTTCTTGTGGCGTTATTTGTATTGCTAGATTCAGAGTTATTGTTGTTGTTTTGCATTGTAGCCTGTACCGCGGCTATTTTTGCTGCAAGGAAAACACGGAAGTCTTCCTCGCTCATGTTCAAATTCTGACGAGTCGTCGGTGCCATTTCCTTCAAAAATAGCTCAAAAGAATTAAGTTAATCATATAGAATATTAACAGTAGTCAATAGTATTTCGTAGCATAATATGAACTCATTTATAAAAGCTTTTTCTTCATATTAGCGTTTTATAGTTTTAATTCGGGTAGTACCTACCCGTTAAGTTCATACTTAGTAGCTAATATACAATTCAACTACTACAATTCTATATGAAAAACTGATTATAATAATATTTCGCGTTTAAACTTTTATACAATATTTTACAAACTTACAATACCGCTATTATACATATAGTATGAAATATAGCACACAATAACTTTGATACCAAACAGTTGTGACAACAATCCTAGTTAATACGCAAGTCATTCAGCAAAGGCAATAAAAGCATGTAATTCATAAGTCCAAAAACAAGTCATGCATTCTGGTTTTACTAAGACTACTTCCCGTCCTTGGTCTTGTGGAAGATAACCATTGTGACCGTTGACAATACAGCATGTTGTAACGTCGTCAAAGGGACGAGGGTTTCGTAATGTCCAACAGCACCGTAATAATCTAAAAACCTTGTTTCTCACCCCAACTACTGAATCCATCACTTGTGGGAAGGTTTTATTTAAAAGTTGTAATCCGATGTTCTTTTTCTCACTTTGGTGAGAAGCGAACATCACTAACCCGTAAGCATAACATGCTTCTTTATGTTGCATGTTAGAAACTCTTTCTAACTCATGAAGTCCTATGTTGGGATATGTTGAGTCAAAATAGGTTCTTAACCTGTAGCGTAAAATTGCATTTGGGTTCCCCGCATTTAACGCTTTAAAGAAAACACGGCATAACTTACGGTGTCCCCAATGTGATATACCCCATCTTTCAAATGAATGCCTTTTATAAACTAAGGCATACCTGGAACATTTATCAAATGTTCTACACACTAATTTCACCGTAAATAATTGTGCCGATGAATTCTGACCGACTTTAGACAAGATTTCATCAATCATGTCCCCGGGTAGGTCTTCTAAAATTTTTGGTTGTCTATCCTTAACATCCATTTTTGTTTTAATACTGTAAAAATAGATGAGGGTTAGATTCGTAAAAGATAATTATCAAATAATACAAGCAATTTTCACATACAACAAAAAAAGTACAAGCACACTTATTTTACATATTTTACACCTTATGATTACAACTCTTTATTCCGACTCACTAGTTTCTTCCTCTTCGGACCTGTTTCGTTTTGCTAATTTTCTAGGAATATATGATGTTCCTCTAATACGAGCCATTTTTTTCACAAATGGTTTAGAAAAACCTGGTGGCTTAGAGGTTCTCGGGTTATTGTTACAACTTAAGAAATACGGGTGTTGACGATACATATAAAGTTCATCGGGGTTGGAATCAGGTTTCTCTATTTTGATGCCCTTTCCCTTATTATTTTCTTTTGCATTTTCAAATTGGGTCAAGGTAATTTCTATAACATCATCGGAATCCTCATCTGGATCCGATTCATTGGAAAATTGGTAATCTTCCTAATATTTTTCTTCCTCGGCGGAAACACCATTGACCATTTTTAACTTTGGTCCATTGTTTGAGGATTTTCTTTTATTTATCTGTTTTTCTATGGTTCCTAATATTTCCTCCTCCGGAACCTCTTCTTTCGGTTCGTCTTCTTCCGGTTCCACCTCTTCCGGTTCCTCCTCTTCCGGTTCCTCCTCTTCCGGTTCCTCTTCGGGAATTTGTGAATCTTCCCAAACTATATTCGACTCTTCATTATTATTAGGTGAGTCAATGGGATTTGTACTAGAGGTAGACATCTAACACACAATATCAAACACATTAAGAGATTAATATATCACATAATATTTACATGTTAACAATATATAATTTCCAACAAAAATGTTAAGCAATCGTTATTCAAGTAAACATGGTCGAAGTCCAGACTCACTAATGCATCCTAACGAGCTCGATAAGACATACTAATGCAAATTTCTGGTTCTCTAAGACCAACGCTCGGATACCAACTGAAATGTCCCGTTCATATTGATTATAAACGTTCCATATTAATTGATTTCATCGCGAGGTTTTGACCTCTATATGAGACGTTTTTCAAAAACTGCATTCATTTTTAAAACAACCATAACCTTTATTTTATCGATAAAGGTTTAAAAAGCATTACGTAGATTATCAAATAATGATAATCTAAAATATACCATTTACACACGACCATTACATAATGGTTTACAATAAGAATATATTACATCAAAAATAAGTTTCTTCAATGCAGTTTTTACACAATATCATACAAGCATGGACTCCAAATCTTGTCCTTATTTTAGTATGCAACAGCGGAAGCTCTTAATAATCACCTGAGAATAAACATGCTTAAAACGTTGTGACGACCCGGAAATTTCCGACTAAATTTAAACTTAATCTTTATATGATTTCGATACGATAAGCAAAGTATGTAATGTTGAGTCTAGATAATTTTGGAAACGATATTCATATATTTATTTAACTTCGACCATTCCCGACGATTCACGAACAATTGTTTGTAAATAAATATGTATATATACATATATATAAATATAATAAATTAAAATAATAAAATACAAATTGAACATTAAGATTAAGTATGTAAAATAATATACAAGATAATAAAGTAATTATTAAAGTAAAACTATATATAAATATTTATGATTTCTACAAATGACTATTATGATATACATACCGGAATATATATATATAATTAAATATTATATATGAAATAATTAATAAATTGTAATATTAAAATATTAAAGGTAATTACAAGTTATAATATAAGTTATTATTATTATTACTTTCATTAGTATTATTAACATAAATATTAATATTACCATCAGTACTATTAATATTATTATAGGAAATATGATACATGTAATTTATTTTATTATTGTTATTGTATCATTATTTTGATTAACATCCAATTAATTATCATGACTATTAATTATACTATGAATATTATTAATGTTATCATTTTAATTATTATGATTAAAAGATATTATTAGTAATATCATTATAAGTATTATTTGGTATTATTATTATTGTTAATATTACTAGTATTTATATTATTATTATTATTATTGTTAGTTTCATTAGTGTTATTAAATATTAATGTTTATTATTATGTTTCTCTATATACAGATATATATATACACATGTTCGATATATAGTTATACAAATATAAGTATATATAAATACAGATACATATATAAACTTCAGATTATACAAATACGTATTATTGCTTACAGAATCCAAACCAATTTTAAATCACTATCATCTCTGTTCAATTTGTCTGCATAATTGGTATATAAGTTCACTGAATTACAAATTCTGTTATAAATCAGAATCAAGTTTTGTATTTTTCTCTTGTATCTATCCTTCCTTTTCTTATTCGTGATTCCTTTGTCGACTGCTATCTTCACAATAATACAAGACGTAATAATTTTCCTGTCTCAGCAATTATCATTCACTTGTACCATATAATATCCTCTGCTACAATTCGAGAATTAAAAACAGATATGGAGAGAAAAATCAAACCAAACATCACGACCTCACTTTAATCACCACCTTGAATATTCTGTAGATTGAATACTAACCACGACCACCTTCATTAACCCGTGTTCATCAAACCACAACTATAACAGGTTGTCACCTTCGATCACCATGAAACCATAACCTTCATTGTTTCTTCAATCAACTATCACCTTTCTTGTTGGTTTGCTTGAACCAAGAATCATACACCATCTCGCCACTTTTCTTCAATCACCAACATGACACCACGACATCAACCCATTGTTTTGTTGTTGGTAACCACCAACGAACTATCTTGGATTTGTTTCCTGTTTCTACTCAAGTTGCAACCCAAAACCCAAATCATGTTACTCGATCAACCCCATGAAAACAGGCTGCTTTAATTACGCTTATTTATTCGATCAAAACACCAACGAACTAGATTACTACTACTCGTTTCTGAGTTTGGAAACCGAAGATAAACAACCACCACTATCATCGACATCAAAATCTGTGAACATATTTGCTAATGCTATATCGCCTTTAAACGACCCACTCCATCACCTTTCACCATCACTTTGAGTCCATTAAATCCGTCACCACCATGATCACTTTATTTCTCTTATCTTCCTATATATTTTGCTGCTTTCTTGTTTCAAGTTCACACAATAACACACAACCATTGAATTCTTTTTATATGATGTCAAGATTAAAATAAAAGAGAGTTGAGTGGTGGGGAGAATGATGAAACAATTAAAGAATGTCCACTCCATTATTTTAACTTGTCGTGCTATACCACACTTTTCTTTATTTCCTTTAACATAATGTGAACCCCGCCCCTTTAAACCTTGTCCGTTTTAAGAAAAAAATTAATAATTGTTGGATTTGGAATATTGTATTTTGGGTCACTATATCTCTTTCTAGAATTGAGCTGTAAAGATAAGAATGGGCACACATGTTCATACTTAATTATTATATACAACGAAGTACTGTATTCTTTGCTGGTATTGCTATAGGTCGTAAAAGTTGGTCAGTGGGCCGTGTAGTGATTGAGTATAGATATCGATTACAGATGGGTTTCAGTTCATTGTGTTGGGTCGAAAACCAATTATTAGTTCAAGATGAATCATAATGGAACATGATAATGATAATGGTGAATTTGAAGATGTTGGTAGGATTAGTTATCGTGAGATATTGCGAAGATGGTACGAATTGATAATGACGATAGGATGATAATGGTGATGGATATAATAGGATGATTACGGGAGTATAAATGGGTGATGATATTACGATGATGCAGTGATTATTATGATTATAATTATGATTATGATTATGACTAAGATCATGATAAATATAACAATAATAATATGGATCATAATAATGATAAGCGTATGTTGATGATTAGTATCACATGTTAAAGAAGGAGAAGACGGTTACAAGTGTTAAAATGATTTAAGTACCAATTAGTTCCGAAAGAAATAGATAGAGCAATGGTTGTGGTGTTATCGGGTTAGCGAGACGTCGTAGGTTCAAACCCAGACTTGGTCATTTTTTTTAGAACAACTTCTTTGAGGTAGTTTACTTATTACTCATTATTATTATTATTATTATTATTATTATTATTATTATTATTATTATTATTATTATTATTATTATTATTATTATTATTATTATTATTATTATTATTATTATTATATTGTTATTATCATTAATATTAAAATTAATATTTTAACTGAAATTATAACTATCATTATTATTATCTTTATTACTATTATTACTATTATTATTTTCATTAACATGATTTTTACATATAATTTTATTTACATTATTTTATTATCACAATTATTATCATTAGTATTATTATTATTATTACAGTATTATTATTTTTACTACAAATGTAATAACATTATTATATAAATATTGCATATAACAAATTACTGATTTTTGATATAATACCAACTACAAATATATATATATATATATATATATATATATATATATATATATATATATATATATATATATATATATATATTGTAATATAACTATATATATGAATATTGATTATTTACAAAATAACTATATATAAAATATAAGTAAAGATATAAAATATAAATAAAGTATATATATACATTTATATAATTACAACATTTAATATATAAATATTATGTAGTAGGAATTATGTGATTAAATGTGTTAATATATATACTTGATATAGGTTCGTGAATCTGAGGCCAACCCTGCACTTGTTCAATGTCATCATATGTATTTTTACTACAAAATACAGTATTGTGAGTTTCATTTGCCTTTTTACCCTTTATATTTTTGGGCTGAGAATACATGCATAATTTTTATAAATGTTTTACGAAATAGACACAAGTAATTGACACTACATTATATGGGTGAATGATCGAATCCGAATATGCCCCTTTTGCTTGGTAACCTAAGAATTAGTAAACCGATCTACTAATTAACACGAATCCTAAAGATAGATCTATTGGGCCTAACAAACCCCATCCGTTGTAGCGGATGCTTTAGTACTTTGATGTTGTTTTATCATGTTCAAAGGATTTCCCGAAATGATAGGGGATATTCTTATATGCATCTTGTTAATGTCGGTTACCAGGTGTTCACCATATGAATGATTTTTGTCTCTATGCATGTGACGTATATTTATGAGAATTGGAAATGAAATTCTTGTGGTCTATTAAAATGATGAAAATGATCGATTATGATAAACTAATGAACTCACTAACCTTTTGGTTGACACTTGAAAGCATGTTTATTCTCAGGTACGAAAGAAATCTTTCGCTGTGCATTTGCTCATTTTAGAGACATTACTTGGAGTCATTCATGACATATTTCAAAAGACGTTGCATTCGAGTCATCGAGTTTATCAAGA
Organism: Rutidosis leptorrhynchoides; assembly: GCF_046630445.1. NCBI lineage: Eukaryota > Viridiplantae > Streptophyta > Magnoliopsida > Asterales > Asteraceae > Rutidosis > Rutidosis leptorrhynchoides. Next base: position 327,108,454 of record NC_092335.1, read on the forward strand.
TTATTATTAAGTCAATTATAGTTGGACATATTATGAAATGGTATGCATGCCGTCAACTTTGGATGAAATGAAAGTTTTCCTTTTTAAAATCGAATGCAATGTTTGTAAAATGTTTCATATAGAGGTCAAGTACCTCGCGATGTAAGATTTCTGCTCGAATTAAGATTGTTATAGTTACAGAAATTGAATCAAAGTTTGAATATGAGTATTACCTTGAATTAGAGAGATAACCTACTGTAAGTAACAAAGGCTTCTTGATCTTGGATGATTACTTGAAATGTATTAGAAAGCTTGGAAGTAATCTTGCAAATTTGAAAGTGTTCTTGGTTTTATGAAACTAGAACTTATAGAATATATGAAGAACACTTAGAACTTGAAGATAGAACTTGAGAGAGATCAATTAGATGAATAAATTTGAAGAATGAAAGTGTTTGTAGGTATTTTTGGTCGTTGGTATATGGATTAGATATAAAGGATGTGTAAGTTTGTTTTCATGTAAATAATTCATGAATGATTTATAATATTTTTTAAAAATTTTGTGAGATATTTCATGCTAGTTGCCAAATGATAGTTCCCAAATGTTTAATGACTCACATGGGCTGCTAAGGAGCAGATCATTGAAGTATATATACCAATAGTATATACATCTAGAAGCTGTGTATTATACGAGTACGAATACTGGTGCATACGAGTAGAATTGTTGATGAAAATGAATGAGGATGTAATTGTAAGCATTTTTGTTAAGTAGAAGTACTTTGATATGTGTCTTGAAGTCTTTGAAAAGTGTACTAATACATCTAAATACATGACATGTATATACATTTTAACTGAGTCGTTAAGTCATCGTTAGTCGTTACATGTAAGTGTTGTTTTGAAACCTTTAAGTTAACGATCTTGTTAAATGTAATTAATTCATTGTTATTATACTTAAATGAGATGTTAAATTGTTATGTTAACATGATAACATGGTGTATGAATATATCTTAACATCATATATATATGTTAAAATACTATTACAACGATAATCGTTACGTATATATATTGTTTCGAAATTCTTAAGTTAGTAGTCTTGTTTTACATATGTAGTTCATTGTTAATATAATTAATGATATATATAATTATCATTTTATCATGTTAAATATAGTGTAACAATATCTTAATATGATACATATGTATTTAGTAAGACGTTGTTATAACGATAATCGTTATATATATCGTTTCGAGTTCTTAACTTAGTAGTCTCACTTTTATGTATATAATGCAGTGTTAATATACCTAGTGATATACTTAATTATCATAATATCATGTTAACTATATATATATATATATATATATATATATCATATAGTTATTATAAGTTTTAACGTTCGTGAATCGCCGATCAACTTGGGTGGTCAATTGTCTACATGACACTCATTTCAAATAATCAAGTCTTAACAAGTTTGATTGCTTAACATGTTGGAAATATTTAATCATGTAAATATCAATTTCATTTAATATATATAAACATGGAAAAGTTCAGGTCACTACAGTCTGGACTTCGACCGTGTCTGCATGTCATTAGTTTTGCTTATCATCTAGTGTCGAAAAATTATTTGCTTATCATCCTTAAAGTCTAGACACGTCTTACTGCCTCTATTGCTTAGACAGTGTATAGATAAATACATATCTTAGGGTATCTGTTACCTTTACCTGACAGCTTCCGTAGATTCCTCCGTAACTTATGAAATTTTAGTATTATATATGCATATGTAAATTATGTATTACATGGTACTAATTTACATCCTATAATCTATTTTCTATCGAAAATCCTTCATCTGCTCATTCGAGATGAATCCGTTAACCAGTTCGAGTCCCTCAGATTTCGATAGCTATTCCGTTAGTTATTCCGACAACTATTCCGACATTGATATTCACCGAAGCTCTGGAAGCAGTGTCACCAGAATGAATCAACCAATCAGCCCCCCAATTCATCTGATGAGTTCGTAGTCAACTTAACTGATGGAGACAAGAAGAAGGCGATCCTTTCCATCAACCAAATTGCCCTCTTGACGAAGAACCCGAAGCACTTACCGGTGAACCAGTCCGAAATACCATTTTCACCCTCATTTCCTGAATATCTCGCCACAATTATATTCTATCTAAAATTCTAAACCTTATTCATTCGCTCATATCGACCGACAATCATCCCGGAATAATAGAATAAGTCAACAAACTTTGCGCTCGAGTAATCAATTTGTAGAATATGGTGCAAAATTTACCAGCTTCAGCAACATCATCGGCACCAACAGTACCATCAATAAACAGCACCAGTACCATCAACAATCCATGCCTCAATATCTCATTATGTACCTCGAGTATAATCATCGTTCTACGTATTGTTCTACATCAATTATCTTCGTTCTTCATGGCGATTATGTAATCTCTAATGTTTTAGAGATTATGTATTCTAGTTCTAACGGTAAATCAAATGAGATTAATATTATATTAACTCATTAAATCCATGATTACATTTGAAGAAAATATATAAGTAAGTATATTTTCATAAAGATTGTAATTAAAAATTCTTTCGTACAAACTGTTAATGGTGAAAATATTTTAACGGGTAGGTAATACCTGATGAATATTTAGTTTCACATTAATAAGTTACACTGTACATTCTTTCAATCTGATTCAACAGTCATTTACTATCCTACTTACACTCATAGCTATACGAATCCGTTCACAACAGAGTAACCATTTTCATTCAATTTCATAATTGGATTTTGACTTATCAGAATCCAACAAGTGGCATAATGAAGAAAACATTGGACAAAATAAAAATTGTTAGCAACAAACAATTTAACTATGAGAAGAATTTTGTTAAGAATCCACGCTAACTGTTCCTAGCTAACTGTACCTAGCTAACTTATTGCATTTAAATATCGCAATTTATTAATGCAATTTTAATTCTCGCAATTTTATTTATCGTCATTTAATTTCTGTTATTTATTTTACACACTTTATTTATCGTCATTTAAATACTGTTATTTACGCATTTTAAATATCGGGACACGTATACAAAGTTTTGACATATCATATCGACGCATCTATATATATTATTTGGAATAACCATAGACACTCTATACGCGGTAATGATCGAGTTAGCTATACAGGGTTGAGGTTGATTCTACAAAAATATATATACTTTGAGTTGTGATCGAGTTTGAGACATGTATACAATGGGTCACGATACGTATTAATTAATTCGAATATTATATATGAATTATTGAATTACTAACTGTAGACTATCAATATTGGACAATTAAAATTAATTAAAATATTGGTTATAACATATGAAACTAAACAATTCTTCAAGTTTGCCACTTCAATTCATCTTAAACCTCATTTGTATCTTGACGATTACAATTCGCGTTCAAACCTTTCATGATTCTTGAAAACACCTCAATCGAGAGGACGAACCAACCGCACTTCATCTACGGAAGGAAAGATTAATGCATATAGTTATGCACCTGAAAACACTCAGAACCTGAGTAAATGTTTAACATGTATCTGTGCTAGCTCCTTTTGCGTTGTTATTACCGAAAATAACTTTACGATCCCTTTTCAAACTAGCAAATTTTGTCACAGCTTCAGCAAATCAATTTTGACTTTTCATTCGAATGAACTCTACCATAACTTTGATATATAAGTTTGCCCTTCGTCATCGTTATCGGGGAACCGTTTATATCCTATCACATTAGCAGTAAACTTATCAGCAACTTCATTGATCTTTGACTTTTCGAAAAATCATTATATTTTCGAAACCCTATCGTATACTCATCCACATCTTATAACGAGAATAACCACATCAATTACCGGGAGGCATCTGTTGATAATCTCGAATTTTTCAGAGATTCTATGAAAACAATTATACATATATGTATATATAACTTCTATCTCCTGGATTTATGAACTTCAATTCTGAATTTTTGAAAAGCGCCTTAGCTTATGAATCAGTTTTCTGAGTTTTGAAAAAGCTGAGCAAGCAGTGAAAACTGAAGACTGCTTTAACAGTCAAAAGTTTGATAATAAAGAGTTGAGCAAACCATGAAGGAGACTCTGAACAAATCACAAGGACTAAACTTGTACATAAAGAATACAGATGAACTTGTTTCTGATGAAATCTTTAGCAAATGCCTCATTCCGTAATTGGTCTAAATCATTGTTAATCAATTTCTTCATCAATCTTCGAATTTAGATATTCCAAAATATCATCATAAATATCTTCGATATTTCTGAGGATATTTTCATAAATATTCTTGTCCGAAATTATTTATCTCTTCCTGCTATCTATATTACATCATAAAGGAAACCATTTTAGTTTCTAAATTTCTTTAAAATTCGAATTTACACTATGAATGTTTTTGAAGTAGTGTTGGGAACTGATGCATGAGTTAGTATAATATAATGACACTTGATCAACGTGATTATATTACAGAAAGTCATGCTGAGTTTCTAAATGGAACGTGATGATTCACAGATCATAAAGTCATCATGTGCCATGTTACACGACTCTTACATTCTAACTAATCTCCAAACATATCGAGAACATATCTTCCTGATAATTCTATCTTTTTTCTTGAATTCTGATAATTCAACCAATCAAGATCGTGCCATTACAATTTCTCTCTTAGGACATTAGCCATGTTAATTCGGAACTTCATACCTATGAATTCTGGACCATTATTCACTTGACTTAAAGTCGGGAAGAGAAAACAAAAGTATGGAACTCCAAAATATAAAGGAAACGAAGAGGTTGGATTTATAGTGAAATATCAGACAGAGCAATCAAGACAGATCGTCGCATTTAATCAAAAAGACCCTAATTTCCTTGATTTCTGAAGAATCAAATCTTATATAAATTCTGAATATTTTCTTAAATCCCTGGAATTTCGGAAATACACCGTGAATACGACAAGAGTTAAATCTCTATCTCAATCTTTTGTGATAGCTTCACTCGTACTCTTCACAAAATCAATTTGCTTTATCTGTATTACTCAATAATGATAAAACTCTATTTATCAACTCATATTCCTCATAAAAACATTTTTATTGTTAGCTATGATGACCTCGATCAAATTTCGGGACGAAATTTCTTTAACGGGTAGGTACTGTGACGACCCGGGAATTTTCGACCAAATTTAAACTTTATTCTTATATGATTTCGACACAATAAGCAAAGTCTGTAATGTTGAGTCTCATAAATTTTGAATTGTGTACATAGATTCATTCAACCCGTGACCAATTCCAACGATTCACGAACCATTAAATAATAAATAGAGATGTATATATAAATAACTATACATGTAAATAATTATATATTATAAATTAAATATACTAATAAACTATCATATGATTTAGTTTATTATGAAATAAAACTTAAACTTGTTATTAAAATTGCTTATTTAAATATAGAGAGTAGATTGAAATACATAATTTGCGAATGCTAATAAAGTATTTAATGTTATACTCTGAGATTAATTGTTTCAATATATTTAATTAATACATTTATTTACCTGATATTTAAAACATAATTAAATATATAGTAGTTGAAGTATATATATATATATATATATATATATATATATATATATATATATATATATATATATATATATATAAATGAGATACATAATTATCGATTGTATGTATATTGCTATATATATAAATATTAAATATTCAAAGTATGTTATTATATATATTATATGATAATACATAACTAATAAATTGTAATATTAATAAATTAAATGTACTTACGAGTTGTAAATATAGATGTATTAGTAATAGTATTATTACTTTCGATATTACTACAAATAATTATATCAATATTAGTATTACAAATATTATTACTTGTATTATTGTTATATCAAAATTAAAAGGGTTAAGAATATCAAAATAAAAATGCCAAATATAAATGTTATTAGAAGAATGACAAAAACTACAATTTTGGTTATTATTATGAATATTATTATTAATACCAATATAATTAGTATTATGGTTATAATTAGTATTAACAATATTATCATTATAAATTTCACTAAAATTATCATTTTTATGACTTATTATTAATATTACTCTTATTAGTATCATTATAATTACTTTTAATATTATTATTATTACTATTAGTATTTTTGATTTTAATTATATAGTTATAATTATTAATTATTAATTCATTATTTATTAATATCATTTAATATATATATATATATATATATATATATATATATATATATATATATATATATATATATATATATATATATATATATATATATATATCGTATATAAGGATTTAAAACCAGAATTTGTTTTCCATATCAATCAAACTGTGTTTGATTGTGTTTTTATCTCTATAATTCCTTATATAACTGTATAATTCGTACCAATCAAATCCACAAGAAACAAAATCTGTTGCACGTCCCATTCTGCTTTCCATTTTTTTTATTTCCTTCGTACGACCTGATTCATTCACCCGTCGACTATAACAGATTATAAAACAATGATTACTTCAATTCATTTGGTAAATTACTCGATTACCCACCTTCTGTATAGAATATACATACAGTTACAGTAAAAATCATTGATTTTTTTATCGCTCGTTAACTCTGTCTTGTGTTCCAAATTTTTGAAAGCCTCGAATTTGAATTTAATTCCAAAATCTAGAAATATAGATTTGTTAGGAATATTCTACTTGATCTTTCTGCAAAGATTGAGTTTTCAATTCCTAGTAACGAATCCTAATTTTTGAGTCATAGTTCGAGGTTCAAAAGTCAAACAAATCATTTATCCCAAAATTCGTAATCGTTTTGATATCTCCAATTAAATTGATGATTTCAATAGTTTCCATGAACAATTTACAAACTTTTTCATGTTAACATCATAGCCTAAAACTTTCAAAATTTCACAATCAATTTTTTTTTATTTCAGCGACGGGTGCATCAGCACTTCTTTATTTTCTGTTATAATTTTTTTTTTCTTTTTCTCAACCTATTTAATCACTCTGTGATTGAATCTATATCCACGTTTCATATTAAATCTAATTAGAATCATATTGTTAATCAGTTTTGAACCTTGGTTGATCTCTGGTCGTTTACAATTAAGAAGAAGAAGATAGAGATAGAATATGGGTTTTAAATTTTACGGTTGCATATTAAAACAGAAAAAGGGCAGCAGGCCATCGGTTAAGGGTGTTGGTGTAGTAGCGAGAGGTCACGGGTTCGAGCCTCGTCTTGGGCAATTCTTTTTAGAAAATCATTTTGAAGGGTATACACTTTGATTTTTTATTTCCATTATCATTATTATTATTATTATTATTATTATTATTATTATTATTATTATTATTATTATTATTATTATTATTATTATTATTATTATTATTATTATTATTTCCATTATTATTATTATTATTATTATTATTATTATTATTATTATTATTATTATTATTATTATTATTATTATTATTATTATTATTAATGTTGTTATTGTTATTATATTATTGTTATAATTTATTAATAATATTATTAATAAATATTATTAGGATTATAATTATTATTATTATTACCATGATTACAAGTAAAATGAACACTATTGTTATTAAGTAACACCATTATGTATTATTAATGTTATTATTAGTATATTAATATTGATTTGATATAAGTATTATTACGATTAGAATCATTATTATTATTATTATGAAAAACAATGCAAACTATTATTTCTATTATTAATATTAGTATTAGTATCATTTTAGACTTATTATTATTAACACAAGTATTATTATTAAGATTACCATTAGTAATAAGATTGTAATAATAATTATTAGCATGTATTATTATCAAAATTATTATTTTCATTATCATTATTATTAATACTAGTATTATTAATTATCATTATTTTAATCACTACTAATATTATTTTAGTATTATTATAATTACTATTTTAACAAACAAATAAAATATATACATATAAAATATATCAACTAATATATACATATATATTTTATCATATAGAAACTCTACTATAAATTATTATTATTAACATGTTATAATGAAAGATAAACACTAGTTAAATAAAATATGTAAATTAAATATATCTACATCTATAAAACAAATAATTTAACAAGCATATTATTAATAATAATATATATATTTATTCGATTACGATTATGTGTGTTAATATATATATATATATATATATATATATATATATATATATATATATATATATATATATATATATATATATATATATATATATATATATATATATATATATATATAATGATATAGGTTCGTGAATCCAAGGACAACCTTACACTTGTTTAATATAGTCATATGTATTTTTACTACAAAATACAATATGGTAAGTTTCATTTGCTCCCTTTTTAAATACTTTTGTAATATATATTTTTGGGACTGAGAATACATGCGCTGATTTTATAAATGTTTGAGGAAATAGACACAAGTACTTAAAACTACATTCTATGGCTGGATTATTAAACCGAATATGCCCCTTTTTAGTCTGGTAATCTAAGAATTAGGGAACAGACACCCTAATTGACGCGAATCCTAAAGATAGATCTATTGGGCCCAACAAGCCCCATCCAAAGTACCGGATGCTTTAGTACTTCGAATTTATCATGTTCGAAGGGAGTCCTGGAATGATGGGGATATTCTATATGCATCTTGTTAAGGTCGGTTACCAGGTGTTCACCATATGAATGATTTTTATCTCTATGCAGTTTGCGAAATGCCTGATATGAGATGTATATTAATGGAAAAATGAAATCTTGTGGTCTATTAAAATTATGGAAATGATTGATTATGATAAACCAATGAACTCAAATGAAATCTTGTGGTCTATTAAAATTATGGAAATGATTGATTAAGATAAACTAATGAACTCACCAACCTTTTTATTGACACTTTTAAGCATGTTTATTCTCAGGTATGAAAGAAATCTTCCGCTGTGCATTTGCTCATTTTAGAGATATTACTTGGAGTCATTCATGACATATTTCAAAAGACGTTGTATTCGAGTCATTGAGTTCATCAAGATTATTATTAAGTCAATTATAGTTGGATATATTATGAAATGGTATGCATGCCGTCAACTTTCGATGAAATAAAAATTTGTCTTTTAAAAACGAATGAAATGTTTGTAAAATGTATCATATAGAGGTCAAGTACCTCGTGATGAAATCAACTATTGTGAATTGTTTATAATGTATATGAACGGGTCCTTTCAATTATATAGGTTGTTTCCTAAAGCCACCCACAATACCTGACACCCAGCAGATATATGTATGACAAGCCACTAAAACCAAAAGTAAGAAAATGCTACAAATGTGGTAGCAAAGCTCACCTATCCAACCCGTGTACTCAAACCCTGACCTCCTCTGCTACTACCTCCTCAAGCAGACCAGTAGAATCTGGTTACTCGATAGTAGATTTTCGAGACATATGACCGAATGTAAGTACCCGATGATGGACTATCAAGATAAAGATGGTCCAGTTATTTCATATGGAGATAATTCGTTGGGTTACACAAAGAGTTTTGGTACTTTGACTAATGGTAATGTTACATTCACCAATGTGGCATATGTCATTGGGCTTAAACACAATTTACTCAACATAAGCCAACTGACAAACAAAAGGAAGATAGTTCAATTCAGAAGGAAAATTGGTACTATTTTTGACAAGACAGGGAAGCTGTAACAACCCTCACTTTTCAACTTCTAAATTACTGAATTAACCCTAGGGTTATATGTCTGACTATATGTATTAAGGGTTGTTATATACAATTAAATATTGACCGAATAGTAATTTTTAGTCAACAATGTACGCTTAAATAAATAATATATTATTAATTTATATAATTTGACATAATTTAACTAAGTATATAAACTTTGTATCACTTTTATTATTTAGTTAATGTATTATATATTTAACTATATAATAAATCCAATTATATATAAATGTAATAATATTTACAAACTTACTAAAACTATAGTTTAATAATTAAAATCATAATTATTATTAAAAATACAAAATTCCAAATTATTTATTATTTTTATGCAAAATTTGTATTTATTAATTAAATAAAACAAAAATAAAAAAAAATAAAAATAAAATATTATTGACAAATACTCTTGGAAAAACATTAAATAAATTTGTTTATTTACATAAAAAAATCCTCAAAATAAATAAAAAATAAATAAATAAATAAATAAATTACTTTTAATTAAAAATTTTAATGGAAAAACTACTTTTTTTATTTTATTTTGTGCATTATCCCATGACCTAACATTTAATACTTTTTAATATTAAAATCCTATTAAGAATTAAATATTTCTTTTTCTTTTAATTATTTTATTCTTTTTACCTAATTTTTTTCAAGTATAAATACCCCTCATTTCTCATTCAAACTCACACCAAAATTTCTCTCATTCTCTCTTTGAAGAATTACTACTAGTAAGTATTCTTTTCTTACTTTTTATTTTTTTTACTTTTTACTTTTTATTTTTTACTTTTTACTTCGGTTATTATTTTTACCGAAACATGTAAATAATGTTATAAATTATTTGCAATTAAAAATAAAATAAATAACATGTATACACTATTACTATTACTAGCACCTATAACCTACTACTTATATTGTAACATAAAAACATTTTGGGATTTGTATTAGAGATGTATAGATCTTCGAACTTTCTTGACGAATGGTTTCTATGAGATTCTAGGCAGAGGGTTTGGATTTCCGATTTAAAGGGTCCTATGGCTCAAGCCCCTAGATCTAAATTAGCCATTCGAAGGGAAAGGGGTGATTGGAAGCTTATCTAATACGGCAAGTATCCTAAAATGGAAAACACTGATAAAAGTAGAAACTCTCTAGTCATAGAAACTTAGTAAAATAAGAAACTTTCTAAAAATGGAAACTTTATAAAAATAGTAACTTACTAGGAATAGAAACTTAGTAAAACAAACACATACTTAAACTTAAACATGGGCAAAACACTTAACTACTCTTAAATGTCAATAGGTTGACTTTTCTGCTCACTCGTTCAACTCTTTATTTCGAGGAATAACTCTCTCTCTACTTACTAAGGTGAATTCATAGCCCCTCTTTATTGCTAGCAAACTTACTTACTTTTACTTGGGGTGAGACACATGCTGTTTTTACTTTTTACACGTTAGACACAAGTACCAAACTGTTAAACTATGCTATACCCGGCTATGTCCGACTAAGTCCCTACAGTGATATTTTTAATTGCTGCGGCATGCTTAATTATTGGGGGTAGGCCTATCGGGAGTAACGTCCCCGATACATTTGACCAAGTCATTGTATTACTTAATAATGAAATTAAACCGACAAGGACAGACACAACTTGTCATGGGGCAAAAACTTGAACGTTTAGTCTAAATATCACGCATTGGCATAACTTTTTGATCCTGCGGGAGATCAACTTTACAAACTAAATCTTGTGGTCTAAAACAACGACAAACTTTTTGTTAAACCTATGAACTTCACTCAACCTTTTTGGTTGACACTTTAGCATGTTTTGTCTCAGGTACTGTTTGATTCAAGCTCTTATACTTACTACTTATGTGATGCTACTTGGACATAGGATCAAGAGATATCGCATTTATTACTTCTGCATGTGAACATTTATGATATTGTTATTCCTGTCATTGTAATGATATTTCATTTTCCGCTGCGTACTCATTAAAGTTAAATTCATCATTTAGTATTGTTCTCGTTTATTATAATATGTTGGTATGTTTTGATATTAGTAACGTTCCTTCCAGACCCTATTGGGAGGACGTTACAGATTGGTATCAGAGCATAACCAGGCTGTTATAGAGAACCAGGATTGCATTTTTATGTGTGCCTTAGTTGTTAGCTAGGGTGCCTTAGCAATCTAGGAAACTATAACCTTTCTTGCCTTAGACTTTAAAGCACTTAGGATTGCCTTGTAATCTTAAAACATATGTCTTACAATCCTATCCTAAAACTGATCAAAATCTCCTTCCTAATGTTAGGATGTCTAATTATCATCAAATGACCAAAATGAATCTTTTCAAGCCAATCGAAAAAGATACTGAAAGGTCTTCCACAGAAAGACCAGTCCAAAGTCCACCTTATGGCTTTGGTGGTCCTCCCTCACCAAATTATAGCCCAAATACTACTCTAAAGTTACATGGGTCTCCTGAATACTATCCAACCCTGAGGAATAAAGACAAGAGGAAATGTCTTGAAGAAACTGGGCCGTCAAAGAAAAGATCCCGATCTCCTTTCTACGATGAAGTTGATGCCAAGTACGAGCTCATGAATCTGCGAAAAACTATCGATGACCTAATTCGCCATATTGCAAGGATCGATTTTCAAATGAAGGAAAAAGACCTAGCGATCAAGAAGCTCATGGAGGAAAATGCTGAACTAAAGAAAGAGATAAAGTTGGTGAAGTATGAAGGTGATAGAAATACCCGATGGGGGAAGCAATCTCTCTCCTACCTAAGAGAAGATGTTGACCTTAGATTGAAGATGGAGGAAAACCGCGTGAATAATCAACTTTCTATAAGGGACCACAAGTACCATGTAATCAACAATGATGTTTCCAATCTTTATGATAACATCGAGTATCTTTATGAGGAACAAAAGGAGAAGAACGACAAGTTTGAGAAGTTTATGAAGGAGGTTGAGGACGAGAAGAAGAAATATGAAGACTACTTCAATCTTAATATTTCCTAGTTATTTTCTATCTATGCAAAGGCTAGGCCTAAAACTATTTCTATCCCTGAATCGTGTAATAAGAAGGCTTGTTTAAAGCCTTGTTCTTAATAAAATAAAGTGTTTCGTTTATATCATATTCATCTTTATTCCACTTAATTTTTTTTTTCAAACTTATGACCTATCAAGTTTATCAAACTTCTATATGTTATTGAAGATAACGGTTCGTCCACAAGCTCCTGCTACTACTTCAAACACTCACGTATCTTATGCCTTTATGCATCGATTTGCGAACCGGAAAATATTATTGGATTATCACAGTATACGAATTGAAATTCTTTAATCAATATCTGGTTACAAATCTCAACACGTCATACCACCATTATTACATAAATGGATGATACATCATATCTTATCATATATTATCATGTCTATAAACTTTGTCTACCACTTATCCTAAATTTCCTCCGTAAATTACGGAAATCTTTTTGCCATAAATACGTATTCAAGGAGACGAATATATCGTTCGGTATTCAATACCCATTTCATATAAAACCCTATTCCAAACATATAATATGAATTTCTCAAACTCTTCAAGCTCCCACGGCAGCGTAACAGGAACAAACGAACCAATCAGCCATCATCTATTCTGGATGAATTGGGGATGGGTTCGTAGCCGACTCAATCAATGGAGACAAGAAGAAGGTGATCCCTTCCACCAACCAAATTCACCTCTTGGCGAAGAACCTGAAGCGCTTACCGGTGAACCAGTCCGAAACACCATTTTCTCTCTTCTTTCCAGGGTATCCCATCACGAATATATAATATCGAAGATTCTAGATCTTATTCACCCCCTTGTTCCAACCACCAATCATCCCGGAATAATAGAAGAAGTCAACGAGCTTCGCGCTCGAGTAGTGGCTCTGGAAAATCTGGTGCGAAACCTACGAACACCAGCAGCATAACCAGCATCACCACCAGTACCATCAACATCACCACTAACAGCATCAGCTTCATCAACAACAACATTCGCATCCCCCGCCTCAACAACACACTCAGTACCTCAAACATCAACATGATACGCCTCATAGATACCAAGGAATATTAGCAATAAAGAGTTAAGATGTATTGACTCATTCTTCGTGAAGAATTATATATGTATACCTTATATATATATGATTTGGAACAATAATAAATCTTGTCGTACTAAGCAATTACGTGAGAATCTCAACTAGTATGTACTACTTGGTTAATTCATATCACTAATATGCTATGATGTACACCCTTCGCTAATGACTTAACAATTGTTAATCACTGCTTCAGTACAATAAACTCCATTTCATAATAAATCAAGTATAACGATGAATGTATTGATTCATAACTTCATTAGCGAAATATTTTGCAACAATTATGAAATCTCTAAGATTTTGGAGATTATTTACTCTCGTTCCAAACCGCAAATCAAATGAGTTTAATATATATTAACTCATTAAATCCATGATTATATCTGAAGAATACATATATGAACGTATATCTTCATAAAGATTGTAAAAACTGTTAATTGTGAAAATATTTTAACGGGTAGGTAATACCGGAAAAATATTTACATCTCACATAAATACACTGTACATTCTTCAATTTCGATTCATAAATCATTAATTATACTCACTGCCTTCACTGTGATACACAATCATTTTCATACAAATTTAATTACACATTCTGAAATTAACATACCAGAATTCAAGTAAAGCTTTAGCAGGTGTTATCTTCCTAAAGATCACTACATTCATGAATTATATTCATTCGTATTCTATGATGAATTATCACATCAAACCACCGAAATTATCATCAACAACGCCTATTTGTTAACCATTAGATCCGTTGACGATTACAATCATCGTTTAATCATCTAAAAAAATAAAATTTCTTGAAACCATCTCGGATTGATAACCAATGATTCAGATATGGTAGCATTAAATGCAGAGGAAACAAAAGAATTTTCCTCGTCATTGGAACTTAGAAATTCTGAGATATCACTGTATCTTTCGTTATAAATATCCTCTATATTTCTGAAAATATCTTTATAACGATTCTTGTCAGCAATTAATTATCTCTTTGCGATATCTTTATCACATCATAAAAGAAACTGTTTTAGTTTCTATATTCTGTAAAGTTCAAGTTTAAATTATGAATGATTTGAAGTAGTGTTGGGAATTGAAGCATGAGTTAGTATAATATAATGACGTCAGGCCAACGTGATTATATTACAGTAAGTCATGCTAAATTTTTAATGGAAGATGATGATTCATAGACTTTATAATCATCATTTGCCATGTTACACGATTCTTATCTATTTAAACTCTAAACATATCAAGAAAATATTTTTCTTGATAATTCGGTCTTTTCCGGATATTCTGGTAATATGACAAATCAAATCGTGCTATTACCTTTCCTTCTTCTTTGAATATCATGATCATTCGAAACTTCATACCTACGAATTCTAGACCGTTACTTGCTTTACAAAAGCATGAAGCTTCGACATATAAGGGAAAATATAAATCCCGATAACAACACTAAAATTACAAAACGTGTATATCAATGCGTATAGCAATATAAAGACACGGGAGAACTAAATACACAATAAATTCTAGAGCATAGTAGAAGTAAACAGACTCCTCTGGTGGGAGTTGGAAAAGAAGGATGATTGTGGCGATAACCAATATAATGTCAAAGACAAGAATTGGATTGAGCATATTAACAAAACTTTTGGAAGTATGAATTGAGAAAGAAAGTATATAAGTGGTGAAGATAATGAAACGGAAGAAGCTAATTTATAGCAAAAAAATTCCAGACACAGCAATCGAGGCAATTCACCGCCTTTAATTAAAGAAAATCCTAATTTCTGTAATTACCGGAAAATCAAATCTTATAAAGATTTCGAAGATTTCTTTAATTCCTTGAAATCCGGAAATCAATCGTAACTACATCAAAAGTTAAGACAAACATTTAATTTTCTCATTTACTCTTTTACGATAGCTTCGTTTATACTCTTTCTATAATTCATCATTTTTGTTATAAAGAATGACGATCTCTATCAAATTTCATGACTATGATTTTCATGAACTCCTCTCTGTTTTGTCTGCCTAATATTACAGCATAAACGCTCAAGGTTTTAAATGAGATCAATATTATTCATAACACATTTCATGTATCCAATTTACTAAAATGACTTGCATAACATCATCATTTTGAATGATCTCTGCATTAATGATAAAATGCACTTCGTAGAAGAACCTATAGAGATTATGGTTTGTATGACTTAAACGCTTGAAACAAAACAATATTCTATCCTTTGGAAAACACGCAAGGCCCCGAACATACCTGGGAACGTGAAGATCAAATGAAACAGAAATATCCCCATCTCTTCTCAACCGCTGATGCATCCGAGAAGTCTACCTAAAACTTCGGGGCGAAGTTTTTATTAACGGGGAGGTACTGTAACAACCCTCACTTTTCGACTTCTAAATTACTGAATTAACCCCAGGGTTATATGTCTGACTATATGTATTAAGGGTTGTTATACACAATTAAATATTGACCGAATAGTAATTTTTAGTCAACAATGTACGCTTAAATAAATAATATATTATTAATTTATATAATTTGACATAATTTAACTAAGTATATAAACTTTGTATCACTTTTATTATTTAGTTAATGTATTATATATTTAACTATATAATAAATCCAATTATATATAAATGTAATAATATTTACAAACTTACTAAAACTATAGTTTAATAATTAAAATCATAATTATTATTAAAAATACAAAATTCTGAATTATTTATTATTTTTATGCAAAATTTGTATTTATTAATTAAAGAAAACAAAAATAAAAAAAATAAAAATAAAATATTATTGACAAATATTCTTGGAAAAACATTAAATAAATTTTTTTATTTACATAAAAAAAATCCTTAAAATAAATAAAAAATAAATAAATAAATAAATTACTTTTTAATTAAAAATTTTAATGGAAAAACTACTTTTATTATTTTATTTTGTGCATTATCTCATGACCTAACATTTAATACTTTTTAATATTAAAATCCCATTAAGAATTAAATATTTCTTTTTCTTTTAATTATTTTATTCTTTTTATCTAATTTTTTTCAAGTATAAATACCCCTCATTTCTCATTCAAACTCACACCAAAATTTCTCTCATTCTCTCTTTGAAGAATTACTACTATTAAGTATTCTTTTCTTAATTTTTATTTTTTTTACTTTTTACTTTTTATTTTTTACTTTTTACTTCGGTTATTATTTTTACCGAAACATGTAAATAATGTTATAAATTATACGCAATTAAAAATAAAATAAATAACATGTATACACTATTACTATTACTAGCACCTATAACCTACTACTTATATTGTAACATAAAAACATTTTGGGATATGTATTAGAGATGTATAGATCTTCGAACTTTCTTGACGAATGGTTTCTATGAGATTCTAGGCAGAGGGTTTGGATTTCTGATTTAAAGGGTCCTATGGCTCAAGCCCCTAGATCTAAATTAGCCATTCGAAGGGAAAGGGGTGATTGGAAGCTTATCTAATACGGCAAGTATCCTAAAATGGAAAACACTGATAAAAGTAGAAACTCTCTAGTCATAGAAACTTAGTAAAATAAGAAACTTTCTAAAAATGGAAACTTTATAAAAATAGTAACTTACTAGGAATAGAAACTTAGTAAAACAAACACATACTTAAACTTAAACATGGGTAAAACACTTAACTACTCTTAAATGTCAATAGGTTGACTTTTCTGCTCACTCGTTCAACTCTTTATTCCGAGGAATAACTCTCTCTCTACTTACTAAGGTGAATTCATAGCCCCTCTTTATTGCTAGCAAACTTACTTACTTTTACTTGGGGTGAGACACATGCTGTTTTTACTTTTTACACGTTAGACACAAGTACCAAACTGTTAAACTATGCTATACCCGGCTATGTCCGACTAAGTCCCTACAGTGATATTTTTAATTGCTGCGGCATGCTTAATTATTGGGGGTAGGCCTATCGGGAGTAACGTCCCCGATACATTTGACCAAGTCATTGTATTACTTAATAATGAAATTAAACCGACAAGGACAGACACAACTTGTCATGGGGCAAAAACTTGAATGTTTAGTCTAAATATCACGTATTGGCATAACTTTTTGATCCTGCGGGAGATCAACTTTACAAACTAAATCTTGTGGTCTAAAACAACGACAAACTTTTTGTTAAACCTATGAACTTCACTCAACCTTTTTGGTTGACACTTTAGCATGTTTTGTCTCAGGTACTGTTTGATTCAAGCTCTTATACTTACTGCTTATGTGATGCTACTTGGACATAGGATCAAGAGATATCGCATTTATTACTTCTGCATGTGAACATTTACGATATTGTTATTCCTGTCATTGTAACGATATTTCATTTTCCGCTGCATACTCATTAAAGTTAAATTCATCATTTAGTATTGTTCTCGTTTATTATAATATGTTGGTATGTTTTGATATTAGTAACGTTCCTTCCAGACCCTATTGGGAGGACGTTACAGAAGCCACTGCCGACTATAAAAAGATATGAGAACATGTATCAAATTGACATGAACACAGCAGTCATAACAACTGATACTTGTTTTTATTCAAAGTCAGCAGACAACCTGATATCGGCTAAATGGTCACGTTTTCACCTCGGTATTGAGGCCCAAAAACAATGAAGTTCCAAGCTTTATTGCCAAAATACTCACTTTGTCAGTTAAAATTGAAGATCAAGAAATTATAATGATGGTGAAAAAAGAATCAAGAGAATCGAAGCTAAAATGAAGATTCTAGAGCGAAAACAGTAAAAGACAAGTTATGACCCCGAAAATCAGGTTATGATCCCAGGAACAAGCAAAACGATCCAAGCAAACAGTAAGCCAAACAGCCACACTGGCCTGTTGAGCTGTGATGACCCGAGAATTTCCGACCAAATTTAAACATTAATCTTTATATGTTTTCGACACGATAAGCAAATTCTGTAATGTTGAAATCTATATTCATGTAATCAATTACCCTTTTGACTATCCTCGATGATTCACGAACTTTTAACTATAAACAGAAATATATGTATAAATAACCATATATGTAAATAGTTATATATAATAAACTAAATATATTAATGTACAAGTATGTGATTTAGTTATTATGAACAATAACTTAAAATGATTGAAACTTATTATTTTGAATATAGAGAGTAGATTTAATATACATAAATTATCAATGATAACAAAGTAATTAAATGTCATACTCATATATTATTTGTTTCAATATATATAATTAATATAATTAATTACTTAATACTTAAAACATAATTATATATATGGTTGTATATATATATAAATGAATTTTACTCATAATTGGTAATTGTATGAATATAATTGTTGTGGTAGTATTAGTATTCCTTTAGTTATTACTACTTTCATTAAAATCAATATTAGTAATATTAATAAATATTAAATATTAAAATTTTAATAAATTTAATGTTATGATTATCAAAATAAAACATTTCATAAAACTAATATTGTTATCGTTTGATTATTATTAGTATTATTACTATTAATTATTATTAATATACATAATAATTATTATTATGATGAGTGATATTATTATCATTATTGTTATCCTATTATTATTAATATAATTATATTATTATTATTATTAATATTATTAATTATTATTATTTTTTATATAAAATCAAATAGGTACTGATTTAGAATTAATTCCGTTTGATGTAGCAATCAAACTGTATCCAGATTTTGTCCCTGTCTCCAATTCAGTACATATCAAATTCTATCACAATTACAGAACACAAATCGTACGAATCAATCCCTGTAAGATCAAATTTGTAAACAATCACTTTCACCTTTTTTTTTAATTGTGTACTGGGTGAGCTAAAGTTGTCGACAAAATCTGTTATTAAGCCATCGATCCTTTGTATTTATGGAACCAGTTTTCAAACATCAATTATCAAGTATTAATTGTAACTTCATTTTTTTTAACAGAAAAAGAACCTAAACCCAATTATTTCTTCTTTGTTCTTGAACTCAAATGGCAAAGGATCGATTTCATATTGTTTTATCAAAATCTAATATTGCAGGAGTATTACAAATCGTCCAATTAATCTTTCTGTAAGTTTGCTTGCTTCAATCCCTTACATTAAACATGAATTTCGAAGTCAAACTTTAAGAATAAAAAGTCAAACGATTTGTATATTGATAAATTTGAATTCGTTATGATGTTTTAAGTTCAATTGATATTTGATATAGATTCTAGGAATGACTTAAAACTTAATTCGTGTTATAACGATTGTCCAAAACGTCCTAAAAATCAAATTCAATTAAATTTTTTTTAAACTGCTACAGTAGCAGCAGCGACGAGCTGTATAATTTTTTTTTCTATTTATTGTTTGATTTAATTAAAGTATCAAACTCAGGTTATATATAATTAAATTTCATTTCCTAAATCGATTAGTTAATTTGCTGTTATGAGTTGGTTTAATTTTTTTTTTTTTATTTGATTAATTATCTATTGAAGGAGATGAAGAAGGACAACTATGTTATATGGGTTACATAATTTATCTGTTAAAACAAATCAGAAAAACCATGGACAGACGAGTGGTTTGTGGTGTTGGGTGAGTGAAAGGTCCTAGGTTTGAAACTAGGCCATGGCGTTATTTTTTTCTTTAGTAATAAAAGTCATGGTTGGGCCATCATGGTTCTTTTCTAGTGGGCCGTGAACTGTTTTGTTATCGGGCCATTAATTGATAATTAGACTGGTGCAAATTTGAGTTTAGTAAACTGCTATTGGGCCGGGGGAAATTGGGCCACGTTATAGAGATGATGCGGGCTATATAGATATATGTCGTGTATTAAGACAAAATTATAGAAGCAGAAGAGTGGCAAGGTGTTGGCTTGGGTTTACGAGAGGTCGCGGGTTCGAGTCCCGTCGCGGGCAGATTATTTTCTTTTTAATGCTTCTAAGGTATAATTTATATTTTAATTATTATTATTATTAATGTTATTGTTAGTACTAATTATTATTGTTATAATTGTTATTATTACTAAAGTTATTATAATTACTTAGTATCATTATTATTATTAAGTATTAGGATTATTATTATTATTATTATTATTATTATTATCATTATTAGGAACATAATAAAACTTTCATTATAAACATTATAATTAGTGACAAAATAATACAACTTATTATTATTTTTGTAAATATTGGTAATTGTACCATTTTTAGTATTATTATTATTATTATGAATATGTTTAGGATTATTATTATTGTTATAAAACAATACAAGTTATTATTACTCTCACTAATATTAGTATAAATATCATTTTCATAATTATTAGTTGTACTATTATTATTATTAACATATGTATCAATTTTAACAATATCGTTATTTATATTAGTATTATTAATATTAAGAAAGTTATTATTATTAGTAAATTATTATTATCAAAACTATTATTTTCGTTACAAATAAATATTTTGTACCTAAAATATACTTAATACATATATTATAATCATATTAATAGATTATATATCACCTACCAATTATAATAACATTATTTATATAAAAAATCATATATAACGAATTAAGAATATTTCCATATAATACTAACCATATATATATATATATATATATATATATATATATATATATATATATATATATATATATATATATATATATATATATATAGAGAGATATATATATTAATATAACCAAATATATAGATATTAAACATTTAAAATATACACTTGTTCGAATACGATTATACATTTTAATATATATACAAATGATATAGGTTCGTGAATCCGAGGCCAACCCTGCATTGTTCAGTTTGACTAATGTTGTCATATATATTTTTACTACAAAATACATTAGGTGAGTTTCGTTTGCCTTTTTACCCTTTATATTTTTGGGCTGAGAATACATGCGCAATTTTTATAAATGTTTTACGAAATAGACACAAGTAATCGAAACTACATTATATGGTTGAATTATCAAAATCGAATATGGCCCTTTTTATTAAGTCTGGTAATCTAAGAATTAGGGAACAGACACCCTAATTGACGCGAACTCTAAAGATAGATCTATCGGGCCAAACAAGCCCCATCCAAAGTATCAGATGCTTTTGTACTTCGAAATTTATATCATGTCCGAAGGAGGATCCGGAATGATGGGGATATTCTTATATCCATATGAATGATATTTTTGTCTCTATGCATGGGACGTATGTTTATGAGAAATGGAAATATGAAATCTTGTGGTCTATTAAAATGATGGAAATGATTATTTATGTTAAACTAATGAACTCACCAACCTTTTTGTTGACACTTTAAAGCATGTTTATTCTCAGGTATGAAAGAAATCTTCCGCTGTGTATTTGCTCAACTTTGAGATATTACTTGGGGTCATTCATGACATATTTCAAAAGACGTTGCATTCGAGTCGTTTCGTTCATCAAGATTGTTATTAAATCAATTATAGTTAGATATATTATGAAATGGTATGTCTGTCGTCAACTTTCGATGAAATGAAAGATTGTCTTTTCAAAAATGAATGCAATGTTTGTAAAATGTATCATATAGAGGTCACGTACCTCGCGATGTAATCAACTGTTGTGAATCGTTTATAATCGATATGGACTTCGTCTGGATGTATTAGGATGGGTCGCTTCAGTTAGTATCAGAGCGGTGGTCTTAGTGAACCAGGTCATGCATTAGTGTGTCTAACTGATAGTCGTTAGGATGCATCAGTAAGTCTGGACTTCGACCGTGTCTGCATGTCAAAAGTTTTGCTTATAATTTTTGTCGGAAATCATCTGTTTATCATCCTTAGAAAATTACCTGCTTATCATTCTTAGTCTAGACATATCTTACTGCAATGATTGCATGAATAGTGTATAGATAAAATTCGTATCTTAGCGTATCTGCTAATTCATATCTTAGCATATATGTTATTGTTATCTTTGCCTGACAGCTTCCGTAGATTCCTCCGTAACTTATGGGATTTTAGTATTATATGCATATGTAAATTATGTATTGCAGATTACTAATCAACATCCTATAATCTATTTCTTATCGAAAATCCTCCATATGATCGTACGAGATGGATCCATCAACCAGTTCGAATTCCTCAGATTTCGACAGCTATTCCGATATGAATTTCCACTCGAGCTCCGAAAGCAGTGTAACCAGAATGAATCAACCAATTAGCCATCATTTATTTTGGATGAATTGGAGAGGGGTTCGTAGACGACTTAACCGATGGAGACGCGCAGAAGGCGATCCCTTCCACTAACCGAATTCACCTCTTGGCGAAGAACTTGAAGCACTTACCGGCGAAGCTATACGAAACACCATTTTCAGCCTCATTTCCAGAGTATCTCATCACGACTATATACTATCTCAAATCCTAGATCTTATTCATTCGCTCGTTCCGACCGACAATTATCCCGGAGTAATACAAGAAGTCAACAAACTTCGCGCTCGAGTAATCAATTTGGAGAATATCGTGCAAAACGTACCAGCTTCAGCAGCATCATCGGAACCAACAGTACCACCAACATCAATACCAGTATCACCAACAACCCAAGTTTCAACATCACACGCCTCAACATCTCATTATGTACCCCGAGCATAATCATCATTCTACGTATCATTTTACATCAATTATCTTCGTTCTTCATGGCGATTATGTAATATCTAATATTTTAGAGATTATGTATTCTAGTTATAACGGTAAATCAAATGAGATTAATATTATATTAACTCATTGAATCTATGATTACATCTGAAGAAAATATATATATATATAAATATAATTTCATAAAGATTGTGATTAAAAATTCTTTCGTACAAACTGTTAATGGTGAAAATATTTTAACGGGTAGGTAATACCCGAGGAATATTTAGATTTCACATTAATAAATTACATTGTACATTCTTCAAATCTGATCCAACAGTCATTTACTATCCTACTTACAACCACCGATATACGTATCCGTTCACCGTAGAATAATCATTTTCATTCAATTTCATATTTGGATTTTGACCTATCAGAATCCAGCAAGTAGCATAATGAAGAAAACATTTGGAAAAATAAAATTTGTTAGAAACTGACAAATTAATTATGAAGAATTTTGTTAAGAATTCACGCTAACAAAATCCTAGCTAACTGTTCCTAGCTAACTGTTAATTCCGTATTACATTTATTTATCGCAATTTAATTATTGCAATTTTAATTCTCGTAATTTTATTTATCGTCATTTAATTTTTGTTATTTATTTTACGCACTTTAAGTATTGGGACACATATACAAGGTTTTGACATATCATATCGACACATCTATATATATTATTTGGAATCACCATAGACACTCTATATGCAGTAATGATCGAGTTCTCTATACAGGGTCGAGGTTGATTCACAAATAATATATATACTTTGAGTTGTGATCGAGTCTGAGACATGTACACGGGTCAAGATACGTATTAATTAATTCGAATATTATATATTAAACTATATATGAATTATTGGACTGTTAACTGTGGACTATCGACTGTGGACTAAAAACATTGGACAATTAAAATAAATTAAAATACTGATTATAACATATGAAACTAAACATTTCTTCAAGTTTGCAACTTGATTTCATCTTAAACCTCATTTGTATCTTGACGATTACAATCTGCGTTCAAACCTTTCATAATTCTTGAAAACACCTCAATCGAGAGGATGAACCAACCGCATTTCATCTACGTAAGAAGAGATTGATGCATATAGTTATGCACTTGAAAACTCTTGGAACCTGAGTAAACGTTAAACACGTATCTGTGTTAACTCTTTTGGCATTGTTATTACCGAAAATAACTTTGCTATTCCTATCCAGAATTAGTCAATTTTGTCACAGCTCCAGCAAATCAACTTCGACTTTTCGTTCGAAACAACTTTATTATAATCTTGATATATATGCGTGCTCTTTTATTGTTACCTGGGAACCTTTTATATTTTCATCATATTATCAGCAGACGTACCAGCAACCTCGTTGCTCCTTGGCTTAAATCTCTCCGACAAATCACTATATTTATCTATTGAAGTCTCATCATGTACTCATCCGCATCTTGTAACCAGAATTGCCTTACCAATTACCGGAAATCAGCAATCGGTATTTTAAATCTCGTAGTGTTTCTACATCAACAGTTATATGTATAACATTTACCTCTTAGAATCATTATCTTGCATTCTGAAATTCTGAAAAGCACTCAGTCTACAAATCAATACTCTGAATGTTGAAAAAGCTGAATGAATCAGCAGAAGCCGTAGACAATCGTAAATGACCTTAATCATCAGAAGTTTAATGATAAAGAATTGTATGCTGGCAAAGCTCAGAAAAAGTTGTTTTAGCAAACTACGAAGGAGTCTCTAAACAAATCACAAGGACTAAACTTGTACATTAAGAATCCTGATGATTCTGTTTCTGATGAAATCTTTAGCGAATACCTTGCTTATGACTCCAAACTCTTGCAGACAAATTTTCTTCACCATCCTTCGATATTAGAAATTCCAAGATATCATCGTATCTTTCATTATAAATATCCTGCATATTTCTGAAGATATTTTTATAACTATTCTTATCTGAAATCATTAAACTCTTCGTGCTATCAGTGTTACATTATATAGAAACTGTTAGTTTCTATATTCTGTAAATCTTCGAATTTAAAATATGAATGTTTTGAAGTAGTGTTGGAAATTGATGCATGAGTTAGTATAATATAATGACACTTGATCAACGTGATTATATTACAGTAAGTCATGCTGAATTTCTAAATGGGACATGATAATTCACAGATTATAACGTCATCATGTGTCATGTTACATAACTCTTTCATTCTGATTAACTTCTGAACATATCAAGAAAATATATTCTTGATAGTTCTATTCTCTGTAATTTTGATAATTTGGCAAATCAAATCGTGCTATTACGTTCTTTCGTATCTAGGACATAAAGTTCATTCAAAACTCCGTACTTACGAATTCTGGACCGTTACTCGCTTTACTAGAGGCCAAGAGGAGAATAAAAATGCAAAGAGCTTCAAAATATAAGAGAAAATATAAAGCCCAATAACAACATGGAGGTTACAAACCGTGGATACTAATACGAATAGCAATATAAAGACACGGTATAATTAAGAATAGTATCATCCCAAGAGCATAGTAGAAGTAAACAGATTCCTCGGAAGGAAGTTGGAAAAGGAGAATGATTGTTGCGATAGTAAGGATAAGGACAAGGATCGGAACTGGATTAAGTATTCTCACAATCTTTTAAATTTGGGAATTGAGTATAAAAATGGTGAAAATAATGGAACGAAAGAGGTTCATTTATAGTGGAAATATCAGACAAAGCAATCGAGACAGATCATCACATTTAATTAAAGAGATCCTAATTTCCTTAAATCTCGAAGAATCGGATCTTATAGATTTCCAAGATTTTCTTTGAAATTCCTTGAATTCCAGAATTTAACCATGACTAGTCAAAAGTTATGATGAATCATGTCTTTATTATTTCACTCTTCCGTGATAGCTTCACTCGTACGCTTCGAATAATAAAATTGTTTATTCCATATTACTCAATGATGATAAAACTCTATTTATCAACTCATATTCGTCATGAAAACATTTTTATAGTTAGCCATGACGACCTCGATCAAATTTCGGGACGAAATTTCTTTAACGGGTAGGTACTGTGATGACCCGGGAATTTCCGACCAAATTTAAACATTAATCTTTATATGTTTTCGACACGATAAGCAAAGTCTGTAATGTTGAAATCTATATTCATGTAATCAATTACCCTTTTGACTATCCTCGACGATTCACGAACTTTTAACTTTAAACAGAAATATATGTATAAATAACCATATATGTAAATAGTTATATATAATAAACTAAATATATTAATGTACTAGTATGTGATTTAGTTATTATGAACAATAACTTAAAATGATTGAAACTTATTATTTTGAATATAGAGAGTAGATTGAATATACATAAATTATCAATGATAACAAAGTAATTAAATGTCATACTCATATATTATTTGTTTCAATATATATAATTAATATAATTAATTACTTAATACTTAAAACATAATTGTATATATGGTAGTATATATATATAAATGAATTTTACTCATAATTGGTAATTGTATGAATATAATTATTGTGGTAGTATTAGTATTACTTTTATTATTACTACTTTCATTAAAATCAATATTAGTAATATTAATTGTAGTGACCCGAACTTTTCCATGTTTATATATATATTAAATGAAATTGTTATTTACATGATTAAATGTTTCCAACATGTTAAGCAATCAAACTTGTTAAGACTTGATTAATTGAAATATGTTTCATATAGACAATTGACCACCCAAGTTGACCGGCGATTCACGAACGTTAAAACTTGTAAAAATGACATGACGATATATATATATGGATATACATATGGTTAACATGAGATTATGATAAGTAAGTATCTCCATAAGTATATTAACAATGAACTACATATGTAAAAACAAGACTACTAACTTAATGATTTTTAAACGAGACATATATGTAACGATTATCGTTGTAAAGACATTTAATGTATATATATCATATTAAGAGATATTCATACATGATAGTATCATGATAATATAATAATTTAAAATCTCATTTGATATTATAAACATTGGGTTAACAACATTTAACAAGATCGTTAACCTAAAGGTTTCAAAACAACACTTACATGTAACGACTAACGATGACTTAACGACTCAGTTAAAATGTATATACATGTACTGTTTTAATATGTATTTATACACTTTTGAAAGACTTCAATACACTTATCAAAATACTTCTACTTAACAAAAATGCTTACAATTACATCCTCGTTCAGTTTCATCAACAATTCTACTCGTATGCACCCGTATTCGTACTCGTACAATACACAGCTTTTAGATGTATGTACTATTGGTATATACACTCCAATGATCAGCTCTTAGCAGCCCATGTGAGTCATCTAACACATGTGGGAACCATCATTTGGCAACTAGCATGAAATATCTCATAAAATTACAAAAATATGAGTAATCATTCATGACTTATTTACATGAAAACAAAATTACATATCCTTTATATCTAATCCATACACCAACGACCAAAAACACCTACAAACACTTTCATTCTTCAATTTTCTTCATCTAATTGATCTCTCTCAAGTTCTATCTTCAAGTTCTAAGTGTTCTTCATAAATTCCAAAAGTTCTAGTTTCATAAAATCAAGAATACTTTCAAGTTTGCTAGCTCACTTCCAATCTTGTAAGGTGATCATCCAACCTCAAGAAATCTTTGTTTCTTACAGTAGGTTATCATTCTAATACAAGGTAATAATCATATTCAAACTTTGGTTCAATTTCTATAACTATAACAATCTTATTTCAAGTGATGATCTTACTTGAACTTGTTTTCGTGTCATGATTTTGCTTCAAGAACTTTGAGCCATCCAAGGATCCATTGAAGCTAGATCCATTTTTCTCTTTTCCAGTAGGTTCATCCAAGGAAATTAAGGTAGTAATGATGTTCATAACATCATTCGATTCATACATATAAAGCTATCTTATTCGAAGGTTTAAACTTGTAATCACTAGAACATAGTTTAGTTAATTCTAAACTTGTTCGCAAACAAAAGTTAATCCTTCTAACTTGACTTTTAAAATCAACTAAACACATGTTATATATCTATATGATATGCTAACTTAATGATTTAAAACCTGGAAACACGAAAAACACCGTAAAACCGGATTTACGCCGTCGTAGTAACACCGCGGGCTGTTTTGGGTTAGTTAATTAAAAACTATGATAAACTTTGATTTAAAAGTTGTTATTCTGAGAAAATGATTTTTATTATGAACATGAAACTATATCCAATAATTATGGTTAAACTCAAAGTGGAAGTATGTTTTCTAAAATGGTCATCTAGACGTCGTTCTTTCGACTGAAATGACTACCTTTACAAAAACGACTTGTAACTTATTTTTCCGACTATAAACCTATACTTTTTCTGTTTATATTCATAAAATAGAGTTCAATATGAAACCATAGCAATTTGATTCACTCAAAACGGATTTAAAATGAAGAAGTTATGGGTAAAACAAGATTGGATAATTTTTCTCATTTTAGCTACGTGAAAATTGGTAACAAATCTATTCCAACCATAACTTAATCAACTTATATTGTATATTATGTAATCTTGAGATACCATAGACACGTATACAATGTTTCGACCTATCATGTCGACACATCTATATATATTTCGGAACAACCATAGACACTCTATATGTGAATGTTGGAGTTAGCTATACAGGGTTGAGGTTGATTCCAAAATATATATAGTTTGAGTTGTGATCAATACTGAGATACGTATACACTGGGTCGTGGATTGATTCAAGATAATATTTATCGATTTATTTCTGTACATCTAACTGTGGACAACTAGTTGTAGGTTACTAACGAGGACAGCTGACTTAATAAACTTAAAACATCAAAATATATTAAAAGTGTTGTAAATATATTTTGAACATACTTTGATATATATGTATATATTGTTATAGGTTCGTGAATCAACCAGTGGCCAAGTCTTACTTCCCGACGAAGTAAAAATCTGTGAAAGTGAGTTATAGTCCCACTTTTAAAATCTAATATTTTTGGGATGAGAATACATGCAGGTTTTATAAATGATTTACAAAATAGACACAAGTACGTGAAACTACATTCTATGGTTGAATTATCGAAATCGAATATGCCCCTTTTTATTAAGTCTGGTAATCTAAGAATTAGGGAACAGACACCCTAATTGACGCGAATCCTAAAGATAGATCTATTGGGCCTAACAAACCCCATCCAAAGTACCGGATGCTTTAGTACTTCGAAATTTATATCATATCCGAAGGGTGTCCCGGAATGATGGGGATATTCTTATATATGCATCTTGTTATTGTCGGTTACCAGGTGTTCACCATATGAATGATTTTTATCTCTATGTATGGGATGTGTATTGAAATATGAAATCTTGTGGTCTATTGTTACGATTTGATATATATAGGTTAAACCTATAACTCACCAACATTTTTGTTGACGTTTAAAGCATGTTTATTCTCAGGTGAATATTAAGAGCTTCCGCTGTTGCATACTAAAATAAGGACAAGATTTGGAGTCCATGTTTGTATGATATTGTGTAAAAACTGCATTCAAGAAACTGATTTCGATGTAACATATTTGTATTGTAAACCATTATGTAATGGTCGTGTGTAAACATGATATTTTAGATTATCATTATTTGATAATCTACGTAAAGCTTTTTAAACCTTTATTTATGAAATAAAGGTTATGGTTTGTTTTAAAAATGAATGCAGTCTTTGAAAAACGTCTCATATAGAGGTCAAAACCTCGCAACGAAATCAATTAATATGGAACGTTTTTAATCAATAAGAACGGGACATTTCAGTTGGTATCCGAGCGTTGGTCTTAGAGAACCAGAAAATTTGCATTAGTGTGTCTTATCGAGTTTGTTAGGATGCATTAGTGAGTCTGGACTTCGACCGTGTTTTCTTTAAAAATGATTGCTTAACATTTTTGTTGGAAACTATATATTTTTAACATATGAATATTATGTGATATATTAATCTCATAACGTGTTTGATATTATGTGATAGATGTCTACCTCTAGAACAAGTCCCATTGACTCACCTAATAATAATGAAGAGTCAAATGTAAATTGGAATGATTTGTGGACTGATTCACAAGTTCTCGAAGAGGAACCGGAAGAAGAGTCGGAACCGGAAGAAGAATCGGAACCGGAAGAAGAATCGGAACCGGATGAAGAAATAGAACCGGTGCGGGAAATAATAAAACGGTTAAGTAAAAGAAAATCCTCAACCAACCGACCAAAGTTAATTATGGTCAATGGTGTTTCCGCCAAGGAAGCAAAATATTGGGAGGATTACCAATTCTCCGATGAATCGGATTCCGACGAGAATTCCGATGATGTTATAGAAATTACCCCAACTGAATTTAAAAAGGCAAAAGAAAATAATAAGGGAAAGGGCATAAAAATAGAGAAATCTAATTCCAACCCCGATGAACTTTATATGTATCGTCAACCCCCGAAGTCCTTAAGTTGTAACAATAACCCGGGAACCTCTAAACCACCAGGTTTTTCTAAACCAATGTGGAAAATTACGGCTCGTATTAGGGGAACATCATATATCCCTAGAAACTTGGCAAAACGAACCAAAACCGAAGAAGAAGAAACAAGCGAGTCGGAATAAGATAGTTGTATTCGTGTGGTGTAATATATGTAATATAGTGTGCTTATGCTTTATGATATATGTAAAAATTGCTTGTATTAATAAGTATTTTTTTTTTTTATGAATCTAACTCTTGTTTATTTTACAGTATAAAAACACAAAATGGATAGACAACCCAATATTTTAAGAGACCTACCCGGAGACATGATTGATGAAATCTTGTCTAGAGTCGGTCAGAATTCTTCGGCACAACTATTTAAGGCGAGATCAGCTTGTAAGACATTCGAAGAACGTTCCAAGAATGCCTTGGTTTATAAAAGGCTTTCGTTCGGAAGATGGGGGATATCACATTGGGAAATCCATAAGTTACGATGTGTTTACTTTGACGCATATATTGCGGGGAACCCAAATGCTATTTTACGCAACGGGTTAAGAAATTATTTTGACTCAGTATATCCGAATATAGGACTTCGTGATTTAGAAAAAGCGGCTAACATGCAACATAAAGAAGCATGTTATGCTTACGGGTTAATAATGTTCGCTTCTCACCAAAGTGAGAACAAGAACATCGGGCTACAACTATTAAACAAAACGTTCCCACAAGTAACGGAGTCGGTAATTGGGATAAGAAATGAGGTTTTTAGGTTATTACGAGACTGTTGGTCATTACGTAACCATCATCCCTTTGATGACGTTACAACACGCTGTCTTATCAACGGCCATAACGGTTATGTTGCACAAGACCAAGGATGGGAAGTAGTCCTAGTAAAACCAGAATGCATGACTTGTTTCTGGACGTATGAATTACGTGTCTTTATTGCCTTTGCCGAACGACTTGTGTACTAGCTAGAATTGTCTTCACAACTATCTTGTATCAAAGTTATTGTGTGCTATATTTCATGCTTTATGTAAAATAAGCGGTATTGTAAGTTTGTAAAATATTGTATAAAAGTTTGAACGCGAAATATTATTACAATCAGTTTTTCATATAGAATTGTAGTAGTTGAATTGTATATTAGCTACTAAGTATGAACTTAACGGGTAGGTACTACCCGAATTTAAACTTATAAAACGCTAATATGAAGAAAAAGCTTTTATAAATGAGTTCATATTATGCTACGAAATACTATTAACTACTCTTAATATTCTGTATGATTAACTTGTTCCATTTAACTATTTTGAAGGAAATGGCACCGACTACTCGACACACCGTGAATATGAATGAAGAGGAATTCCGTACTTTTCTAGCTTCAAACATAGCCGCGGTACAGGCTGCACTACATACCAACAATAACCTTGGATCTGGCAGTACAGGAAATCGTGTAGGATGCACCTACAAAGAATTCACTGCCTGCAAACCTTTGGAATTTGATGGAACCAAAGGACCGATCGGATTGAAATGGTGGACCGAGAAGGTCGAATCGGTGTTTGCCATAAGTAAGTGTACTGAAGAGGACAAAGTGAAGTACGCTACGCATACCTTCACAGGTTCTGCGTTAACATGGTGGAATACCTATCTAGAGCAAGTGGGACAAGATGATGCATACGCACTACCGTGGTCAACATTCAAGCACTTGATGAGCGAGAAGTACCGTCCCAGAACTGAGGTCAATAAGCTCAAGACAGAACTTAGAGGGTTACGAACCCAAGGATTTGATATTACCACGTACGAAAGACGATTCACAGAATTGTGCCTATTGTGTCCGGGAGCATTCGAAGATGAGGAAGAGAAGATCGACGCATTTGTGAAAGGATTACCGGAAAGAATCCAAGAAGATATAAGTTCACACGAGCCCGCCTCCATACAACAGGCATGTAGAATGGCTCACAAACTAGTGAACCAGATTGAAGAAAGAATTAAAGAACAGACTGCTGAAGAGGCCAATGTGAAGCAAGTCAAAAGAAAGTGGGAGGAAAACGGTGATAAGAATCACCAATACAACAACAACAGCAATTACAACAATAATCGCAACAATTATCCCAACAATTGCAACATCAATCGCAACTACAACAAACGGCCCAACAACAACAACAACAACAACAGCAACTACAACAATCATCCCAACAACAATAATAACCGCAACAACAACAACAATCAGAAGCAGCTATGCCAAAGGTGTGAAAAGAATCACTCGGGGTTCTGCACCAAATTTTGCAACAAGTGTAAAAGAAATGGTCATAGCGCGGCGAAGTGTGAGGTCTACGGACCAGGGGTTAATAGAACGAAAGGAACAAATGGTGTCGGAACGAGTAATGGCGGAGCAAGTAGTGTCGGAGCAAGTTATGCCAATGTAGTTTGTTATAAATGTGGAAAACCGGGCCACATTATTAGAAATTGCCCGAACCAGGAGAACACGAATGGACAAGGCCGCGGAAGAGTTTTCAATATTAATGCGGCAGAGGCACAGGAAGACCCGGAGCTTGTTACGGGTACGTTTCTTATTGACAATAAATCTGCTTACGTTTTATTTGATTCGGGTGCGGATAGAAGCTATATGAGTAGAGATTTTTGTGCTAAATTAAGTTGTCCATTGACGCCTTTGGATAGTAAATTTTTACTCGAATTAGCAAATGGTAAATTAATTTCAGCAGATAATATATGTCGAAATCGAGAAATTAAACTGGTTAGCGAAACATTTAAGATTGATTTGATACCAGTAGAGTTAGGGAGTTTTGATGTGATAATCGGTATGGACTGGTTGAAAGAAGTGAAAGCAGAGATCGTTTGTTACAAAAATGCAATTCGCATTATACGAGAAAAAGGAAAACCTTTAATGGTGTACGGAGAAAAGGGCAACACGAAGCTACATCTTATTAGTAATTTGAAGGCACAAAAACTAATAAGAAAAGTTTGCTATGCTGTTCTAGCACACGTCGAGAAAGTACAAACTGAAGAAAAGAGCATCAATGATGTTCCCATTGTAAAAGAATTTCCCGATGTATTTCCGAAAGAATTACCGGGATTACCCCCACATCGATCCGTTGAATTTCAAATAGATCTTGTACCAGGAGCTGCACCAATAGCTCGTGCTCCTTACAGACTCGCACCCAGCGAAATGAAAGAACTGCAAAGCCAATTACAAGAACTTTTAGAGCGTGGTTTCATTCGACCAAGCACATCACCATGGGGAGCTCCTGTTTTGTTTGTCAAGAAGAAAGATGGTACATTCAGGTTGTGTATCGACTACCGAGAGTTGAACAAACTTACCATCAAGAACCGCTACCCACTACCGAGAATCGACGACTTATTTGATCAACTACAAGGCTCGTCTGTTTATTCAAAGATTGACTTACGTTCTGGGTATCATCAAATGCGAGTGAAAGAAGATGATATTCCAAAGACTGCTTTCAGAACACGTTACGGTCATTACGAGTTTATGGTCATGCCGTTTGGTTTAACTAATGCACCAGCTGTGTTCATGGACCTTATGAACCGAGTGTGTGGACCATACCTTGACAAGTTTGTCATTGTTTTCATTGATGACATACTTATTTACTCAAAGAATGACCAAGAACACGGTGAACATTTGAGAAAGGTGTTAGAAGTATTGAGGAAGGAAGAATTGTACGCTAAGTTTTCAAAGTGTGCATTTTGGTTGGAAGAAGTTCAATTCCTCGGTCACATAGTGAACAAAGAAGGTATTAAGGTGGATCCGGCAAAGATAGAAACTGTTGAAAAGTGGGAAACCCCGAAAACTCCGAAACACATACGCCAGTTTTTAGGACTAGCTGGTTACTACAGAAGGTTCATCCAAGACTTTTCCAGAATAGCAAAACCCTTGACTGCATTAACGCATAAAGGGAAGAAATTTGAATGGAATGATGAACAAGAGAAAGCGTTTCAGTTATTGAAGAAAAAGCTAACTACGGCACCTATATTGTCATTGCCTGAAGGGAATGATGATTTTGTGATTTATTGTGACGCATCAAAGCAAGGTCTCGGTTGTGTATTAATGCAACGAACGAAGGTGATTGCTTATGCGTCTAGACAATTGAAGATTCACGAACAAAATTATACGACGCATGATTTGGAATTAGGCGCGGTTGTTTTTGCATTAAAGACTTGGAGGCACTACTTATATGGGGTCAAAAGCATTATATATACCGACCACAAAAGTCTTCAACACATATTTAATCAGAAACAACTGAATATGAGGCAGCGTAGGTGGATTGAATTATTGAATGATTACGACTTTGAGATTCGTTACCACCCGGGGAAGGCAAATGTGGTAGCCGATGCCTTGAGCAGGAAGGACAGAGAACCCATTCGAGTAAAATCTATGAATATAATGATTCATAATAACATTACTACTCAAATAAAGGAGGCGCAACAAGGAGTTTTAAAAGAGGGAAATTTAAAGGATGAAATACCCAAAGGATCGGAGAAGCATCTTAATATTCGGGAAGACGGAACCCGGTATAGGGCTGAAAGGATTTGGGTACCAAAATTTGGAGATATGAGAGAAATGGTACTTAGAGAAGCTCATAAAACCAGATACTCAATACATCCTGGAACGGGGAAGATGTACAAGGATCTCAAGAAACATTTTTGGTGGCCGGGTATGAAAGCCGATGTTGCTAAATACGTAGGAGAATGTTTGACGTGTTCTAAGGTCAAAGCTGAGCATCAGAAACCATCAGGTCTACTTCAACAACCCGAAATCCCGGAATGGAAATGGGAAAACATTACCATGGATTTCATCACTAAATTGCCAAGGACTGCAAGTGGTTTTGATACTATTTGGGTAATAGTTGACCGTCTCACCAAATCAGCACACTTCTTGCCAATAAGAGAAGATGACAAGATGGAGAAGTTAGCACGACTGTATTTGAAGGAAGTCATCTCCAGACATGGAATACCAATCTCTATTATCTCTGATAGGGATGGCAGATTTATTTCAAGATTCTGGCAGACATTACAGCAAGCATTAGGAACTCGTCTAGACATGAGTACTGCCTATCATCCACAAACTGATGGGCAGAGCGAAAGGACGATACAAACGCTTGAAGACATGCTACGAGCATGTGTTATTGATTTCGGAAACAGTTGGGATCGACATCTACCGTTAGCAGAATTTTACTACAACAACAGCTACCATTCAAGCATTGAGATGGCGCCGTTTGAAGCACTTTATGGTAGAAAGTGCAGGTCTCCGATTTGTTGGAGTGAAGTGGGGGATAGACAGATTACGGGTCCGGAGATTATACAAGAAACTACCGAGAAGATCATCCAAATTCAACAAAGATTGAAAACCGCCCAGAGTCGACAAAAGAGCTACGCGGACAGTAAAAGAAAAGATATAGAGTTTGAAATTGGAGAAATGGTCATGCTTAAGGTTTCACCTTGGAAAGGCGTTGTTCGATTTGGTAAACGGGGGAAACTAAATCCAAGGTACATTGGACCATTCAAGATTATAGATCGTGTCGGACCAGTAGCTTACCAACTGGAGCTACCTCAACAACTCGCGGCTGTACATAACACTTTCCACGTCTCAAATTTGAAGAAATGTTTTGCTAAAGAAGATCTCACTATTCCTTTGGACGAAATCCAAATCAATGAAAAACTTCAATTCATTGAAGAACCCGTCGAAATAATGGATCGTGAGGTTAAGAGACTTAAACAAAACAAGATACCGATTGTTAAGGTTCGATGGAATGCTCGTAGAGGACCCGAGTTCACCTGGGAGCGTGAAGATCAGATGAAGAAGAAATACCCGCATTTATTTCCAGAAGATACGTCAACACCTCCAACTGCTTAAAATTTCGGGACGAAATTTATTTAACGGGTAGGTACTGTAGTGACCCGAACTTTTCCATGTTTATATATATATTAAATGAAATTGTTATTTACATGATTAAATGTTTCCAACATGTTAAGCAATCAAACTTGTTAAGACTTGATTAATTGAAATATGTTTCATATAGACAATTGACCACCCAAGTTGACCGGCGATTCACGAACGTTAAAACTTGTAAAAATGACATGACGATATATATATATGGATATACATATGGTTAACATGAGATTATGATAAGTAAGTATCTCCATAAGTATATTAACAATGAACTACATATGTAAAAACAAGACTACTAACTTAATGATTTTTAAACGAGACATATATGTAACGATTATCGTTGTAAAGACATTTAATGTATATATATCATATTAAGAGATATTCATACATGATAGTATCATGATAATATAATAATTTAAAATCTCATTTGATATTATAAACATTGGGTTAACAACATTTAACAAGATCGTTAACCTAAAGGTTTCAAAACAACACTTACATGTAACGACTAACGATGACTTAACGACTCAGTTAAAATGTATATACATGTAGTGTTTTAATATGTATTTATACACTTTTGAAAGACTTCAATACACTTATCAAAATACTTCTACTTAACAAAAATGCTTACAATTACATCCTCGTTCAGTTTCATCAATAATTCTACTCGTATGCACCCGTATTCGTACTCGTACAATACACAGCTTTTAGATGTATGTACTATTGGTATATACACTCCAATGATCAGCTCTTAGCAGCCCATGTGAGTCATCTAACACATGTGGGAACCATCATTTGGCAACTAGCATGAAATATCTCATAAAATTACAAAAATATGAGTAATCATTCATGACTTATTTACATGAAAACAAAATTACATATCCTTTATATCTAATCCATACACCAACGACCAAAAACACCTACAAACACTTTCATTCTTCAATTTTCTTCATCTAATTGATCTCTCTCAAGTTCTATCTTCAAGTTCTAAGTGTTCTTCATAAATTCCAAAAGTTCTAGTTTCATAAAATCATGAATACTTTCAAGTTTGCTAGCTCACTTCCAATCTTGTAAGGTGATCATCCAACCTCAAGAAATCTTTGTTTCTTACAGTAGGTTATCATTCTAATACAAGGTAATAATCATATTCAAACTTTGGTTCAATTTCTATAACTATAACAATCTTATTTCAAGTGATGATCTTACTTGAACTTGTTTTCGTGTCATGATTTTGCTTCAAGAACTTTGAGCCATCCAAGGATCCATTGAAGCTAGAT
The DNA here is from genome assembly GCF_046630445.1 of Rutidosis leptorrhynchoides. NCBI lineage: Eukaryota > Viridiplantae > Streptophyta > Magnoliopsida > Asterales > Asteraceae > Rutidosis > Rutidosis leptorrhynchoides. The sequence continues at coordinate 327,146,759 of NC_092335.1, forward strand.
CCATTTTTCTCTTTTCCAGTAGGTTCATCCAAGGAAATTAAGGTAGTAATGATGTTCATAACATCATTCGATTCATACATATAAAGCTATCTTATTCGAAGGTTTAAACTTGTAATCACTAGAACATAGTTTAGTTAATTCTAAACTTGTTCGCAAACAAAAGTTAATCCTTCTAACTTGACTTTTAAAATCAACTAAACACATGTTATATATCTATATGATATGCTAACTTAATGATTTAAAACCTGGAAACACAAAAAACACCGTAAAACCGGATTTACGCCGTCGTAGTAACACCGCGGGCTGTTTTGGGTTAGTTAATTAAAAAATATGATAAACTTTGATTTAAAAGTTGTTATTCTGAGAAAATGATTTTTATTATGAACATGAAACTATATCCAAAAATTATGGTTAAACTCAAAGTGGAAGTATGTTTTCTAAAATGGTCATCTAGACGTCGTTCTTTCGACTGAAATGACTACCTTTACAAAAACGACTTGTAACTTATTTTTCTGACTATAAACCTATACTTTTTCTGTTTAGATTCATAAAATAGAGTTCAATATGAAACCATAGCAATTTGATTCACTCAAAACGGATTTAAAATGAAGAAGTTATGGGTAAAACAAGATTGGATAATTTTTCTCATTTTAGCTACGTGAAAATTGGTAACAAATCTATTCCAACCATAACTTAATCAACTTATATTGTATATTATGTAATCTTGAGATACCATAGACACGTATACAATGTTTCGACCTATCATGTCGACACATCTATATATATTTCGGAACAACCATAGACACTCTATATGTGAATGTTGGAGTTAGCTATACAGGGTTGAGGTTGATTCCAAAATATATATAGTTTGAGTTGTGATCAATACTGAGATACGTATACACTGGGTCGTGGATTGATTCAAGATAATATTTATCGATTTATTTCTGTACATCTAACTGTGGACAACTAGTTGTTGGTTACTAACGAGGACAGCTGACTTAATAAACTTAAAACATCAAAATATATTAAAAGTGTTGTAAATATATTTTGAACATACTTTGATATATATGTATATATTGTTATAGGTTCGTGAATCAACCAGTGGCCAAGTCTTACTTCCCGACGAAGTAAAAATCTGTGAAAGTGAGTTATAGTCCCACTTTTAAAATCTAATATTTTTGGGATGAGAATACATGCAGGTTTTATAAATGATTTACAAAATAGACACAAGTACGTGAAACTACATTCTATGGTTGAATTATCGAAATCGAATATGCCCCTTTTTATTAAGTCTGGTAATCTAAGAATTAGGGAACAGACACCCTAATTGACGCGAATCCTAAAGATAGATCTATTGGGCCTAACAAACCCCATCCAAAGTACCGGATGCTTTAGTACTTCGAAATTTATATCATATCCGAAGGGTGTCCCGGAATGATGGGGATATTCTTATATATGCATCTTGTTATTGTCGGTTACCAGGTGTTCACCATATGAATGATTTTTATCTCTATGTATGGGATGTGTATTGAAATATGAAATCTTGTGGTCTATTGTTACGATTTGATATATATAGGTTAAACCTATAACTCACCAACATTTTTGTTGACGTTTAAAGCATGTTTATTCTCAGGTGAATATTAAGAGCTTCCGCTGTTGCATACTAAAATAAGGACAAGATTTGGAGTCCATGTTTGTATGATATTGTGTAAAAACTGCATTCAAGAAACTGATTTCGATGTAACATATTTGTATTGTAAACCATTATGTAATGGTCGTGTGTAAACATGATATTTTAGATTATCATTATTTGATAATCTACGTAAAGCTTTTTAAACCTTTATTTATGAAATAAAGGTTATGGTTTGTTTTAAAAATGAATGCAGTCTTTGAAAAACGTCTCATATAGAGGTCAAAACCTCGCAACGAAATCAATTAATATGGAACGTTTTTAATCAATAAGAACGGGACATTTCATTAATAAATATTAAATATTAAAATTTTAATAAATTTAATGTTATGATTATCAAAATAAAACATTTCATAAAACTAATATTGTTATCGTTTGATTATTATTAGTATTATTACTATTAATTATTATTAATATACATAATAATTATTATTAAGATGAATGATATTATTATCATTATTGTTATCCTATTATTGTTAATATCATTATATTATTATTATTATTAATATTATTAATTATTAATATTATTAATTATTAATATTATTTATATAAAATCAAATAGGTAATGATTTAGAATTAATTCCGTTTGATCTAGCAATCAATCTGTATCCAGATTTTGTCCCTGTCTCCAATTCAGTACATTTCAAATTCTATCACAATTACAGAACACAAATCGTACGAATCAATCCCTGTAAGATCAAATTTGTTAACAATCACTTTCACCTTTTTTTTTTAATTGTGTACTGGGTGAGCTAAAGTTGTCGACAAAATCTGTTATTAAGCCATCGATCCTTTGTATTTATGGAACCAGTTTTCAAACATCAATTATCAATTATTAATTGTAACTTCATTTTTTTAACAGAAAAAGAACCTAAACCCAATTATTTCTTCTTTGTTCTTGAACTCAAATGGCAAAGGATCGATTACGTATTGTTTTATCAAAATCTAATAATGCAGGAGTATTACAAATCGTCCAATTAATCTTTCTGTAAGTTTGCTTGCTTCAATCCCTTACATTAAACATGAATTTCGAAGTCAAACTTTAAGAATAAAAAGTTAAACGATTTGTATATTGATAAATTTGAATTCGTTATGATGTTTTAAGTTCAATTGATGTTTGATATAGATTCTAAGAATGACTTAAAACTTAATTCGTGTTATAACGATTGTCCAAAACATCCTAAAAGTCAAATTCAATTTAATTTTTTTTAAACCGCTACAGTAGCAGCAGCGACGAGCTGTATAATTTTTTTTTATTTTTTTTCTATTTATTGTTTGATTTAATTAAACTATCCAACTCAGGTTATATATAATTAAATTTCAATTCCTAAATCGATTAGTTAATTTGCTGTTATGAGTTGGTTTAATTTTTTTTTTTGATTTGATTAATTATCTATTGAAGGAGATGAAGAAGGACAACTATGTTATATGGGTTACATAATTTATCTATTAGAACAAATCAGAAAAACCTTGGACATACGAGTGGTTTGTGGTGTTGGGTGAGCGAAAGGTCCTAGGTTCGAAACTAGGCCATGGCTTTATTTTTTTCTTTAGTAATAAAAGTCATGGTTAGGCCATCATGGTTCTTTTCTAGTGGGTCGTGAACTGTTTTGTTATCGGGCCATTAATTGATAATTGGACTGGTGCAAATTTGAGTTTAGTAAACTGCTGTTGGGCCGGGGGAAATTGGGCCACGTTATAGAGATGATATGGGCTATATAGATATATGTCGTGTATTAAGACAAAATTATAGAAGCAGAAGAGTGGCAAGGTGTTGGCTTGGGTTTACGAGAGGTCGCGGGTTCGAGTCCCATCGCGGGCAGATTATTTTCTTTTTAATGCTTCTAAGGTATAATTTGATATTTTAATTATTATTATTATTATTATTGTTATTGTTAGTACTAATTATTATTGTTATAATTGTTATTATTACTAAAGTTATTATAATTACTTAGTATCATTATTATTATTAAGTATTAGGATTATTATTATTATCATTATTAGGAACATAATAAAACTTTCATTATAAACATTATAATTAGTGACAAAATAATACAACTTATTATTATTTTTGTAAATATTGGTAATTGTACCATTTTTAGTATTATTATTATTATTATGAATATGTTTAGGATTATTATTATTGTTATAAAACAATACAAGTTATTATTACTCTCACTAATATTTGTATAAATATCATTTTCATAATTATTAGTTTTACTATTATTATTAACATATGTATCAATTTTAACAATATCGTTATTTATATTAGTATTATCAACATTAAGAAAGTTATTATTATTAGTAAATTATTATTATCAAAACTATTATTTTCGTTACAAATAAATATTTTGTACCTAAAATATACTTAATACATATATTATAATCATATTAATAGTTTATATATCACCTACCAATTATAATAACATTATTTATATAAAAAATAATATATAACGAATTAAGAATATTTCCATATAATACTAACCATATATATATATATATATATATATATATATATATATATATATATATATAGAGATATATTAATATAACCAAATATATAGATATTAAACATTTAAAATATATACAAACTAAATAAGTATAATATATAATTCAAGTTATAATATATAAACTTGTTCGAATACGATTATACATTTTAATATATATACAAATGATATAGGTTCGTGAATCCGAGGTCAACCCTGCATTGTTCAGTTTGACTAATGTTGTCATATGTATTTTTACTACAAAATACATTAGGTGAGTTTCATTTGCCTTTTTACCCTTTATATTTTTGGGCTGAGAATACATGCGCAATTTTTATAAATGTTTTACGAAATAGACACAAGTAATCGAAACTACATTATATGGTTGAATTATCAAAATTGAATATGCCCCTTTTTATTAAGTCTGGTAATCTAAGAATTAGGGAACAGACACCCTAATTGACGCGAACTCTAAAGATAGATCTATCGGGCCCAACAAGCCCCATCCAAAGTACCGGATGCTTTAATACTTCGAAATTTATATCATGTCCGAAGGAGGATCTCGGAATTATAGGGATATTCTTATATGCATATTGTGAATGTCGGTTACCAGGTGTTCAATGCATATGAATTATATTTTTGTCTCTATGCATGGGACGTATGTTTATGAGAAATGGAAATATGAAATCTTGTGGTCTATTAAAATGATGGAAATGATTATTTATGTTAAACTAATGAACTCACCAACCTTTTGGTTGACACTTTAAAGCATGTTTATTCTCAGGTATGAAAGAAATCTTCCGCTGTGCATTTGCTCAACTTTGAGATATTACTTGGGGTCATTCATGACATATTTCAAAAGACGTTGTATTCGAGTCGTTTCGTTCATCAAGATTGTTATTAAATCAATTATAGTTAGATATATTATGAAATGGTATGTCTGTCGTCAACTTTCGATGAAATGAAAGATTGTCTTTTCAAAAACGAATGGAATGTTTGTAAAATGTATCATATAGAGGTCAAGTACCTCGCGATGTAATCAACTGTTGTGAATCGTTTATAATCGATATGGACTTCGTCCGGATGGATTAGGACGGGTCGCTTCATGAACCGGCCTGCCACGCCGGCCTGCCATATTGGCGTCGGCTTGCCTTATGATCTGGACACCGGTTACAAGAAACGAGCTACCTGGAACCGGCTTGTGACACCGGCCTTTGGCACCAGCCTGCCAGGCATTTCCCAGCCAAAACTCAACTATGAAATGGGCCATTTGTCGTCCATTTTTACACACACTTCATTTCACTTATTTCTCTCTCTTTCTACAATAATTAATCATACTTTCAAGGTCTTCGATTCCGAGCGGGAAAATTAGTACCCGGAGAAGAACGCCAAAGACTGTATTAAGAGTGGTCTAGAGTTTGAAGTTGTCATTTTTGTATTTTTAGAACTCGTTTAATCTACTGGTACTTCTATCCTTTGTCTTTATATAATGTCTTCCATTATTATGATTTATGATATTGTTACCATGATTAGCGAGTAGTTATCTTTAGTGTTGCTATGATGTAGTTAGTTATAATATCAAAATAATGTTATGGTTTGTGTATGTGTATGTGGTTGAGATGCTTTCTGATTATGCTTTAAACTCAATCGCTTTTCCATCTAGTAGAATGTAATTATTGGCTCTGTTATTGGGAAGTCACGAACCCCTATTCAGAGTACACTATCTGTGTCACCCCTTGATAAGAGAATTCTATCAAATACAACATAAGTTTGACTGAGGCACACCGGTTATAGTAAGTCCATTTATCTTTAGATTCCGACTGAGGACTCTTTCATAGTGAAACATCTAACTAGGCCCATAGTACATTGTCGGTCCTAGACCATGCTAGTGTAGCCACCAAGCATATACTTCGTATGTGCATGCTGAAGTACAACGGTTGTTATAAGCTGTACCTCTGCTAAGTAAGGTCATGAAACCCGGTCAGTGCTATGTACTACACTTCACCATAACGCGGTCTCAAGCATTGCACCCCGCTTGAGGGATTCTTAGTTAATTAAGGAACTGTTTGTTTAAACTCATAAATGATTAGACCGTTAGGATAACAAATGTGTTCATGAAAGTCACACCGACTTGGCCATGGTGTTCTTTATGGTTAAACTCTTTTAAGGGCCTAACTATCTTTTAAACCCAATCATTAACGAAAGCTTCGATACACATCACATCTCTCGGATATGGCATACCTTGTACTTCATTATGCTTATGAAAGTTTAGACCTTTTGGAATGTTAATACGTCACCTAACCGAGTTGCTCAATTAGATGAGCCGTTTGAACGTGTATGCCTGTAGTCAAGTTTCACGGGCGTCGGGGGTATGGGACGTTGATGTCTATTCAGAATCTTCAAACCTAACGCTTACCTAGTGACATGTCTTATGAAAGGGGCGGTAGGACCATTGTAATGAATATAAGGTCACTACCTATTCATGAGCCAATATTCTATAATCTCGGAAAAGTAACTAACGAAATTATAGTATGCACTTGCTTTAACCTTATCTGAAAATTTTATCGTATTTACTTTATGTAACATCCCGCGTTTTTCCGTTAAATTATTTTAACACCGTCTTTTTTTTTTTAAATAACATCCCTCGTCACCTATACTCGTGCACTTCGTTAACTAGTGTTCATGATAATCCCGTTACTCGATTATAACATCTCTCGTTAACTTGCGTTTTAAAAATATTCGTTTGGTTATTTCCCGCACCCGACAACAAACTTGAGGGACTAATCTCGCCACTCGGGTAAACTTGGCTAACTAGTGACTCCTCACCACCACACACTTCATTTCACCATCTTCTTCCTCTTTTTCTTTCTTCCTTTTCTCTCAAGAACACAAACACAAAATTCATCATCTAATTTTGATCTTGGAAGCTCACAACAAATCCGACTACATATTCTTAATCCTCTCGTCATCCTCTACGATTTGATACTAACTACACCGATTTTGGGTAACATTTCTAAAACTCTAGATTTCTCAAATTCATGTTTTTGACTTGATATGTTGTTAGTTAGTGTCTATGGCTCGTGTATAACATGAATATATGATTTGTATGCTCGATCTTGATGTTTTGGTGTAACTAGCTTGAAAATGAAAAGTGTATGCTTAATCTTTGATTTTGGATGATGAAATGTGTTTAGATGTTAATGTTTGTGTGTTCAAAGTGTTAGTTACTTCAATAGCTTCGTTTTGGTGTGTTGATTGACATGAAAACCTTACATTAACATGATTAGTGATTTTGAGGTTTTGGTTAGGGTTTGACAACTCATAAAACGAACTTTTGATGCGTTGAATGCTTGTTAATGTTATTTATAAGTGTTTAGTTGTATTACATGTTTCATTACCTTCAAAACGGCATATCATATGTATAAATTGGATTCCCGAAACTTAAATTGCAATTGATGAACTTGAAACTTGAAAATAAACCTCTATTGATCACTTGACGGGATTTCGGTTATTGTATATGATGTTTTTGCTTGATGAAAAGTGCTTAGTTGCATTCCTTGTCGAAAGAGCTTTCCGGTGATATAAAATACATGTTCTAATTGTTTGCGGATCATAAATTGTGATTGTTTGAAGTTTGGGTCGTGCACTTGTGTTTTTCTGCAAACAGGACCTGAATGCCCATTGGGACGCCGTCCTGATTTTTGGGACGCCGTCCCACTCTTCAATTTGGGACGCCGTCCTGATTTTGGGACGCCGTCCCACTCTTCATATTGGGACACCGTCCTGATTTTGGGACACCGTCCTGATACACTAAAATGGGCTGTTTTGCTTGGTCATTTGACGTAAAATGTTTGATATGCTACGGACCTCCGATTAACATGAAACTTGGCCAACATGCTCATATATGATTATATAACTTAGAAAAATTGTCGGATACCCGACCCGACCCCGTTGACTTTGACTTTGACCAAGTTTGACTTTTAGTCAAACTTAACTAAACACTTATGCAATCGTTCTAGTCTTTATTTTATACTTGATTCTTGCATGAAACTTGACAACGTGATTCACATGCTATACTTTTCGAGTCGTAACGAGCCATAGGACTAATTGAACACATTTCACCCGACCTTGTGTCGTAACCGGTTAATTGATACAAACCTATTTGTTTAGGTCAAGACTAGCATTCGTTCTTGCATACGTTACTTGTGAAGTACTATTATACTCTTGCACTCAAGGTGAGATCATAGTCCCACTTTTTTTCAACAACTTTTATATTTTTAAATCGTGGGCTGAGAAACATATACGTTACATACTTATATACATTTCATATGTATATATACCTTTCATATTTTTATACATCGAACACGAATACGAATACAAAGATACGGACGAGTTTGAACGAAAACCCTCAATTCAATTATCATTAATTACATCAGATGGTGTAAGCGAGACTATGTTGTGTGGATCCATACGGGTTTGACTAACCCTCATTCGGACGGTTCGCTACCGTTAAGCGAATGAAATATATTCTGGTACGGTGTATGTTCTAACACTTTTATGCTGAGGTAAACGATACGGTTAAGCTTTGATAATTGGGTGCTCGGTAAACAACAATACTTATGGAATTCAAACGATTCGGAAAATCGACTTATACTATAACTTGTGGTTCAACTTATTTTACTTACATACTCATTTACTAAACCTATGATTTCACCAACGTTTTCGTTGACAGATTTCTATGTTTTTCTCAGGTCTTTGAACGATATGTGTTACATGCTTCCGCTCATTACTTTGATACTTGCATTGGATGTCGAGTATATGTGCATATATGGAGCGTCTTTTGACTTTATTTAAAACTGTGTCGCATAGGATTTCGTTTGTACTTAACTTTGTAACGTAACTTTTGGATGAACAATTCTTGTAAACTGGGGAACAATCTTTACTTTTGAAATGAATGCGACATCTTTTGGTCAAACGTTATTTTTTTAAGACTTATGACCACGTAACGGGACCTAAGTAGTCGGTGCCGTCAATGACGATTTTGTCGGGTGGCTACAGATGGTATCAGAGCATTGGTTGTAGGGATTTAGAGTTCATTTGTGTCCACCCCGAGTCATAGGGTACATAGGTGAATCTAGACTACAACCGGCATATAGACTGGAGTAGGAATTACTTGACTATTTGTGCATTATACTCGAACTCTTCCATCATATCTAACTCGTATTCGATCTTGATCTTACGTTGATAAATTTTGTTGACGCGCCACCTTGACTTTATGATGTAATGTTAAATGCACATGTAAATCAGGGTAATATAATTTCCGGGATTATATTACGGTGATTCACATGGACGTTCTGACGTTATGACATAAAGAATTTAAGGCGAGTCAAGAAAAAATTGTCTCTCTATCCTTATTTCATATCACGGTTAGTATTATTGAGAATACTAACCAACGATATTCTTGTGTTTTGAAGGAACAATGGCTCGTCGACGCGCTCCTCCCGAAACTCCCGAACAAGCTATACAACGAATGATAGCCACCGCCGTGGATGCGGCCATGGCCGTCACTCTTCCAACAACAATAACAATAACAACAATCATAACAACAACAACAATGGAGCCGGTAATTCAAACGAAGGGTGCTCCTATAAGAACTTCATGGGGTGCAAACCTCACACTTTTGATGGAACCGGGGGACCGGTCGTGCTCACCCGATGGTTTGAGCAAACAGAAGCCGTCTTTAGCATAAGCAGTTGTCGGGACCAAGACAAGGTCATATTTTCCACTCACACCTTCGCCGGTATCGCTCTCACATGGTGGAATACGTATGTACAATCGGTGGGTATCCACGAAGCCCACGCTCTCTCTTGGGTCGACTTAATAGGAAAGATGATCACCGAATACTTCCCGCGCGAAGAGACCCGCAAGCTTGAAAACGAGCTAAGAACTTTAAAAGCGGTCGGGAATGACCTAAAGGCCTATAATCAACGATTTTCTGAGCTAGCCTTGATGTGCCCAAATCTCGTGAGTACCGAGTCTCTAAGGGTTGAGCTGTACATGGATGGTCTTCCTAAGAGCATCAAACAAGGAGTAATGTCATCCAAACCCGCTAATCACCAAGAGGCTTTGAATATGGCCCGCCAATTGATCGAAACGGTGGACGAAATTGGGGTGTCGGCATATAAAGCCGAGGATAAGTCGGGGGGCAACAAAAGAAAATGGGAAGCCCCCGAATTGAGAAACTACAACAACAACCCCGCCAAGAAGCCTTTCACCTCCAACGACAAGAAAGGCTATGCCGGAAGTCTACCATCTTGCAACAAGTGCCACAAACATCATTATGGTGAATGTAGCAAACCATTTTGCAACAAATGCCGCAACCGTCATTATGGTGAATGTGGTAAGTTAACTTGCCACCGGTGCCAAGGAAGTGGTCATACGGCCAACGATTGTAGGAGCGTCGCCCCCGTCGCCCAAAAGGCGCCCAATGCACACCGGTCGGGCGTTTGTTTCGAATGAGGCCAACCGGGTCATTTTAAGAATGCGTGCCCAGAGAAGGAGACCAACCCCAATGCACGCGGCCGAAATTTCAACATTAACACCGAGGGAGCCCGAGATGACAACTAGTCACGGTTACGTTTCTTCTCAACAACCTTATATTTCATGTTCATTCAATTCGGGTACCGTTAGACGTTTTATAACCAAGGCCTTGACTCGTACTCTTTGCACACCACCATATCCCCCAGACACTACCTATGCCATGCAGGTGACCGACGGAAAACTATTACGTTAAACTTTTTGGGTGGAGAATTTGAATTTTGACTTGACACCTATAGAACTAGGGGACTCAAAACCTATTCGTTAAGAAGAAAATGATCCCTTACATGTGTATAGATTATCGTGAACTAAATAATTTTCGGTTAAGAACCGATATTCTCTTTCCCGTACCGATGACCTCTTGATCAATCACAAGAATTCCGTGTGTATTCCAAAATCGACCCCCATTCCGGTTATCTCCAAAACGGTTTTCAAAATTCGTTACGATAGTTATGAATTTCTTATAGTGTCGTTCAGTTTAACAAAGGCTTCCTCCATATTCATGGGCCTGATGGGCCTGATGGGTAGACAGATCTGTCATCATATTCATATGTGATGTTCTAACCTATTCAATTCAAGCAAAGAAGAAAACGAACAACATCTTTGTCTTACGCTCGAACTCTTGAGGAAAGAGCAACTCTATACCAAAATCTCCAAGTGTGAACTTTGGTTAAACAAAGTCCAATTTCTAGACCATGTTGTTAGTGGTCAGGGTATTACAATAAATCTCGCAATCGAAGCCACACGTAATCGGGAAACCCTCACAACTCTGACTTGTGTTCGTAAAATCTTAGATCCTTACCGAAAGTTCATTTCCGACTTTTTCTCGTGATGCTCATCCTTTACCCTCGATAACTCATTAAGTTGGAAATTTAAACCTCTCCGTGCCCGGACCTTAAGCGTGATTTTTTCACACCAACATTACTAGCTAAATTCGTATAGCGCCAGATGGAACTTAAATATGGAAATATTTCTACTTGAACGCCGAAAGGCATACTCTCTCGACTCAAAATCGACGTAATTGAAATTCGTTATTTTTGCACGAACGATTGGAATACTTAATTAGGGATCCGATCAATCTTCTCATCACCACGTACCACGTTACATAACACTGTTATTTCACTATGACCGTCTGATATTACTGGGACCCAAGATAACACACAATCCAAGGATACTTCCTTTCTCTTTGACTTATCGTCCTCATGCTCCTGATACGAACAACTACTACTCAACCCCGAACTATACAACTATGTGTTCTATCTCGTTTTCCCACCAGGTCTCGACATTTGACCACTAGATGCGCGATATGGCTACCTCAGGATGTGAGCTCATCCTATTCTGAGTTCTCATTCCACTCCTGTCTTTTTGCTTGTACTTTTGTATAAGGAAACCTTTTATATACTTTCTCAATGGAGAGAGAGACTCATCATGTATTACTAGTATTCACCACGAGGGTGAATAGCCCTGAAAAAAAAAAAAAAAATGTTCTCTGTAGCCTGTAAGGAACTTGTTCCAACGAACGTTTTCAAACCCTAACTAGCTTGTTCAAACATATCTTAATTCTATTCCAACACGGTGTACCATTGTCGACTATCTCGGATCGCAATACTCGTTTCACTTCTAGTGTTACAAGAAGCCTTAGAGACACGTTTAAACATGAGTACCATGTATCATCCACAACCAACGGACCAAACAAACGTACGTTTCACATCTTGGAAAGACATGTTACAAACATGTATTGTTGCCTTTAGTTGTCTCCTCTCACACAACAGTTACCATTCGTGTATTAACGCCGCACTTCCGAAACCCTATATGACCGCAAATGTCATACCCCTATTCGTTGGACCAAAGCATGTGGCAAGCAAATCACCGGATCCGAACTCATTCAGGAAATAACAGTTGAGATCGTACAAGTCCGAGAAGGACTCAAGACGACTCGTAGTCGCCAAAAGGGCTATACCGATATTCGACGTAAACCTCTCGAATCCTAAGCCAGTAACCGTGTAATATTGAGAACTCGTACCTTGGGAAGGTGTAATCCGTTTCGGGAATCAGGGAAAGTTAAAATCGCGATATATTAATCCTTTTGAAACCTCGGGGCGTATTGGAACCGCTCCTACCGTTTAGAACTTTCGACTCAATTAAGTTTCCGTTTACCCTACGTTCCATGCAACAAACTTAGAGGCGTGTCCTACGGAACAGGAACGTGCTACTCTCCTAGATAAACTTACTATTGATGGCAAACTCCCCTTCATGGGAAACTGGTTGAAATTGTGGATCGTAAAACCAAGCCTTAATACAACATAAAACCCCGACTGTCCAAATTCGTGGGAATGCCCAAGGACGTATCTTCACTTATTCATAGCATTGACAATGCAAGGTCTCAAGGAAGAGACATCGACTATTACCTCCAACTAAATTTCGGGACGAAATTTCTTTTAAGGCGTGGATAATGTAACATCCCGCGTTTTTCCGTTAAATTATTTTAACACCGTCTTTTTTTTTTTTTTAAATAACATCCCTCGTCACCTATACTCGTGCACTTCGTTAACTAGTGTTCATGATAATCCCGTTACTCGATTATAACATCTCTCGTTAACTTGCGTTTTAAAAATATTCGTTTGGTTATTTCCCGCACCCGACAACAAACTTGAGGGACTAATCTCGCCACTCGGGTAAACTTGGCTAACTAGTGACTCCTCACCACCACACACTTCATTTCACCATCTTCTTCCTCTTTTTCTTTCTTCCTTTTCTCTCAAGAACACAAACACAAAATTCATCATCTAATTTTGATCTTGGAAGCTCACAACAAATCCGACTACATATTCTTAATCCTCTCGTCATCCTCTACGATTTGATACTAACTACACCGATTTTGGGTAACATTTCTAAAACTCTAGATTTCTCAAATTCATGTTTTTGACTTGATATGTTGTTAGTTAGTGTCTATGGCTCGTGTATAACATGAATATATGATTTGTATGCTCGATCTTGATGTTTTGGTGTAACTAGCTTGAAAATGAAAAGTGTATGCTTAATCTTTGATTTTGGATGATGAAATGTGTTTAGATGTTAATGTTTGTGTGTTCAAAGTGTTAGTTACTTCAATAGCTTCGTTTTGGTGTGTTGATTGACATGAAAACCTTACATTAACATGATTAGTGATTTTGAGGTTTTGGTTAGGGTTTGACAACTCTTAAAACGAACTTTTGATGCGTTGAATGCTTGTTAATGTTATTTATAAGTGTTTAGTTGTATTACATGTTTCATTACCTTCAAAACGGCATATCATATGTATAAATTGGATTCCCGAAACTTAAATTGCAATTGATGAACTTGAAACTTGAAAATAAACCTCTATTGATCACTTGACGGGATTTCGGTTATTGTATATGATGTTTTTGCTTGATGAAAAGTGCTTAGTTGCGTTCCTTGTCGAAAGAGCTTTCCGGTGATATAAAATACATGTTCTAATTGTTTGCGGATCATAAATTGTGATTGTTTGAAGTTTGGGTCGTGCACTTGTGTTTTTCTGCAAACAGGACCTGAATGCCCATTGGGACGCCGTCCTGATTTTTGGGACGCCGTCCCACTCTTCAATTTGGGACGCCGTCCTGATTTTGGGACGCCATCCCACTCTTCATATTGGGACACCGTCCTGATTTTGGGACACCGTCCTGATACACTAAAATGGGCTGTTTTGCTTGGTCATTTGACGTAAAATGTTTGATATGCTACGGACCTCCGATTAACATGAAACTTGGCCAACATGCTCATATATGATTATATAACTTAGAAAAATTGTCGGATACCCGACCCGACCCCATTGACTTTGACTTTGACCAAGTTTGACTTTTAGTCAAACTTAACTAAACACTTATGCAATCGTTCTAGTCTTTATTTTATACTTGATTCTTGCATGAAACTTGACAACGTGATTCACATGCTATACTTTTCAAGTCGTAACGAGCCATAGGACTAATTGAACACATTTCACCCGACCTTGTGTCGTAACCAGTTAATTGATACAAACCTATTTGTTTAGGTCAAGACTAGCATTCGTTCTTGCATACGTTACTTGTGAAGTACTATTATACTCTTGCACTCAAGGTGAGATCATAGTCCCACTTTTTTTCAACAACTTTTATATTTTTAAATCGTGGGCTGAGAAACATATACGTTACATACTTATATACATTTCATATGTATATATACCTTTCATATTTTTATACATCGAACACGAATACGAATACAAAGATACGGACGAGTTTGAACGAAAACCCTCAATTCAATTATCATTAATTACATCAGATGGTGTAAGTGAGACTATGTTGTGTGGATCCATACGGGTTTGACTAACCCTCATTCGGACGGTTCGCTACCGTTAAGCGAATGAAATATATTCTGGTACGGTGTATGTTCTAACACTTTTATGCTGAGGTAAACGATACGGTTAAGCTTTGATAATTGGGTGCTCGGTAAACAACAATACTTATGGAATTCAAACGATTCGGAAAATCGACTTATACTATAACTTGTGGTTCAACTTATTTTACTTACATACTCATTTACTAAACCTATGATTTCACCAACGTTTTCGTTGACAGATTTCTATGTTTTTCTCAGGTCTTTGAACGATATGTGTTACATGCTTCCGCTCATTACTTTGATACTTGCATTGGATGTCGAGTATATGTGCATACATGGAGCGTCTTTTGACTTTATTTAAAACTGTGTCGCATAGGATTTCGTTTGTACTTAACTTTGTAACGTAACTTTTGGATGAACAATTCTTGTAAACTGGGGAACAATCTTTACTTTTGAAATGAATGCGACATCTTTTGGTCAAACGTTATTTTTTTAAGACTTATGACCACGTAACGGGACCTAAGTAGTCGGTGCCGTTAATGACGATTTTGTCGGGTCGCTACACTTTATTTACCTTATAAACTAGAAAACCCGAATTTAGGTAATATACAACTACTACTTCACTTTAGGATTATCTTAAGTTATAAATATAGGTTCGATTCTACTGATCTCTTAAAAATTCGACCCTAGGTGATATTTCCCTTACTTACCATAATAAGGAGTAGTACGATTTAGGCACCGCTAAATATAAATTTAGAACTATTGCATCCTCTCCTGATAGCTGATTCTGACGTCTTGCGACCTAACGACACCGCATAAATAAAACTGTACGTTTTGGTCATATCAAGAGGGTGTAAGTTTTTGGCGACGCTGCCGGGGAACTGGTATCAGACAATACTGCTTCTATCAAACCTATTTTCAAGCATTTAGTGGTGTCTAAGAAAGATAATTATACACGGACTTGGTTGTTGAATTTTCTGAATAGTCGCCAATTATATTGGGACGAAAAAGGATCCCGCCTCTCCGTAGTCGATTTGGCCACTTGGTTTGTTGAACAGTTCATGCAAAGCTCTATTATCAAAATACCTGGGAATCAGTAGTAAGAACCAAAAAACATATTAAAACTTAGGATAATTAGCTTAGATTACTTTAGATTGCATTACCTTAGATTACCCTAGATTACCTTAGATTAAGATTACTTTATTTTACTTTAGACTAAATTAGGAACTTTGCATATCTACCTAAAATTTAAAAACAAAGGGCATACTCAGTGTATGACCCATACTCGATCTAGACCAGGGCCGTTGTTATTCGTACCTAATCCAGACGCAATAATCTCTAAAGCACGCAAGGAAGAACGAATCAAAAACCGAACGGCGTTACATGTTACTCTAGCAGAAAACACCAAACCCTCGATTGAAGGTCGAGGAGGACCAACCAGATTCCTAAAGATCCAAGGATACTCGTTCGAATTAAAGCATCATATTATACAGATCATCTAAAATGGCTGTCAATTTCATGGACAACCGAATGATGATCTTAATTCTCACCTTGGTAAATTTATATCTCTTTCGAACTCCTACAAACAGCTAGGGATAGGACAAGATATATTCCGAATATACTTGTTCCCCTATTCTCTCACTTATCATGCACGGACATGGTTTGAAGGATTGGAAAAAGATTCCATCACGTCATGGACGAAGATGGCTACTAAATTCCTAACCAAATATTTCCCTCCTTCTAAACAAACCAAGCTTAAGAATGACATCATTAAATTTAAACAAAGTTATGATGTATCTCTTTACACCGCATGGGAGCAATTCAAAACCATGCTGAAGAAATGCCCTAATCACCAGCTAGAACGTTCAACTCAAATCCATACCTTCTACAATGGTCTTACGGTAAATCATGGGGCAACTATCGACCCATCAACTCAAGGAAATCCGATGAACCAAATTGCAGACGAAGCATGGGAGTTGCTCGAAAACAAGACAACATCATGACTGGAACAGTGGTGAAACAACTTTATCATCTACTCCACTCTCTGCACTTAATAATCAAATGGATACCATCAAATCCCTCACGGACAAATGGAGTCTCTTGCCAAACAACTCAGAGAATTGAAGAAGCAACAGTAGCAGGTTAACCATGCTCATTCCTGTATCAACTGTACCAACCCGCAACCCCCTGAAGAATATCAAGTTGAGTATGAGAATCCTAATGTTTCAGTCTATTACGTTCAATACCCTGTCAACCAAATCCCGGATTTAATCTGATAGGTCAGATCATGTTAAGATTAGAAGAAAAGACAAGTTAGAATGAGATTCGGTATGTATGAAACAGACTCGGTATGAGAGAGAATCAAAAAGATTTACATTCCACAGCTTCTAGAACTCGTTTACAATGAAATGGCTATCTAATTAGGACTACTTAGGTTCCTTATATAGCCCTCTTCTAAGGAACATTCATTTAAGCATATTTCACATTAACACTATACAACTTCGGGGTCCTAACAATCTCCCCTTAGTGTTAAATGTGAATTTTTTACAATATAATCCTATTGAGTAATCATCTAAAGGAACTTTGTTCCTCTGAAGTGAACTTTGGATTTGAATCCCTTGAGATTCTCATATCTTCGTATGTTCACTCTTGTTTTAAGACGACTCTTCAGTCTTGTGAGAATGTATTTGACAATCTCATTATCTTCAGTTGAATAACAACTGTTGATCAGTCTCCATCTTAAATATTTGAAAGCATACATCAAAGTTCCGTCTGACTATCTTCTGAAATCTGAGACTCTGATGAAGACCTTTGCATAGTGAGAATTGAAAAATGCAAACACATATGGACAGTCACTTACTTCAAGTAAGGACATATATCTTAGCTCTTCAATCACTTGATTTGGCGGTTTAATTCCGAGCTTTTTGTGTCCAGATTCTAACCCCATTTGAAAGTCATGAACATACATCCATCTCATCGAGTCAAGAATAAATTTGTAGACTACCTTCATTACAGTAGCATGATAAGTTATTGCAGATTCTTTCAAGTCTATCAAGTAATTGTAGATGAAAATGATGTCGTCCATCTTCAGTTTATCAAAATCTGCTTCTGAGAACTGATAATCCTCATCATCCATTATAGTTACTTGAAACACTGGCATCTTCACTCCATACTTGTTAATCATCAAAACCTTATTGATGCTTTTGATCTCTGAATTTCGCCGTTCTTTAAGTTTCTCTTCATTCTTCAATTTGAATTTGTCGCGAACACTCAGATAAGCTTTGAGATATTCCGGATTCTTATGATATTTCCATGCACCCAGAACACTCATTGATGCAGAAAGGACAAGATCAGAATCACCATAGATTCTGTAAGCTTGTTGTTCTATGAATGGTGAATGAAGAATCATCTTCTCTTCATCCTCACTAAGTTGGAAATCAGCATCACGCTCAAGAACAATCTCTGCAATTTGAAATGGAACATTAAGATCGGGAGGAGTCGTAATATCTTCCTTACCATTAGAGAAAATCTCCTTTTTCAAAGTGTATCCCAAATTCATCGGTTGGAGATGTCAAGTTGACAAATTGATGTTCATTGAATTCATTGGCGACACTGGACGACCCCTTTAAAATATTTTCAATATTATCAAACTTTCGATTGTCCTCTTGAGCTGACATATTCTCAGTTTGATCAGTTGAATCCATAATCATTAAAATCCCTGAGTCACCCTCTCTCTGACCTTCTGATTAATCTAGAAAACTCTCACATTGAATTTCCTCTATTTCATCACTTGCAAAATCAGGTATTTCAACAACATCATGATCCTTATGTTGACTAGACGAACCAGCTTCATGAGTTCATTGTTGAAAACCACTGGACCAATACCCTCCTTGCCTATTCTCCCCCTCAATAAGATTATCGGGATCGAAATCATCATGATCAGGTATGTGAATTGGTCCAGGTGACTTACATGGAGATAAAAGATATACTACTCTTGCTTGCTCAAGATAAATCATCATAGTCTCGCGAACTTCATCAAGATCAGTTCATTTAGCAAACTCAGCAAGATATAGTTCCTCCACCTCATTGTCAGAGAGATATCTAAATCCATAGCTATTTGAAATCCGAGAAGGTGACCCAGTTAGTGAAACAACGGTGTAACAATGAATAACGTCAGCATCAGCAGCAACTGTTGAAGGCGATGTCGGTGGAAGTGTTTGATTTGCCGTGAGGGCAGGTAAGGATATATGTGTGGTATTATTCTTATATGTAGGGCGATACGTACTACTAGTTAGATTCGTGATATCCCCTTCTGATGGAGGTTGGGCAACAATCGAAGTTGTCACCGGCGAAGTTTCTTTCGAAGCATCCGCCTCCATGACTTTAGTCTCATGGGACTCTGACAAAGTAGTAGAACTACCCGTCAGTTTAGATCTCG
Source organism: Rutidosis leptorrhynchoides (assembly GCF_046630445.1). Taxonomy (NCBI): domain Eukaryota; kingdom Viridiplantae; phylum Streptophyta; class Magnoliopsida; order Asterales; family Asteraceae; genus Rutidosis; species Rutidosis leptorrhynchoides. Next base: position 327,166,341 of record NC_092335.1, read on the forward strand.
CAGAGATATTGCTATCTCTGACTCCTGAAATCATTGATAAACCATGAGGTGTCACATCTCTTTCAGTTAAAGACTCTTCCTCTAGACCCTGAGATTCAAAATACGGAAGAGAAGTGGTTTGAACCAATGGATCAATTTCTTGAACCAAGGGATCAGTCTGCTGGAAGTCTAATAAATATCCCGAAGGATTTTCATGTTAACTCGTTTCCATGGGACGCGGCAGATCTCCCTCATCAAGATAAGCCGAACCTCGAGACCCTGTTGTACGTTGAGGCATAGGAGGATTTCCAGCCGATACGCAGGGTTCCTTTAAGACTTTTCGGCTCCTCTTCAGCCGTTCTGGACTTCACTGATTAAGTTTCCTTAATCGATTGAGTCAACGCATAGTTTACTGCAGAGGAAGACTTTACTTCCTTAGATGCCGAAGCATCTTACTGGGTAGGATTTATTATTAAGTCCTGTTTAGATTGGATGGGCTGATTGGTCTTTTTACCATCCGTGCATTTAGCTCTCTTGCCTACCGTAGCTTGCGCTTCATTTAGTGTAGGGCTTACTGTTATTATTGGATGTGATACAGAAATGGGTGAGGGTGACCTAATAGGCTCTAGGTCTTGGTCCGTATCACCAATGGTTGGAGTAACTGTTTGGCGGACGATAGGTGTCGAAGTCCTAGATCTAGTTACTCGTTGGGTTGGCAGAGTCTGAATCATCTCATCGGGCATAAATCGTGTTCTCTTAGGAGAATGTTCAGGAGATGATTCAGTTGCTGAATAATCGGTGTCACTGCTCACCTCAGTTATTGTGGAAATGGTTGGTTCAATCCTAGGTGACCTAGGTTCCCTGATCCTCACGAGTTGAGCTTGGTGTGCTACCCTAGAACGTTTGAGGTTTACCCTAAGTGGAGGATTAGCTGGCCCGGGTGGTTGTACTACAGGTTCCTCTACAACCTCTGGGGCTTGAACCGTGGTAGGTTCAACTTGTACTTGTTGTACCGGGTTCGGAAGACGTATTCCTACAACCTCAAAGTATGAATGCATTGGAGCGTCTTGGGGTGCAGATAGCCCCACTAGCCAATTTGGAATCGGCGCAGTAAACTGGTTGTCAGAAATCACCGGGGTATTCTGTAGTGACCCGAACTTTTCCATGTTTATATATATTAATTGAGATTGATATTTACATGATTAAATGTTTCCAACATGTTAAGCAATCAAACTTGTTAAGACTTGATTAATTGAAATATGTTTCATATAGACAATTGACCACCCAAGTTGACCGGTGATTCACGAACGTTAAAACTTGTAAAAACTATATGATGACATATATATGGATATATATATAGTTAACATGATACTATGATAAGTAAACATATCATTAAGTATATTAACAATAAACTACATATGTAAAAACAAGACTACTAACTTAATGATTTTTAAACGAGACATATATGTAACGATTATCGTTGTAAAGACATTTAATGTATATATATCATATTAAGAGATATTCATACATGATAATATCATGATAATATAATAATTTAAAATATCATTTGATATTATAAACATTGGGTTAACAACATTTAACAAGATCGTTAACCTAAAAGTTTCAAAACAACACTTACATGTAACGACTAACGATGACTTAACGACTCAGTTAAAATGTATATACATGTAGTGTTTTAATATGTATTTATAAACTTTTGAAAGACTTCAATACACTTATCAAAATACTTCTACTTAACAAAAATGCTTACAATTACATCCTCGTTCAGTTTCATCAACAATTCTACTCATATGCACCCGTATTCGTACTCGTACAATACACAGCTTTTAGATGTATGTACTATTGGTATATACACTCTAATGATCAGCTCTTAGCAGCCCATGTGAGTCACCTAATAAAATTACAAAAATATGAGTAATCATTCATGACTTATTTACATGAAAACAAAATAACATATCATTTATATCTAATCCATACACCAACGACCAAAAACACCTACAAACACTTTCATTCTTTAATTTTCTTCATCTAATTGATCTCTCTCAAGTTCTATCTTCAAGTTCTAAGTGTTCTTCATAAATTCCAAAAGTTCTAGTTTCATAAAATCAAGAATACTTTCAAGTTTGCTAGCTCACTTCCAATCTTGTAAGGTGATCATCCAACCTCAAGAAATCTTTGTTTCTTATAGTAGGTTACCATTCTAATACAAGGTAATAATCATATTCAAACTTTGGTTCAATTTCTATAACTATAACAATCTTATTTTAAGTGATGATCTTACTTGAACTTGTTTTCGTGTCATGATTCTGCTTCAAGAACTTCGAGCCATCCAAGGATCCATTGAAGCTAGATCCATTTTTCTCTTTTCCAGTAGGTTTATCCAAGGAACTTAAGGTAGTAATGATGTTCATAACATCATTCGATTCATACATATAAAGCTATCTTATTCGAAGGTTTAAACTTGTAATCACTAGAACATAGTTTAGTTAATTCTAAACTTGTTCGCAAACAAAAGTTAATCCTTCTAACTTGACTTTTAAAATAAACTAAACACATGTTCTATATCTATATGATATGCTAACTTAATGATTTAAAACCTGGAAACACGAAAAACACCGTAAAACCGGATTTACGCCGTCGTAGTAACACCGCGGGCTGTTTTGGGTTAGTTAATTAAAAACTATGATAAACTTTGATTTAAAAGTTGTTATTCTGAGAAAATGATTTTTATTATGAACATGAAACTATATCCAAAAATTATGGTTAAACTCAAAGTGGAAGCATGTTTTCTAAAATGGTCATCTAGACGTCGTTCTTTCGACTGAAATGACTACCTTTATAAAAACGACTTGTAACTTATTTTTCCGACTATAAACCTATACTTTTTCTGTTTAGATTCATAAAATAGAGTTCAATATAAAACCATAGCAATTTGATTCACTCAAAACGGATTTAAAATGAAGAAGTTATGGGTAAAACAAGATTGGATAATTTTTCTCATTTTAGCTACGTGAAAATTGGTAACAAATATATTCCAACCATAACTTAATCAACTTGTATTGTATATTATGTAATCTTGAGATACCATAGACACGTATACAATGTTTTGACCTATCATGTCGACACATCTATATATATTTCGGAACAACCATAGACACTCTATATGTGAATGTTGGAGTTAGCTATACAGGGTTGAGGTTGATTCCAAAATATGTATAGTTTGAGTTGTGATCAATACTGAGATACGTATACACTGGGTCGTGGATTGATTCAAGATAATATTTATCGATTTATTTCTGTATATCTAACTGTGGACAACTAGTTATAGGTTACTAACGAGGACAGCTGACTTAATAAACTTAAAACATCAAAATATATTAAAAGTGTTGTAAATATATTTTGAACATACTTTGATATATATGTATATATTGTTATAGGTTCGTGAATCAACCAGTGGCCAAGTCTTACTTCTCGACGAAGTAAAAATCTGTGAAAGTGAGTTATAGTCCCACTTTTAAAATCTAATATTTTTGGGATGAGAATACATGCAGGTTTTATAAATGATTTACAAAATAGACACAAGTACGTGAAACTACATTCTATGGTTGAATTATCGAAATCGAATATGCCCCTTTTTATTAAGTCTGGTAATCTAAGAATTAGGGAACAGACACCCTAATTGACGCGAATCCTAAAGATAGATCTATTGGGCCTAACAAACCCCATCCAAAGTACCGGATGCTTTAGTACTTCGAAATTTATATCATATCCGAAGGGTGTCCCGGAATGATGGGGATATTCTTATATATATGCATCTTGTTAATGTCGGTTACCAGGTGTTCACCATATGAATGATTTTTATCTCTATGTATGGGATGTGTATTGAAATATGAAATCTTGTGGTCTATTGTTACGATTTGATATATATAGGTTAAACCTATAACTCACCAACATTTTTGTTGACGTTTTAAGCATGTTTATTCTCAGGTGATTATTAAGAGCTTCCGCTGTCGCATACTTAAATAAGGACAAGATTTGGAGTCCATGCTTGTATGATATTGTGTAAAAACTGCATTCAAGAAACTTATTTTGTTGTAACATATTTGTATTGTAAACCATTATGTAATGGTCGTGTGTAAACAGGATATTTTAGATTATCATTATTTGATAATCTACGTAAAGCTTTTTAAACCTTTATTGATGAAATAAAGGTTATGGTTTGTTTAAAAATGAATGCAGTCTTTGAAAAACGTCTCATATAGAGGTCAAAACCTCGCAACGAAATCAATTAATATGGAACATTTTTAATCAATAAGAACGGGACATTTCAGTTGGTATCCGAGCGTTGGTCTTAGAGAACCAGAATTTTGCATTAGTGTGTCTTATCGAGTTTGTTAGGATGCATTAGTGAGTCTGGACTTCGACCGTGTTTACTTGAAAAATAATTGCTTAACAAATTTTGTTGGAAACTATATATTTTTAACATGTGAATATTATGTGATATATTAATCTATTAACGCGTTTGATATTATGTGATAGATGTCTACCTCTAGAACAAGTCCCATTGACTCACCTAATAATAATGAAGAGTCAAATGTAAATTGGAATGATTCGTGGACTGATTCACAAGTTCCCGAAGAGGAACCGGAAGAAGAGTCGGAACCGGAAGAAGAATCGGAACCGGATGAAGAAATAGAACCGGTGGGGGAAATAATAAAACGGTTAAGTAAAAGAAAATCCTCAACCAACCGACCAAGGTTAATTATGGTCAATGGTGTTTCCGCCAAGGAAGCAAAATATTGGGAGGATTACCAATTCTCCGATGAATCGGATTCCGACGAGAATTTCGATGATGTTATAGAAATTACCCCAACTGAATTTAAAAAGGCAAAAGAAAATAATAAGGGAAAGGGCATAAAAATAGAGAAATCTAATTCCAACCCCGATGAACTTTATATGTATCGTCAACCCCCGAAGTCCTTAAGTTGTAACAATGACCCGGGAACCTCTAAACCACCAGGTTTTTCTAAACCAATGTGGATAACGACGGCTCGTATTAGGGGAAAATCATATATCCCTAGAAACTTGGCAAAACGAACCAAAACCGAAGAAGAAGAAACAAGCGAGTCGGAATAAGATAGTTGTATTCATGTGGTGTAATATATGTAATATAGTGTGCTTATGCTTTATGATATATGTAAAAATTGCTTGTATTAATAAGTATTTTTTTTTTATGAATCTAACTCTTGTCTATTTTACAGTATAAAAACACAAAATAGATAGACAACCCAATATTTTAAGAGACCTACCCGGAGACATGATTGATGAAATCTTGTCTAGAGTCGGTCAGAATTCCTCGGCACAACTATTTAAGGCGAGATCAGTTTGTAAGACATTCGAAGAACGTTCCAAGAATGTCTTGGTTTATAAGAGACTTTCGTTTGAAAGATGGGGGATATCACATTGGGAAACCCATAAGTTACGATGTGTTTACTTTGATGCATATATTGCGGGGAACTCAAATGCTATTTTACGCAACGGGTTAAGAAATTATTTTGACTCAATGTATCCGAATATAGGACTTCATGATTTAGAAAAAGCGGCTAACATGCAACATAAAGAAGCATGCTATGCTTATGGGTTAGTAATGTTCGCTTCTCACCAAAGTGAGAAAAAGAACATTGGGCTACAGCTATTAAACAAAACGTTCCCACAAGTGACGGAGTCGGTAATTGGGGTAAGAAATGAGGTTTTTAGATTGTTACGGGACTGTTGGACATTACGTAACCCTCGTCCCTTTGACGACGTTACAACACGCTGTCTTATCAACGGCCATAACGGTTATGTTGCACAAGACCAAGGATGGGAAGTAGTCCTAGTAAAACCAGAATGCATGACTTGTTTCTGGACGTATGAATTACGTGTCTTTATTGCCTTTGCTGAACGACTTGTGTACTAGCTAGAATTATCTTCACAACTATCTTGTATCAAAGTTATTGTGTGCTATATTTCATGCTTTATGTAAAATAAGCGGTATTGTAAGTTTGTAAAATATTGTATAAAAGTTTGAACGCGAAATATTATTATAATCAGTTTTTCATATAGAATTGTAGTAGTTGAATTGTATATTAGCTACTAAGTATGAACTTAACGGGTAGGTACTACCCAAATTTAAACTTATAAAACGCTAATATGAAGAAAAAGCTTTTATAAATGAGTTCATATTATGCTACGAAATACTATTAACTACTCTTAATATTCTGTATGATTAACTTGTTCCATTTGACTATTTTGAAGGAAATGGCACCGACTACTCGACACACAGTGAATATGAATGAAGAGGAATTCCGTACTTTTCTAGCTTCAAACATAGCCGCAGTACAGGCTGCGCTACATACCAACAATAACCTTGGATCTAGCAGTACAGGAAATCGTGTAGGATGCACCTACAAAGAATTCACTGCCTGCAAACCTTTGGAATTTGATGGAACCGAAGGACCGATCGGATTGAAACAGTGGACCGAGAAGGTCGAATCGGTGTTTGCCATAAGTAAGTGTACAAAGAGGACAAAGTGAAGTACGCTACGCATACCTTCACAGGTTCTGCGTTAACATGGTGGAATACCTATCTAGAGCAAGTGGGACAAGACGATGCGTACGCACTACCGTGGTCAGCATTCAAGCACTTGATGAACGAGAAGTACCGTCCCAGAACCGAGGTCAATAAGCTCAAGTCAGAATTTAGAGGGTTACGAACCCAAGGATTTGATATTACCACGTATGAAAGACGATTCACAGAATTGTGCCTATTGTGTCTGGGAGCATTCGAAGATGAGGAAGAGAAGATCGACGCGTTTGTGAAAGGATTACCGGAAAGAATCCAAGAAGATATAAGTTCACACGAGCCCGCCTCCATACAACAGGCATGTAGAATGGCTCACAAACTAGTGAACCAGATTGAAGAAAGAATTAAAGAACAGACTGCTGAAGAGGCCAATGTGAAGCAAGTCAAAAGAAAGTGGGAGGAAAATGGTGATAAGAATCACCAATACAACAACAACAGCAATCGCAACAATTATCCCAACAATCGCAACATCAATCGCAACTACAACAAACGGCCCAACAACAACAACAACAACAACAACAACAGCAACTACAACAATCATCCCAACAACAATAATAACCGCAACAACAACAACAATCAGAAGCAGCTATGCCAAAGGTGTGAAAAGTATCACTCGGGGTTCTGCACCAAATTTTGCAACAAGTGTAAAAGAAATGGTCATAGCGCGGCTAAGTGTGAGGTCTACGGACCAGGGGTTAATAGAACGAAAGGAACAAATGGTGTCGGAACGAGTAATGGCGGAGCAAGTAGTGTCGGAGCAAGCTATGCCAATGTAGTTTGTTATAAATGTGGAAAACCGGGCCACATTATTAGAAATTGCCCGAACCAGGAGAACACGAATGGACAAGGCCACGGAAGAGTTTTCAATATTAATGCGGCAGAGGCACAGGAAGACCCGGAGCTTGTTACGGGTACGTTTCTTATTGACAATAAATTTGCTTACGTTTTATTTGATTCGGGTGCGGATAGAAGCTATATGAGTAGAGATTTTTGTGCTAAATTAAGTTGCCCATTGACGCCTTTGGATAGTAAATTTTTACTCGAATTAGCAAATGGTAAATTAATTTCAGCAGATAATATATGTCGGAATCGAGAAATTAAACTGGTTAGCGAAACATTTAAGATTGATTTAATACCAGTAGAGTTAGGGAGTTTTGATGTGATAATCGGTATGGACTGGTTGAAAGAAGTGAAAGCAGAGATCGTTTGTTACAAAAATGCAATTCGCATTATACGAGAAAAAGGAAAACCCTTAATGGTGTACGGAGAAAAGGGCAACACGAAGCTACATCTTATTAGTAATTTGAAGGCACAAAAACTAATAAGAAAAGGTTGCTATGCTGTTCTAGCACACGTCGAGAAAGTACAAACTGAAGAAAAGAGCATCAATGATGTTCCCATTGCAAAAGAATTTCCCGATGTATTTCCGAAAGAATTACCGGGATTACCCCCACATCGATCCGTTGAATTTCAAATAGATCTTGTACCAGGAGCTGCACCAATAGCTCGTGCTCCTTACAGACTCGCACCCAGCGAGATGAAAGAACTACAAAGCCAATTACAAGAACTTTTAGAGCGTGGTTTCATTCGACCAAGCACATCACCGTGGGGAGCTCCTGTTTTGTTTGTCAAGAAGAAAGATGGTACATTCAGGTTGTGTATCGACTACCGAGAGTTGAACAAACTTACCATCAAGAACCGCTACCCACTACCGAGAATCGACGACTTATTTGATCAACTACAAGGCTCGTCTGTTTATTCAAAGATTGACTTACGTTCCGGGTATCATCAAATGCGGGTGAAAGAAGATGATATTCCAAAGATTGCTTTCAGAACACGTTATGGTCATTACGAGTTTATGGTCATGCCGTTTGGTTTAACTAATGCACCAGCTGTGTTCATGGACCTTATGAACCGAGTGTGTGGACCATACCTTGACAAGTTTGTCATTGTTTTCATTGATGACATACTTATTTACTCAAAGAATGACCAAGAACACGGTGAACATTTGAGAAAGGTGTTAGAAGTATTGAGAAAGGAAGAATTGTACACTAAGTTTTCAAAGTGTGGATTTTGGTTGGAAGAAGTTCAATTCCTCGGTCACATAGTGAACAAAGAAGGTATTAAGGTGGATCCGGCAAAGATAGAAACTGTTGAAAAGTGGGAAACCCCGAAAACTCTGAAACACATACGCCAGTTTTTAGGACTAGCTGGTTACTACAGAAGGTTCATCCAAGATTTTTCCAGAATAGCAAAACCCTTGACTGCATTAACGCATAAAGGGAAGAAATTTGAATGGAATGATGAACAAGAGAAAGCGTTTCAGTTATTGAAGAAAAAGCTAACTACGGCACCTATATTGTCATTGCCTGAAGGGAATGATGATTTTATGATTTATTGTGATGCATCAAAACAAGGTCTCGGTTGTGTATTAATGCAACGAACGAAGGTGATTGCTTATGCGTCTAGACAATTGAAGATTCACGAACAAAATTATACGACGCATGATTTGGAATTAGGCGCGGTTGTTTTTGCATTAAAGACTTGGAGGCACTACTTATATGGGGTCAAAAGTATTATATATACCGACCACAAAAGTCTTCAACACATATTTAATCAGAAACAACTGAATATGAGGCAGCGTAGGTGGATTGAATTATTGAATGATTACGACTTTGAGATTCGTTACCACCCGGGGAAGGCAAATGTGGTAGCCGATGCCTTGAGCAGGAAGGACAGAGAACCCATTCGAGTAAAATCTATGAATATAATGATTCATAATAACCTTACTACTCAAATAAAGGAGGCGCAACAAGGAGTTTTAAAAGAGGGAAATTTAAAGGATGAAATACCCAAAGGATCGGAGAAGCATCTTAATATTCGGGAAGACGGAACCCGGTATAGGGCTGAAAGGATTTGGGTACCAAAATTTGGAGATATGAGAGAAATGGTACTTAGAGAAGCTCATAAAACCAGATACTCAATACATCCTGGAACGGGGAAGATGTACAAGGATCTCAAGAAACATTTTTGGTGGCCGGGTATGAAAGCCGATGTTGCTAAATACGTAGGAGAATGTTTGACGTGTTCTAAGGTCAAAGCTGAGCATCAGAAACCATCAGGTCTACTTCAACAACCCGAAATCCCGGAATGGAAATGGGAAAACATTACCATGGATTTCATCACTAAATTGCCAAGGACTGCAAGTGGTTTTGATACTATTTGGGTAATAGTTGATCGTCTCACCAAATCCGCACACTTCCTACCAATAAGAGAAGATGACAAGATGGAGAAGTTAGCACGACTGTATTTGAAGGAAGTCATCTCTAGACATGGAATACCAATCTCTATTATCTCTGATAGGGATGGCAGATTTATTTCAAGATTCTGGCAGACATTACAGCAAGCATTAGGAACTCGTCTAGACATGAGTACTGCCTATCATCCACAAACTGATGGGCAGATCGAAAGGACGATACAAACGCTTGAAGACATGCTACGAGCATGTGTTATTGATTTCGGAAAAAGTTGGGATCGACATCTACCGTTAGCAGAATTTTCCTACAACAACAGCTACCATTCAAGCATTGAGATGGCGCCGTTTGAAGCACTTTATGGTAGAAAGTGCAGGTCTCCGATTTGTTGGAGTGAGGTGGGGGATAGACAGATTACGGGTCCGGAGATTATACAAGAAACTACCGAGAAGATCATCCAAATTCAACAACGGTTGAAAACTGCCCAAAGTCGACAAAAGAGCTACGCTGACATTAAAAGAAAAGATATAGAATTCGAAATTGGAGAGATGGTCATGCTTAAAGTTGCACCTTGGAAAGGCGTTGTTCGATTTAGTAAACGAGGGAAATTAAATCCAAGGTATATTGGACCATTCAAGATTATTGATCGTGTCGGACCCGTAGCTTACCGACTTGAGTTACCTCAACAACTCGCGGCTGTACATAACACTTTCCACGTCTCGAATTTGAAGAAATGTTTTGCTAAAGAAGATCTCACTATTCCGTTAGATGAAATCCAAATCAACGAAAAACTTCAATTCATCGAAGAACCCGTCAAAATAATGGATCGTGAGGTTAAAAGACTTAAGCAAAACAAGATACCAATTGTTAAGGTTCAATGGAATGCTCGTAGAGGACCCGAGTTCACCTGGGAGCATGAAGATCAGATGAAGAAGAAATACCCGCATCTATTTCCAGAAGATTCATCAACACCTTCAACAGCTTAAAATTTCGGGACGAAATTTATTTAACGGGTAGAGACTGTAGTGACCCGAACTTTTCCATGTTTATATATATTAATTGAGATTGATATTTACATGATTAAATGTTTCCAACATGTTAAGCAATCAAACTTGTTAAGACTTGATTAATTGAAATATGTTTCATATAGACAATTGACCACCCAAGTTGACAGGTGATTCACGAACGTTAAAACTTGTAAAAACTATATGATGACATATATATGGATATATATATAGTTAACATGATACTATGATAAGTAAACATATCATTAAGTATATTAACAATAAACTACATATGTAAAAACAAGACTACTAACTTAATGATTTTTAAACGAGACATATATGTAACGATTATCGTTGTAAAGACATTTAATGTATATATATCATATTAAGAGATATTCATACATGATAATATCATGATAATATAATAATTTAAAATCTCATTTGATATTATAAACATTGGGTTAACAACATTTAACAAGATCGTTAACCTAAAAGTTTCAAAACAACACTTACATGTAACGACTAACGATGACTTAACGACTCAGTTAAAATGTATATACATGTAGTGTTTTAATATGTATTTATACACTTTTGAAAGACTTCAATACACTTATCAAAATACTTCTACTTAACAAAAATGCTTACAATTACATCCTCATTCAGTTTCATCAACAATTCTACTCGTATGCACCTGTATTCGTACTCGTACAATACACAGCTTTTAGATGTATGTACTATTGGTATATACACTCCAATGATCAGCTCTTAGCAGCCCATGTGAGTCACCTAACACATGTGGGAACCATCATTTGGCAACTAGCATGAAATATCTCATAAAATTACAAAAATATGAGTAATCATTCATGACTTATTTACATGAAAACAAAATAACATATCCTTTATATCTAATCCATACACCAACGACCAAAAACACCTACAATCACTTTCATTCTTCAATTTTCTTCATCTAATTGATCTCTCTCAAGTTCTATCTTCAAGTTCTAAGTGTTCTTCATAAATTCCAAAAGTTCTAGTTTCATAAAATCAAGAATACTTTCAAGTTTGCTAGCTCACTTCCAATCTTGTAAGGTGATCATCCAACCTCAAGAAATCTTTGTTTATTAAAGTAGGTTATCATTCTAATACAAGGTAATAATCATATTCAAACTTTGGTTCAATTTCTATAACTATAACAATCTTATTTTAAGTGATGATCTTACTTGAACTTGTTTTCGTGTCATGATTCTGCTTCAAGAACTTCGAGCCATCCAAGGATCCATTTAAGCTAGATCCATTTTTCTCTTTTCCAGTAGGTTTATCCAAGGAACTTAAGGTAGTAATGATGTTCATAACATCATTCGATTCATACATATAAAGCTATCTTATTCGAAGGTTTAAACTTGTAATCACTAGAACATAGTTTAGTTAATTCTAAACTTGTTCGCAAACAAAAGTTAATCCTTCTAACTTGACTTTTAAAATAAACTAAACACATGTTCTATATCTATATGGTATGCTAACTTAATGATTTAAAACCTGGAAACACGAAAAACACCGTAAAACCGGATTTACGCCGTCGTAGTAACACCGCGGGCTGTTTTGGGTTAGTTAATTAAAAACTATGATAAACTTTGATTTAAAAGTTGTTATTCTGAGAAAATGATTTTTATTATGAACATGAAACTATATCCAAAAATTATGGTTAAACTCAAAGTGGAAGTATGTTTTCTAAAATGGTCATCTAGACGTCGTTCTTTCGTCTGAAATGACTACCTTTATAAAAACGACTTGTAACTTATTTTTCTGACTATAAACCTATACTTTTTCTGTTTAGATTCATAAAATAGAGTTCAATATGAAATTTAGCAATTTTATTCACTCAAAACGGATTTAAAATGAAGAAGTTATGGGTAAAACAAGATTAGATAATTTTTCTAATTTTAGCTACGTGAAAATTGGTAACAAATATATTCCAACCATAACTTAATCAACTTGTATTGTATATTATGTAATCTTGAGATACCATAGACACGTATACAATGTTTCGACCTATCATGTCGACACATCTATATATATTTCGGAACAACCATAGACACTCTATATGTGAATGTTGGAGTTAGCTATACAGGGTTGAGGTTGATTCCAAATTATGTGTAGTTTGAGTTGTGATCAATACTGAGATATGTATACACTGGGTCGTGGATTGATTCAAGATAATATTTATCGATTTATTTCTGTATATCTAACTGTGGACAACTAGTTATAGGTTACTAACGAGGACAGCTGACTTAATAAACTTAAAACATCAAAATATATTAAAAGTGTTGTAAATATATTTTGAACATACTTTGATATATATGTATATATTGTTATAGGTTCGTGAATCAACCAGTGGCCAAGTCTTACTTCCCGATGAAGTAAAAATCTGTGAAAGTGAGTTATAGTCCCACTTTTAAAATCTAATATTTTTGGGATGAGAATATATGCAGGTTTTATAAATGATTTACAAAATAGACACAAGTACGTGAAACTACATTCTATGGTTGAATTATCGAAATCGAATATGCCCCTTTTTATTAAGTCTGGTAATCTAAGAATTAGGGAACAGACACCCTAATTGACGCGAATCCTAAAGATAGATCTATTGGGCCTAACAAACCCCATCCAAAGTACCGGATGCTTTAGTACTTCGAAATTTATATCATATCCGAAGGGTGTCCCGGAATGATGGGGATATTCTTATATATATGCATCTTGTTAATGTCGGTTACCAGGTGTTCACCATATGAATGATTTTTATCTCTATGTATGGGATGTGTATTGAAATATGAAATCTTGTGGTCTATTGTTACGATTTGATATATATAGGTTAAACCTATAACTCACCAACATTTTTGTTGACATTTTAAGCATGTTTATTCTCAGGTGATTATTAAGAGCTTCCGCTGTCGCATACTTAAATAAGGACAAGATTTGGAGTCCATGCTTGTATGATATTGTGTAAAAACTGCATTCAAGAAACTTATTTTGTTGTAACATATTTGTATTGTAAACCATTATGTAATGGTCGTGTGTAAACAGGATATTTTAGATTATCATTATTTGATAATCTACGTAAAGCTTTTTAAACCTTTATTGATGAAATAAAGGTTATGGTTTGTTTAAAAATGAATGCAGTCTTTGAAAAATGTCTCATATAGAGGTCAAAACCTCGCAACGAAATCAATTAATATGGAACGTTTTTAATCAATAAGAACGGGACATTTCATATTCATCTTCAGCTCCCAAAATCTTTTCATCTGCAATCCATGTGCACCTGGTACAAATATATTTGCATTTCTGCAAGCATTTATAGCATCATGGATAAAGATACAGAAAAACCTTTCACAAGGGATGTATGAACCTCTTGTTTTATCAACTTGGGCCTGAACCAAATCCCATAGAAGTTCTGCATAGTTTAGAGTTTCCACTCTTGTGAAAGAGTAGACCAATCTCAGCATTAGCACAGTCTGGCAGTCTGATCCACTCCTTGTCATCAGGAAGCATCTGTTGATGATTGAGAAGATCACATACCACTTTGAGTGCAAGTATTTCTTCTGAAACTTAGCCGGTGGATCATTAGTAGCTCCAACATAACTAAGATCAAAGATTGAGGACATCATCTTCTGAGTAGCAGGGAAAGTAGGAGCATTATGTACAAGAGGAATCCAAAAGATCCTGCTGAAATCAGCCTTTGTGATACTCCTAATTCCTTATACCCCTCTTAACTCAAATTCAAATCGAGCTTGTTCTCCCTCTGGATTAGCAACAGTAGGTTGTGTAGCTTCCACAAACCTAATTGTTCTATTCAGAAGCTCTAGATCTGTCACAGCCACACTGGTAGTAGAGCTCAGAGCAGGCCATAATGTATGCCTCTCTAGAATTGCAGTCCAGTAGTTGCAGGGAATGTTGGTTTTAGAGTTGATGAAGTGATTGTTCACCATTTAGCTGTATAAATAAGAAATAGAAGACCACAAGATATTATCATAAAGCACATATCTCTATTCTTATTTTCCTTTGAAATCCTTTGTATTTTTCAGATTTTATAATTTTTATGATTTTTCTAAGTTGTAAAAATCATTTATTCCAAATATGAACAAGCAATTGACAAACATCACATTCATATGATATTCATCACATTACACAATCATCATGTAAAGTCAATTATATAACACAAAGAATCAGAACAACACATAGTCAATTTTAAGCACAATTCAAGCAGATTCGGTATCCATGAAAACTTTAGATTCGGTAACCAAATAAGCTTGAGTTTTCAATTCAAAGACTTAGATTAAGCATGTTAAATGTTTCAAGTTGAAAAACACATTATTTTAAAGTACCAAATTACAGACTCGGTATCATGCCAAGAACAGATTTGGTATCTTCAAAAATCACACATAATCACCCAAACATGTATATTCAGTCTTATATCATGCAAAAACATAATCATAATCAATTAACAACTCAAACAAATCAGAAAAACATGTTAAACATTTGAACAGACTCGGTACTATAGCAAAAACACATTCGGTATGTACAAAATCCATCAAATACTCAATTAAACATGTAATCAGACTCGATCAAATGATAGATCAACTAATTTAACATAGATTTGACAAGATTTCATGTTAATTATCCAAATCATAAGATTTTAATCTAAGAATTAAGAAACTCGACTCAGATTTGGTATAATCAACACTTTTCAAAATTAAGTGTCACAATCTTGTTATTTGTAATCTTTTCTGGTTTAAAAGTACTCAATTATCTCAGATTACCTCATATCTATAATATGTGTATCTTAGATTCGATTAAAACAAAGAATTACCAAGAATTTAAAGATACAAAATACGGGACTCGGTAGATTAGGCAGACTCGGTAAGATTAATCAGATTCGGTATGCAATTAGTATAAAGTGAGAGAAAGTTTGACTTTGACCCTCCTATTTATAGATACCGAATGATTTTGAAAAAAACACGGGCTTTACCGAATGGGCCTTATTTACTGAATGCAGTCCATTTTTCAAATTTAAACAAATTCACTTCAAATTTTGACAAATCTTTATCAAAAATCATTCAAGATTATCACATTTTTAATGAAAAACATTTCTGAGACAATTTTTTTGAAAATTTTGAACTTACCGAATCTGTGCAGTTGGTTGTCAGATTCGGTATAAGGCTAAAAATACCATTTATTCAGTAAAATTCAAATCTTTTTGGATTTTAACTTTTCAATTTTTTATGAATTTTCTCAAAACAAGATTTGTACTTAGAAAAATTTTGAATTATGTACAAAGTACAAATCTTCAGTGATACCAATTGTTAAAATAGGTTGCATACTGAGATGTATACAAGCCTTAGTGAATTATTTCAAATAAAAAACAAAGATTTTATGAAATTCACTTTTTGAAAATCAATTTTCTTTTCATTTTCTGCCTTTTTCTTCCCCTCAAAATGTGATAAACAAGAAAGTAAATCACCATTTTGATATGTTCCCAAGAAAATGAATTAACTCCCCCTTGAAATATGATATCAATGAGTTACCTCCCCCTTTCGTAACCATTGAAAAATAAACGCAGGAAGTCAACATAAATCTAAAGGCTCCCCCTTGAATGATAATATCTAAAGCAGATGAAATCAGTTGCTCCCGCTAGAAAGTATTTAACCCCCCTAAACACAAGATCCCAAGTATAAGTCCCAATAGAACTAAGGAAATTTAAGCACAATACTCTACCATGCCAATCTCTTTGATCAAGAACTTTAGCCTAAGTTCATCTAAGGGCTTAGTGAACATGTCAGCTAATTGCACTTTGGTAGGCACAAAGTATAACTCTACATCCTCTTTTTCTACATGTTCCTTAATGAAATGATAACAAATATCTATGTTTTTAGCCTTAGAATGCTGGACCGGGTTGCTTGTAATTGCAATAGCACTTTGTGAATCACAGTAAATTGGGGTCTTAGAAATCTTAAAGCCATAGTCCAAAAGTTGAGTTTGCTTCCACAAAACTTGTGAACAACAGTGAGCTGCAGCAATATACTCAGACTCAGCTGTTGATAAAGACACACAGTTCTGCTTTTTGAATGACCAACCAACTAGCCTATTCCCCAACATCTGAATTAATCCGGATATGCTCTTTTTATCAACATGGCAACCGCCATGATCCGCATCAGTATAAGCAGTGAGATTGAAATCGGATCCATGAGGATACCAGATTCCAAGGTTATGTGTACCTTTAAGGTACTGGAAAATCCTAACAACAGCTTTGGAGTGGGATTTCTTAGGGTTCGACTAAAATCGGGCACAGACAGTTACAGCAAGTGTAATATCTGGTCTACTTGCAGTTAGATACATTAAAGAACCAACCATGTTTCGATAAAGCGTAATGTCAAAGGGTTCCCCATTAGCATCAGCATCCAGTAAAGTCCTCATTGGGGTTGTCATTAGTTTTAAAGCACTCATTTTAAAACGTTTTAGCATATCATTGATATACTTTGTTTGACTGATAAAAATCCCGTTTGATAATTGTTTTACTTGTAACCCCAAGAAGAAATTAAGCTGGTCAAGCATGCTCATTTCGAATTTTTTGGCTATAAGGTCACTAAATTCTTTGCATAAGGCCGGGAACGTGGAACCAAAAGTAATGTCATCAACGTAAATTTAAACCAAGAGAATGTGACCGTGATTTTTATGGATGAATAGCATTGTATCAATCGTTTCACGAGAGAAGCCATTATCCAGTAAATACTTTGTCAAGGTCTCGTACCATGCACGCGGTGCTTGTTTCAGACCATACAAAGCTTTCTCCAAGTAGTAGATGTGGTTTGGATGAATGGGATCGACAAAGCCTTCTGGTTGATCAAAATAAACTTCCTCTTGAAGATGACCGTTTAGAAAAGCAGTTTTGACATCCATTTGAAACACCGTAAACTTCATATGAGAAGCAAATGCAAGGAAAAGACGAATAACCTCAATCCTAGCAACCGGAGCAAACGTTTCGTCATAATCAATACCCCGTTGTTGATATCCCTTGGCCACAAGACATGCCTTATTTCGAACCACAATTCCATCAGAATCCTTCTTGTTCTTAAAAATTCACTTAACCCCTATTGGTCGTTGACCCGTTGATCTTGGAACTAATCGCCATACTTTTAACCGTTCAAATTGATTGATCTCTTTTTGCATTGCAACCACCCAGTTTGGATCTAGTAAAGCTTGAGCAACCGTTGTTGGTTCAATCTTACTAAGAAAGGTAGTGTATAGACACATATTCCGAGTAGCCCTTCGAGTTGAGACTGGAGTAGATGCATCACCAATAATAAGATCTATTGGATGACTTTTAGTCCATCGGTTATTATGTGGAAGTGGTTGTACATCAGTGGTATCCATGGAAACATCAACCGTTGTTGACGTTGATCCTTGATCCGCTTGAGCTGATGTAACACTTTCTAATGGATTCATTTGAGTATCTGGAGAAACAACTGGATGAATCTTGAATTGGTTCAAGATTATCAGTAAGAGGAGGTGAGAGGGAGGATGAAGAAGCAACAGTTGAATCAGTTGGTGTTTTATCTTCATTAAAAATACTTGATTGAGTCTCTACAGCAGTTGACTGTGATGGTGTGACCTGTACGGCTCGAACATTTGAATTCTGTTGAGGAGCATAAAGACTATCAAACAAGATATCCAGTTCATCTGTTGTTACCGTAGGAACACCCTTCTTTAATAAAATTGAACTTTGCGTGGAAGAAGTAGTAGCCAGGTTAGGATCGGGTTTTGAACCGAGTTGTTCAAAATCCATTCCCGATAACTCATCGAACCTTACATTAATGCTTTCCTTGATCGTCTTTGTCCGTTTGTGATAGACACGACAGGCAACTTTGTTCGAAGAATAACCGAGAAATATGGCCTGATCGCCATGAGGATCAAACTTTCCGAGGCTGTCAAAATCGTTAAGCACATAGCATATGCAACCAAAGACACGGAAGTATTTGACATTCGGGCGTCTACCATATAGTAACTCATAAGGAGTTTTATCAAAACATTGATTAATGACGCAGCGATTTTGGGTATAACATGCAGTGGAAATGGCCTCCCCCCCACATTTTTGGAGGTAGTTTGGAGTAAGCAAGCATCGTTCGAGCTGCCTTGCACAACATATGATTACGTCATTCGACTACTCCATTCTGTTGTGGGGTTTGTGCAGCAGAGAACTGATGTTCAATTCCTTAGTCTTTCAAATAACTATCAAACAGGTCATTCTTAAATTCCATCCCATTATCAGTTCGAATACTCTAAACATGTTTGTTAAAAGAGCGTTGAGTCTTTTTAATGAACTCAATGATAATGGCG
This sequence comes from Rutidosis leptorrhynchoides, assembly GCF_046630445.1. Taxonomy (NCBI): domain Eukaryota; kingdom Viridiplantae; phylum Streptophyta; class Magnoliopsida; order Asterales; family Asteraceae; genus Rutidosis; species Rutidosis leptorrhynchoides. The sequence continues at coordinate 327,185,612 of NC_092335.1, forward strand.
GGGGTTTCAGACTTAGTCCACAGAAAGAAAATCCATGTAAATTATAGAGACCCATCCTAATCCATCTGGATGAATACATTATATTTGGGTACATCACGAGGTACTTGACCTCTATATGATATATTTTACAAACATTGCATTTGTTTTTAAAAGACAATCTTTATTTGCATCGCAAGTTGACGGCATGCATATCATTTCATAATATATTCAACCATAATTGACTTAATAATAATCTTGATGAACTCAACGACTCGAATGCAACGTCTTTTGAAATATGTTATGAATGACTCCAAGTAATATCTCTAAAATGAGCAAATGCACAATGGAAGATTTCTTTCATACCTGAGAATAAACATGCTTTAAAGTGTCAACCAAAAGGTTGGTGAGTTTATTAGTTTATCATAATCGATCATTTTCATCATTTTAATATACCACAAGATTTCATTTATTTAATAATCATACACTCGCAAGTGTTTAAAATTCATTCATATAGATTGAACACCTTGTAACCGACATTAACAAATGCATCTAGAATATACCCAAACATATAAACATCGAAGTACTAAAGTAGTTCAAATTCTCTGACTGGGGCTTGTCAAGGCCCATAGATCTATCTTTAGGATTCGCGTCAATTGGTGGCAATTATAATAAACACCAATTCTTAGGCTACCAAGTTCAACAAGGGGCGATATTCGGTATAACAATTCAACCATATAATGTAGTTTCGATTACTTGTGTCTATTTCGTAAAACATTTATAAAAGCAGCGCATGTATTCTCAGTCCCAACATATTTTAATTGCAAACGCATTTAAAAAGGGAGCAAATGAAACTCACAATAATGTATTTTGTAGTAAAAATACATATGACGAAACTGAACAAGTGTAGGGTTGGCCTTGGATTCACGAACCTATATCACTTATATATATTAAAACCTATAATGAACATATTATGGTACTCAATTCAGTTTATATATTAATTATGTAATATATTACTTATTTAAGTAGTAATGTATTTATTGTTCCAAATGTTACACACACACACACACACATATATATATATATATATATATATATATATATATATATATATATATATATATATATATATATGTTATTTTTATATTAATCTAGTAAATTAGATATACTTATGATATATGTAATAATTCTATTGTTATATATATATATATATATCTTTTGCTTGTAAAAATAATAATTTACTAGTACTAAAATAATGATCATCATAATAATAATAATCATACTTGGAACTATAATAATAATAATAATAATAATAATAATAATAATAATTGATGGTTAATACATATATTAGTTGATAATAATACTAATAACACTTAATGATATTACTTAATAATAATTTAAATGATAATAATAATACTGATAGTAATAATAACTATAATAATAGTAATCTTTACTACTAACAATAATAATGATAAATATATAATTATAATATTACAATTATAATTATAGTAATAATAATAATAGTAAAAGTAATATTAATGATATTAAATAATAACCATAATAATAATGATAATAATAATGATAATTTTAAATATAATATGTTATCACTAATAATATTTGTAATGATAATACTAATACTAGTGTTAATAATAATACTAATAATATTAATAGTATTAATCTTAATAATAACTAAAATCATAATACTTAATATATCATAAATAACTTATTTAATGATTTAATCATCCTTTATATCATAATATCATAACCATCATATTAATAACACTAGTAATAATAATACCTATACTAATAATAATAATAATAATACCTATACTTATATTACTAATAATAATAATAATAATATTTATAATAATAATAATAATAATTAAAAGGAAGCACAACCTTTGAAGACAAAGCTAAAAAAAAATTTGCCAACACCTAGGCTTGAACACTTGACCTCTTGATAACCTGACAGACACATAAACCGTCCTGCTGCTGCTTACATTTTTGATTGAAACAGATTTTAATTCTATAAAACTTATAAAACGTGTTCTTCATCTTTTTCAGAATCAATAATCGACCAGAATCAAAATTAGCAAATCAGTGAAATGGATTAATTGATTTTTGGATTTTCAAGCGAAAACAAAACAATTTATAAACGTTGATTTTAATTATCAGTCATACGAAAAATGAAAATAAATAAAAAGAGAAAAAAAATAATGAAGAAGCTCGTTTATAAACTCAAGCATTGATTCAACAATCAAGATGGTTTTAGACTTCAATTTCAACATGAAAGTGATAGTAAATCATTCCTAAAAACTTTATGAATCCTCAATTTAACTTAAAACAAAATAAAGAATTTGAATTTTGTGAAGAACAGATCGTTTGACTTTTTGTTTCAAGTCTTTGACTCCAAAATTGATAATCAATATGAAAAATTGAAACTTCTAAATTTTCAGATAGTTTGAGTAATGGATTTCAAACATAACTGCATTTTTGGATTTTTAAAAATGATTCAAAATCGAGCTTTTAAGATTTTCAATTAAGAACAGAGGAAGTCGACGTATTAAAAAAATTTGTGATTAAATGTGCCAATTAGCAGTTGATAGGAGTTGTATATACATATAATGTGATATTGCACGATTACTACATCATATAGATTCGATTGCATTTGTATTGTAGTTAAGATTGGTCGACAAATTGTTAATCAGGAAAGAAAATAGAATAAAGGTAGACAACGACTTGAAACATATTTATATTCTGTTTTGTTTGACTCTGTTTAGCGACTAGCATAAGGTATTAATGGAATAAGAATTGGACAGGGACGTGTAATAAGCTGTAATCCGATTATCTACAATTATGATTCAAATTCTTATTAATCAATAAATATAATAGTAATATTAATAATTATATTAATAATAATAATAAATAATAATGATACTAATAATAATAAAAATAATAATAATCATATTATTAATGTTGATAATAATAAAAGATATTATTTTCTATTAATAACAACAACATTAATATTAATGATATTAGCAATTATAGTAATAATATTTCTTAATGCAAGGAATAATATCTAATAGTAATGAAACAAATAATAATAGTAATGATAGAATCAATGATGATAATAATGCTAATATTAATGATTCTAATAAAATTAGTTATAATACTATTAATATTATTAATGATAATAATGTATTAATAATAAAAAAATAACAACTTATACATATCAAATTTTATATATACATATTTATAAATTAGTAATATTAATGATACAAATATTAATATCAATATTAATCTTAGTAACAATAATGAAAGTAATAATAATATTGATATATCATCTATATTCTAACTTATAATTTTAGATAATATATTAACTTTACATTTTATTATTTATGTAATTCTTGTCCTATAAAATAACATATTTAAATTTTTAACATTTATATAGATTATATGTATTTCAATATAATAATATAAATCATATATATGTATATATATATATATATATATATATATATACATATATATATATATATATACATATATATATATATATATACATATATATGTATTCACTTTAATAGTAACTTAATTGTTTTATTATCTTGAATACTATTTTACATTCTTATTCTGATCATTAAATTGAACTTTTATTATTCCAAATCATTATATTTTTATATTTACATATATTTATTTACAACCAATTGTTCATGAATCGTCGGGAATGGTCAAAGGTAATTGAATTACATGAACATAGTTCTAAAATTTTCGAGACGCAACATTATAGACTTTGTTTATCGTATCGAAAACATATAAAGATCAAGTTTAAATTTGTTCGAAAATTTTCGGGTCGTCACAGTACCTACCCGTTAAAGAAATTTCGTTCCAAAATTTGATTGGGATGGTCATGGCTGACAATAAGTATGTTTTCATGACGCATACGAGCTATAAATTAGAGTTTTATCATCATTGAGTGATATGGATAAACTAATTCGATTACTCGAAGAGTACGAGTGAAGTTATCACAAAAGAGTGAAAATGAGTAAATGTAGATTCGTCATATCTTTTGACGTAGATAGGATTGATTTCTAGAGTTCAAGAGATTTGGAGAAAATCTTCAAAATAAGATTTGTTTTTTCGGTAATCAAGGAAATTAGGATCCGCTTTGATTAAATGCGATCATCCGTTTTGATTGCTCTATCAAATATTTTACTATAAATCTACCCCCTTCGTTTCCTTATTACTCACACCTTTCATTCTTTCTCCCTCAACTCATACTTTAAAGTATTCATCAATATGCTCCATCCAGTACTGATTCTTGATATACTGCTAACTTTCATATCTGTCATTCTTCTCTTTCATCTACCACCGGAGGATTTTATTTACTTTTACTATTACCTTGGGGTTATAGTACTTTTAATTCTCCCGTGCCTTTATGTAGCAATACGTATTGATATGCACAGTTTCTAATTTATGTGTTGTTGTCGAGCTTTATATTTTCTTTTATATTCCGAAGTCCCTGTTTCTGTCTTCTATAATCATTGTCATCTACAGTTAATGCTCTAATGACCCGTCCTAATCCATTCAGACGAAGTCCACATCGATTATAAACGATTCACAATAGTTGATTTCATCGCGAGGTGCTTGACCTCTATATGATACATTTCACAAACATTGCATTCATTTTTAAAAGACAAACTTTCTTTTCACCGCAAGTTGACGACATACATACCATTTCATAATACATCCAACTATAATTGACTTAATAATAATCTTGATGAACTCAATGACTCAAATGCAACGACTTTTGAAAGATGCCATAAATTACTCCAAGTAATATTTCTAGAATGAGTAAATGTACAGCGGAAGATTTCTTTTGTACCTGAGAATAAACATGCTTTCAAGTGTCAACCAAAAGGTTGGTGAGTTCATTAGTTTAACATAAATAATCATTTCATAATTTTAATAGACCATAAGATTTCATATTTCCATTTCTCATAAACATACGTCCCATGCATAGAGACAAAAATATCTTTCATATGGATTGAACACCTGGTAACCGACATTCACAATATGAATATAAGAATATCCCCATCATTCCGGGATCCTCCTTCGGACATGATATAAATTTCGAAGTACTAAAGCATCTGGTACTTTGGATGGGGCTTGTTGGGCCCGATAGATCTATCTTTAGAGTTCGCGTCAATTAGGGTGTCTGTACCCTAATTCTTAGATTACCAGACTTAATAAAAAGGGGCATATTCGATTTCGATCATTCAACCATATAATGTAGTTTCAATTACTTGTGTCTATTTCGTAAAACAGTTATAAAAATTGCGCATGTATTCTCAGCCCAAAAATATAAAGGGTAAAAAGGCAAATGAAACTTACCTAATGTATTTTGTAGTAAAAATACATATGACGACATTGAATAAATGTAAGGTTGGCCTCGGATTCACGAACCTATATCATTTATGTATATATTAACACATATAATGGTAATCTAACAAATTTACATATTATTAGTATTATAGTTGTTATTTTAATGTTTCATTAATAACCTCATTAGATATATTTATTTTTTTATATATACTTTAACTAGATAATTAATATTTATTACAAAAATATTAATATAGAAATGTTTTATGTCATAAATATATTTTTATGTAGAAAAATCTTTATTTGATGAATTAATAATACTAAGATAAATATAATACTAGAAATCATGATAAATCTAATAATAATAATGTTGATAAAAAAATAAAAATACTCTTAATATTAATAATAATGATGATACTACTAAAAATAAATAAAAATGTTATATGTTAATAATAATAATAATAATATTTTTGAAAATAATAATGTTAATGACATTGATAATAATAATACTTTTACTAATAATAATAATACTAATATTGATAATAATAATAATAATAATAATAACAATAATAATAATAATAATAATAATAATAATAATAATAATAATAATAATAATAATAATAATAATAATAATAATAATAATAATAATAATAATAATAATAATAATAATAATCATAATAATAATATAGAAGTATTTACTACCTTAAAAGCTTTTCCCATAAAAAATGCCATGAACCAGACTCGAACCCGAGACCTCTCGCTAATACACAAACACCTTTAACCGTTGGGCTGCTTACTCATTTCTGTTTCAATTCGCGATTATATTATATAACCCATATTTTTCTTTTTCAAGCTCAAGAAACCTTTGTATTAACTCGGCCCAACACATAGCCCAACTACTAAGTTAGTCTAACTACCAATTAAAAGGCCCAAGATATAATTCAGTTTTGGTGACCAGGTATTTTCACGAGGTTAAGTCGATCAAAATAAATAAAAGGGTTTTGGTTTTTTAATTTCACCATCGTTATCATCATCATTCTGTTATCTTCATCATCTTGATTCACTTTTCATCATCTTCATTCTTTTGTATTGCCATCACTTTCTTCGTTCACCATATCATCATCATGATATCTATATTCATCGTCTTTATCGTCATGTACCAGGAATAATTATATTCTAAATCATAACATCGATCATCATCTTCGAAATCATAACAACAACATCGTTATAATTATCACAATGCATCATGGTGGATCATCATAACCTATAATCACCATTATCTCCTTCAGACCCATCGTCATCATCTCATCTTACCCATCATCATCTCCTAAACCGTATTCATTCTAATCATCATAAATGGTTACCATCTTTAATCACGTTCCTCATAATATTCGATCAATTGAAAGTATAAAAGAAATCTCGGTCTCTAACAGCACCAATACCACCGTCCAAGTTAAAAAAGAAGGTAGTCCAAAAGTTTAATCAAATTCTCATTACTATAATCAACTAGGGTCCATTAAGTGGGTTTTGTTTTCAAATAGAACAAGAAGACAGCTCATTGAGCATTATGTGTCGACCCTACTAATTTAGAAAGAAGCTTTAGTATATATGCTTTAGTAGTGGACGACCAAATAGATAAATAACACGTACTAGTTGTTTATCTTTATCTTATATATTAACTCATCGATTGTATCTTATATTTTAACTCATCGATTGAGTTTATCAGATAAAAAAAAAATACAAATCGCAGTTTATGGCAGCCGTTTTTCCTTGGTGTTTATTTTGGTTGTTTGAAACAGAAAATGGATGCAATAGCAGTTGCCGGTGGTTGTTGTTCTCGGATGGTGGTTGTGATGAAGGTTGTTTCAATTGACAGAATATAGAAGAGAGAATGGTGTGATAGTTTATGAAAGAAACAGAACGAAGGCTGCTGCAGTAGCAATTATTTTGATGGCTCGTGGGTTTTCAAACATAAGAGTTGAGTGGGTTTGGTTCATAGTTGCAGAAGGTTATCAAAGTGACAGTTCAAGAAAAGAGAAGTAAGAAAGACCAATTATTTGTTTAGTGATTGTGACAGAAGGAAATCGTGCCAAAATCAATTGTATATCTATGGGTGTTGCTGAGCAAGAGAGGAATAAGCTTGGATTTATGATTTCTGTTTTTACTCTCGATCGAGCAAGGTTTGTGGAAAGTGTTCGTGTTTGATAAAAATGATAACCAATTCCTGAATGAATTAAATGGAACAATGTGCCTCGACATCAATTTCAAATCAGGAAACAAAAGATTAAAAGTAGATAGTGAAGGAAAACCAATTTTTGTATTTATTTGTTTAACTCTTTCTCAAAAGCATAATCCAGATATATGATACACGACTTTCTTGATTTGGGATCGTGATTGAGAAATCCAATTGGACCGACAAATTAGGCAGATCAGATGTTACTCTCTAATAGATTTTCGTATTTAATTATTTTTGTAATTATATATATATGTGTGCATTTATACTTCAGTATTGTGTGTACGTATATATATATATATATATATATATATATATATATATATATATATATATATATATATATATATATATCCGTACTTGGTGTATGTAAAAGTATATGTATATATATTATAGTAGTTTATGATATATAAAGGAACACAAATAGTAATCGTAGTTGGTAATTGATAAGTGATGTTGTATAGTACCAATTATCAACTGGCATGGCTTGTTTTATAGCAATTGGATTGATAGAAAAATAATTGTTTATAAAAAAAAAGTTAAAGTAAGTTTTTGATTGTACAATCGATCTTGGTGTTTGACGTTTTCATAGACAGAAACAAAAGTTGTTGTAGTATGATTATGATGTAAAAGTGATTCTAATTATGTGCATCAAATTCTAACTTGTGTTAAATAATGGATACGTATATTGATAAATATATTAATACTAATAATATAATAATGATAATAAAATTAATTATAATATCAATAATATCAAAAATTATAATAATAATAAATATATTAATAATAACAATAAATAATAACAATTAATAGTGATACTAATAATAATAAATAACATTTTAGTTTTAATGATTCTTATAATAATATTTGTAGTTAACATCTTTATTTTTATGATCATAATCTTTTAATTATAATTATAACATTAATTAATAATAGTAATAATATTACAATTTCTGATATCAATATCAATCTTAATATTTATGTTTATGGAAGTATTAATAATAGTATCATAATCATATTTTAAATTATATTTTAATATATTAATATTACAATTCATTAGTTATACCCTATATACTAATCATATATATTATATATATTATATATTGAATATTTAATATTAGTAAATTTTATATATATTACTATATATATATATATATATATATATATATATATATATACATATATATATATATATATATATATATATATATATACATATATATATATATATACATATATATATATATATATATATATATATATACAAGTGAATGTTCGTGAATCGTCGGGATTAGTCAAAGGTCAAGTGTATACATGAACACAGTTCAAAGTTTTTGAGATTCAGTTTGACAGACTTTGCCTATCGTATCGAGATCATGTGAAGATTAAGTTTAAATTTGGTCTAAAATTCCCGGGTCATCACAAATGCTCCCTTCTATTTGCTGCGATTTATACTCCCATTTCTATTTTGGAGCTTCATTCTTTCATTTCCTCTTCTTGCGATTAAGAACCGTATGTAATGGTCCAGAATTCACAGATATGAAATTCGGAATTAACATAGTTAATGTTCTAAGAAGAAAATTGTAATGGCACGATCTTGATTTGTCAAATTACCAGAATACCTTTGAAAAGGCCGAATCATCAAGAAAAATACTTTCTTGATATGTTTAGAGGTTAAGTAGAATACAAGAGTCGTGTAACATGGCACATGATGACGTTATGATCTGTGAATCACCACGTTCCATTTAGAAGCTCAGCATGACTTACTTTAATATATTTACGTTGATCAAGTGTCATTATATTATACTAACTCATGATTCAGTTCCCAACACTACTTCAAAACATTCATATTTTAAACTCGAAGATTTCAGAATTTAGAAACTAAAATAGTTTCTTTTATGATGTAACATAGATAGCGCGAAGAGATAAATAATCTCAGATGAGAATAGTTATGAATATATCTCCAGAAATATCGAGGATATTTATAATGAAAGATACGATGATATCTTAGAATTTCTAATATCAGAGGATGATGAAGAATATTGTTCACAAGGGTTTAGAGTCAGGAGCAATGTATTCGATAATGGCTTCAACAGATACTGAATCATTTGGATTCTTTGAAGGCAAGTTCAGTCTTTGTGATTTTTCCACAGCCTCCTTCATACTTTGCTCAATCCGTTTTCCAGTTCCAAACCTTCTCTTTTTTTGAGCTTTACCAACACACTATTCTTTATCATCAAAATTTTTACTGTTAAGGTTGTTTACAGTTTTTGCTGCTTCATCAGCATTTTGCCAAGATTCGCAGAACTAGTTCACAGTTTTGGGTGCTTTTCAGAAACTTCACATTCGAAGTTTGTAAGTCTAAGAAATAGACGTTATATGTACACATATAATTTTTTGCGTAGACATGCTGTAAGATTTCAAAATACTGATTGCTAATTCCCAATGATTCGTATGGCAATTCTCGTTACAAGATGCAGATGAGTAAATGATAGGGTTCCAATGAATATAACGATTTTTTCTAAAAATCAAAGATCAGCGAAGTTATTGGTAAGTTTATTGGTAATGTGGTGGAACATAAACGGTTCTCCGGTAATGATGGTGAAAGGGCATCGTATATATTGAGGTTATAATATGACTGTTTCGATTGAAAAGTTGAAGTTGAGTTGTTGGATCTGTGACAAAACTGGCTACTTTGAAAAGGAATCGCAAAGTTATTTTTGCTGATAAATGCCAAAGGGTCTGACACGGATACGTGTTAAATTATGACTTTGGTTTCGAGGGTTTTTCAGGTACATAACTGTGGGTAACATGTGGTTGGATCATCATCTCGATTGTTCATTGTTTGAAGTTGTAGTGACCCGAACTTTTCTATGTTTATATATATTCATTGAGATTGATATTTACATGATTAAATGTTTCCAACATGTTAAGCAATCAAACTTGTTAAGACTTGATTAATTGAAATATGTTTCATATAGACAATTGACCACCCAAGTTGACCGGTGATTCACGAACGTTAAAACTTGTAAAAACTATATGATGACATATATATGGATATATATATAGTTAACATGATACTATGATAAGTAAATATATCATTAAGTATATTAACAATGAACTACATATGTAAAAACAAGACTACTAACTTAATGATTTTTAAACGAGACATATATGTAACGATTATCGTTGTAAAGACATTTAATGTATATATATCATATTAAGAGATATTCATACATGATAATATCATGATAATATAATAATTTAAAATCTCATTTAATATTATAAACATTGGGTTAACAACATTTAACAAGATCGTTAACCTAAAGGTTTCAAAACAACACTTACATGTAACGACTAACGACGACTTAACGACTCAGTTAAAATGTATATACATGTAGTATTTTAATATGTATTTATACACTTTTGAAAGACTTGAATACACTTATCAAAATACTTCTACTTAACAAAAATGCTTACAATTACATCCTCGTTCAGTTTCATCAACAATTCTACTCGTATGCACCCGTATTCGTACTCGTACAATACACAGCTTTTAGATGTATGTACTATTGGTATATACACTCCAATGATCAGCTCTTAGCAGCCCATGTGATTCACCTAACACATGTGGGAACCATCATTTGGCAACTAGCATGAAATATCTCATAAAATTACAAAAATATGAGTAATCATTCTTGACTTATTTACATGAAAACAAAATTACATATCCTTTATATCTAATCCATACACCAACGACCAAAAACACCTACAAACACTTTCATTCTTCAATTTTCTTCATCTAATTGATCTCTCTCAAGTTCTATCTTCAATTTCTAAGTGTTCTTCATATATTCTACAAGTTCTAGTTACATAAAATCAAGAATACTTTCATGTTTGCTAGCTCACTTCCAATCTTGTAAGGTGATCATCCAACCTCAAGAAATCTTTTTTTCTTACAATAGGTTATCATTCTAATACAAGGTAATAATCATATTCAAACTTTGGTTCAATTTCTATAACTATAACAATCTTATTTCAAGTGATGATCTTACTTGAACTTGTTTTCGTGTCATGATTCTGCTTCAAGAACTTCGAGCCATCCAAGGATCCGTTGAAGCTAGATCCATTTTTTTCTTTTCCAGTAGGTTTATCCAAGGAACTTAAGGTAGTAATAATGTTCATAACATCATTCGATTCATACATATAAAGCTATCTTATTCGAAGATTTAAACTTGTAATCACTAGAACATAGTTTAGTTAATTCTAAACTTGTTCGCAAACAAAAGTTAATCCTACTAACTTGACTTTTAAAATCAACTAAACACATGTTCTATATCTATATGATATGCTAACTTAATGATTTAAAACCTGGAGACACGAAAAACACCGTAAAACAGGATTTACGCCGTCGTAGTAACACCGCGGGCTGTTTTGGGTTAGTTAATTAAAAACTATGATAAACTTTGATTTAAAAGTTGTTATTCTGAGAAAATGATTTTTATTATGAACATGAAACTATATCCAAAAATTATGGTTAAACTCAAAGTGGAAGTATGTTTTCTAAAATGGTCATCTAGACGTCGTTCTTTCGACTGAAATGACTACCTTTACAAAAACGACTTGTAACTTATTTTTCCGACTATAAACCTATACTTTTTCTGTATATATTCATAAAATAGAGTTCAATATGAAACCATAGCAATTTGATTCACTCAAAACGGATTTAAAATGAAGAAGTTATGGGTAAAACAAGATTGGATAATTTTTCTCATTTTAGCTACGTGAAAATTGGTAACAAATCTATTCCAACCATAACTTAATCAACTTGTATTGTATATTATGTAATCTTGAGATACCATAGACACGTATACAATGTTTCGACCTATCATGTCGACACATCTATATATATTTCGGAACAACCATAGACACTCTATATGTGAATGTTGGAGTTAGCTATACAGGGTTGAGGTTGATTCCAAAATATATATAGTTTGAGTTGTGATCAATACTGAGATACGTATACACTGGGTCGTGGATTGATTCAAGATAATATTTATCGATTTATTTCTGTACATCTAACTGTGGACAACTAGTTGTAGGTTATTAACGAGGACAGCTGACTTAATAACCTTAAAACATCAAAATATAGTAAAAGTGTTGTAAATATATTTTGAACATACTTTGATATATATGTATATATTGTTATAGGTTCGTGAATCAACCAGTGGCCAAGTCTTACTTCCCGACGAAGTAAAAATCTGTGAAAGTGAGTTATAGTCCCACTTTTAAAATCTAATATTTTTGGGATGAGAATACATGCAGGTTTTATAAATGATTTACAAAATAGACACAAGTACGTGAAACTACATTCTATGGTTGAATTATCGAAATCGAATATGCCCCTTTTTATTAAGTCTGGTAATCTAAGAATTAGGGAACAGACACCCTAATTGACGCGAATCCTAAAGATAGATCTATTGGGCCTAACAAACCCCATCCAAAGTACCGGATGCTTTAGTACTTCGAAATTTATATCATATCCGAAGGGTGTCCCGGAATGATGGGGATATTCTTATATATGCATCTTGTTAATGTCGGTTACCAGGTGTTCACCATATGAATGATTTTTATCTCTATGTATGGGATGTGTATTGAAATATGAAATCTTGTGGTCTATTGTTACGATTTGATATATATAGTTTAAACCTATAACTCACCAACATTTTTGTTGACGTTTAAAGCATGTTTATTCTCAGGTGAATACTAAGAGCTTCCGCTGTTGCATACTAAAATAAGGACAAGATTTGGAGTCCATGTTTGTATGATATTGTGTAAAAACTGCATTCAAGAAACTGATTTCGATGTAACATATTTGTATTGTAAACCATTATGTAATGGTCGTGTGTAAACAGGATATTTTAGATTATCATTATTTGATAATCTACGTAAAGCTTTTTAAACCTTTATTTATGAAATAAAGGTTATGGTTTGTTTTAAAATGAATGCAGTCTTTGAAAAACGTCTCATATAGAGGTCAAAACCTCGCAACGAAATCAATTAATATGGAACGTTTTTAATCAATAAGAACGGGACATTTCAGTTGGTATCAGAGCGTTGGTCTTAGAGAACCAGAAAATTTGCATTAGTGTGTCTTATCGAGTTTGTTAGGATGCATTAGTAAGTCTGGACTTCGACCGTGTTTTCTTTAAAAATGATTGCTTAACATTTTTGTTGGAAACTATATATTTTTAACATATGAATATTATGTGATATATTAATCTCTTAACGTTTTTGATATTATGTGATAGATGTCTATCTCTAGAACAAGTCCCATTGACTCACCTAATAATAATGAAGAGTCAAATGTAAATTGGAATGATTCGTGGACTGATTCACAAGTTCCCGAAGAGGAACCGGAAGAAGAGTCGGAACCGGAAGAAGAATCGGAACCGGAAGAAGAATCGGAACCGGAAGAAGAAATAGAACCGGTGGGGAAAATAATAAAACGGTTAAGTAAAAGAGAATCCTCAACCAACCGACCAAGGTTAATTATGGTCAATGGTGTTTCCGCCAAGGAAGCAAAATATTGGGAGGATTACCAATTCTCCGATGAATCGGATTCCGACGAGAATTCCGATGATGTTATAGAAATTACCCCAACTGAATTTAAAAAGGCAAAAGAAAATAATAAGGGAAAGGGCATAAAAATAGAGAAATCTAATTCCAACCCCGATGAACTTTATATGTATCATCAACCCCCGAAGTCCTTAAGTTGTAACAATGACCCGGGAACCTCTAAACCACCAGGTTTTTCTAAACCAATGTGGACAACGACGGGTCGTATTAGGGGAACATCATATATCCCTAGAAACTTTGCAAAACGAACCAAAACCGAACAAGAAGAAACGAGCGAGTCGGAATAAGATAGTTATATTCGTGTGGTGTAATATATGTAATATAGTGTGCTTATACTTTATGATATATGTAAAAATTGCTTGTATTAATAAGTATTTTTTTTATGAATCTAACTCTTGTCTATTTTACAGTATAAAAACACAAAATGGATAGACAACCCAATATTTTAAGAGACCTACACGGAGACATGATTGATGAAATCTTGTCTAGAGTCGGTCAGAATTCCTCGGCACAACTATTTAAGGCGAGATCAGTTTGTAAGACATTCGAAGAACGTTCCAAGAATGCCCTGGTTTATAAAAGGCTTTCGTTCGGAAGATGGGGGATATCACATTGGGAAATCCATAAGTTACGATGTGTTTACTTAGACGCATATATTGCGGGGAACCCAAATGCTATTTTACGCAACGGGTTAAGAAATTATTTTGACTCAGTATATCCGAATATAGGACTTCGTGATTTAGAAAAAGTGGCTAACATGCAACATAAAGAAGCATGTTATGGTTACGGGTTAGTAATGTTCGCTTCTCACCAAAGTGAGAACAAGAACATCGGGCTACAACTATTAAACAAAACGTTCCCACAAGTAACGGAGTCGGTAATTGGGATAAGAAATGAGGTTTTTAGGTTATTACGAGACTGTTGGTCATTACGTAACCCTCGTCCCTTTGACGATGTTACAACACGCTGTCTTATCAACGGCCATAACGGTTATGTTCCACAAGACCAAGGATGGGAAGTAGTCCTAGTAAAACCAAAATGCATGACTTGTTTCTGGACGTATGAATTACGTGTCTTTATTGCCTTTGCTGAAAGACTTGTGTACTAGCTAGAATTATCTTGACAACTATCTTGTATCAAAGTTATCGTGTGCTATATTTCATGCTTTATGTAAAATAAGCGGTATTGTAAGTTTGTAAAATATTGTATAAAAGTTTGAACGCGAAATATTATTATAATCAGTTTTTCATATAGAATTGTAGTAGTTGAATTGTATATTAGCTACTAAGTATGAACTTAACGGGTAGGTACTACCCGAATTTAAACTTATAAAACGATAATATGAAGAAAAAGCTTTTATAAATGAGTTCATATTATGCTACGAAATACTATTAACTACTCTTAATATTCTGTATGATTAACTTGTTCCATTTGACTATTTTGAAGGAAATGGCACCGACTACTCGACACACCGTGAATATGAACGAAGAGGAATTCCGTACTTTTCTAGCTTCAAACATGGCCGCAGTACAGGCTGCGCTACATACCAACAATAACCTTGGATCTAGCAGTACATGAAATCGTGTAGGATGCACCTACAAAGAATTCACTGCCTGCAAACCTTTGGAATTTGATGGAACCGAAGGACCGATCAGATTGAAACGGTGGACCGAGAAGGTCGAATCAGTGTTTGCCATAAGTAAGTGTACTGAAGAGGACAAAGTGAAGTACGCTATGCATACCTTCACAGGTTCTGCGTTAACATGGTGAAATACCTATCTAGAGCAAGTGGGACAAGATGATGCGTACGCACTACCGTGGTCAGCATTCAAGCACTTGATGAACGAGAAGTATCGTCCCAGAACCGAGGTCAATAAGCTCAAGACAGAACTTAGAGGGTTACGAACCCAAGGATTTGATATTACCACGTACGAAAGAGGATTCACAGAATTATGCCTATTGTGTCCGGGAGCGTTCGAAGATGAGGAAGAGAAGATCGACGCGTTTGTGAAAGGATTACCGGAAAGAATCCAAGAAGATATAAGTTCACACGAGCCCGCCTCCATACAACAGGCATGTAGAATGGCTCACAAACTAGTGAACCAGATTGAGGAAAGAATTAAAGAACAGACGGCTGAAGAGGCCAATGTGAAGCAAGTCAAAAGAAAGTGGGAGGAAAACGGTGATAAGAATCACCAATACAACAACAACAGCAATTACAATAATAATCGCAACAATTATCCCAACAATCGCAACATCAAGCGAAACTACAACAAATGGCCCAACAACAACAACAACAACAACAACAGCAACTACAACAATCATCCCAACAACAATAACAACCGCAACAACAACAACAATCAGAAGCAGCTATGCCAAAGGTGTGAAAAGTATTACTCGGGGTTCTGCACCAAATTTTGCAACAAGTGTAAAAGAAATGGTCATAGCGCGGCGAAGTGTGAGGTCTACGGACCAGGGGTTAACAGAACGAAAGGAACAAATGGTGTCGGAACGAGTAATGGCGGAGCAAGTAGTGTCGGAGCAAGTTATGCCAATGTAGTTTGTTATAAATATGGAAAATCGGGCCACATTATTAGAAATTGCCCGAACCAGGAGAACACGAATGGACAAGGCCACGGAAGAGTTTTCAATATTAATGCGGCAGAGGCACAGGAAGACCCGGAGCTTGTTACGGGTACGTTTCTTATTGACAATAAATCTGCTTACGTTTTATTTGATTCGGGTGCGGATAGAAGCTATATGAGTAGAGATTTTTGTGCTAAATTAAGTTGTCCATTGACGCCGTTGGATAGTAAATTTTTACTCGAATTAGCAAACGGTAAATTAATTTCAGCAGATAATATATGCCGGAATCGAGAAATTAAACTGGGTAGCGAAATATTTAAGATTGATTTGATACCAGTAGAGTTAGGGAGTTTTAATGTAATAGTTGGCATGGACTGGCTGAAGAAGGTGAAAGCAGAGATCGTATGTTATAAAAATGCAATTCGCATTGTACGAGAAGAAGGAGAACCCTTAATGGTGTACGAAGAAAAGGGCAACAGGAAGCTACATCTTATTAGTAATTTGAAGGCACAAAAACTAATAAGAAAAGGTTTCTACGCTGTTCTAGCACACGTCGAGAAAGTACAAACTGAAGAAAAGAGCATCAATGATGTTCCCGTCGCAAAAGAATTTCCCGATGTATTTCTGAAAGAATTATCGGGATTACCCCCACATCGATCCGTTGAATTTCAAATAGATCTTGTACCAGGAGCTGCACCAATAGCTCGTGCTCCTTATAGACTCGCACCCAGCGAGATGAAAGAACTGCAAAGCCAACTGCAAGAACTATTAAAACGTGGTTTCATTCGACCAAGCACATCACCATGGGGAGCTCCTGTTTTGTTTGTCAACAAGAAGGATGGTACATTTAGGTTGTGTATTGACTACAGAGAGTTGGACAAACTTACCATCAAAAACCGTTATCCACTGCCGAGAATTGACGACTTATTTGATCAACTACAAGGCTCGTCGGTTTATTCGAAGATCGATTTACGTTCTGGATATCATCAAATGCGAGTAAAGGAGGATGATATTCCAAAAACTGCTTTTAGGACGCGTTATGGTCATTACAAGTTTATGGTTATGCTGTTTGGATTGATTAACGCACCAGCTGTGTTCATGGACCTTATGAACCGAGTGTGTGGGCCATATCTTGACAAGTTTGTCATTGTTTTCATCGATGACATACTTATTTACTCAAAGAATGATCAAGAGCACGAAGAACATTTGAGAAAAGTGCTAGAAGTATTGAGGAAAGAAAAACTGTACGCTAAGTTTTCAAAGTGTGCATTTTGGTTAGAAGAAGTTCAATTCCTCGGTCACATAGTGAACAAAGAAGGTATCCAGGTGGATCCGGCAAAGATCGAAACCGTTGAAAAGTGGGAAACCCCAAAAACTCCGAAGCATATACGTCAATTTTTAGGATTGGCTGGTTACTACAGAAGATTCATCCAAGATTTCTCCAAAATAGCAAAACCCTTGACTGCATTAACGGATAAAGGGAAGAAATTTGAATGGAAGGATGAACAAGAGGAGGCGTTTCAATTATTGAATAAAAAGCTAACTACGGCACCTATATTGTCATTGCCTGAAGGGAATGATGATTTTGTGATTTATTGTAACGCATCAAAGCAAGGTCTCGGTTGTGTATTAATGCAATGAACGAAGGTGATTGCTTATGCATCTAGATAATTGAAGATTCACGAGCAAAATTATACGACGCATGATTTGGAATTAGGCCCGGTTGTTTTTGCATTAAAGACTTAGAGGCACTACTTATATGGGGTCAAAAGTATTATATATACCGACCACAAAAGTCTTTAACACATATTTAATCAGAAACAACTGAATATGAGGCAGCGTAGGTGGATTGAATTGTTGAATGATTACGACTTTGAGATTCGTTACCACCCAGGGAAGGCAAATGTGGTAGCCGAAGCCTTGAGCAAAAAGGACAGAGAATCCATTCGAGTAAAATCTATGAATATAATGATTCAAACTAACCTTACTACTCAAATAAAGGAGGCGCAACAAGGGGTTTTAAAAGAGGGAAATTTAAAGGATGAAATACCCAAAGGATCGGAGAAGCATCTTAATATTCGGGAAGATGGAACCCGGTATAGGGCTGAAAGAATTTGGGTACCAAAATTTGGAGATATGAGAGAAATGGTACTTAGAGAAGCTCATAAAACCAGATACTCAATACATCCTGGAATGGGGAAGATGTACAAGGATCTTAAGAAACATTTTTGGTGGCCAGGTATGAAAGCCGATATTGCTAAATATGTAGGAGAATGTTTGACGTGTTCTAAGGTCAAAGCTGAACATCATAAACCATCAGGTCTACTACAACAACCTGAAATCCCGGAATGGAAATGGGAAAACATTACCATGGATTTCATTACTAAATTGCCAAGGACTGCAAGTGGTTATGATACTATTTGGATAATAGTTGATCGTCTCACCAAGTCAGCACACTTCCTGCCAATAAGAGAAGATGACAAGATGGAGAAGTTAGCACGACTGTATTTGAAGGAAGTCGTCTCCAGGCATGGAATACCAATCTCTATTATCTCTGATAGGGATGGCAGATTTATTTCAAGATTCTGGCAGACATTACAGCAAGCATTAGGAACTCGTCTAGACATGAGTACTGCCTATCATCCACAAAATGATGGGCAGAGCGAAAGGACAATACAAACGCTTGAAGACATGCTACGAGCATGTGTTATTGATTTCGGAAACAGTTGGGATCGACATCTACCGTTAGCAGAATTTTCCTACAACAACAGCTACCATTCAAGCATTGAGATGGCGCCGTTTGAAGCACTTTATGGTAGAAAGTGCAGGTCTCTGATTTGTTGGAGTGAAGTGGGAGATAGACAGATTACGGTTTCGGAGATTATACAAGAAACTACCGAGAAGATCATCCAAATTCAACAACGGTTGAAAACCGCCCAAAGTCGACAAAAGAGCTACGCTGACATTAAAAGAAAAGATATAGAATTTGAAATTGGAGAGATGGTCATGCTTAAAGTTGCACCTTGGAAAGGCGTTGTTCGATTTGGTAAACGAGAGAAATTAAATCCAAGGTATATTGGACCATTCAAGATTATTGATCGTGTCGGACCAGTAGCTTACCGACTTGAGTTACCTCAACAACTCGTGGCTGTACATAACACTTTCCACATCTTGAATTTGAAGAAATGTTTTGCTAAAGAAGATCTCACTATTCCGTTAGATGAAATCCAAATCAACGAAAAACTTCAATTCATCGAAGAACCCGTCGAAATAATGGATCGTGAGGTTAAAAGACTTAAGCAAAACAAGATACCAATTGTTAAGGTTCGATGGAATGCTCGTAGAGGACCTGAGTTCACCTGGGAGCGTGAAGATCAGATGAAGAAGAAATACCCGCATCTATTTCCAGAAGATTCGTCAACACCTTCAACAGCTTAAAATTTCGGGACGAAATTTATTTAACGGGTAGGTACTGTAGTGACCCGAACTTTTCTATGTTTATATATATTCATTGAGATTGATATTTACATGATTAAATGTTTCCAACATGTTAAGCAATCAAACTTGTTAAGACTTGATTAATTGAAATATGTTTCATATAGACAATTGACCACCCAAGTTGACCGGTGATTCACGAACGTTAAAACTTGTAAAAACTATATGATGACATATATATGGATATATATATAGTTAACATGATACTATGATAAGTAAATATATCATTAAGTATATTAACAATGAACTACATATGTAAAAACAAGACTACTAACTTAATGATTTTTAAACGAGACATATATGTAACGATTATCGTTGTAAAGACATTTAATGTATATATATCATATTAAGAGATATTCATACATGATAATATCATGATAATATAATAATTTAAAATCTCATTTGATATTATAAACATTGGGTTAACAACATTTAACAAGATCGTTAACATAAAGGTTTCAAAACAACACTTACATGTAACGACTAACGATGACTTAACGACTCAGTTAAAATGTATATACATGTAGTGTTTTAATATGTATTTATACACTTTTGAAAGACTTGAATACACTTATCAAAATACTTCTACTTAACAAAAATGCTTACAATTACATCCTCGTTCAGTTTCATCAACAATTCTACTCGTATGCACCCGTATTCGTACTCGTACAATACACAGCTTTTAGATGTATGTACTATTGGTATATACACTCCAATGATCAGCTCTTAGCAGCCCATGTGAGTCACCTAACACATGTGGGAACCATCATTTGGCAACTAGCATGAAATATCTCATAAAATTACAAAAATATGAGTAATCATTCATGACTTATTTACATGAAAACAAAATTACATATCCTTTATATCTAATCCATACACCAACGACCAAAAACACCTACAAACACTTTCATTCTTCAATTTTCTTCATCTAATTGATCTCTCTCAAGTTCTATCTTCAAGTTCTAAGTGTTCTTCATATATTCTACAAGTTCTAGTTACATAAAATCAAGAATACTTTCAAGTTTGCTAGCTCACTTCCAATCTTGTAAGGTGATCATCCAACCTCAAGAAATCTTTGTTTCTTACAGTAGGTTATCATTCTAATACAAGGTAATAATCATATTCAAACTTTGGTTCAATTTCTATAACTATAACAATCTTATTTCAAGTGATGATCTTACTTGAACTTGTTTTCGTGTCATGATTCTGCTTCAAGAACTTCGAGCCATCCAAGGATCCGTTGAAGCTAGATCCATTTTTTCTTTTCTAGTAGGTTTATCCAAGGAACTTAAGGTAGTAATGATGTTCATAACATCATTCGATTCATACATATAAAGCTATCTTATTCGAAGATTTAAACTTGTAATCACTAGAACATAGTTTAGTTAATTCTAAACTTGTTCGCAAACAAAAGTTAATCCTTCTAACTTGACTTTTAAAATCAACTAAACACATGTTCTATATCTATATGATATTCTAACTTAATGATTTAAAACCTGGAGACACGAAAAACACCGTAAAACAGGATTTACGCCGTCGTAGTAACACCGCGGGCTGTTTTGGGTTAGTTAATTAAAAACTATGATAAACTTTGATTTAAAAGTTGTTATTCTGAGAAAATGATTTTTATTATGAACATGAAACTATATCCAAAAATTATGGTTAAACTCAAAGTGGAAGTATGTTTTCTAAAATGGCCATCTAGACGTCGTTCTTTTGACTGAAATGACTACCTTTACAAAAACGACTTGTAACTTATTTTTCTGACTATAAACGTATACTTTTTCTGTATAGATTCATAAAATAGAGTTCAATATGAAACCATAGCAATTTGATTCACTCAAAACGGATTTAAAATGAAGAAGTTATGGGTAAAACAAGATTGGATAATTTTTCTCATTTTAGCTACGTGAAAATTGATAACAAATCTATTCCAACCATAACTTAATCAACTTGTATTGTATATTATGTAATCTTGAGATACCATAGACACGTATACAATGTTTCGACCTATCATGTCGACACATCTATATATATTTCGGAACAACCATAGACACTCTATATGTGAATGTTGGAGTTAGCTATACAGGGTTGAGGTTGATTCCAAAATATATATAGTTTGAGTTGTGATCAATACTGAGATACGTATACACTGGGTCATGGATTGATTCAAGATAATATTTATCGATTTATTTCTGTACATCTAACTGTGGACAACTAGTTGTAGGTTACTAACGAGGACAGCTGACTTAATAACCTTAAAACATCAAAATATAGTAAAAGTGTTGTAAATATATTTTGAACATACTTTGATATATATGTATATATTGTTATAGGTTCGTGAATCAACCAGTGGCCAAGTCTTACTTCCCGACGAAGTAAAAATCTGTGAAAGTGAGTTATAGTCCCACTTTTAAAATCTAATATTTTTGGGATGAGAATACATGCAGGTTTCATAAATGATTTACAAAATAGACACAAGTACGTGAAACTACATTCTATGGTTGAATTATCGAAATCGAATATGCCCCTTTTTATTAAGTCTGGTAATCTAAGAATTAGGGAACAGACTCCCTAATTGACGCGAATCCTAAAGATAGATCTATTGGGCCTAACAAACCCTATCCAAAGTACCGGATGCTTTAGTACTTCGAAATTTATATCATATCCGAAGGGTGTCCCGGAATGATGGGGATATTCTTATATATGCATCTTGTTAATGTCGGTTACCAGGTGTTCACCATATGAATGATTTTTATCTCTATGTATGGGATGTGTATTGAAATATGAAATCTTGTGGTCTATTGTTACGATTTGATATATATAGGTTAAACCTATAACTCACCAACATTTTTGTTGACGTTTAAAGCATGTTTATTCTCAGGTGAATACTAAGAGCTTCCGCTATTGCATACTAAAATAAGGACAAGATTTGGAGTCCATGTTTGTATGATATTGTGTAAAAACTGCATTCAAGAAACTGATTTCGATGTAACATATTTGTATTGTAAACCATTATGTAATGGTCGTGTGTAAACAGGATATTTTAGATTATCATTATTTGATAATCTACGTAAAGCTTTTTAAACCTTTATTTATGAAATAAAGGTTATGGTTTGTTTTAAAATGAATGCAGTCTTTGAAAAACGTCTCATATGGAGGTCAAAACCTCGCAACGAAATCAATTAATATGGAACGTTTTTAATCAATAAGAACGGGACATTTCAGAAGTGTCTTCAGAAATTTTGGAGGGTTTGAACACAGATTGTAATCGTTAATATGCATATGATGTTCTAGCACAGTTTTGAAGTCAAAGTTTAGCTTTGAAAGATGTAGGAATCTAAGAGTGATGATATCGGTTATATCTTGAATTGAATTCTGCGATTTCAAAATTAGAATATATAATTGAATTTGAATGAGTATGGTTGTTTTGATTTCTATGAAAGAATGTATATTGTTATGAAAATAGTGAGTATAGTTGATGATTGCTGAATCAGATTCGAAGAATGTAACATATTAATTGTGAATTTGTATCTCTCTCGGGTATTACCTACCCGTTAAAAGAATTTTCACAATTAATATTCTGTACAAAAAATTTTTTATTACAGTCTTTATGAATATATATATATATATATATATATATATATATATATATATATATATATATATATATATATATATATATATATATATATATATATATATATATATATTCTTCAGATGTAACATAGATTTAATGAGTTAATATTAAATTATACTCATTTGGTTTACGGTTGAAACTAGAACTGAATAATCTCTAAAACTTTAGAAATTACGTAATCTTCGCAGATTATTTCTTCAACGTAAATGAAATCATGTATCAATACTTCATTATTCATTTTTATTGATATATCTTCGGTGAATGGTGTTAGTGTTCGTGGAATTCTTGTGAACTTCGCAAGGTACGAATGATGTTGTCTGAAAGTTTCGAGTACATCGATAATGAAGGTGTAAAATCAAACATATATTTGAATAACACACTTGATTTATTATGAAATGGAATTCATTGAAATGAAACAGAGATTGTAGTTAATGATGGTTAAGTTACTAACGAAGGATGTACATCATAGCTTATTAGTAATATTAATTTACCAAGTAGTATCTACCGTTATTCAATTCATACCGAATAGCTTAGTACAAAAAAAATACATTGTGATTTAAAAATTCATATATATAAAATATACATATAAATTCTTCAGAGGAAATGAGTTAACACTTCATAACTCGTTGATACAATATATCTGTTGATAATTGTGGTGTCGATATTTGAGGGGTTTATAGAGTTTACAGAATTTGTGGTGTTGTAGGCGTTGTGGATGCCAGTAATACTGTTGGTGATGTCGACGGTACTGCTGGTGTTGATGATGCCGATGGTACTGCTGTTAATGCTTGTATAACTTGTGTCGTTTGTAAATCACACACTGTTCCGGTCAGGGTTTCTACTCTAACTGATTTATGGTTAAGGCTAGAATAGATAATCTCTAAACTTTAGAAATTACATAATCGTCGTAGAATGTTCCTCCGATGAAGTTATGAATCAATACTTCGTCATTTGTTGCTGTTGGTATTCCTTGGTATCTATAGGGCATATGATGTCGATGCTCGTGGGACGGATTGTGACGTTGAGGTTTGCGATGCAGTTGTTGTTGGTGGTGGTAATGGTACTGTTGGTGTTGTTGATGATGGTACTGGTCATGTTGCTGGTGCTGCTGCTGGTGTTTGTAACCTTTGCACCATATTCTCCAAAGCCACTACCCGAGCGCGAAGCTCGTTGACTTCTTCTATTACACCGGGGTGATTGTCGGTTCGGACTAGCGGATAAATAAAATCTAAAATTTGATGAAGTATGTAATCGTGACGAGATACTCTGGAAATGAGAGAGAAAATGGTGTCTCGAACAGGTTCGCCGGTAAGTGCTTCAGGTTCTTCGCCAAGAGGGCAATGTGGTGGATGGAAAGGATCGCCTTCTTCTTGTCTCCAATGATTAAGGAGGCTACAAACCCATTTCCAATTCATCCAGAATAGATGATGGCTGATTGGTTGGTCCATTCCAGTCACACTGCTTTCGGAGCTTGAGTGGGATTCCATTTTGGAATCTGAGGGACTTAAACTAATGAAGAATTCCATTTCGTACGATTTAATAAGGATTTTTCACAAAAGATTTCGTAGATTACGGAGGAATTTGCAGGATATGTCAGGCAAAGCTTACAGTAACAGATACGCTAAGATATGAATTAGCAGATACGCTAAGATATGAATTTTGTCTATACACTATTCATGCAATCAATGCAATAAGATGTGTCTAGAATTTAAGAATGATAAGCAGGTAGTTTTTGACACGAAATGATAAGCAAAACTTTTGACATGCAGACACGATCGAAGTCTAGACCCACTAATACATCTAAATAACTATCAGTTAGACACACTAAGGCAAGACCTGGTTCGCTAAGACCATCGCTCTGATACCACCTGTAGAGACCTCTCCTAATCCATCTGGACGATACATTACATTTGGTTACATCGTGAGGTATATGACCTCTATATGATACATTTTACAAACATTGCATTCGTTTTTAAAAGACAATCTTTATTTGCATCACAAGTTGACGGCATGCATACCATTTCATAATATATCCAACCATAATTGACTAAATAATAATCTTGATGAACTCAACGACTCGAATGCAACGTCTTTTGAAATATGTCATGAATGACTCCAAGTAATATCTCTAAAATGAGCTAATGCACAGCAGAAGATTTCTTTCATACCTGAGAATAAACATGCTTTAAAGTGTCAACCAAAAGGTTGGTGAGTTCATTAGTTTATTATAATCGATCATTTCCATCATTTTAATAGACCACAAGATTTCATTTATTCAATAATCATACACTCGCAAGTGTTTAAAATTCATTCATATGGATTGAACACCTAATAACCGACATTAACAAATGCATCTAGAATATCCCCAAACATATGAACATCGAAGTACTAAAGCAGTTCAAATTCTGTGACTTGGGCTTGTCAAGGCCCATAGATCTATCTTTAGGATTCGCGTCAATTGGTGGCAATTATAATAAACACCAATTCTTAGGCTACCAAGTTCAACAAGGGGCGATATCCGGATAACAATTCAACCATAGAATGTAGTTTCGATTACTTGTGTCTATTTCGTAAAATATTTATAAAAGCAACGCATGTATTCTCAGTCCCAAACATATATATTGCAAAAGCATTTAAAAAGGGAGCAAATGAAACTCACAATAATGTATTTTGTAGTAAAAATACATATGACGAAACTGAACAAGTGTAGGGTTGGCCTTGGATTCACGAACCTATATCAATTATATATATTAAAACCTATAATGAACATATAATGGTACTCAATTCAGTTTATATATTAATTATGTAATATATTACTTATTTAAGTAGTAATGTATTTATTGTTCCAAATGTTATATATATCTATATATGTTATTTTTATATTAAATTAGTAAATTAGATATACTTATGATATATGTAATAATTCTATTGTTATATATATATATATATATATATATATATATATATATATATATATATATCTTTTGCTTGTAAAAATAATAATTTACTAGTACTAAAATAATGATAACCATAATAATAATAATCATACTTGGAACTATAATAATAATAATAATAATAATAATAATAATTGATGGTTAATACATATATTAGTTGATAATAATAATAATAATAATAATAATAATAATAATAATAATAATAACACTTAATGATATTGCTTAATAATAATTTAAATGATAATAATAATACTGATAGTAATAATAACTATAATAATAGTAATCTTTACTACTAACAATAATAATGATAAATATATAATTATAATATTATAATTATAATTATAGTAATAATAATAATAATAATAATAGTAAAAGTAATATTATTGATATTAAATAATAACCATAATAATAATGATAATAATAATGATAATTTTAAATATAATATGTTATCACTAATAATATTTGTAATGATAATACTAATACTAATGTTAATAATAATACTAATAATAATCATAATATTAATCTTAATAATAACTAAAATCATAATACTTAATATATCATAAATAACTTATTTAATGATTTAATCATCCTTTATATCATAATATCATAACCATCATATTAATAACACTAATAATAATAATACCTATACTAATACTAATAATAATACATATACTTATATTAATAATAATAATAATAATAATAATAATATTGATAATAATAATAATAATAATTAAAAGGAAGCACAACCTTTGAAGATAAAGCTAAAAAAATTTGCCAACTCCTAGGCTTGAACACATGACCTCTTGATAACCTGACAGACACATAAACTGTCCTGCTGCTACTTACATTTCTGATTGAAACAGATTTTAATTCTATAAAACTTATAAAATGTGTTCTTCATCTTTTTCAGAACCAATAATCGACCAGAATCAAAATCAGCAAATCAGTGAAATGGATTAATTGATTTTTGGATTTTCAAGCGAAAACAAAACAATTTATAAATGTTGATTTTAATTATCAGTCATATGGAAAATGAAAATAAATAAAAAGAGAAAAAAACAGTGAAGAAGCTCGTTTATAAACTCAAGCATTGATTCAACAATCAAGATGGTTTTAGACTTCGATTTCAACATGAAAGTGATAGTAAATCGTTCCTAAAAACTTTATAAATTCTCAATTTAACTTAAAACAAAATAACGAATTTGAATTTTGTGAAGAACAGATCGTTTGACTTTTTGTTTCAAGTCTTTGACTCCAAAATTGATAATCAATACGAAAAATTGAAACTTGTAAATTTTCAGATAGTTTGAGTAATGGATTTCAAACATAAATGCATTTTTAGATTTTTAAAAACGATTCAAAATCGAGCTTTTAAGATTTTCAATTAAGAACAGAGGAAGTCGACGTATTAAAAAAAATTGTGATTAAATGTGCCAATTAGCAGTTGATAGGAGTTGTATATACATATAATGTGATATTGCACGATTACTACAACATATAGATTCGATTGCATTTGTATTGTAGTTAAGATTGGTCGAAAAATTGTTAATCAGGAAAGAAAACAGAATAAAGGTAGACAACGACTTGAAACAGATTTATATTCTATTTTGTTTGATTCTGTTTAGCGACTAGCATAAGGTATTAATGGAATAAGAATTGGACAGGGACGTGTAACAAGCTGTAATCCGATTATCTACAATTATGATTCGAAAGCTTATTAATCAATAAATATAATAGTAATATTAATAATTATATTAATAATAATAATAAGTAATAATAATGATACTAATAATAATAAAAATAATAATAATCATATTATTAATGTTGATAATAATAAAAGATATTATTTTCTATTAATAACAACAACGTTAATATTAATGATAATAGCAATTTATAATAATAATATTTCTTAATGCAAGTAATAATATCTAATAGTGATGAAACAAATAATAATAGTAATGATAGAATCAATGATGATAATAATGCTAATATTAATGATTCTAATAAAATTAGTTATAATACTATTAATATTATTAATGATAATAATGATATTAATAATAAAAATATAACAACTTATACATATCAAATTTTATATATACATATTTATAAATTAATAATATTAATGATACAGATATTAATATCAATATTAATCTTAGTAATAATAATGAAAGTAACAATAATAATATTGATATATCATCTATATTCTAACTTATAATTTTAGATAATATATTAACTTAACATTTTATTACTTATGTAATTCTTATCCTATAAAATAACATATTTGAATTTTTAACATTTATATAGATTATATGTATTTCAATATAATAATATAAATCATATATATATATATATATATATATATATATATATATATATATATATATATATATATATATATATATATATATATATATATATATATATATATATATATATATATTTATATTTATATGTATTCACTTTAATAGTAACTTAATTGTTTTATTATCTTGAATACTATTTTACTTTCTTATTCTAATCATTAAATTGAAATTTTATTATTCCAAATCATTATATTTTTATATTTACATATATTTATTTACAACCAATTGTTCGTGAATCGTCGGGAATGGTCAAAGGTAATTGAATTACATGAACATAGTTCTAAAATTTTCGAGACGCAACATTATAGACTTTGCTTATCGTGTCGGAAACATATAAAGATCAAGTTTAAATTTGTTCGAAACTTTCTGGGTCGTCACATAAATCGGGTATAGTCATCAACAATGACAAGCACATGTTTCCGGCCCCCGAGGCTAGAAATCCTCATGGGCCCACATATGTCCATATGCAATAATTGCAAAGACGATGAAGTACTGAGGTTTTGCTTAAGCGGATGATTTGTCCGTTTTAGCTTACCCATCGCACATGATGGACACACATGATGCTTATCATATTGAAAGCTTGGAGTACCATCAACTAAGTCTTTAGAGGCTAATCGATTAATACCCTTGTAATTCAGGTGTGACATCCGGTGATGCCATAACAATGAATTCTCCTTTGTTGAACGAGTAGCCAAACACATGGTTTCATGTGATGGTGCATCATTGAGGTCAATAGTATAAAGTGAAGCACAACGTTTACCAATAAGGATATCATTTCCATCTGTAGATTGCACCGAGCATTGACGACGTTCAAACAAAACCTTGAGATCTCCGTCAAAAAATTGGCTGACACTAAATAAACTGCACCACAAACCCTCAACATATGAGACCCATTTGAGCGTTATGCCATTCTTCACAAAATCTCCTTAACCCGTTATTGCTGCAATCTCATCATTTCCAAAAGTAACCGTTCCTAGGAATTTGACAACGAAATTGACAAGCAAGGATTTATCGCCCGTCATGTATCGAGAACAACCGTAATTGATATACCAAACACAGACTTCGAAACCCTGTAAACGTTAATTTCCTAGAGTTTAGGTACCTAAAGTTTCTTGGGTCCTCTACGGTAAGTACCAACAACAAACTTTGGATCAACAATGAGATAATCACGTAAAGCAACATGCAATTTAGATAATAAAGCATCATTTAAAAACACATTACATGAAGCATCATACGTAATATCAAGTTTTACATCATTATCAGAAGTCTTAACACACAAATTATTCCATGCAGATGTTTTATTCACAGACGAAAATTAAAAAACATGTGATGATTTCCTAGGTCGACTAGCAGATTGCTTTGGTTTGTTTGCTACTTTCTTAGTCGTGGACCTAGGAACCCATACAAACTTGTAAGTCAAATTTGGATTATGATCTGTGACACGAAAAACATCTCTGTTAGTTAGACGTCCAAACTTTTCAGTTGACACATGAGATGATTGATTTTGCAAAATTTCCAATTTGATTTTACGTTCCTTTGCATCATACTTACTCAATTCAGGTTTAGGACTCTTGTGTTGTTCAGACTTAACTGATCTTGTTAAAAGACTCTCCTTTGATTTATTTGACATTGGAATCATAGGAATCTTTTCAGTTGACACAGAACCATTTTGAGAATGAACTTTCTTGACAACAAATTGCGTTGAAGGTGCAACTTTTGAAACACATTTACTAAATTGAGAACGTAGTGGGTTTTTAAGAATAGTAATGGGTTCTGCATCCTTAGATGTTGTTGTCCCCTTCCCCATCTTAGTAATCCCACAAACATATTTAGACACATTGGTTTCAACAGAAGATGATTGCTTAAGTGTGTTAGCCTGTTTCAGTTGAATTATCTTTTGTTTTAAGCTTTTAATCTCAAGACATAATTCCTCAGCAGAACTATCACCTCACCTTCCTTAAAGTCATAAGTACATTCTTTCTTAGGAAGTGATGGCAATTTATCACACAAAGCAAGCATTTGTTCTAAGGATTTTCACTTAAGATGCAATTCAACATTTTCCTTTTCCAGTCTATCTACCTTACGACTTAAAATGTGTAAAGCGGGTATGCTGGCGTAAAATTCATTCAAAGGATCAATCATTATATCAAAGTCTATCAAGTTTTCAACAGTTGGTTCATCTCGAGGTTCTACCTTTACATCTAAATCAGTTTGACCTAGGGATTCTGTCTCAAAGAAGACAGTTAGTTCATATGCTAGGTCTTCACAGAAAACATTATCAGAACATGCAGGTAAAGCCGGTAAGATTGGTTTCACATCAAAAGTTGGTTCATCAAACACCTCATCTATGGTAATAATGCTAGAACTAGGTTTGCTAAACACTTCATTCTCAAGCATTAAAATGTATTTCTCTAACATGAGTGTAGGGATATAAACCAGTCTACGCTTAGGCACATAATTTTCACGTTGCATATTCTTTTTAGTTTCAACAAGTTCCTTCAAGAAATCAGGATTTGATTTACCCATTTTATCATTGATTTTCTCACACATTAAGCTAATTTGATGGTATTTCCTAGATTTGCGATTAACAATAATATCATCAAAATAAGCATCAGAAGCATGCACAAAATGAGATGGTAAACCAGCTTGAAAGTAATCAGAATGATATAATCCTGAAATTTTTTTGGAAGCATTATCTAAGATATGAGGATCTTCATAACCCAACCCCCACTTTTCACCATGTATCGTTTTTTGTCTATTCATGAAAATTGGTTGTTTTGGAAGTTCCATATCAATGATAGCTTTAGATTGCTCTGTGCGATAGAAGTTTTCCTCATATCGAGCAAGTTGAGCTTTCATTTGAAGAGACTCTTTTGACCATTAAGAAATTTTAATGTTCTTCTCAATTATGGTGTTTTCCAATTGAATAATTTTCTTGTTTAGCTTTGAAAGTGTGGGTTCATGTTGAGTTTTCAAATCAGAAAGATCTTTTTCTAAAAATTGAACTTTTTCTGCAATTCGTTCCGATTTTAGACGATAATCTGTCCTTTCGACTCAGTTTTTGTAGAGCTGAGTTGAACAGTCAAACTTTGCAATACTGATTGTAATTTAAATAAAGATGGTCTGGTCTCAGAAAGTTTGATTTTATCTTTCAAAACCATGTTTTCAGATTTTAAACCTTTAACTTCTTTTGACATTGAGACCAGATTCTTAATCATGTCATTTTGCACTTTTATAAAATCAGGTGAGATATCAGATGATTGTACCTCATCATCATCAGATGTTGAGTCAAAATTCTCCATTGCTTCCTTTGCTTTGATGAGCTTGGTCACCTTGCAAATATTTGCATGTTCCACCTCTAAATCTGAATCATTAGTCCAATTAAACCAAGTATCATCAACCGGTTTCAGCTCTCCTCCTTTTTCCACAATCCTTGCCATCAACATTTTCTTCTTGTAGTAAGCTGCATCCTTTTTCTTAGGCATCTTGCACTCATGAGTGTGATGACCAGCTTTGCCACAATTGAAACAGATGGAATCATCCTTCTTGGAATCATTAGCACGTTGTTGTTTTGATTGATCAGGTTTCTTGTAGTAGGAGGATGAAGATGAGTTCTTGCGTTGATTACTTAATTTTCCTTTGAACTTGTGTTTGTTCAAGGCTTTGGTGAACATGGCTGCCATCTTGAGTAATTCAAGGTGAGAATCATCAACATCAGAAAGATTCAACTCTTCAGAATCGGTTGATTCTTCAACAAGCACTTTCTTGGACAAGCTTTTGGAAGTCGTAAATGATTTGCTCTTCTTTTTAGCAATGAGAGCAAGAGGATCACTTGGAGATGACTCTTTCCTTCCTTCTTGAAGTTTAGACACTTCAGGTTGGTAATGCATAAGAACTCCAACAAGCTCATGAATTGTCATCTTATCAATCTCTTTGGTAGATCGAACAATGGTTCCATAAGGAAGCCAATCAACATTGAGCTTTTTGAGAAATTTCATGTTGAATTTAGCATTTACTTTTATAATCTTGCACCTTTTCAACTCATTGAGGACACCATTGAAACGACGGTAGGTATCCTTGAGTTGTTCTTCAGGTTCCTGCTTGAAATCTTCATAAAATTCCAGAGCCTTATTCAATTTAGTAACATCTGACATGTCTTAACCTTCTTGCTGTCGTTTGATCTCATCCCATATATATTTTGCTGTGGTGTTGCTATCAACATTTTCAAATAACTCATACGGGATAGCTTGCATAACAATGTTCTTTGCCTCTATGTTACCCTGAGCTCTCTCACGTTTATCACCAGAAAGTTCATAGACTGGAATTGGCATACCAGTATTCGGATGATAATCCACAACTGGACCATCTCTCAGAGAAGCCCATATGTACTTTGCTTTCTCACCCTTGTAGTCTATGTACTGAGTGATATGGTAAAGTCACTGAGTGTACTTGCCATCAAACAACACTGGAGGACGGGAATCTGATCCAATGATAAAAGTATCCTGAGTAGACATCTTGAAATTGAGGTAGATTCGGTAAAGATTCGGTATTTCACAAATCTAGGATGAATAATCACAATAATCCAACAAAAATGTCAAATTCGGTATCTGGTTCGGTACTGTAGCAGATTCAGTAAAGATTCGGTACTGTAACAGATTCGGTAAACCAGGTTTTGTATCAGAAACTGATCAGAAATACAATTAACACACCCATATTCAGTATAGATTCGGTAACCACAAGATTTGTAGCCCGAGAACACTTAAAACCAATGAATTAGGTGATACCGAGATCTTGATTTTGAAATGTCCCGTTCATATTGATTATAAACGTTCCATATTAATTGATTTCGTCGCGAGGTTTTGACCTCTATATGAGACGTTTTTCAAAGACTGCATTCATTTTTAAAACAACCATAACCTTTATGTTATCAATAAAGGTTTAAAAAGCATTACCTAGATTATCAAATAATGATAATCTAAAATATACCGTTTACACACGACCATTACATAATGGTTTAAAATAAGAATATATTACATCAAAAATAAGTTTCTTGAATGCAGTTTTTACACAATATCATACAAGCATGGACTCCAAATCTTGTCCTTATTTTAGTATGCAATAGCGGAAGCTCTTAATAATCACCTGAGAATAAACATGCTTAAAACGTCAACAAAAATATTGGTGAGTTATAGGTTTAACCTATATATTATCAAATCATAATAATAGACCACAAGATTTCATTTTTACGACACATATCATATCAGGCATTTCACAAACTGCATAGAGATAAAAATCATTCATATGTTGAACACCTAGTAACCGACGTTAACTTAATGCATAGAATATCCCCAAAATAGAACCTCTCGTCTGTATAATAATCTCGAAGTACTAAACCATCCATAACCTGAATGGGGGTTGTTAAGCCCAATAGATCTATCTTTAGGATTCGCGTCAATTAGGGGCCATTTCCCTAATTCTTAGGTTATCATACTTGAAGGGCAATATTCAGTTTAATAATCCAACCATAGAATGTAGTTTCGCATACTTGTGTCTATTTTGTAAAACATTTATAAAACTGCATGTATTCTCATCCCAAAAATATTAGATTTTAAAAATGGGACTATAACTCACTTTCACAGATTTTTACTTTGCCGGAAGTAAGACTTCACCACTGGTCGATTCACGAACCTATATCAAATATGTACATATATATAAAAGTATGATAAAAGTATATTCACCACATTTATTAAGTTTTAATGATTTAAGTTTGTTAAGTTAGCAGTCCTCGTTAGTAACCTACAACTAGTTGTCCACAGTTAGATGTATAGAAATAAATCAATATATATCATCTTGAATCAATCCATAACCCAGTGTATACATGTCTCAGGCTAGATCACAACTCAAAGTATATATATTTTTAGAATCAACCTCAACCCTGTATAGCGAACTCGAACAGTACAGCATATAGAGTGTCTATGGTTGTTCCAAATAATATATATAGATTTGTCGATATGATATGTCAAAACATTGTATACGTGTCTATGGTATCCCAAGATTACATAATATATGTTAGAATACATGTATAATACAATATAAGTTAGCTAGGATATGATTAGTGTAGATTTGTTATAAAATTTTCGTAGCTACAACAAGTAAAATTTTCCAATTTTTTTTACCCATAACTTCTTCGTTTTAAATCCGTTTTGAGTGATTCAAGTTGCTATGGTTTCATAATGAACTGTATTTTATGAAACTAAACAGAAAAACTGTAAGTTTATAGTCGGAAATACAGGTTACAAGTCATTTACTAAAGAGGTAGTCATTTCCGTCGTAAGAACGACATCTTGATGACCATTTTGAAAAACATACTTTCACTTTGAGTTTAACCATGATTTTTGGATATAGTTTCATGTTCATAAGAAAAATCATTTTCCCGGAAGAACAACTTTTAAATCAAAGTTTATCATAGTTTTTAATTATCAAACCCAAAACAGCCCGAGGTGTTACTACGACGGCGTATGTCCGGTTTTACGGTGTTCTTCGTGTTTCCAGGTTTTAAATCATTAGGTTAGCATATTATATAGATATAGAACATGTGTTTAGTTGATTTTAAAAGTCAAGTTAGAAGGATTAACTTTATTTGCGGACAAGTTTAGAATTAACTAAACTATGTTCCAGTGATTACAAGTTTAAATCTTCGAATAAGATAGCTTTATATGTATGAATCGAATGATGTTATGAACATCATTACTACCTTAAGTTTAGTAGGTAAACCTACTGGAAGTGACAAGAAATGATCTAGCTTTAAAATATTCTTGGATGGCTTGAAAGTTCTTGAAGTAGAATCATGACACGAAAACAAGTTCAAGTAAGATTTCTGCTCGAAATAAGATTGTTATAGTTATAGAAATTGAATCAAAGTTTGAATAATTACCTTGAATTAGAGAGATAACCTACTGTAAGTAACAAAGGTTTCTTGATCTTGGATGATTACTTGGAATGGATTAGAAAGCTTGGAAGTAATCTTGCAATCTTGTAAGTGTTCTTGATTTTATGAAACTAGAACTTATAGAATATATGAAGAACAATTAGAACTTGAAGATAGAACTTGAGAGAGATTAATTAGATGAAGAAAATTAAAGAATGAAAGTGTTTGTAGGTATTTTTGTCGTTGGTATATGGATTAGATATAAAGGATGTGTAAGTTTGTTTTCATGTAAATAATTCATGAATGATTTATAATATTTTTTGTAATTTTGTGAGATATTTCATGCTAGTTGCCAAATGATGGTTCCCACATGTTTAATGACTCATATGGGCTGCTAAGGAGCTGATCATTGAAGTGTATATACCAATAGTATATACATCTAGAAGCTGTGTATTGTACGAGTACGAATACGGGTGCATACGAGTAGAATTGTTGATGAAAATGAATGAGGATGTAATTGTAAGCATTTTTGTTAAGTAGAAGTACTTTAATATGTGTCTTGAAGTCTTTCAAAAGTGTGCTAATACATCTAAATACACTACATGTATATACATTTTAACTGAAGTCGTTAAGTCGTCGTTAAGTCATCGTTAGTCATTACATGTAAGTGTTGTTTTAAACCTTTAAGTTAATGATCTTGTTAAATGTAATTAATTCATTGTTATTATACTTAAATGAGATGTTAAATTGTTATGTTAACATGATAACATGGTGTATTAATATATCTTAACATCATATATATATGTTAAAATACTATTACAACGATAATCGTTACGTATATATATTGTTTCGAAATTCTTAAGTTAGTAGTCTTGTTTTACATATGTAGTTCATTGTTAATATCCTTAATGATATATATAATTATAATTTTATCATGTTAAATATAGTGTAACAATATCTTAATATGATACATCTGTATTTAGTAAGACGTTGTTATAACGATAATCGTTATATATATCGTTTCGAGTTTGTTAACTTAGTAGTCTCATTTTTATGTATATAACTCATTGTTAATATACCTAGAGATATACTTACGTATCATAATATCATGTTAACTATATATATATATATATATATATATATATATATATATATATATATATATATATATATATATCATATAGTTTTACAAGTTTTAACGTTCGTGAATCGCCGGTCAACTTGGGTGGTCAATTGTCTACATGACACTCATTTCAAATAATCAAGTCTTAATAAGTTTGATTGCTTAACATGTTGGAGACATTTAATCATGTAAATATCAATTTCATTTAATATATATAAACATGGAAAAGTTTGGGTCACTACAGTACCTACCCGTTAAATAAATTTCGTCCCAAAATTTTAAGCTGTAGAAGGTGTTGACGAATCTTCTGGAAATAGGTGCGGGTATTTCTTCTTCATATGATCTTCACGCTCCCAGGTGAACTCGGGTCCTCTACGAGCATTCCATCGAACCTTAACAATTGGTATCTTGTTTTGCTTAAGTCTTTTAACCTCATGATCCATTATTTCGACGAGTTCTTCAATAAATTGAAGTTTTTTGTTGATTTGGATTTCGTCTAATGGAATAGTGAGATCTTCTTTAGCAAAACATTTCTTCAAATTCGAGACGTGGAAAGTGTTATGTACAGCCGCGAGTTGTTGAGGTAACTCAAGTTGGTAAGCTACTGGTCTGACACGATCTATAATCTTGAATGGTCCAATGTACCTTGGATTTAGTTTCCCCCGTTTACCAAATCGAACAACGCCTTTCCAAGCTGAAACCTTAAGCATGACCATCTCTCCAATCTCAAATTCTATATCTTTTCTTTTACTGTCCGAGTAGCTCTTTTGTTGACTCTGGGCGGTTTTCAATTGTTGTTGAATTTGGATGATTTTCTCAGTAGTTTCTTGTATTATCTCCGAACCCGTAATCTGTCTATCCCCCACTTCACTCCAACAAATCGGAGACCTGCACTTTCTACCATAAAGTGCTTCAAACGGCGACATCTCAATACTCGAATGGTAACTGTTTTTGTAGGAAAATTCTGCTAACGGTAGGTGTCGATCCCAACTGTTTCCGAAATCGATAACACATGCTCGTAGCATGTCTTCAAGGGTCTGTATCATCCTTTCACTTTGACCATCAGTTTGTGGATGATAAGCAGTACTCATGTCTAGACGAATCCCCAATGGTTGTTGAAGTGTCTGCCAAAACCTTGAAACAAATTTGCCATCCCTATCAGAGATTATAGAGATTGGTATTCTATGTCTGGAGACATCTTCCTTTAAATATAATCGCGCCAACTTCTCCATTTTATCATCTTCTCTCATTGGCAGAAAGTGTGCTGATTTGGTAAGACGGTCGACTATTACCCAAATAGTATCATAACCACTTGCAGTTCTTGGCAATCTAGTAATGAAATCCATGGTAATGTTTTCCCATTTCCATTCTGGGATTTTAGGTTGTTGAAGTAGACTTGATGGTTTCTGATGTGTAGCTTTGACCTTAGAACATGTCAAACATTCTCCTACATATCTCGCAATATCGGCTTTCATACCCGGCCACCAAAAATGTTTCTTGAGGTCCTTGTACATCTTTCCCGCTCCAGGATGTATTGAGTATCTGGTTTTATGTGCTTCCCCAAGTACCATTTTTCTCACATCTCCAAACTTTGGCACCCAAATTCTTTCAGCTCTATACCGGGTTCCGTCTTCTTGAATATTAAGGTGATTCTCTGATGCTTTGGGTATTTCATTCTTTAAATTACCTTCTTTTACGACACCCTACTACGCCTCCTTTATTAGAGTAGTAAGGTTAGTACGAATAATTATATTCATAGCTTTTACCCGCATAGGTTCTCTATCCTTTCTACTCAAAGCATCTGCTACCACATTTACCTTCCCCGGATGGTAACTAATCTCGAAATCGTAATCATTCAATAACTCAATCCACCTACGCTGCCTCATGTTTAGTTATTTCTGATTAATTATGTGTTGGAGACTATTGTGATCGGTATATATAATACTTTTAACCCCATATAAGTAGTGCCTCCAAGTCTTTAATGCAAAAACAACTGTGCCTAATTCCAAATCATGGGTCATATAATTCTGCTCGTGAATCTTCAATTGTCTAGATTCATAAGCAATTACTTTTGTTCGTTACATTAATACACAACCGAGACCTTACTTTGAGGCATCACAATATATCACAAAATCATCATTCCCTTCAGGCAATGACAATATAGGTGCCGTAGTTAACTTTTCCTTCAACAATTGAAACGTTTTCTCCTGCTCATCCTTCCATTCAAACTTCTTCCCTTTATGCGTTAATGCATTCAAGGGTTTTGCTATTTTGGAAAAATCTTGGATGAATCTTCTGTAGTAACCAGCCAGTCCTAAAAATTGGCGTATATGCTTCGGAGTTTTCGGGGTTTCCCACTTTTCAACAGTTTCAATCTTTGCCGGATCCACCTGAATACCTTCTTTGTTCACTATGTGACCGAGGATTTGAACTTCTTCCAACTAAAATGCACACTTTGAAAACTTAGCGTACAGTTTTTCTTTCCTCAACAACTCTAGCACTTTTCTCAAATGTTCTTCGTGCTCTTGATCATTGTTTGAGTAGATAAGTATGTCATCGATGAAGACAATGACAAACTTGTCAAGATATGGCCCACATACTTGGTTCTAATTTTTTTTACCCATAACTTCTTCGTTTTAATTCCGTTTTGAGTGATTCAAGTTGCTATGGTTTCATAATGAACTGTAATTTATGAAACTAAACAGAAAAAGTATAAGTTTATAGTCAAAAATACAGGTTACAAGTCATTTACTAAAGAGGTAGTCATTTTCTTCGTAAGAACGACATCTTGATGACTATTTTGAAAAACATACTTCCACTTTGAGTTTAACCATAATTTTTGGATATAGTTTCATGTTCATAAGAAAAATAATTTTCCCAAAAGAACAACTTTTAAATCAAAGTTTATTATAGTTTTTAATTTTCAAACCCAAAATAGCCCGCGGTGTTACTACGACGGCGTATGTCCGGTTTTACGGTGTTCTTCGTGTTTCCAGATTTTAAATCATTAAGTTAGCATATGATATAGATATATAACATGTGTTTAGTTGATTTTAAAAGTCAAGTTAGAAGGATTAACTTTATTTGCGAACAAGTTTAGAATTAACTAAACTATGTTCTAGTGATTACAAGTTTAAATCTTCGAATAAGATAGCTTTATATGTATGAATCGAATGATGTTATGAACATCATTACTACCTTAAGTTTAGTAGGTAAACCTACTGGAAGTGAAAAGAAATGATCTAGCTTCACAAGATTCTTGGATGGCTTGAAAGTTCTTGAAGTAGAATCATGACACGAAAACAAGTTCAAGTAAGATTTCTGCTCGAATTAAGATTGTTATAGTTATAGAAATTGGAAGTAATCTTTCAATCTTGAAAGTGTTCTTGATTTTATGAAACTAGAACTTATAGAATATATGAAGAACACTTAGAACTTGAAGATAGAACTTGAGAGAGATCAATTAGATGAAGAAAATTGAAGAATGAAAGTGTTTGTAGGTGTTTTTGTTCGTTGGTATATGGATTAGATATAAAGGATGTGAAAGTTTGTTTTCATGTAAATAATTCATGAATGATTTATAATATATTTTTTTTTTATTTTGTGAGATATTTCATGCTAGTTGCCAAATTATGGTTCCCACATGTTTAATGACTCACATGGGCTGCTAAGGAGCTGATCATTAAAGTATATATACCAATAGTATATACATCTAGAAGCTGTGTATTGTACGAGTATGAATACGGGTGCATACGAGTACAATTGTTGATGAAAATGAATGAGGATGTAATTGTAAGCATTTTTGTTAAGTAGAAGTACTTTGATATGTGTCTTGAAGTCTTTCAAAAGTGTACTAATACATCTAAATACACTACATGTATATACATTTTAACTGAGTCGTTAAGTCATCGTTAGTCGTTACATGTAAGTGTTGTTTTGAAACCTTTAAGTTAACGATCTTGTTAAATGTAATTAATTCATTGTTATTATACTTAAATGAGATGTTAAAGTGTTATGTTAACATGATAACATGGTGTATAAATATATCTTAACATCATATATATATGTTAAAATACTATTACAACGATAATCGTTACGTATATATATTGTTTTGAAATTCTTAAGTTAGTAGTCTTGTTTTACATATGTAGTTCATTGTTAATATACTTAATGATATATATAATTATCATTTTATCATGTTAAATATAGTGTAACAATATCTTAATATGATACATATGTATTTAGTAAGACGTTGTTATAACGATAATCGATATATATATCGTTTTGAGTTTCTTAAATTAGTAGTCTCATTTTTATGTATATAACTCATTGTTAATATACCTAGTGATATACTTACTTATCATAATATCATGTTAA
Organism: Rutidosis leptorrhynchoides; assembly: GCF_046630445.1. Lineage (NCBI taxonomy): Eukaryota > Viridiplantae > Streptophyta > Magnoliopsida > Asterales > Asteraceae > Rutidosis > Rutidosis leptorrhynchoides. The sequence goes on from NC_092335.1 coordinate 327,227,308, forward strand.
CTATATATATATATATATATATATATATATATATATATATATATATATATATATATATATATATATATATATATATATATATATATATATATATATATCATATAGTTTTTACAAGTTTTAACGTTCGTGAATCGCCGGTCAACTTGGGTGGTCAATTGTCTACATGACACTCATTTCAAATAATCAAGTCTTAATAAGTTTGATTGCTTAACATGTTGGAAGCATTTAATCATGTAAATATCAATTTCATTTAATATATATAAACGTGGAAAAGTTTGGGTCACTACAGATTTGGTATATCACTCGGTAGTCAGATTCTGTATGATTTTGAATGCAAACACAATCCAATTTCTTTGAATTAGATTTAGTAACCTTGCTGCACAAGGAAATAAGTTAGTATCCCACAAAATATCAAAGATACCTAATGTATAGGATATCGAATGTCAACTGTAGCAGTTGACAATACCGAGTCTAAGTATGAAAACTTAGAAATTCAAACGAATCTTTTCTCAAACCGCACCAATTAGCTGCGTATGATCAAATCGAATGTGAAAGAATCACAAACACACCACTATCTGCAACACTTGAAGGATTGATGAAATTAAACCGTCAAAAATGTGATTAAACACCTCACGATCACAACTGAAACCTCAAACCTTTACTAAAATACAGAATCAAGCTGGATTTGATCAATACCGAGAGTTTTAGCCACGAACTCTAAAAATCAACTTGATTCTTCATGATTGATGTTAAAAAGCTGTAATGATGATCGAAACTCTTTCTAATCAACCTAATACACCTTCGCTGGACTTATCACAAGAATTTGAACGTCAGATTATCAGATTTGAATATACCGAATCTGATTCAATATACCGAGAGTGCTCAGATTCTATAATCTTCAATCTCTGGATTGATCTAGTGATGTAATATCACTCCCTGGAAGCTCTGATACCAAATGATAGGACAGATCATGTTGAGATTAGAAGAAAAGACAAGTTAGAATGAGATTTGGTATGTATGAAGGAGACTCGGTATGAGAGAGAATCAACAAGATTTACATTCCACAGCTTCTAGAACTCATTTACAATGCAATGGCTATCTAATTAGGACTACTTAGATTCCTTATATAGCCCTCTTCTAAGGAACCTTCATTTAAGCATATTTCACATTAACACTATACAACTTCGGGGTCCTAACACAATCAATAACCTAAGGTTAACAAATTTCAAAGAAATAACCAACCTTTTCACTATCGTTACCCACCTTAATTGACTTACGATCAACCACTTCCACTTACTGGACCACCAGCTGAGGAGAATTCCCCAACTACCCAAGTTACGAAAGTAGCCAACCCTGCTCTCGAGACTGATGATCAGTTGACTCAGTTCATTCAAGGACAACAATAGCTAAATCAGAGAACCGCGTCTAGACAACATCAGACAGAGTCACTTATGCGAAACCAATTAGCTCTGCTCAAATGTCTAGAAATACAGAATCGGACAGTTATCACAACGCGTTGAAACCCACCACAAGGAAGATTACCTAGTTATACTATCCAAAATCCCAACATAGAGGAAGCTAAGCAAATGGATTCCATAATCCTAAAGGAAGAATCAACGAGGAGGTCAACTAAGCTCAAGAACAAATCAAAAAATATTTAGAAGCTGCCCGCTCAAACACCAGTTCGTGTACCTTATCCTGGAAGGCTACTGGAAGAACCATCCAAGCTGGATACCTACAAGTTTAACGGAAAATTCCTGGACACCATGTCCAAAGTTCCCTACCAGAAGAGATACTTACGAAGGCTTCTCTCTACGAAGGAAAGGATACTAGATTCCAACAAAATTCCACTGAGTGAAGAATGCTTAGCATTTCTCAGAAATTCTCTACCAAAGAAGCTATGAGATATGGGCCGATTCATTTTCCCATGTTCAATCTACCAATCCAGAACCATTCATGCACTATCAGATTTAGGAGCAAGTATCAACCTCATACCCTATTATCTCTATAAGAGATTAGAGCTAGGAGACTTGACACCAACCAAAATGACAATCCAATTTGCCGATCACACAATTCGATATCCTAAGGGCATAGTTGAGAACGTCTTGGTGAAAGTCGATAAATTCTTGTATCCTACGAATTTCGTAGTGATGGATATTAAGGAAGACCTACATACGCCAATAGTATTATGAAGACCTTTAATGAACACGGCTAGGACTGTCATTGATATGTACAATCAAACCTTGATATTACGATCACATGAGGAGAGCGTTACCTTTAAAATTGACCGACCAACCGATCTTTCTGGACAGGCAGAGATATTTGCTATTTCCACTGGATAGATCACTTCCAATGATGAGTCCCCACCACCAACCGATGATACGAAATGGGTGTCGAATCACAGTCTGCTGACGATCTAGAAATGGAAGAGGAGGATCCCAGTAAAGAAATAAAGGAAGAGAAAGAGTCTAAGGAGGAAGAAGAGGTGGGAGACATAGAGAAAACTGCAACAGTATCCTCTCTAAGCTTGAAAGCAAATCACAATTGTCATGAAGAATTAATGAGGCTAGAGATGAAAGATCACAGTTTAATAATTTGTTTCAAGAAGAAAACTGATAAGTTGCCGAAGTTAAGGATATAGAGATTGACCCTGCCAGTGTAGAAGTGAAACACCAGAATACGGAAAAAGCCCGTTCATCAGACGAATCCACAAATGAAAACTATACCGATGATGACAAGGAAGAAGAGAAAAATAAATACATTCAGGACGATTCATATTCCCCACCAGCAGTAGCAGATCAAGAGGAGTCAGACTCTTCTTCAAATCACTCAGAGATACCAGTCATATCTTATCATGCCGACTTGATAACCTTCATCAATGATACCAATGAATTTGAAGATATTTCGAAGCCATCTGTAAATCAACAATCGCTTTCACACCTCGTTTAAAGTATCAGATTAAGGCTATCGAAGATGAATACAACCTTTATTTCCCAAAAGAAGATGATAATGTTGAAACTTAGAAGGGCGCATTCAAGACTTTATCAATACTCTTCACGATCATATCTACCATGAATAAAGGCAACGAAAGCATAATTTAGTGGTTCACACTATTCTCAAGACAAGATTTTGTCGAGATCAGAAGATCATTTACTCTAAGGTTTACAACGCCTTAGCTGGATCTGCACTCCCGTTCTCAGCAAACCAACGAGCACTACTGACTCTTATCCGGAAGCATATGGATCATTCCACCGGACGCCCGACTTATCACTCTGATTCGCAAAAGATCGAGGATATTGATAGCCTCTTCATTCTCTTAGAAAAAGATAAATTCGAAATCACACCAGACAGACTAGTGATCTACGTAACAATTGATCACCATGCTTATCTAAATATCAAGGAATTACGAGATGTTGTAGCAGAAGAAGGAAGACGCAACAATCCGTTTTCACATCTGGACTTTAAAGTTTTCCAGATGGATGTCAAATCTGCATTTCTCAATGGGAAGCTGCAAGAAGAAGTCTATATCAAGCAGCCTCCTGGTTTTTCAAGAAGTAAATATCCAAACTATGTCTACAAATTAAACAAAGCTCTTTATGGCCTGAAACAGGTACCTAGAGCATGGTATGAGACACTTCATGTGTATCTCACTAGATTAAATTTTAAAGTTGGAACAATTGATACCACTCTTTTCTTAAAAGAGATAGATGGTGATCTCTTACTGGTACATATACATGTGGATGATATTATTTATGGTTATACAAATGAAAAACATTGTCAAGAATTTTTAAAACTTATGCCAAGGACATATGAAATGAGTTTACAAAGAGATTTGCAATACTTTCTTAGTTTACAAATCAAACAACTTTATGATGGAATCGTTATAAGTCAAGATTTATATCTCTGATATGTTAAAGAAATTTGTTCTGACCTATTTAAAAGACATAGAGACTCCAATGGCAGCATCTATTAAAATAAATGCTGATCCCACTAGTGAACCAGTCAATATCACTAAATATAGAGGTATGATCGGGTCCCTACTTTATCTTATAGCCAGCAGACCAGATCTTATGTTTGCCACATGTCTTTGTGCCAAATATCAAACTGATCTTAAAGCGTCACACCTGCTAGCAGTAAAACGGATATTTAGGTATCTAAAGGGTACTCCCAAACGTGTTCTCTGGTATCCCAAAGACCAAGAATTTGAACTAATTTTGTACTCAGATGCAGACTTTGCAGGTTGTTAAATAGACAGGTGATATCTCTCGAATTATATATATTTTACGCCCCATATTTATATATCTTTCAGTTATTTATGGTCTTAAAAGTATTGAAATTATATTTAAAACGAGTTCTTTGAGCTTCAGGTAACAATTGTTGAAAAGAAGCAAAAACTAGAAAAAAACAAAGGAAAAATGAAGATTTAAGCATGAAGCCGCTAGCATGATGGAACAGAAGCAGCCGGCTTCCCCTCAAAGATTCCATAAAGTTCCAGAGTTGATAACAAAAATCGAAGAACTTGGTGGCCAAGAAAAAGAAAACCAAGCCGCCGGCTTTACACTAAAGCCACCGGCTTTACACTAAAGCCGCCGGCTTGAGTCACATGTTTAATTCATCTTGCTGCCCAAGTTTAGTTAAAATTGGAAAATATTCTCATCTTGATCCGGAAGCAATCAAGCCACCGACTTCACACAGAAGCCTCCGACTAAGTTATACAGAAGTTAGCAACATATGCTTCAAGTTCAAGTTTAACGTAGGCCCCCCTCTAAGTTACTGGGAAGCCGCTGGCTTCACATACAAGTCACCTGCTTGGAATGGCGGTTGCTGGATCCTATAAATTGATGTGTTGGGTTCAGTTTTCAGTAGTCGGTTTTTGTATTCTGCATTCAGATACAAAGTTATGAATTTATTAGGGAGTTATTCAATTAATCTTTTGCTTTCAAATCCTTTATGTAGGTATGAGTTCATTTAATTCCTCTTGTCTTTTATTTATTGTTTCTACTTTGGTTATGGGCTAATAGCCTTAACATGTGCTTGAACTAATGTAACACCTTGTGATCATTGCATAAACAGTTGAACAAATCAGAAAAAACAGATCTGGCATATGAAGCCGCCGGCTTCATACACCAGAACGCCGGCTTTATTCAATTAACATACAGTTTTAGTATGAACTAAACTCGTATGATTTAAAACAGTGTTCGACAAAAGTATTTAAAAGAACCAACGAAGCTTCCGACTTCATTGTCCAAACCGCCGGATTCCTCTACTTAGTATAAAAATATTACTTTTGACAGAATTTATGTTTTAACTGTTATGACTTATGTCTGATTAAAATACCACTGTTGAATAGTTTGGTTTAATAAAAACAATTACTATTAAGTTTTAACTAGAACATCACTAGGATTAAACTTAATAAACTTTGATACAATAGTAAATCAGATTTTTATAATGGTGAGGGTTATAGCTAGTAACTATAATCAGGGTTTGATTAATCATATTAAACTTTATATCAGGTCTTAAGCATACAGTAAATCTAGAAATCTATTCTAGGATTATCCTGATCATTAATCTGAGTCAAGCCTAATTATAAATGCAATTACGATCAAGGTGTGAAAGGTTCAAGCACGTGTTTCATTTAATATTTTTTATTCCTTTAATTTATTTACTTGTAGTTTATTTGTTTCTTATTTCTTTGTTAAATTAATACAGCCAAATCTTAAATTAAAACTTATATCCTTTGAATCCACCCGTTCTCTTGGGACGAACCTTAACTTGCTAAATACTATATTACATCTGATCGGATTTTGTTGCTCGTTAGGGTGTTAAAAGTAAAAATTGAATTAGGACATTATAAAGTTAAAAGTTGAATTAAAAGCACTTCTGCACACACTTTTGACACATCAACAGGAACAGTAGTACTGGTGGTTGCCAGCTACTAGGTGGCAGGCTTGTCAGCTGGACCAGCAAAAAACACAATACTGTGTCCACATCTACTACAGAAGCAGAATATGTCTCTGCTGGTAGCTGTACTGCTCAAGTGCTATGGATGCAAAGCTAGCTGAAGGACTATGTTGTTAATTTTACAAAGACTCCAATCTACTGTTATAACACCAGTGCCATTGCCATCACCAACAATCCTTTGATGCACTCAAGTACCAAGCACATTGACTTTCGATACCATTTCATAAGGGATCATGTTCAATATGCTTCAATGCTTCTCTCGTTGTCTTAGGCTCAATCTCTGAAATATGACATGCATACTCAAAGAAAGCAGCACCAGCTATCATATGAGCATCAACTTGACTATCAAATTGAACTTGTCTTCTCGTTCTGACACTCGCATTTGGATCACCAATAATATTCTCTCTAGGATGATCAGCTATCGTTTTGGGAACTGGTTGTGCAGGAACAGGGATCTCAGGTTGCAAATTTGTTTCATCTGCCATATCCTCAGGATTCTCTTAACTTTCACTTGAGACATCAGACTCACAAGTATCATAAACTGGATCAATTTCCTAATCCAGTTCTGGTATAGGCTCAGGAATAGATGGTGATGGGACTGGAGTTGAAGTAGATGCAGATACGTCCGTTGCATTCTGTAAATCAAACAACATTTGTAACCCTACATCACTTTCCACATGATCTGGAGCAAGATTGAATAAATTAATTAACTCATCATAATTGTAGATCCAAGGATGACTCTTTGGAGCAGCTTTCTTTGAATATCTTTGAACATCAACTTCAGACCATTCTTCCATACATCTTGATTCATTGTTGAAACCCCGCTTATTAGGAGAACTATACCCAAGAAACACTCTGGTTATAATTTATCATCATACTTACTTATTGGTTTTCTGTTCAAAATGGTACAAGGAGCATCAAAAGGTTCTAGATGCTTCAGAGTAGGTTTCCTCCCATGAAGCAACTCATAGAAAGCCTTTACCAAACATTTTACTATCAATACCCAATTCCTAGTGTAGCAAGCATTTGCAACTGCTTTGTCCCAAAAATGAACCGGTAGAGATGAGTCTACTAACATCATTCTAGCTGTCTCAATTAGCACTCGATTCTTTCGTTTAGCAACACCATTCATCTGAGGAGTATATGGAGAACTAAATTGCATATTAATACCCTTTTCAATACAGAAACCTGTAAGGTACTGATTTTTGAATTAAGTTCCGTTATCGTATCGTATCTTTCTTACTTTGAGATTAAAACCTGTTTCTAATTTGTTGATTAGCACTTTTACATTCTCAAAAGTCTAAGATTTTTCTTTCAGAAACATTACTCAAGAGAATCTTGAATAATCATCAGTTACAACCAGACAGTACTTACTCCCATCAATGCTTTCAAAACGTATTGGACCAAATAGATCCATGTGCAACAATTCAAGTGGAGCAAAGATTGGAATGTAATTGATCAACTTATGAGTTTTCTTGCGTGGTTTTCCCTTCTTATAAGGTATACATGTATCTGAAATCTGAAAGGATCGAACATCAATGCCTTCCACCAGGTTATTGTGAATAAGGTGATTCATTTTCCGTAAGCTCATATGTCCCATGTGTTTGTGCCAAGCGATAGAGTCTTTTTCAGTTGCCTTTGAAACAAAAGGTTGATTATACGCTGCAGTTGAAGTTGCAATGTTCATATCTAGCACATACAGATCAGCCTGTGTCGGAGCCTTCATTAGAATCATCTCCGGTGTAATCAAAAACTCTGGCTTTAAAATATAGCTATAATCTTCATCAAATGCAACTTAGAAAGATTTCTCACAGATTTACGAAGCTGATAACAAATTGTTTGCAAGTTCTTGACAGTAATTCGCTTTATCGAAACTCACTTTCATTCTTTAACAACCCTTGGGCAGTAATTGACCATCCTTATCTCCAACAAAAGTAAGATAACCTCCTCTTATAGGTTGAACATTCGAGAGCAGAAATAGTTGTCCTGTCATATGTCTCGAAGCATCGCTATCCACTATCCAGGTGTTATTTAAAGGTACCCTGGTTCCCTGCACTTCAATTTAAAATAATTAATTGATAATGGGAACCCATGCCTCAACGGCAGTAGGTTGACCATTAACACCCACAGCTTAGAATTCCATCCAATTCCCATTTGATTCTCGAGGAATTTCATCGTGAGAAACCACTAACTTTGAAAGTTTAGTAGGAGGTGTATCATTCTTTTGTTGTCTGACATTTTTCTCAGTAGATTGACACGCCCTTTGTTTCGTGAAAAATGTTTTAACGAAGCATTCTCTCAGAAGGTGTTTTAACCTTTGGTTCATCGGGTTTATTTTGATCACCAGAATTGACAACATTTGTCACTATATACCTTTTAGGATCTTTACTCTTCACATGAGAAATTGGCCTGTTGAAATTCTTTCTCTTTGAAACAGAATAGACAACATTTGTCTTAACATTCTTTGTAGGAATTTCATCATTAACAGGTGAACCTGTTCTTTGAACATATGATGACTTAACTTCATACTTTGTCAGGTTAATCTTCTGTCTAGGTGATCGATACCTTCTTGGACAGTAATATGACATGTGTCCAAACACACCACAATTAAAGCATTGACGATACTCTCTATGTTTCCTGGAGTGATTCATAATATTTGAATCTGAATTTGAAGGATCTTGTGTTTTTGCAAACACAGGAGAATCATTTGACTTCTCTTTCGGAATAGATTTAGGGGTAACAAGAGGAACTTGTCTATTAGCAAACTTTGGATTTCTTAGAATCCGGACAGGATCTCTAGGTGTTATCACCTTTCTTTTCTCAGTTCTATTCCCTAGACCATCCTTTTTATCTTCTTCATGATCTAATGAACCTTCTGTTGATTCATTTGAAGTCTCATTCTCCTTTGGGTTAACATAATCCTCATAACTTGGGGGTATGCAGTCGTCTGGTTAACCATTTATAACTTCTAAATTATACAAGTTTTTCATAATATTTTCAGGAGTTATCTTGGTATTTTAAACTCAATTTCAATACTTAAACACGCAAAAATGGGTAAAAATGAGAAAAAGGTATTTTTAATGTTTTATTTGAGAAATGTGTTAAACATAATTAAAAACAGACAAAAGTTGCAGAAAAGGCTATGAAGCCGCGGGCAAGGATCAAGTGAAGCCGCCGGCTTAGTCAGCATTCAGAACATTCTAGATAAATCCTGAAAAAATGTAGAAAATCGAATAACTTGGGGATCAAACACTCAAGCCACTAGCTTATAATTAAAGCCGCCAAATTAGTCCCAGTTTTGTGTACGTAAGGCAACTAAATCAAAAAGATCACGGATGACTGAAGCCACCGGCTTGTCACTAAAGCCGCCAGCTTGGGCACAACATATACGCATTTTTATGGTTTGAATATTACGTTTTAATTGGAGAAGAAGTTGTGACAACCCAGAAATTTCCGACCAAATTTAAACTTGATCTTTATATGTTTCCGACACGATAAGCAAGGTCTGTAATGTTGAAATCTCAAAAACATTGAACTGTGTTCATGTAATCAATTACCCTTTGACTGTGCTCGACGATTCACGAACATTTATGTGTATATAGATATATATAATATAGTTATATTAATTGAAAACGTTAACAAAGTATTAGATGTATAATACTATACATAAACGTATTTGTTTCAATATATGTTTAATATATTTATCGACAGAATTAAAAGATAATAATAAATGATTGAATTATCAGATACATTGTGATATGATTACGAGTCTATGTTATGAGGTCCACTGTGATTTAAGAAATCTATTTTTTTTGACAACATTCGGAAAATGGTAATGTGATTTATAAGTAAGAACAAATGTGTCAATTAACGGAAACTAGACAAGGGTTAGTGGAAATTCCTGATTAATTTCCAATTCATGTTTTATAATATTTTCCTTGTGACCTTGATAAGATAACTATGTTAACTTTCATTTTATTTAATGTGAAAGTAAGAACGTAGAGTGTAAATAACTTAGATGTTGGATATTGACAAGTTAAGTAACTCGACATTTTTCATTAAGATGATTTCATACGTTTATTTAACCTTTGGACTTTATCCCATACTTCACCAACAAACTGTAATTTAAAAACTTAAAACCTATTATGAATATATAATTTTATTTTTCTAAAACGTTTTATGATATAACGATTTCCATTATTTTAAACTTTTAACAAAATGATTCTTAAATATATTTAGTTTTGGAAAACAAAATTATCATATTTATTTGATTTAGTTCCAAATGTACAAAAACGCTTTCAGTTTAAAAAGAACTTTATTATTAAAACGTATATAACTTTTATAAATATCTAGAACCACTTTTGACAACTCATTTCTTAACCAGTATGATAAAGATAACGATATTTATATATTATTTTATTAAATATATATAATGATTTAAATTAATATTATATATTTATACGCGTGTTATACGTACATAGTTTTATACTTTAACTATACTTTAACTTTACCTTTTACTTTACTTTTACTTTACTTTAACTTTAATAATTCACTTTAATAATTCATACTTTAATAATTCACTTTAATAATTCACTTTAATAATTCACTTTAATAATTCATACTTTAATAATTCATTTTAATAATTCATACTTTAATAATTCACTTTAATAATTCAAAAATCTATTATAAATAGAATTCAATAGGTTTCATTATTTCATAGAAACTTGAAAATATATTTCTCTAAACACTCTCAATCGATTTACATATATATATTTACTCAGTATTATTTCAAGATATTATTAGTATACATGAAATACTACGACGGAGTTATGTTCAGGCGATTTCAAAATAAGTTTTCAAACGGGATAGAGCTAAGGAAATTATAGGTTATAGCTATGGAGATTATGGGTATTGTTCGAGGGTATTGCTCGTGAGGCCAACCTAACGTTTATCATTTTCGTTGCGTCTACGTACTTTCCTGCAATATTGAATCACAATATTGATACGTGAGCATTCATATTTTAACTTTTATATATTATTAGTGTATCCCTGACTAGTGCTCGAGTAGATAGGATTATACATGCTTGTACGTTTATTATTGTCGTTAGATAGGTTATGTTGAATCCTGATTTATATACATATGCTACTGAGATAAGGTATATGATATGCATGTCATTGAAAAGCTGGCAAAAAATTAATAACTTTTCATTTAGAACTCATGTGATTTCGAGGAACGGATTAAAAGATATAGTCAACTGAATTATTATTACTTTTAGTATATTTAATATTAAAATAATTATTATTACTATCGTCGTTATTATGTCGTTATAATTACTATCTAATTATTATTATTATTATTATTATTATCATTATCGTTATTAATAAAATGTATTATCATTAAAAATTATTATTTTTTATTATTATTACTATCGTTACTATCGTTAAAGTTATAATTAGTATTATTATCATTATTATTATTATCATTAAAATAGTTATTAGTATTATTATTATCATAATATTTATTATTATTAGTATTATTATAATTAAAACTAATATTAATAACATCTAATTATTATGATTACTATTATTATTATTATGAACGCGATATAAAAGACAACTAAAAGCTATTAACAAATTAATTAGGAAATAATAAGTATAAGTATCATGATGAAATTAAAATATTGAAAGACATTGATTTAGATAAAAATATCGTTTTCATTATTTTTACTATTAAAATTATTATTAATATTAAAACTATCATCTTACCAAGATCATCATTTTTAATAGAAATATCATTGTTATTATAAAATATCATTATTATTATCATTTAGTATTATTATTTAATTATCATTTTGAATAGAATTATTATCTTTATAAAATATTATTATTATTACTGTTAATATTAAAAAGTATCGTTACTATTATCATGAATAGAATTATCATTTATCATACTTAATATCATTTTTAGTAAATATAAATATTGTTATTTTTATTAGAAGAATAATGATAATTATTATTATTATTACAAAATAATACAACTTTTACTCATTATTATTACTATCAATATTATTTTATCAAATAAATATATAACACAGAGACATTTTACCACTCGTAATATAATTACATTAAATTTTACAGATCACTATATTTTTATGATATTAAGTGAACTTTATAAATTTTATTATTTAAGATATATAAAAGTATATTTTTATCATATATAAATTGTAATATAAATTTTTATTATTAATAAATGACTTATATTATTTTCTCTAATAAAATCTGATAAATATATTTAAATATATAAAACAATTATTTAAATTTCATATTGAACATGTATGGACCTGTAAATCATTTTGGGTTAAATCAACTTTTGTTAACTTTTACATATCGATCTCGAGCATTAGGATTGTGATACACTACGACCTGACCTAAATTGTTAGACAATTATTGACCAACATATATATATATAATTAATATAGGTTCTTGAATCCAAGGCCAACCTTACACTTGTTCAAGGACGCCATATGTATTTTTACTACGAAATACAGTATTGTGAGTTTCATTACTCCCTTTTTAAATGATTTTGCAATATATATTTTTGGAACTAAGAATACATGCACTTTTATAAATATTTGACGAAATAGACACAAGTAATCGAAAATACATTCTATGGTTGAATTGTTATACCGGATATCACCCTTGTTGAACTTGGTAGCCTAAGAATTGGTTTTTATTATAATTGCCACCAATTGACGCGAATCCTAAAGATAGATCTATGGGCCTTGACAAGCCCCAGGCAGAGAATTTGAAGTGCTTTAGTACTTCGATGTTTATATGTTTGGGGATATTCTAGATGCATTTTGTTAATGTTGGTTACCAGGTGTTCAATCCATATGAATGAATTTTAAACACTTACAAGTGTATGATTATTGATTAAATGAAATTTTGTGGTCTATTAAAATTATGGAAATGATTGATTACGATAAACTAATGAACTCACCAACCTTTGGTTGACACTTGAAAGCATGTTTATTCTTAGGTTTGAAAGAAATCTTCCGCTGTGCATTTGCTCATTTTAGAGATATTACTTGGAGTCATTCATGGCATATTTCAAAAGACGTTGCATTCAAGTCATTGAGTTCAATAAAGATTATTACCAAAGTAAATGACAGATTAGGTCATTTATAGTTTGGATGTTATGGAATGGTATGCATGCCTATTAACTTTCGATGAAATGAAAGCCTGTCTTTTAAAAATGAATGCAATGTTTGTAAAATTTATCATATAGAGGTCAAATACCTCGCGATGTAACCATATGTTATTGTATTCGATCTTATGGATTTGGACGGGTCGTCTCATGTGGTATCAGAGCGGTGGTCCTAGCGAACCAGGTCTGCATTGGTGTGTCTAACTGATAGTCGTTAGGATGCATTAGTGAGTCTGGACTTCGACCTTAGTTGCATGTCAAAAGTTTTGCTTATCATTTTATGTCGGAAATTACCTGCTTATCACTCTTAGTCTAGACACATCTTACTGCATTGATTGCATGAATAGTGTATAGACAAAATTCATATCTTAGCGTATCTAATAATATCTTAGCGTATCTATTACTGTATACTTTGCGTGGCATATTCCGTAAATCCCTCTGTAATCTACGAAATCTTTTGTTCTATATATATATAGATATTCTATGTAATTAGAATACCATCCGATAGCCAGAAATCATTTCATTTCGAAAAATCCTTTATTCAATCGTACGAAATGGAACTCTCCACTAGTTCAAGTCCCTCGAATTCTGAAATGGAATCCCACTCAAGCTCCGAAAGCAGTGTGACTGGAATGGATCAACCAATCAGCCATCATCTATTCTGGATGAATTAGGGATGGGTTCGTAGCCTTCTCAATCATTGGAGATAAGAAGAAGGTGATCCCTTCCATCCACCACATTGTCCTCTTGGCGATGAACCTGAAGCACTTACCGGCGAACCTGTCCGAGACACCATTTTCTCTCTCATTTGCAGAGTGTCTCGTCACGATTACATACTATCTCAGATTCTATATCTTATTCACCCTCTCATCCGAACCACTGATCGTCCCGGTGTAATAAAAGAAGTCAACGAGCTCTGCGCTCGAGTATTGGCTTTGGAGAATATGGTGCAAAGGTTACAAGCACCAGCAACATCACCGGCATCAACAATACCACCATCAGCAACACCAACAGTACCATCACCACCACCAACACCAACATCCGCATCCCACACCTCAACATCACAAACGGTACCTCGAGCATCAACATCACACACACCATAGATACCAAGGAGTACCAACAACAACAAAAGATGAAATATTGATTCATAATTTCATCGGAGAAATATTCTATGGTGATTATGTAATCTCTAAAAGTTTTAAAGATTATTTATTCTAATCATAACCATAAACCAAGATGAATGGATGGATAGAGATGATACAGGGAAGAATAGAAACCCTGACAAGTATGATGCACGAATTACAAGCTAGACTTGTTACCAGCAGCATCAACAGTACTGTCAGTATCACTAGCATCGTCAGTACCTCCAGCATCACCATTAGTATTACTAATACCAGCAACACCTGTAACACTACAAGCTCCACCAGTTACATAACCACAAACGATAACAACACCACAATCACCTATGGATATATTGAAATAATGAGTTATGAAGTATTAACTCATTATTTTCAAATAATTTATATATTATATAAATTTTGGAAACATAATATGTAGTGACCCGAACTTTTCCATGTTTATATATATTAATTGAGATTGATATTTACATGATTAAATGTTTCCAACATATTAAGCAATCAAACTTGTTAAGACTTGATTAATTGAAATATGTTTCATATAGACAATTGACCACCCAAGTTGACCGGCGATTCACGAACGTTAAAACTTGTAAAAATGACATGACGATATATATATGGATATACATATGGTTAACATGAGATTATGATAAGTAAGTATCTCCATAAGTATATTAACAATGAATTATATACATATAAACAAGACTACTAACTTAAGGATTTCGAAACGAGACATATATGTAACGATTATCGTTGTAACGACATTTAAATATATATATATATATATCATATTAAGATATATTAATATATCATAATATCATGATAATATAATAATTTAACATCTCATTAGATATAATAAACAATGGGTTAACAACATTAATTGAGATCGTTAACTTAAAGGTTTCAAAACAACACTTACATGTAACGACTAACGATGACTTAACGACTCAGTTAAAATGTATATACATGTAATGTATTTAGATGTATTAAAATACTTTTGGAAGACTTCAAGACATATATCAAAACACTCATACTTAACGAAA
Source organism: Rutidosis leptorrhynchoides (assembly GCF_046630445.1). NCBI lineage: Eukaryota > Viridiplantae > Streptophyta > Magnoliopsida > Asterales > Asteraceae > Rutidosis > Rutidosis leptorrhynchoides. Next base: position 327,242,655 of record NC_092335.1, read on the forward strand.
ATGGTTACAGTTACTTTCCCATTCTTTTCTTTCATCAAGAATTCTAGTAGTATTCTTACCCGTATTATACACAGCTTCAAAACGTACTTACTATGGGTATATACCAATAGGAACTAGCATGGGATTCCACTCTTGATTATGTCATGTATTACTAATCAATTTTAACTTCTACCATGAGCTAGTCAACTAACTAGAACTCCTTTTAACCCCACTCACCACTCACCAATTACCACTCATCATTCACTCCATTTCACTTCCAATTCTCTTTCTAATTCTCTCTCAACACACACACACTATTATGAACGTATTTTTCCAGTAGTTAATCATCATCTTCATCAAAAATCACTTCAAGCATCAAGCTATAATCATCATAGGAAGAACACTTCAAAAATCCCTTCAAGTTTACTAATTTACTTCCAAGCTTTCTAATCCATTCCAAGTAATCATCTAAGATCAAGAAACCTTTGTTATATACAGTAGGTTATCTTTCTTATTCAAGGTAATATTCATATTCAAACTTTGATTCAATTTCTATAACTATAAACTATCTTAATTCGAGTAAAAATCTTACTTGAACTTGTTTTTGTGTCATGATCCTACTTCAAGAACTTTCAAGCCATCCAAGATCCTTTGAAGCTAGATTATTTCTTGTCACTTCCAGTAGGTTTACCTACTAAACTTGAGGTAGTAATGATGTTCATAACATCATTCGATTCATATATATAAAACTATCTTATTCGAAGGTTTAAACTCGTAATCACTAGAACATAGTTTAGTTAATTCTAAACTTGTTCGCAAACAAAAGTTAATCCTTCTAACTTGACTTTTAAAATTAACTAAACACATGTTCTATATCTATATGATTTGCTAACTTAATGATTTAAAACCTGGAAACACGAAAAACACCGTAAAACCGGATTTACGCCGTCGTAGTAACACCGCGGGCTGTTTTGGGTTAGTTAATTAAAAACTATGATAAACTTTGATTTAAAAGTTTTTATTCTGAGAAAATGATTTTTATTATGAACATAAAACTATATCCAAAAATTATGGTTAAACTCAAAGTGGAAGTATGTTTTCTAAAATGGTCATCTAGACGTCGTTCTTTGGACTGAAATGACTACCTTTACAAAAACGACTTGTAACTTATTTTTCTGACTATAAACCTATACTTTTTCTGTTTAGATTCATAAAATAAAGTTCAATATGAAACCATAGCAATTTGATTCACTCAAAACGGATATAAAATGAAGAAGTTATGGGTAAAACAAGATTGGATAATTTTTCTCATTTTAGCTACGTGAAAATTGGTAACAAATCTATTCCAACCATAACTTAATCAACTTGTATTGTATATTATGTAATCTTGAGATACCATAGACACGTATACAATGTTTCGACCTATCATGTCGACACATCTATATATATTTCGGAACAACCATAGACACTCTATATGTGAATGTTGGAGTTAGCTATACAGGGTTGACGTTGATTCCAAAATATATAATTTGAGTTGTGATCAATACTGAGATACGTATACACTGGGTCGTGGATTGATTCAAGATAATATTTATCGATTTATTTCTGTACATCTAACTGTGGACAACTAGTTGTAGGTTACTAACGAGGACAGCTGACTTAATAAACTTAAAACATCAAAATATATTAAAAGTGTTGTAAATATATTTTAAACATACTTTAATATATATGTATATATTATTATAGGTTCGTGAATCAACAGTGGCCAAGTCTTACTTCTCGACGAAGTAAAAATCTGTGAAAGTGAGTTATAGTCCCACTTTTAAAATCTAATATTTTTGGGATGAGAATACATGCAGGTTTTATAAATGATTTACAAAATAGACACAAGTACGTAAAACTACATTCTATGGTTGAATTATCGAAATCGAATATGCCCCTTTTTATTAAGTCTGGTAATCTAATAATTAGGGAACAGACACCCTAATTGACGCGAATCCTAAAGATAGATCTATTGGGCCTAATAAACCCCATCCAAAGTACCGGATGCTTTAGTACTTCGAAATTTATATCATATCCGAAGGGTGTCCCGGAATGATGGGGATATTCTTATATATGCATCTTGTTAATGTCGGTTACCAGGTGTTCACCATATGAATGATTTTTATCTCTATGTATGGGATGTGTATTGAAATATGAAATCTTGTGGTCTATTGTAATGATTTGATATATATAGGTTAAACCTATAACTCACCAATATTTTTGTTGAAGTTTTAAGCATGTTTATTCTCAGGTGATTATTAAGAGCTTCCGCTATCGCATACTTAAATAAGGACGAGATTTGGAGTCCATGCTTGTATGATATTGTGTAAAAACTGCATTCAAGAAACTTATTTTGTTGTAACATATTTGTATTGTAAACCATTATGTAATGGTCGTGTGTAAACAGGATATTTTAGATTATCATTATTTTATAATCTACGTAAAGCTTTTTAAACCTTTATTGATGAAATAAAGGTTATGGTTTGTTTTAAAATGAATGCAGTCTTTGAAAAACGTCTCATATAGAGGTCAAAACCTCGCAACAAAATCAATTAATATGGAACGTTTTTAATCAATAAGAATGGGACATTTCATAATATATCTTTTAGTACTAAGCTATTATGTATGTATTGAAAAAGGGGTAAATACTACTCGGTTAATTCATATTCATATGACTAATATGTTATAATATACATCCTTCTTTAGCAACTTAACCATCATCGACTACAATCTCTGTTTCAAATTCAATGAATTCCGTTTCATAATAAACTAAGTGTAGTATTCAATTACATATTTGATTTTACACCTTCGATATACTCGAAACTTTCTAGGCAACATCATTCGTATTTTATTCCACGAGCACCAACATCATTCACCGAAGAAATATCTATAAAAATAAATAATGAAGTATTGATTCATGATTTCATTTACGTTGAAGAAATAATTCGCGAAGATTAAGTAATTTCTAAAGTTTTAGGAATTATTCAATTCTAGTTCCAACAGTAAATCATTCGATTTTAATTTAATATTAACTCATTAAATCTATATTACATCTGAAGAAAATATACATACATTTTCATAAATATTGTAATAGAAATTCTCTTGTACAAAATATTACTTGTGAAACTTTTAACGGGGAGGTAATGCCCGAGAAATATATAAATTCACAATTAATATGATACACTGTACATTCTTCAAATCTAAATCAAAAGTCATCCACTATATTCACTACTTTTACAGCGATACACATTCTTTCATAAAATTAGGACAACCATTTTCATAAATTACATATCCTGATTTTGAACATATCAGAAATCCAAGTCAAGATTTAGCAGAAGCTATCACTCTTAGATCCCTACATCTTTCAAAGCTATACTTTGACTTCACAACTATGCTAGAACATCATTTCTATTCATAGAACCTAGAAAAGTATTTGTATCATATGAATATTAACGATTACAATCTATGTCCAAACCCCTCAAAATTCCTGAAGACACTTCAAATAAAGAACAATCGAGATGATGATCCAACCACATGTTACCCACAGTCATGCACCTGAAAAACTCTCGAAACCAAAGTCATAGTTTAACACGTACCCGTGTCAGATCCTTTGGAATTTATTAGCAAAAATAACTTTACTATTCTTTTTCAAAGTAACAAATTATATCACAGCTCCAGCAAGTCAATTTCGATTTTCCATCTGAAGTAGCCTTATTATAACCCTGATATATACGATTACCCTTTTGTTACCAGAGAACCTTTTATATTCCATGACATTATCAGCAGATGTAGCAGCAACTTCGTTACCCTTTGGAGTAAGTCTCTCCGAAAAATCATTATATGTACTCATTAAAACCCCATCATCTACTCATCTGCATTCTGTAACAATAATTGCCATACCAACTATCAAAAATCATCAATCATCAATCTCGAATCTCGCAACATTTTCACTTCAACAGTTATATATATACATATAACGTACTTACATACTTTGAATGTGAAGTTTCTGAAAAACACCTCAAACTGCGAACTAGATCTCCGAATTTTGGAAAAATGCTGATGAAGCAACAAAAACTGTAAACGACCTTAATAGTCGAGAGTTTGATAATAAAGAGTTAGGTGTTGGAAAAGATCAAAAAAGAGAAGGTTTGGAACTGGAAAACGGATTGAGCAAACTATGAAAGAGGCTGTGGACAAATCACAAAGACTAAACCTGCCTTCAAATGTAGTGACCCGAACTTTTCCATGATTATATATATATTAAATGAAAACTATATTTGCATAATTAAATTTTTCCAACATGTTAAGCAATCAAAATTGTTAAGACTTGATTATTTGAAATGAGTTTCATGTAGACAATTGACCACCCAAGTTGACCGGCGATTCACGAATATTAAAACTTGTAAAAATTATATGATGATATATATATGGATATATATATTATATATATAGTTAATATGATATTATGATAAGAAAGTATCTCACTAGGTATATTAACAATGAGTTATATACATAAAATGAGGCTATTGAATTAAGAAAACTTGAAACGATATACATAACGATTATCGTTATAACAACGTCTTACTAAATACATATGTATCATTTTAATATATTAATACACTATGTTAACATCATGAAATGATAATTAAATATATCATTAAGTGTGTTAACAATGAACTACATATGTAAAAACAAGACTACTAACTTAAGGATTATGAAACGAGACATATACGTAACGATTATCGTTGTAACGACATTTTAATGTAAATATATCATATTAAGATATATTCATACATTATGTTATCATGATAATATAATAATTTAACATCTCATTAGATATAATAAACAGTGGATTAACAACATTAAATGAGATCGTTAACTTAAAGGTTTCAAAACAACACTTCCATGTAACGACTAACGATGACTTAACGACTCCGTTAAAATGTATATACATGTAGTGTATTTAAATGTATTTGAACACTTTTAAAAGACTTCAAGATCCATATCAAAGTACTTCTATTTAACAAAAATGCTCACAATTACATTTCCATTCATTTTCATCAACAATCTTACTCGTATACACCCGTATTCGTACTCGTACAATACACAGTTTCTAGATGTATATAATATTGGTATATACACATTAAAATCTGCTCCTTAGCAGCCCTAAATGATTAAGGAACATGTGGAACAAATCATTTGTCAACTAGCATGAATTATTTAGCATGAAAACAAACTTAAGAATCTTTTATTTCTTTATAATGAGTAAAAATGTTTTTATGCATGCACACCATTTTTTCATTCCAATTTCCACTCCAAATTCTCTCTCAAAATACTCCTAACTTCATACTTGATCATCTCCAAGCATTTTCCCCATCTTTTAGCTTCATTTACAAGCTTTAATCATCATAAAAACAACCATTCAAGAACACTTCAAGAAATCTTTCAAGATTACTTCCAAGATTTCTAATCCATTCCAAATAATCATCTAAGATCAATAAACCTTTGTTATTTATTGTAGGTTATCTTTCTTATTCAAGGTAATACTCATATTCAAACTTTGGTTCAATTTATATAACTATAACAATCTTATTTCGAGTGATAATCTTACTTGAACTTGTTTTCGTGTCATGATTCTACTTCAAGAACTTTCAAGCCATCCAAGAATCCTTTGAAGCTCAATCAATTTTTGTCACTTTCAATAGGTTTACCTACTAAAGTTAAGGTAGTAATGATGTTCATAAAATCATTCGATTCACACACATATATATATATATATATATATATATATATATATATATATATATATATATATATATATATATATATATATATATATATATATATATATATATATATATATATATATATATAACTATCGTATTCGAAGATTTAAACTTGTAATCACTAGAACATAGTTTTGTTAATTCTAAACTTGTTCGCAAACAAAGTTAATCCTTCTAAATTTACTTTTAAAATTAACTAAACACATGTTCTATATCTATATGATATGCTAACTTAATGATTTAATACCTGGAAATACGAAGAACACCGTAAAACCGGACATACGCCGTCGTAGTGAAATCGGGTGCCGTTTTGGATTAGAAAAATAAAAAGTATCTTAATCTTTGAATTGGAAGTTTGTTTTTTGGAAAAATAATATTAGATATGAACATGATACTATATCCAAAAATCATGGTTAAACACAAAGTGGAAGTATGTTTTTCAAAATGGTCATCAAGATGTCATTTTTCGACGGAAATGACTACCTCTTTAAAAAATGACTTGTAACCTGTATTTTCGACTATAAACTTATACTTTTTTCTGTTTCGTTTCATAAATTTCAGTTCATTATGAAACCATAGCAACTTGAATAACTCTAAACGGATTTGAAACGAAGAAATGACGGGTAAAACAAAATTGGATAAACTTGCTAGTTTTAGCTACGAAAATTTTGTAACAAATCTAGACTAAACATATCCTAACTAATTTATATTGTATTATACATATTATGTAATCTTGGTATACCATAGACACGTATACAATGTTTTGACATATAATATCGACCCATCTATATATATTATTTGGAACAACCATAGACACTCTATATGCAGTAATGTTTGAGTTAACTATACAGGGTTGAGGTTGATTCCAAATATATATATATACTTTGAGTTGTGATCTAGCCTGTGACGTGTATACACTGGGTCGTGGATTGATTCAAGATAATATAAATTGATTTATTTCTGTACATCTTACTGTGGACAACTAGTTTGTAGGTTACTAACGAGGACTGCTAACTTAACAAACCTAAATCATAAAAACGTAATAAAAAAATGTTGTGAATATGTTCCGATCATAATTTGATATATATGTACATATTTGTTATAGGTTTGTGAATCGACCAGTGGCCAAGTCTTACTTCCCGACAAAGTAAAAAATCTGTGAAAGTGAGTTATAGTCCCACTTTTTAAATCTAATATTTTTGGGATGAGAATACATGTAGTTTTATAAATATTTTACAAAATAGACACAAGTACTTGAAACTACATTCTATGGTTGAATTATTAAACCGAATATGCCTCTTTTTAGTCTGGTAATCTAAGAATTAGGGAACAGACACCCTAATTGATGAATCCTAAAGATAGATATATTGGGCTCAACAAACCCCATCCAAAGTACTGGATGCTTTAGTACTTCGAAATTATCATGTCCGAAGGGAGTCCCGGAATGATAGGGGATATTCTATATGCATCTTGTTAAGGTCGGTTACCAGGTGTTCACCATATGAATGATTTTTATCTCTATGCAGTTTGCAAAATGCCTGATACGAGATGTGTATTTATGAGAAATGAAATCTTGTGGTCTATTATTACAATTTGATAAATATATAGGTTAAACCTATAACTCACCAACATTTTTTGTTGATGTTTTAAGCATGTTTATTCTCAGGTGATTGTTAAGAGCTTCCGCTGTTGCATACTAAATTAAGGACAAGATTTGGAGTCCATGATTGTATAATATTGTTTAAAAACTGCATTCGAAGACATATATTGATGTGTAATATTATTGTAAACCATTATGTAATAGTCGTGTGAAAATGCTATATTTTAGATTATCATTATTTTATAATCGTTGTAACATTTTAAAAGTTATGGTTTGTTTTAAAATCAAATGCAGCCTTTGAAAAACATCTCATATAGAGGTCAAAACCTCACAACGAAATCAATTAATATGGAACGTTTATAATCAATATGAACGGGACATTTCAGTTGGTATCCGAGCGTTGGTCTTAGAGAACCAGTAATTTACATTAGTGTATCTAATCGAATTTGTTAGGATGCATTAGTGAGTCTGGACTTCGACCGTATTTTCTTTAACAACGATTGCTTAACATTTTTTTGTTGGAAACTATATATTATTAACATGTAAATATTATGTGATATATTAATCTCTTAATGTGTTTGATATTGTGTGATAGATGTCTACCTCTAGTAAAAATTTCATTGACTCACCTAATAATAATGAACAGTCGAATATATATTGGGAAGACTCACAAATTCCCGAAGAGGAACCGGAAGAAGAGGAACCGGAAGAAGAAGAGGTTCCGGAGGAGGAAATATTAGAAACCACTGAAAAACAAATAAATAAAAGAAAACCCTCAACCAATGGACCAAAATTAATAATGGTCAATGGTGTTTCCGCCGAGGAAGCAAAATATTGGGAAGATTACCAATTTTCCGATGAATCGGATCCCGACGAGGATTCCGATGATGTTATAGAAATTACCCCGACACAATTTGAAAAGGCAAAAGAAAATAATAAGGGAAAAGGCATAAAAATTGAAAAACCCGAGTCCAACCCCGATGACCTATATGTTAACATGAAATGTCCCGATGCAAAATACCGTCAACACCCGTATTTTTTAAGTTTTAGCTATAACTCGGGAACATCTAAGCCACCGGGTCCTTCTAGACCATTTGTGAAAAGAACGGCTCGTATTAGGGGAGCACCATATATCCCTAGGAAATTAGCAAAAAAAACCAAGTCCGAAGAAGAAGAAACAAGTGAGTCGGAGTAAAGAGTTGTAATCATGCTGTGTAATATATGTAATATAAGTGTGCTTGTACTTTCTTGTTGTATGTAAAAATTGGTTGTATTATTTGATAATTATCTTTTACGAAAACTCAATGGACGTTAAGGATAGACAACCAAAAATTTTAGAAGACCTATCCGGGGACATGATTGATGAAATCTTGTCTAAAGTCGATCAGAATTCGTCGGCACAATTATTTAGGGCAAAATTAGTTTGTAGAACATTTAAAGAATATTCCAGGCATGCCTTAGTTTATAAAAGGCTTTCATTTGAAAGATGGGGTATATCACATTGGGGACACCGTAAGTAACGCCCTGTTTTCTTTAAAGCGTTAAATGCGGGGAACCCAAATGCAAATTTATGCTACGGGTTAAGAACCTATTTTGACTCAACATATCCCAACGTATGACTTCGTGAGTTAGAAAGAGCTTCTAACATGGAACATAAAGAAGCATGTTATGCTTACGGGTTAGTGATGTTCGCTTCTCACCAAAGTGAGAAAAAGAAAATCAGATTACAACTTTTAAATAAAACCTTCCCACAAGTGACGGATTCAGTAGTTGGGGTGAGAAACAAGGTTTTTAGATTATTATGGGGCTGTTGGGCATTACAAAACCCTCATCCCTTTGACGACGTTACAACATGCTGCCTTGTCAACAGCCACAACGGTTATTGTTAACACCTATTTCCTTATGAGGTAAGGCTTAGTATGTCAACAAGATACTAGAAGTAATCTAGCTTTAGGAGGGCGGAGTGTTGCCGATTGATTTTTACCCTCAGGAAATAATCCCTGCAGACCCGGTTCACAAGTATAGAAACTTGTGGGGTGGCTTAATCAATCTGTCGTCCGTAGAGCGTAAAAGTGCTAGCCGGATGACTTCTAGTGAGAGAAAGTAGAGAGAGAAAGAGAAGTGAAGTCTCAGCTCTCAAAGTTGTCAGAATATCTGAACTATGTAAAATGACGACCCAAGGGGTCTATTTATAGTGTCAGATCCACCAGATTGCTCGGGGACACGTGTCAGATGATGATACGTTCTGTTATTCGTGATCCGTAATTTACGCTGAAGGTGGCGTTCTCCGGCCAGGACTTACGTGCTAGGCGGCCTTCAGGGCTTACTCATGACGGAGCAGCCTGTACAACGGAAAATGCTGGACGGTTAACTCCACAAAAATGTTGTTTCCAGCCTTCCTGATGCTACTTTTATGTAACCATTATGCCTTTTATGTGTGTATACGATAGGATACACCATTAAGTCCCCCCAGTTTAATGACTTAAGCATTTGAAGAATGATTAAGTGGTTAAACTTTTGAAAACGCATGCTAAACCAGCCTGTTCATTGCCCACTTGCATCGGGGAAAACATTTTAGGCATTAAATGCAGACGAGTTTTACTGACGCTGTTATGATTAAATTTTTACGGCTGAGATCATCCACGTGCCTCCAGCTGTAAAAAGTGTTATTTCGTACCCTTCGTTTAAACTCACCCCTACACGTGTCTTAATCGTGGCCATAAAAATTGCATAGATGAAATCCTATAAAAACCGTCATAACCCTATTACCATCACTTTTTTACTTTTGCCAAGATCTAAAAAGCATATTTCTCCCCCAAATCTTCATCGCCTTCTTCAATCTTCAACTTTTTAAGGTTTACCGTCTTCCAAGGTCAGTACACTTCATCTTACTGCTATTTTCTTCTTGTTAATATCTTTTACTGTATTATCATGGCTTCTACACGGAGTACTGGCCAAGAGCACGCTAAGCCTTCTTCGTCAAATACCGCTGACATCCCAGAAGTTAGCACGATGTCTTCATCATTGACAAGTGAATATTTAGATGGATTAAAGATTGCCTTCCGCCATCTCAATCAATACAACCCTGTTCTTCCCACCAATAGACAAACTGCTGACAACCCTCCTGAGGGGAAAATTACTTTATACGCCTTACAAATTACCCACGGCAACCTCCGTGTTCCCCTTACTAACTTTCTTCTTCACCTTCTTAGATATTATAAGGCCTGTCTTAGTCAGATGCATCCCCACGGCCTTCAAAAAATCATCCTTTTTGAAATGTACTGTAATGCTATTAATATAAAGTCTCGCATTAAAGTTTTTATCTCTTTGTATAGAATTTGCACAATTAGTGATTGCTGGCTTACTATTGATAGTAAGAAAAATAACCATTTTGTTGGTCTGAATAGAGTTTCAAATATGAAGGACTGGAAAAGTCCATTTTTCTTTATTGATGAGACCGTTATTCCGGAAGAGTACTCCGTTGTCTGGGAATGGGGTGCTATTGATGCTGGTATAGGAAAGGGCGTTAAGATTTCTCCCTCAGAGCAGCGGATAGTAAATAGCTTGAAAGAGCTCCGTCTACCGCCCAGATCATACTAAAGGTATGAGGGAATTCTTGTGCTGTGCAAAGTGAGTCAAGAATGGCCAAGCAATTCTGTGCCAGTACTTCGTGAGAAAAACCAGGGTAGGATGTGATATGATCATCCTATTATATATATAGATTTGTGTCTATTGTTTGTCATGTTTACTTATATTGCTGTTTATGTGTAATTTTTGCAGCCAACTCCGTGATGCAAGTTCACTCTGCTCTTTTATCCGATGATCTTGATGATGATGTAGAGGTCACTGCTCGTGACAAAACTGCTGAAGAGCTAGAGGCGGAGAGAGTTGCAGCTGAAACTAAAGCTGCTGCTGATGCTGCTGTTGCTACTGAAAAGGGGAAAGAAATTGATGTGAGCAGCTCAATCAGTGAATCCAAGTCTGAACATACAGACACTGAGCGGACAGCGGATGATACCACCACCACTGATCAACAAACATCGGGGTCAGTTGACATCACGGGTGAAACTAACCCCACTCCTCCTCCAACCCAAAAGACAAGAAAGAAGAGCATAGGCTCTAAAAGGGTGAAGAGTACAGAGGAGGGCAAAAAGCAGAAACGCAGGAGAAGTATGTCCATTCTGTGCTTTCTTGAAAATGTATTGAAATAGCCCATTATGTTTGTTCATAATGCTAATTTGTTCTTGTTAGTGATTTTAGTAGAGTCGGATGATAGCCAAGGGAAGGCCACGGAGGGCGGTGAACGGAGGTCGGAGGAGATCCTTGAAAGTGAAGGAGAGAAGGGCCTAAAAACGCCTGACCCAAACTTTATCATTCTCCTCCTCCTAATATCACTAACCCAGCTATCACATCCTCCAATGTGCAAGAGCCAACTCTTCCTGTTCATGTGAAGGCATTACAGGCCATCATTACAAACCCTGCCACTAAGGATAAAGAATTTGCAACTCTTCTTCAGGTATGAATGATAAGACCTGCTGCATGTATACGTTTGTAACCTATTGATGTGAGTTGCCTGAAATTACTCATAAAATTTTTTCTTGTACAGGGTTGTGTTATCCCTGAGCTGAAACCCCAATTCACCGCTCTCCGTTCTGATCAACTCAGGGAATCAACTATGGCAGCTCATGTACTGCTAACCAATCATCTGGACTCTGTGCTGCAACTGCAGAAGCTTCAAGAGTCTATTCTTGCTATAGCCCGTAAAGACATAGCTGAAGGTGCAAATGCTCGTAAAAGAGCTGCTGATGCTGAGCGTGCCTTAAGTGATGCGCAGAAAATAATAAAGGCTAAAGAAGTTGAGCTAAAAAGTGCTCAAGATGCTGCTGTTGTTCTGCAAGGGGAAAATGATGCTGAGAAGAAAAGATTTGAAGAGGAGCAGGTGAAAGTGGGTGAGCTGGAGAAGCAGCTGAATGCAGAGAGAGAAAAGTCTGCTGAGCTTCTCCGGAGGGCGGAGAAAGGGAAGGTAATTTTGCTGAGCTTAAGAAGGGTATACCAGGTCTGATAGCTAAGGTGCTTGGATCCAGTCTTGTAGGGAATCCCAACAATGATTATGTTGATGCTACCTGCACCCATGCTATTGCTGATGTGACCGGTAAGCTGTTTAAACGCCTTGCTCCCAACCAGACCCTTTCTGCTGCTATTGCCAAACTTATGCCTCCTGGTACTCAGGAAAAGGTTGATGAGACTAAAGACAAATTGATAAATTTGAAGATAAACGTTTATGATGAAGTATGCAGCAAAGAAGATTCATCTGCTCAAGATGTGCTTTGCGTGCAGTTTGATTGATTTTTGTAAAAATGTCAAACAATGTGTTGTAATAAATTTCCTTCTGACCTTGACATTATATACATACTGACTTTATTGTGATGACTACGTATGTTTACATGGTTGTTGCAAATATTTTGATGCTTAATGCTTTAAAACCAATCGATTATGCACCTGAGCATAAAATTTCTATACATAATTGTGCAGTGTATAATTGAGCAAATCGTTTTGAAAAGTGTATAAGGTAATTCATATGTAGACGCCTTGCAATATTAAGTTTTGCTAAATGAATATGATGTCTGAATTCTGTTACACGCTTTCCGTCACAAAATTAATGAGGAAGAATTATGAAGTGTTTTAGAAGAATGATTACAAATCAATAGACTCTCCGTCTTACGCCTTCCGTCATAAAGTATATGAGGAAGAATTGCTAATTATTTTGCCTTCATACATAAAACATAGAACTTCGTTCTGTGAAGTAAGTTTTTTATAATGTTTGTCATGACAAGTATATGAGTTTTGTATCATGCCTCGGTGCGTTCTAGTAAAACTTAAACGTTTTCTAGCCGATCCCTTGTGCCTTTACTGGCCGGCACAAAAGCTTCCGCCATCGGAGGTATTTTAAAAATACACTCCTTCTGTGGGCAGGTTATAAATGTAATGTTTTACATTTGTCACGGGCAGCACTTTGTTTAAGAAAAATATAAAATTTATTGTTCGGTACTGTGCAGTACATAAACGATTAATGACTAATTTAGGTGGATCAAGCCTAATTAGTACGCCATGAATGTTTAATGTATGCAATTGCTAACATATGCACAGTAAAATAACCACAATGATTCACAGTAAATTGATAAACGTTGCTCTTCATATAATGCGAAAATATGTTCTTCAAATGCCAAACATGTGTGTTTTGGCATGAATACAATGATTGTAAAAGGCAATGTCTTCATAAAAATGCTAAAAAACTGCTCTGATAATAATCTTTTATTCTTGATAACGTGCTGAGATTTGCTTCTTCACACGCCGAGCGCCCAACGCTATCCGGCCTACACACTTGATTATGGAATGAAAAACTCCTGAACTTCATCATCACTAAACAACTGATCATGCTTTCTCCAGTTTACGTTGCCTTTTGGTAAGTTCACAAATGTGGATCTCTCCCTAGCCGGTGCCACATACTGTGAATGTATGGCGGCTACTCCGTTAGGAGTTGGGAACCTGATCTCTGTATGAGCTGTCGATGTTATTGCTCCGAATTTAGACAACGCTGCTCTTCCAAAAAGGACGTTAAACCGAGAATTTCCATCTATAATTGTGAAATCAATTATTTCTGTTCTCAACAATGGGAATGTGCAAATAACAACTTCCAAACGAATCTACCCCATGGCATTTACCGGTGCTCCCGTTAATCCAGAAACTTTCAACCTCATTTGTCTAGCTCTGCTCTGCACATGCCTTGGAAAAGTCTTCAAGCAATGCCAGTAAATGATGTCAGCTTCACTTCCCGTATCTGTGTAGATACAGTTGACAAACTTATTTGCTATCTCTACTGAAATGATCACTGGTTGGACGTACAACGCCCAATTCTAAATTGGCTGAAAGATAATTGGAGCATATCTGCAGCTGTCCAAATTGCTGTTTGATAATTCACCTTCTCCATAATGACTGTCGTTGATCCAAACCATCCTGATTACAACTTCTGGAGTTGTCTCACGCTCTGTGATCCGGTCTCCGTACTGCGGTTGGTTCCGATTATCTCTTCCACCATGCTGCTCTCTTCTATTCTCTCCACGGCGTCCTCTGTTACCATCATTCCTTTGCCACGCAAATTTCCTGCGAGGATCATTCATCCTGTACTTTTTGCCAGGCAATAAATGATTCAGTTCTCCTGCCTTGATTTTCGCTATGATTTCTCGCATCAAAGATTTGCAATTGTCTGTATCATGGCCCCAAGCCTCATGGAAATCGCACCACAACTCACTTTTTGGACCCTCCCTTTCTTCCATAGGTGCTGGAGCATTGAAAGTGGTCCTAATTGGTTCAGTGAAGAGGATCTCTTTCGGAGTTTTGGTAAGCGCCATGATCAACGGGTGCCTTTCTATTGGCCTTCTGTTGTGGTGGAAATCATTAGGGTGATTGTTTCCTCTCCATCCTCCATTTGAATTGTCATTCATTCTATGATTTCTGTCAAAATACTGTCCTCCGTTGTGAGGCTTGCTACTACTGCTAGTATCCAACTTGTTCAGCCTATGCTCACCAGCTCGAACATGCCTCTGTGCAACCTCCAATGCTTGATGCAATGTTTTTGGCAAGTCATACCGTAATGCATGAACAAGTGCACTAAACCGTCGCTGGTCCAAACAGAAAATGAAACGAGATACAAGCTGTGATTCTGGACAATCAGGAATCTTCTGTGCTTCAAGTGTATAACGCTTCATAAAATTGCTCAAAGATTTGTTATGATGCATTGTAATCTTGTGTGCATCAAGATGTGTCAGAGTACAGCTCCGTAGATTTTGGTATTGCATCACAAATTTTGCTCTCAAATCAGGAAAACTGGTAATACTCCTTGGCGGCAAGCTAGCAAACCATTCGCATGCCATTTTATGTAATACCATAGGAAACATATGGCACGCAGTTTCATCCTCCCAATGCTGCAACCTCATAACACCTTCAAACATAGTCAGAAAATCTTCCGGATCCGTTGTGCCATCATAAACTCCAATTGTTGGTATAGCAAGATTTCTGGGCAATGGATAATTAGAAAATCGATCAATGAAACACTGTGTAGATTCTGACATGGCTAGTGGCTTGGTGGCTTCCTCTCCAGTAATGAGGGCAAAGAAATTGTCCACGGCCACAGCACGGACAGCGGGCTGCGCTAAGCGTTGCTTATATTTTGCCGGAGCTGTCTGCTTAAGAATGTCATTTAATAGCAACACTCCCTGCTTCTCTGACATGAACTCATCTTTGTCAATTTCATCATCAGAGTCATTATTATCATAGCTCAGGTCATTATCATCCCCAGAATCATCAATAAGACTGCCCAGCTTGTCGAGTAGCCTGGATAACTTGTATTTTGATATAGATTGCCTTTTCATTATTTGCTTGTCTCTGCCATTCGCCATCCGCCGAAGAGGTATAAATGATGGACATCGCCGTGGTTGCATCAATGGTCGTCGCTCTATATTAGTAACAAAATTTGAAAGTCTTTCTGCACTTTTGGCTGTCGTTTCTTCGATTACTGGCCTTTTCTCCGAATTAGTTGCCAAATGTTTAAGCCTTTCTGCAGTTTCAGCAACTGTTTCTTCAATCGTATCATCTAGTGGCTGAACGGGTACATCTTCAACAGTTATCATGTCATCAGATGATGGATTGTTGACTGCTTCAAGTACAAATGGAGCTTCAGTTGTTTTTGTTCCTTTTCCGTTTCGTGTGTTCTTTGCATTAGTGGATGGCGCCATTGTTAACACCTATTTCCTTATGAGGCAAGGCTTAGTATGTCAACAAGATACTAGAAGTAATCTAGCTTTAGGAGGGCAGAGTGTTTCCGATTGATTTTTACCCTCGGGAAATAATCCCTGTAGACCCAGTTCACAAGTATAGAAACTTGTGGGGTGGCTTAATCAATCTGTCATCCGTAGAGCGTAAAAGTGCTAGCCGGATGACTTCTAGTGAGAGAAAGTAGAGAGAGAAAGAGAAGTGAAGTCTCAGCTCTCAAAGTAGTCAGAATATCTGAACTGTGTAAAATGACGACCCAAGGGGTCTATTTATAGTGTCAGATCCACCAGATTGCTCGGGGACACGTGTCAGATGATGATACGTTCTGTTATTCGTGATCCGTAATTTACGCTGAAGGTGGCATTCTCTGGCCAGGGCTTACGCGCTACGCGGCCTTCAGGGCTTACGCATGACGGAGCAGCCTGTACAACGGAAAACATTGGACGGTTAACTCCACAAAACTGTTGTTTCCTGCCTTCCTAATGCTACTTTTATGCAACCATTATGCCTTTTATGTGTGTATACGATAGGATACACCATTAGTTATGTTGCACAACTCCAAGGATGGGAAGTAGTCTTAGTAAAAAAAGAATGCATGACTTGTTTCTGGACTTATGAATTACGTGTTTTTATTGCCTTTGCTGAACGACTTGCGTATTAACTAGGATTGTTGTCACAACTGTTTTGTATCAAAGTTATTGTGTGCTATATTTCATGCTATATGTATAATAGCGGTATTGTAAGTTTGTAAAATATTGTATAAAAATTTGAACGCAAAATATTATTATAATCAGTTTTTCATATAGAATTGTAGTAGTTGAATGGTATATTAGCTACTAAGTATGAACTTAACGGGTAGGTATTACCTGAATTAAAACTATAAAATGCTAATATGAAGAAAAAGCTTTTATAAATGAGTTCATATTATGCTTCTATATGATTAACTTAATTCTTTTGGGCTAGTTTTGAAGGAAATGGCACCGACGACTCGTCAGAATTTGAACATGAGCGAGGAAGACTTTCGTGTTTTCCTTGCAGCAAACATAGTCGCAGTACAAGCTGCAATGCAAAACAACAACAATAACTTTGAATCTAGCAATGCAAATAACGCCACAAGAAATAGTGTAGGATGCTCCTACAAATAATTCATTGCCTATAAACCTCTGGAATTCGATGGAACTGAGGGTCCAATCGGATTGAAACGGTGGACCGAAAAGGTTGAATCGGTGTTTGCCATAAGTAAGTGTACTGAAGAAGACAAAGTAAAGTACGCTACGCATACCTTCATAGGTATTGCGTTAACATGGTGGAATACCTATCTAGAGAAAGTGGGACAAGATGCTGCATATGAACTACCGTGGTCAGCATTCAAACATCTGACGACTGAGCAGTATCGTCCCAGAAATGAGGTCAATATGCTCGAAGTTGAGCTTAAGGGACTACGAACACAAGGATTCGATATTACCACATACTAACGATGATTCACGGAGTTGTGTTTATTGTGCCCAAGAGCGTTCGAAGATGAAGAGGAGAAAATCGACGCATTTATAAAAGGGTTACCAGAAAGGATCCAAGAAGATATAAGTTCACACGAGCCCGCCTCCATACAAAAGGTGAGTCGAATGGCTCATAAACTCATAAATCAGATTGAGGAAAGAATTAAAGAGCAGGCGGCCAAAGAAGCCAACATGAAACAAATCAAGAGAAAGTGGGAAGAAACCAGTGACAAGGGTCACGATTTTAACAATCAACACAGCAATCACAACTTCAATCGCACCAAATTTCGCAACAATAACCGGAACAACAACCGCAACAACAACCATCTCAACAACAATAACCATTACAACCACCGTCCCAATAATAATAACAATCTCAACAACAACCATTTCAATAACAACAAACAACAGAAACAACCATGCTTCAGGTGTGCAGAGTACCATCCAAATGTGTTTTGCACAACATTTTGCACCAAGTGTAAGAGAAGTGGTCATGGCACGGCAAAATGTGAGGTTTACGGACCAAAGAATAGCAAAAATAAAGAAACAAATAATGTCGGAACAAATAATGCCGACGTAGTTTATTATAAATGTGGAAAACCGGGCCACATTATTAGAAATTGCCCAAACCAAGGGAATACTAATGGGTAAGGCCGCGGAAGAGTTTTCAATATTAATGCGGCAGAAGCGCAGGAAGACCCGGAGCTTGTTACGGTTACGTTTCTTATTGACAATACATCTGGTTATGTTTTATTTGATTTGGGTGCGGATAGAAGCTATATGAGTAGAGATTTTTGTGCTAAATTAAGTTGTCCACTGACACCTTTGGATAATAAATTTTTACTCGAATTAGCAAACGGTAAATTAACTACAGCAGATAATATATGTCGGAATCGAGAAATTAAGCTGGTTAGTGAAACATTTAAGATTGATTTGATACCAGTAGAGTTAGGAAGTTTTGATGTGATAATTGGCATGGACTGGTTGAAAAAGGAGAGAGCAGAGATCGTATGTTACAAAAATGCAATTCGCATTGTACGGGAAAAAGGAAAACCCTTAATGGTGTACGGAGAAAAGAGCAACGCGAAGCTAAATCTTATTAGTAATTTGAAGGTGCAAAAGCTAATAAGAAAAGGTTGCTATGCTGTTTTAGCACATGTCGATAAAGTACAAACCGAAGAAAAGAACATCAATGATGTTCCCGTCGCAAAAGAATTTCCCGATGTATTTCTGAAAGAATTACCGGGACTACCTCCACACCGATCCATTGAATTTCAAATAGATCGTGTACCAGGAGCTGCACCACTAGCTCGTGCTCCATACAGACTCGCACCCAGCGAAATGAAGGAACCCCAAAGCCAATTACAAGAACTTTTAGAGCATGGTTTCATTCGACCAAGCACATCACCATGGGGAGCTCCTGTTTTATTTGTCAAAAAGAAGGATGGTACATTCAGGTTGTGTATCGACTACCGAGAGTTGAACAAACTTACCATCAAGAACTATTATCCACTACCGAGAATCGACGACTTATTTTATCAACTACAAGGCTCGTCGGTTTATTCAAAGATCAATTTACGTTCTGGATATCATCAAATGCGGGTGAAGGTGGATGATATTCTGAAAACAGCTTTTAGGACGCATTACGGTCATTACGAGTTTATGGTTATGCCATTTAGTTTGACTAACGCACCAGCCGTGTTCATGGACCTTATGAACCGAGTGTGTGGACCATATCTTGACAAGTTTTTCATTGTTTTCATCGATGACATACTTATCTACTCGAAGAATGATCATGAGCACGAAGAACATTTGAGAAAAGTGCTAGAGTTGTTGAGGAAAGAAAAACTGTATGCTAAGTTATCAAAGTGTGCATTTTGGTTGGAAGAAGTTCAATTCCTCGGTCACATAGTGAACAAAGAAGGTATTCAGGTGGATCCGACAAAGATTGAAACCGTTGAAAAATGGGAAACCCCAAAAACTCCGAAACACATACGCCAATTTTTAGGATTAGCTGGTTACTACAGAAGATTCATCCAAGTTTTTTCCAAAATAGCAAAACCCTTGACTACATTAACGCATGAAGGGAAGAAATTTGAATGGAAGGATGAACAAGAAAAAGCGTTTCAATTGTTGAAGAAAAAGTTAACTACGTCACCTATATTGTCATTGCCTGAAGGGAATGATGATTTTGTGATATATTGTGACGCCTCAAAGCAAGGTCTCGGTTGTGTATTAATGCAACGAACGAAGGTAATTGCTTATGCACCTAGAGAATTGAAGATTCACGAGCAGAATTATACGACGCATGATTTAGAATTAGGCGCGGTTTTTTTTTTCATTAAAGACTTGGAGGCACTACTTATATGGGGTTAAAAGTGTTATATATACCGATCACAAAAGTCTCCAACACATATTTAATCAGAAATATCTGAACAAGAGGCAGCGTAGGTGGATTGAGTTATTGAATGATTACAATTTTGAAATTCGTTACCATCCGGGGAAGGCGAATGTGGTAGCCGATGCCTTGAGTAGAAAGGACAGAGAACATATACGGGTAAAAGCTATGAATATAATTATTCGTACTAACCTTACTACTCAAATAAAAGTGGCGCAACAGGGAGTTGTAAAAGAAGGGAATTTAAAGAATGAAATACCCAAAGGATCGGAGAAACACCTTAATATTCGAGAAGACAGAACCCGGTATAGAGCCGAAAGAATTTGAGTACCAAAGTTTGGAGATGTGAGAGAAATGGTACTTGGGGAAGCACATAAAACCAGATACTCAATACATTCCAGAGCGGAAAAGATGTACAAGGACCTCAAGAAACATTTTTGGTGATCGGGTATGAAAGCCGATATTGCGAGATATGTAGGAGAATGTTTGACGTGTTCTAAGGTCAAAGCTGAACATCAGAAACCGTCGGGTCTACTTCAACAACCTGAAATCCCGGAATGGAAATGGGAAAACATTACCATGGATTTCATTACTAAATTACTAAGGACTGCAAGTGGTTATGATACTATTTGGATAATAGTCAATCATCTCACCAAATCAGCACATTTTCTGCCAATGAGAGAAGATGACAAAATGGAGAAGTTAGCGTGATTATACTTGAAAGAAGTTATCTCCAGACATGGAATACCAATCTCTATTATCTCTGATAAGGATGGCAGATTTGTTTCAAGGTTTTGGCAGACATTACAGCAAGCATTAGGAACTCGTCTAGACATGAGTACTGCCTATCATCCACAAACTGATGGGCAGAGCGAAAGGACAATACAGACTCTTGAAGACATGCTACGAGCATGTGTTATTGATTTTAGAAACAGTTAGGATCGACATCTACCATTAGCAGAATTTTTCTACAACAACAGTTACCACTCGAGTATCGAAATGGCACCGTTCAAAGCACTTTATGGTAGAAAGTGCATATCCCCTATTTGTTGGAATGAATTAGGGGATAGACAGATTACGGGTCCAGAGATAATCCAAGAAACTACCGAGAAAATCATCCAAATTCAACAACGATTGAAAACCGCTCAGAGTCTACAAAAGAGCTATGCAGACCTTAAAAGGAAAGATATAGAATTTGAAACTGGAGAGATGGTCTTGCTTAAGGTTTCGCCTTGGAAATACGTTGTTCGATTTGGTAAACGGGGGAAACTAAATCCAAGATACATTGGACCATTCAAGATTTTAGATCGTGTCGGACCAGTAGCCTACCGACTTGAATTACCTCAACAACTCGCCAATGTACATAATACCTTTCACGTCTCGAATCTGAAGAAGTGCTTAGCTAAAGAAGATCTCACTATTCCTTTAGATGAAATTGAAATCAACGAAAAACTACAATTCGTTGAAGAACCCGTCGAGATAATGGATCGTGAGGTTAAAAGGCTCAAGCAAATTAGATACCGATCGTCAAGGTTCGATGGAATGCTCTTAGGGGACCCGAGTTCACCTGGGAGCGTGAAGATCAAATGAAGCTGAAATACCCGTACCTATTTCTAGAAGATTCGTCCACACCTTCAACGGCTTAAAATTTCGGGACGAAATTTATTTAACGGGTAGGTACGGTAGTGACCCGAACTTTTCCATGATTATATATATTAAGTGAAAAATATATTTGTATGATTAAATGTTTCCAACATGTTAAGCAATCAAACTTGTTAAGACTTGATTATTTAAAATGAGTTTCATGTAGACAATTGACCACCCAAGTTGATCGGCGATTCACGAACGTTAAAACTTGTAAAAATTATATGATATATATATATGGATATATATATATATATATATATATATATATATATATATATATATATATATATATATATATATATATATTTAAAGTAAACATGATATTATGATAAGAAAGTATCTCACTAGGTATATTAACAATGAGTTATATACATAAAATGAGGTTATTGAATTAAGAAAACTCGAAACGATATATATAACGATTATCGTTATAACAACGTCTTACTAAATACATA
Organism: Rutidosis leptorrhynchoides; assembly: GCF_046630445.1. Lineage (NCBI taxonomy): Eukaryota > Viridiplantae > Streptophyta > Magnoliopsida > Asterales > Asteraceae > Rutidosis > Rutidosis leptorrhynchoides. The sequence continues at coordinate 327,264,887 of NC_092335.1, forward strand.
TGTATCATTTTAAGATATTAATACACTATGTTTAACATCATGAAATGATAATTAAATATATCATTGAGTGTGTTAACAATGAACTACATATATAAAAACAAGACAACTAACTTAAGGATTTCGAAACGAGACATATACGTAACGATTATCATTGTAACAACATTTTAATGTATATATATATCATATTAAGATATATTCATACATTATGTTATCATGATAATATAATAATTTAACATCTCATTAGATATAATAAACAGTAGATTAACAACATTAAATGAGATCGTTAACTTAAAGGTTTCAAAACAACACTTACATATAACGACCAACGATGACTTAACGACTCCGTTAAAATGTATATACATGTAGTGTATTTAAATGTATTTGAACACTTTTGAAAGACTTCAAGACACATATCAAAGTACTTCTATTTAACAAAAATGCTCACAATCACATTTCCATTCGTTTTCATCAACAATCTTACTCGTATACACCCGTATTCGTACTCGTACAATACACAGCTTCTAGATGTATATACTATTGGTATATACACATAAAAATCTGCTCCTTAGCAGCCCTAAATGATTAAGAAACATGTGGAACCAACCATTTTTCAACTAGCATGAATTATTTAGCATGAAAACAAGCTTAAGAATCTTTTATTTCTTTATAATGAGTAAAAACCTTTTTATGCATGCACACCATTTCTTCATTCCAATTTCTCATACTTACACTCCAAATTCTCTCTCAAAATACTCCTAACTTCATACTTGATCATTTCCAAGCATTTTTCCCATCTTTTAGCTTCATTTACAAGCTTTAATCATCATAAAAACAACCATTCAAGAACACTTCAAGAAATCTTTCAAGATTACTTCCAAGCTTTCTAATCCATTCCAAGTAACCATCTAAGATCAAGAAACCTTTGTTATTTATAGTAGGTTATCTTTCTTATTCAAGGTAATACTCATATTCAAACTTTAGTTCAATTTCTATAACTATAACAATCTTATTTCGAGTGATAATCTTACTTGAACTTATTTCGTGTCATGATTCTACGTCAAGAACTTTCAAGCCATCCAAGAATCCTTTGAAGCTAGATCAATTTTTGTCACTTCCAGTAGGTTTACCTACTAAAGTTAAGGTAGTAATGATGTTTATAACATCATTCGATTCACATATATATATATATATATATATATATATATATATATATATATATATATATATATATATATAACTATCTTATTTGAAGATTTAAACTTGTAATCACTAGAACATAGTTTAGTTAATTCTAAACTTGTTCGCAAACAAAGTTAATCCTTCTAACTTGACTTTTAAAATCAACTAAACACATGTTCTATATGTATATGATATGCTAACTTAATGATTTAAAACCTGGAAACACGAAGAACACCGTAAAACCGGACATACGCCGTCGTAGTGAAATCGGGGGCTGTTTTGGGTTAGAAAAATAAAAAGTATCTTAATCTTTGAATTGGAAGTTTGTTTTCTAAAAAACTGATATTACATATGAACATGATACTATATCCAAAAATCATGGTTAAACACAAAGTGGAAGTATGTTTTTCAAAATGGTCATCAAGATGTCGTTTTTTCGACGGAAATGACTACCTCTTTAAAAAATGACTTGTAACCTGTATTTCCGACTATAAACTTATACTTTTTCTGTTTAGTTTCATAAATTTTAGTTCATTATGAAACCATAGCAACTTGAATCACTCAAAACGGATTTGAAACGAAGAAATGACGGGTAAAACAAAATTGGATAAACTTGCTAGTTTTAGCTACGAAAATTTTGTAACAAATCTAGACTAAACATATCCTAACTAATTTATATTGTATTATACATATTATAATCTTGGAATACCATAGACACGTATACAATGTTTTGACATATAATATCGACCCATCTATATATATTATTTGGAACAACCATAGACACTCTATATGCAGTAACGTTTGAGTTAGCTATACAGGGTTGAGGTTGATTCCAAATATATATATATATACTTTGAGTTGTGATCTAGCCTGTGACGTGTATACACTGGGTCGTGGATTTATTCAAGATAATATATATTGATTTATTTCTGTACGTCTAACTGTGGACAACTAGTTGTAGGTTACTAACGAGGACAGCTAACTTAACAAACTTAAATCATAAAAACGTAATAAAAAAATGTTGTGAATATATTCCGATCATAATTTGATATATATGTACATATTTGTTATAGGTTCGTGAATCGACCAGTGGCCAAGTCTTACTTCCCGACAAAGTAAAAATCTGAGAAAGTGAGTTATAGTACCACTTTTTAAATCTAATATTTTTGGGATGAGAATACATGCAGTTTTATAAATGTTTTACAAAATAGACACAAGTACGTGAAACTACATTCTATGGTTGAATTATTAAACCGAATATGCCCTTTTTTAGTCTGGTAATCTAAGAATTAGGGAACAGACACCCTAATTGACGCGAATCCTAGAGATAGATCTATTGGGCTCAACAAACCCCATCCAAAGTACCGGATGCTTTAGTACTTCGAAATTATCATGTCCGAAGGGAGTCCCGGAATGATAGGGGATATTCTATATGCATCTTGTTAGGGTCGGTTACCAGGTGTTCACCATATGAATGATTTTTATCTCTATGCAGTTTGCGAAATGCCTGATACGAGATGTGTATTTATGAGAAATGAAATCTTGTGGTCTATTATTACAATCTGATAAATATATAGGTTAAACCTATAACTCACCAACATTTTTTGTTGATGTTTTAAGCATGTTTATTCTCAGGTGATTGTTAAGAGCTTCCGCTGTTGCATACTAAATTAAGGACAAGATTTGGAGTCCATGCTTGTATAATATTGTTTAAAAACTGCATTCGAAGACAAATATTGATGTGTAATATTATTGTAAACCATTATGTAATGGTCGTGTGAAAATGCTATATTTTAGATTATCATTATTTGATAATCGTTGTAACATTTTAAAAGTTATGGTTTGTTTTAAAATCGAATGCAGCCTTTGAAAAACGTCTCATATAGAGGTCAAAACCTCGTAACGAAATCAATTAATATGGAATGTTTATAATCAATATGAACGGGACATTTCATCAAAGAATCCAAATGATATTAGAAATTCTAAGATATCATCATATATTTCATTATAAATATCTTAGATATTTATGAAGATATTTTCATAACCCTTCTTCTCTGAAATCAATTTTCTCTTCGCGCTATTTGTATTACATCATAAAGGAAACTGTTTTAGTTTCTAAATTCTGAAAAATTTGAACTTAAAATATGAAAGTTTTTGAAGTAGTGTTGAGAACTGAAGCATGAGTTAGTATAATATAATGACACTTGATCAACGTGATTATATTACAGTAAGTCATGCTGAGTTACTAAATGGAACGTGATGATTCACATATCATAACGTCATCATGTGCCATGTTACACGATTATTGTATCCTACTGAACCTCTAAACATATCAAGAAAATATTTTTCTTGATGATTCGGTCTTTTCCGAGGTATTCTGGTAATTTGACAAATCAAGATTGTGCCATTACAATTTCCTTCTTAGAACATTAACTATGTTCATTTCGAAATTCATATATACAAATTCTGGACCATTACATGCGATGCTTAATGGCAAAAGGAGAAAACAAAAGAATAAAGCTCTGAAATAGAAATTGGAGTATAAATCGCAGCAAATAGGAAAGAGCATTAATCGTGGATGACAATGATTATTGAAGACAAAAGCAGGGACTTTGAAATATAAGGGAAGATATAAAGTCCAACAACAACTCAGAAATTACAAATCATATATATCGATGCATATAGCAATATAAAGACACGGGAGAACTAAAAACACTATAAAACCAAGATTATAATAGAAGTAAATAGATTCTTCTGGCGGTAGATGAAAAAGAAGAATGACAGATATGAAAGTTAGAAATATATCAAGAAGCAAAACTGAATGAAGCATATTGATGAATGCTTTAAAGTATGAATTGATGGAGGAAGAACAGAAGGTGAGCTGTGGAAATAAAGAAACAAAGGGAGTGGATTTATAGCGAAAAATCTGACAGAGCAATCGTGACAGGTTATCGCATTTAATCAAAGAAGATCCTAATTTCCATAATTAACGAAGAATCAAATCTTATTACGAAGATTTTCTCTAAATCCCTTAAACTCCGGAAATCAATCCTATCTACGTCAAAAGATATGACGAATCTACATTTATTCATTTCACTCTTTTGTGATAACTTCACTCGTACTCTTCACAAAATCAAACTGTTTTATCTATATTACTCGATGATGATAAAACTCTAATCTTTAGCTTATATGCGTCATGAAAACATACTTATTGTCAGCCATGACGATCCCAATCAAATTTCAGGACGAAATTTCTTTAACGGGTAGGTACTGTGACAACCTGGAAATTTCCGACCAAATTTAAACTTGATCTTTATATGTTTCCGATATGATAAGAAAGGTCTGTAATGTTGAAATCTCAAAAACTTTGAAATGTGTTCATGTAATCAATTACCCTTTGACTGTGCTCGATGATTCACGAACATTTATGTGTATATAGATATATATAATATAGTTATATTAATTGAAAACATTAACAAAATATTAGATGTATAATACTTTACATAAATGTATTTGTTTCAATATATGTTTAATTTATTTATCGACGGAATTAAAAGATAATATTAAATGATTGAATTATCAGATACATTGTGATATGATTACGAGTCTATGTTATGAGGTCCACTGTGATTTAAGAAATCTATTCTTTTTGACAACATTCGAAAAATGGTAAAGTGATTTATAAGTAAGAACAAATGTGTCAATTAACGGGAACTAGACAAGCGTTAGTGGAAATTCCTGATTAATTTCCAATTCATGTTTTATAATATTTTCCTCGTGACCTTGATAAGATAACTATGTTAACTTTCATTTTATTTAATGTGAAAGTAAGAATGTGGAGTGTAAATAACTTAGATGTTGGATATTGACAAGTTAAGTAACTCGACATTTTTCATTAAGATAATTTCATACGTTTATTTAACCTTTGGACTTTATCCCATACTTCACCAACAGACTGTAATTTAAAAACTTGAAACCTATTATGAATATATATAATTCTATTTTTCTAAAACGTTTTATGATATAACGATTTCCATTATTTTAACATTTTAACAAAATGATTCTTAAATTATTTAGTTTTGGAAAACAAAATTATCATATTTATTTGTGTCATACCCCCAAATAGGGTCGGGGAAATATGACTTCACAATATCACAACACAATTGTGTATAAACGAGAACGACTCTATATGAGCTGTTTTAATTAAAAACCAATGTATTATAAGCAGTGGAAAGTATTAAGTCATTACAAATGACTCCTTAAAGTTTAAATGTAATCTAAAATGTTTTAATGCAATAATATGAATGATAATATGCGGACTCCAAAAGCAGCAAAGTCCAAATAGCAAACAATCTTTAGCAATCTTTACCTGAGACAAAACATACTTAAAGTGTCAACCAAAAATGGTTGAGTGAACAACATAGGTTTATCAATAATAACCAAGTTTTTAGACCACAAGATTTAATTATAAAGTTTAATCAGTTCGGTAGTAGTGTTGGTGTATATGATATCGAAACTAACCATAAGTTACCCTAAACACATCACGTTCGTGTTGTTGAATCATTATTATGTATCCATTGACCAACGGTCATCCGGATGGAGATGTCACTCTCAATAGGCCTACTCACAATAACTAAGCTTGCCAAATTCCAGCAACTAACGATATCATGGTAGGGATTTAGCATGAATCAAAGCATGTTAGCACAGTTTGAACTAATCAAAATAAAGTTTTCATGTACTTGTGTCTAAGCGTAAAACAGTTTAAAAGCAAGCATGTGTCTCACCCCAAAGTTCAAAATAAGTAATAGAAACAGTTAAAAAGCAGGGCTATGAAGTTCACCTTAGTAGCGAGTAGATATTCCACACAAGTAGTAAGGACGGAGTATGTAATCGGAGATCTCAACCTAGAGATGTAATGTTTAATTAGTTAATGTCTATTAGACATAAGTTTGTTTATAAATATAGTAAACTATATTAACAGTGACCATTTTCTCGAGAGAAGTTATATTTATATAAGTGATAATATACTTAGTGTACTTAAATGTTACTATATAATTAAGTGTGTAAGTTATAATAGTATTATTATTTAATTAATCAACTATTAGGTATACTTGTTCATTATATGTTACATAGATAATATACACCTATGTGATACATACATATATATTCTTTATTCATTATTATACATGTATGTGTTCATAACTATATGATATATATATATATATATATATATATATATATATATATATATATATATATATATATATATATATATATTAGGTGTAGGTGTTACATATACATAAGTGTAAGATGATACATATATATATATATACACTTATTACTTTTCATTATTATGTTTACTAACCTATATAACTTATACAATACACATTCATACATACATACACACGTACATATACATATATACACATACATATACACGTATGTATATATTTACATATATACACACACATATACCTATAATGTATACATGCACATACGTACGGATGCATGCATGCATGCATGCATGCACGTATACCATGATCACAATTACTTAACTAATCCATATTCATAACCTTTTATCATAATCTTAACCTAACAACCTTAATCATCACCACATAAAATCATATCCTTTTTATCATAATCAAACTTAATAACATTCACTTAAGATCATAAGCCTAATAATTATTCATAACCTTCATTATCTCTTTAATCAAAATCTTTATCTATTTTTATTAACTAGCTTATTAACTTTCACATAAAATCATAACTTTTTATCATTCTATCCAATCATGTTCATTTACCCTAATCACATTAATCAAAATCAATCCATGTTATTCGTTACTAGTTCACTCATATTCAATCTTTTATTACACCTATGTCATATTTGATAATGCTAAAAACGAACACATAATTCATAGCATTATTCCTCAAGAAAGACAAGTTTTTAGTTGCAATTGTTCTATTTACAAGTGATATTCGTTTAAATAATAAAAGGTGAAGACAAAAGACAGATTCGACGAATTAAAGACGCAAACGACTAAAAAGCTCAAAAGTACAAAATACAATCAAAGTGGTTCCAATTATTGATGAGAAACGTCTCAAAACTACAAAAGTACAAGACACGAAACGCAAAATACAAAATATTAAATTGTACGCAAGGACGTTCGAAATTCCGGAACCAGAACCTAAGTCAACTTTCAACGCACGACGCAACGGAGCGAAAATTACAAGTCAACTATGCACATAAATATAATATAATATATAAATAATTCTTAAAATTATATATATTATATTTATTTATTAAAAAATCCGTCGGCAAGCTAGGAGCCAAACTTGGATGAGCTGTAATCCACTACTCCGTGATCGCGGAGCTTTGAAGGAGAAACCCTTCGAGATCGCGGAGCACACCAAAACTGAAATGGGGCCTATAAAAGGCAACGCATTCGATCGATATTTATCATCTTTTTCTTTCCTTTCTATCATACGTAATATATATATATATATATATATATATATATATATATATATATATATATATATATATATATATATATATATATATATATATATATATATATATATATATATATATATATATTATAATTTTAATTTTAATTTTAATTTTAAATTCTAATAATAAGGGTATGTTAGCGAATGTTGTAAGGGTGTAAGTCGAAATTCTGTCCGTGTAACGCTACGCTATTTTTAATCACTGTAAGTTCTGGTTAATGTTATTTTTAAATTAATGTCTCGTAGCTAAGTTATTATTATGCTTATTTAAGACGAAGTAATCATGATGTTTGGCTAAAAATATTAAGATTGGGTAATTGGGCTTTGTACCATAATTAGGGTTTGGACAAAAGAACGACACTTGTGGAAATTAGACTATGGGCTATTAATGAGCTTTATATTAACTAAATGATACCTCGTTAATTTAATATATAGACTTATAATTTGACGTATTTATATATAACCACATACGCTTGACTGGGCACGGTGGGCGGGATATCTATAAATACCAATAATTGTTCATTTTACCGGACACGGAACTGGATTAATAGTTAGTAGACTTGTTGAAACAGGGGTGGATTACATTCAAGGGTAATTGGTGTAATTGTTAACAAAGTAGTAAAACCTTCGTTTACACGAAGTCGATAACCTGGTGTATTCATTAAATAAAGTATTAAAACCTTGTAACAATTCGAATCCCCAATTAGTTGGAATATTTGACTTCGGGAATAAGAATAATTTGGCGAAGGCTTTCGCACTTTATATTTATGACTGATGGACTATTATGGACAAATCCGTATGGACATATCGAATAATCCAGGACAAAGGACAATTAACCCATGGGAATAAACTAGAAACAACACATCAAACATCATGATTATGGAAGTTTAAATAAGCATAATTCCTTTATTTCATATTTAATTTCCTTTATTTTATATTTAATTGCACTTTTAATTATCGCACTTTTATTTATTGTCATTGTATTTAATTGCACTTTTAATTATCGTAATTTTTAATTATTACAATTTTATTATCGTTATTTACTTTACGCTTTAAATTAAGTTGTATTTATTTTTAATATTTTACATTAGGTTTTAACTGCGACTAAAGTTATAAAATCGATAAACCGGTCATTAAACGGTAAAACCCCCCTTTATAATAATAATATCACTTATATATATATTTGTATTTTTATACATTTAAAACTAATATAGCGTTAAGCTTGTTTAAGAGTTCCCTGTGGACGAACCGGACTTACTAAAAACTACACTACTGTACGATTAGGTACACTGCCTATAAGTGTTGTAGCAAGGTTTAGGTATATCCATTCTATAAATAAATAAATATCTTGTGTAAAATTGTATCATATTTAATAGTATTACGTTGTAAAAATAATACTATTTCCTAGTACACCTCGCATACATCAAGTATTTTTGGCGCCGCTGCGGGGGAACGACCGAAGCGAAACGCTATAAAAAAAGATTTTTATTAAGTTTTAATTAGTTTTGTAAAAATACGTTTTTAAATATTAAAATTCAAAAACATAAAAAGAGAAAAAAAAAATTTATTTATTTCTAAAAGTTTGTTCAAAATATATAATATATAAAATTATAAAGTAATTGTATTTCTATTTTACTTTTTAAAATTAAGATTTTATTTAATTTATATAAATATTTTATATAAATATCAAAAACAGAAAAAAAAAATATATTTAAAACTGAGAATTGGGCCGAAACCCGTCGAAGCCCAACACTATTTTCAATGAAATATTAAATTGGGCCGAACTGTTTTAGCCCAGTTTTTAATCTGGTAAAATTGAACTCCGCGATCTCGGAGTAGACAAGGTAGAAAGCTAAGCGATCGCGTAGCACACCCTGACACGCCTGGTCAAACCCTAATTCTGCATTAATTACGGAGTATATATTATTATCATTATCTAAACCCTAATTAGGGTTGTTTATTTAATATTAATATTTAGTTTAGTTTTAATTATTTAATTTGTATTTTTAGTTTATAAGTTTTAATAAAGTATAAAATTAATAGTTTTATAAAATAAATAATACAAAAATAATATTTTTATAAAAATTGTACTTTTTACAACTTTAAGTAAATTTTTATATTTTGTACCTTTTTAATCGTTTATTTGTAATATTTGTATTTTTAGCTCATTTTTAGTTTTAATATAGTATTTGCCGTAGTTATTTTTATTTCTAGATTTTTAGGCTTTGCCGTAAAATTCCTTAAGTACTTTTTCTTTAGACTAAGATTTAGGTGCTTTAGAATTTTGCGATGCTTTTTTATATTTTAGTACCTTTTTAAGTAATTGCCATTTGGGATATAGAATTTCTTTTAAGCTTTAATATTTTTAGACGCAACTTTTAATTCTTAGTTTTTAGACTTTTTAAGTTTCGACGCGCTACTTTCTTATATTTATTTTTCGACGCCTATTATTTTTCGACGTTTTTCGACGCACTCTTTTTCTTTCTTATTTCTCGACGCTCTAGTTTATAGGACATAGAATTTTTTTTCTATTTCTTCTCTAAAATTTCAAAACGAAAAATTATTTTAAGTGGTTAAATTGATGCACATCAAAATTTTCTGGTTCATAGTAATAGTTGGATTTGTACGTGGACCGGGTTATTGGAGCCAAACAGTACTCAATTATATTGAGACCAAACGAATCCTGCCCCTCTGCTGCATCTTTTGGCTATTCGAAACGTGGGCAAAATCAGAAAAGTCTATTAATTTGATAACTTATATAATTTTTCTTATTTTTATAACTAATAGGATATTCAGTGAATGCACCGAGCAAAACGTTCACCACCTTTTGTACGTTCACCACCTGTAACTCGATCAAGACATCTAGCTAATATTGTCGCCGTTGATTTTTCTGTAGAATTGTCATCTAGTCAACCAAGTACTCCAATTCAAATTTTCGATAATCCATTTTTTAAACCCGACCTCACAATTGAGAATCCGGAGAATAATCAGGGACAATTCATAGATCCTGAACCACTAATCTTTCCTTCGGAACCACCAATCATTTAAACAAAGATTGTCGAGGAACCAACCATTAAATCAGAATCCTCTAGTGATTCAGATTCAACAAATTCAATCATGGAGAATCTGGAACCTCTAAGTATGGAAGACCGAATGCGAGCTAAACGCACTGGCCAAGGTCACGCAATTACTCAACCAGACATTAATGCGCCAGATTATGAAATCAAAGGACAAATCCTACACATGGTGACTAATCAATGCCAATTTAGTGGTGCGCCGAAGGTAGATCCAAATGAACATCTTCGTACCTTTAATAGGATCTGTACACTATTTAAAATAAGAGAAGTTGAGGATGAACAGATATATCTCATGTTATTTCCATGGACTTTACAGGGAGAAGCCAAATATTGGTTGGAATCGTTACCTGAAGGGGCGATTGATACATGGGACGTTTTAGTTGAAAATTTTCTTAAACAATTCTTTCCGGCATCTAAAGTCGAAAGACTTCAAGGAGAAATTGTTACGTTCACACAGAAGCCAAACGAAACTCTATGAGGCGTGGACAAGATTTGGAAAGTTATTAAGAGGATGTCCGCAACATGGTTTAGACACCTGTAAAATAGTACAAATATTCTACCAAGGATGCGACATCACTACAAGAAAAGACATCGATATAGCAGCTGGTGGTTCCATTATGAAGAAAACAGCAACTGATGCTTACAAAATTATTGATAACACTGCTTCCCACTCACATGAGTGGCACCAAGAAAAAGATATCGTTAGATCATCTAAAGCAGCTAGAGCCGATTCTAGCCATGACTTAGATCCATTTCTGCAAAGATAGATGCTGTCGAGAGACGAATGGAAAAGATGACTAAAGATATCCACTCAATACGAATTAGTTGTGAGCAGTGTGGAGGACCACATTTGACAAAAGATTGTCTCAGTATTGAACTAACAATGGAACAAAGAGAGAATGTTTTATACATAAACCAAAGACCTGGAAATAATTATCAGAATAATTATCAACCGCCAAGGACGATCTACAATCAAAACCAGAATTATAACCGAAATGTTTCATACAACAACCAACAAGGTCCTAGCAATCAACAAGTATCCAATAATACTTACAATCAACAAAGACCTATTTTTCAAAACAAACCACCACAAACCGATGATAAAATGCCAAATTTAGAAGACATGATGTCAAAGCTAGTTGATTATCAAACACAGTTTTTCACATCTCAGAAACAAACCAATGAACAAAATTCTCAAGCATTTAGAAATCAACAAGCTTCTATTCAAAATTTGGAACAAGAAGTAAGTAACCTAGCAAGATTGATAGGTGAAAGAAAACCGGGAAGTCTACCTAGTGATACAAATGCTAACCCCCGGAATGAAACAGCTAAAGCCATTACCACAAGAAGTGGTATCACACTTAAACCACCTGAAATACCTGTAATTTCTGATGAAGCTATTCCTACTCCACAAGAACCACAATCTGATCAAAATAAGGAAAAAGAATCGGTAGTTGAAAAGGTTAATGAAGATAACACAGTTAAGGTTAAACCTTATGTTAAACCATACCAACCACCACTTCCTTACCCGAGTAAAATGAGAAGAGAGAGACTTGAAGCCGAGCAATCCAAATTCTAGGATATGTTTAAATAAATAAATGTAAATCTTCCTTTCATTGATGTGATTTCAGGAATGCCAAGATATGCTAAATTTCTGAAAGATCTAATCAAAAATAGAAAGAAAATGGAAGAACTCTCGGTTGTTACTATGAATGCTAATTGTTCTGCAGTGCTGTTGAATAAGATACCAGAAAAACTTTCAGATCCAGGAAGTTTCACAATTCCATGTTTTCTGGGTAGTCGAAGTTCAATAGAAGCATTGGCAGACTTAGGTGCTAGTACAAATTTAATGTCGTATTCACTATACACTAAACTAGACCTTGGAGAATTGAAACTAACACGAATAAGCATACAACTAGCCGATCGATCAGTAAAATATCCTAGAGGGATAATGGAGAACATGCTAGTTAAAGTTGGTACTTTAGTATTTCCAGTAGATTTTGTTATTCTGGATGTGGAAGAAGATTCTCGAGTTCCTCTCATATTAGGAAGACCATTCTTAAACACGGCTAAAGCAATAATAGACATGTTTGGTAAGAAACTGACCCTAAGTATAGAGGACGAGAGTGTTACCTTTTCAGTGGATAGAGCTATGCAACAACCGCAATCTGCAGATGATACATGTTATTATATTCAAACTATAGAATCACATGCAGAATTGTTAGAAGAATTTCCAGAATTACAAGGTACAGGAGAATGTTCTTTAGGAGAAGGAACTGAACCAATTGATGAAACTGAAATATTAGCTACACTTATGACTAATGGATATGAACCAACAACAGAAGAAATTCAAATGCTAAAATAAGAAGACAGATATCGATATAAATCATCGATAGAAGAACCACCGACATTAGAGTTAAAGCCACTTCCAAACCATTTGGAATATGCTTATTTACATGGTGAATCTGAATTACCTGTAATAATATCGTCTTCTCTTACTAAAAATAAAAAATCTCAACTCATTTCTGTGTTAAAAGCTCATAAACCAGCTATTGCATGGAAAATTCATGATATTAAAGGAATAAGTCCTTCGTATTTCACACATAAAATCCTTATGGAAGAAGGTCATAAAACGTATGTGCAACGCCAACGAAGACTAAATCCTAATATGCAAGATGTTGTTAAGAAAGAAATTATTAAACTGCTAGATGCAGGTTTAATTTATCCAATTTCTGATAGTCCATGGGTAAGCCCAGTACGATGCGTGCCTAAGAAGGGTGGCATGACTGTTATTACAAATGAGAAAAATGAGCTTATTCCTACTAGGACTGTAACAGGATGGCGTGTTTGTATTGATTATAGAAAATTGAATGACACCACCAGAAAAGATCACTTTCCCTTACCTTTCATTGATCAAATGTTGGAAAGATTAGCCGAAAATAGTTACTATTGTTTTCTTGACGATTTTTTCGGATATTTTCAAATTCCAATAGAACCCGAGGACCAAGAGAAAACTACATTCACGTGCACTTATGGTACTTTTGCTTACAAACGCATGCCATTTGGACTTTGCAACGCCCCTGCAACCTTTCAAAGGTGCATGATGGCGATTTTTCATGACATGATAGAAGAATGCATGGAAGTTTTCATGGATGACTTTTCAGTCTTCGGTGATACATTTGAATCATGTCTAGTTAATCTTGAACGAATGCTTATTAGATGCGAAAAATCAAATCTAGTTCTTAATTGGGAAAAATGCCATTTCATGGTTAAAGAAGGAATCGTTCTTGGACATAAAATTTCAAAGGAAGGAATTGAAGTGGATAGAGCTAAAGTAGATGTAATTGCTAAACTTCCATATCCCACCAATGTTAGAGGAGTTAGGAGTTTTCTAGGGCATGCCGGTTTTTACCGAAGTTTCATAAAAGATTTTTCTAAAATTGCAACTCCTATGAATAAACTCCTAGAAAAGGATGCTCCATTCATCTTTTTTCAGATGAATGCATCAAATCTTTTAATATTTTTAAAGAAAAACTCACTAATGCGCCAATCATGATAACACTAAATTGGAATCTACCATTTGAACTAATTTGCGATGCAGGTGATTTTACAATGGGAGCCGTTTTAGGACAAAGGATTGAAAAACGATTTCAACCTATATATTATGCTAGTAAGACGTTACAAGGAGCATAAACAAATTATACAACTACTGAAAAAGAACTCCTTGCTATTGTCTTTGCTTTTGACAAATTTCGTTCATATCTCGTTCTAGCAAAAACGGTGGTCTATACCGACCATTCTGCTCTTAGATACCTATTTTCGAAACAAGATGCCAAACCATGATTAATTCGTTGGATCTAACTCTTACAAGAGTTTGATATTGAGATCCGAGATAAAAAGGGAGCAGAAAATCTCGCCGCTGATCATCTTTCTCGTCATGAAAATCCCGAATTAGAAGCTCTAAATGAATCGGCCATACAAGACAACTTTCCTGATGAATATCTATTGAAGATAGATTATAGTGAAATTCCATGGTTTGCAGACTATGCAAACTATTTAGTATGTGGATTCCTTGAAAAAGGATTGTCATACCAAAAACGAAAGAAATTCTTTAGTGATATAAAACACTATTTATGGGAAGATCCACATTTGTTTAAAAGTTGACCCGATAGAATAATACGCCAATGTGTATTTGGGGATGAAGCTAGTCAAATTTTAAACCATTGTCACACAGGACCAACAGGAGGGCATTATGGGCCTCAACTCACAGCATGAAAAGTTTATGATGCTGGATTCTATTGGCCTACAATTTTCAAAGACGCACACCTTCTTTGCAAATCCTGTGATGCATGTCAAAGGGCCGGAAAAATAGGTCAACATGATGAAATGCCACAAAATGTCATTCAAGTATGTGAAGTATTTGACATTTGGGGTATTGACTTTATCGGTCCATTTCCAAAATCTCATAATAATCTCTACATTCTCGTTGCCATTGATTATGTATCAAAATGGGCAGAAGCACAAGCTCTCCCAACTAATGATGCACGAGTTGTAGTAAACTTTTTAAAACGTCTTTTTGCAAGGTTCGGAACACCGAAAGCTTTAATAAGTGATAGGGGTACTCATTTTTGTAATAATCAACTTGAGAAAGTTCTCAAAAGATATGGAGTAACTCATAAAATCTCCACCGCTTATCATCCACAAACAAGTGGACAAGTTGAAAATACCAACCGAGCTTTAAAACATATTCTAGAGAAAACCGTAGGATCAAATCCGAAGGAATGGTCCATGAAATTGGAGGATGCACTCTGGGCTTTTAGAACAGCATACAAAACTCCAACTGGAACCACACCTTTTAAACTCGTTTGCGGAAAAGCATGTCATCTTCCAGTAGAAATTGAACACAAAGCATTTTGGGCTTTGAAGACATGTAATCTTGATTTACATGAAGCCGGACGTCTACGATTAAGTCAACTAAACGAATTATAAGAATTAAGACATGAAGCATACGAAAATTCGTTAATCTATAAGGAAAGAACGAAGAATTGGCATGATAAAAGAATCAGAAGTTTACAAGAATTCAAAGAAGGAGACAGAGTTCTTCTTTTTAATTCACGATTCAAGCTATTTCCTGGAAAATTGAAATCAAGATGGTCTGGACTATTTATAGTCAAAAGAGTTTTCCCATACGGAACAGCAGAGTTAATAAATTCAAATGGGATTGAATTTAAAGTTAATGGTCACAGAGTTAAACATTACATACATGGTCCGATGGAAGTTGACAATGAAGTCAATCATATTTTCACCACCCAAGAAAACCTTCAAAATGAAAACATAAATATGTTATCAACAACATATGAAAAATCAAAATTGGAAAATAGGGAGGATTCAAATTGGAGTGATGAAGAAGAATTCTTATACAAATCTCCCATTCCAAGAAACGAAGAAAAATGTGAACAAGAAGTTCAAATAGAAGTGAAAGAACCAAGAAAAGAACACCCGAAAAAGGTTTACAAACTAACTCGACTTACTAAAGTAGGAGACCCGGGTGAATTTATCATTTCTTGATTGCTTAATGATGGTGCTGTATATAATGGACTCGCAGATTTAGGAGCAAGTGCAAATATTATGCCTCTTTCCTTATACAAAAGATTAGGTATGGGTAAATTAAAACCAACCAAAATAGGTGTTCAATCATTTGACCTAACCATTAAACACTCGGTTAGAATAGCAAATAATTTACTTGTTAACGTGGGAAGTTTGACCTATGTTGCAAACTTCATAGTGATTAATATGGAGGAAAACCTTGATATTCCTCTAATTTTAGGTCGCCCATTTTTAGCAACCATCGAGGCATTCATTGATGTAAAAGAAGGTAGAATGACACTTAGGGATGGTGATAAATTGATCACCTTTGTGAACCGAAAGTTTAGATCTCCACCAACCCAAACTGTTAAACCAATAAAAATGCATAAGTGTGGGGAAGATGAAGAAACACTTAATGATGATCCAATCACAAAGATTGCCGTTGATGATAAGAAATTAGATGAACCCGTTTTTAACAGTTCAACGAAGAAACTTTATAAACGGATTCACGATGCTAAGATTAAGGGAAACTTTAAGTTATGTAACCGATTAGTATCCAATTTATCGCCAAAATAAAAAGCGATGTTAGTTAAATTTATGAAAGTTACGGAGGAAATCAACAAATGGATTGAAGTAAAAGTCAAAGATATACAAGTTGTTGATGATCCAATTGAAAATAACGTTAATCACAATTTCAACTAAGTATGGGGAGGTTCGAATCTTTTTAGGGTAATGTGTATTTCTGTTAGAGTAAGATTTTTTTGTTTTCATGTAGTTCTCGAGAATGGAATCCGAATGGTCTTTCCCTAGCAGACCCTAAAGAACTAGTCTTCTCCCCCCATTCTGAATTTTTATTTTTTTTAGGTTTTACGAGATGAAGACTTCCTGTGAACTAAACCATGGTCTAATGCTACACGCTTTGATCACAAAACGTAATAATGACACCCTTCCAAGTGAATTGGTATCATTAATCAGAGGTAAATTAGACGGAGTAAGAAAAGAATCCAGAAATGAAAATAATAAGTTACAATTTGGTAAAGGAAAATCAAAATCTGCAGCGAAAAGAAGAGCACGACACCTTGAAAGATGTCACAAATGCGGAAAATGGTCACACGAAGGTAAATGTTCAAATAATCAAACCTATTCAAACACCGAATTTGTTACTTTATGCAGAGATGGACCGTTCATATGTTTAGAAGAAAAAATATTGAATGCTCGAGGTTACGCCTATGTAGCTATGGAAAACCGATTAGTCCTACTATCTTATGAGTGGGCTAGAGCATATCAGTAAGAAATCTATCTCACAGGTAAGTATGTACAGTTTTTATTTTTATTTTTATTTTTAACCTTTTGATAATAAACGCTAATTTGTTCGCTATAAAGTATTAAATTGGTATTCGATAAAATTAGGTCTTGCGACCGAAATTATTGATATCATACAAAAATTTATTACATCACTGCGAAATTTACCATTTATTCTTAAGGTATAAATATCTTTAATCAATCAACCCAAAATATTTCAAAAATTCATCATGAGTTAAACTAGGTTATGGAACCGAAATTACTTTACCGAAAAGAGGGGCTTATATTTTTGATAATATTTGATTGATTAAAGTGGGATAAAAGACCAAAAATATTTTTAATTTTATTTTTTCTTTGTTTTTAAAATTAATATTAAATTATTCATATAAACTTTTTAAAATTAATATATAATTAAGTTTGTAAATATTTGTTATTTAAAAAATTAATATTTTTAATATAAGTTTGTATATATAAAAACAAAAATATAATTTAGGTTTGGTGTGAATTTTTAATGTGAATTTTTAATTTTATGCATTCTAAATTTAAGTTTGGTGTGAATTTAAAAACAAAAATTTACTTTATTTCGTTAAGTTAAAAATTTGATTTTTAAAATTCGTCGTGAGTTTAAGACTAGGTCGTTGAACCGAAATTGCTTTACCCAAGGGAGGGAGGAGAACTTTTATTATCATTATTTTTAATCTTATTGAATTAAAGTATGCCAAAAACATTTAAAAAAAAACCAAAAATCTTTGCTTTTAAAAGTGAGCTTTGAATTGACAAATTTTAAAATTTTGTCGAGGGACGGACTAGGACAACGATCCGAAACGCCCTCATCCTAAAAAGAAAAAAAATTTTAATTTTTAATTAATAATATGTTTTATTAGTATAAGATTTTTCATAAAAAAAAAAAAAAAAGGAAGCTTCGAGATCGCGAAGCTCGAAAGGTATCCACCTTCAAGATCGCGGAGCAACAGAAATACAGAGAGGATAAACTGGTCGAGACAGACCAGTCTCTCCATCCCCAATTCATTTTTTCTGCGAAAAACCCACGAAAAAACACACACAAATCGCCATTTTGCACCGTTTTTCATCAAATTTGTTGCTAAAAATTGATGTAGAGATTCCTACCTAGATCCCTTTCAAGAAGAATGGTAATTTCTACACCCCTAACACTCTTAAATTCGAATTTTTTTGTGTTCTTGAGCTATTTTTTTTAATTTGATTTTTGTTAATTTTTAGTATAATTAGAGTTAAATTGTTGATATATTATGCATGTATAACCTAGATTGATGCTATTTAACATGATTCGAAGCCAAAAACTTCAAAATTTTTAGGAATCTAGGGTTTGTGTTCTTGAACAATTTGGGGCTTTTTGATATAAACAGGTTATGGCCGATTTTTGTCATGAATTATTGCTAAATTAAGTAGTGTAACATGTTTAGGTAGTTAAATGATACAACTTTGATCCTAAACATGATTTTTGAAGATTAAAGTGGACTTTTTAGGTGAAAAATTCATGAACTTGATTAATTTGATATAATTATCATTTAAGACTTGTTTAATTCCTAGTAATGACTATTTTGACATGTTATTTGAGTTAAATACTTATGAACTTTGTCTACATTTTCATATGTGCTTATTTGAAAAAGTATAGAATTGATAAAAATATGAAAATGTGTATAAATTTGATTCTAATTAAATAAGTCATGTTAGTTATTTTTAATTGTTATTTTGCTAATACCAATGCATTTTTGGATGCACAATTCCTTTTTGTTTAATGTGTTTAGCAGAATGAACGAGGTGAATCTTCATCCGTGCCACAAAATTTGAATACTTATAATGAAAGTGACGAGGATCAAGATCTCAGTGAACAATATAAACAGAATCAACCGCATCCTTTAATTTCATTGTCGCGATCAATTGAAGCAAATCTACACCCTAACTTACGATTTGACAGATTTTGGATAGACTATCCAAAATATCAGAGGAACTTGAGCATTCTTTATCCCAAAGATGTTGAAGTGTCCAGGGTGATAGATTGGCCACCATTAGAGACAGTGGGATTGGCCGAGCCAATAAGAGAATTACTTACACAAAGGTATGGTAATTATACTTTCAATGATTGGATTAATCTATTCACTATACGTAGACCTGTGTAAAAGGAATGGTGCGTTGAGTTAATAAGTACTATTGAACTAAATGATGAAGTAACTAGTTTAACGGATAGAAGTTTTATTAGATTTCTATTAGGAGGTGTGATGCGCCGTATGTCTTTATTAGATATGGCTGAAGCTTTGTGTATTTATACGGCTGAAGAATTATTAACTAATGATTGTAGACAGTTGATAAGTAATGGTAGAAGGGTTGATTATGATTTTGATAAGAATGAGTTGTGGAGTATAATGACTAGTCATAATCATTTTCGTTGAGTTCATTATTCTTATACTGATGTACATAGAGCTGAGCTTAGGGTAATCCATATATTCATTTCCAACTCTATTACACAAAGGGGTAGAAATAAAGATAAAGTGACTGAAGATGATTTATTTTATCTGATGTGTATTAGAGACCCACAGAGCTTTGTAAATATTCCTTATTGTGTGGGCTATTATTTGTCGGATATGATAAAGGGAATGCGAAACAATAGTATTATAGGAGGTGGTATTTTTGTGACTTTAATTGCCGAGTACCTCGGTGTGGATATTACTCGGGGGAGGGAGTTAGTACAAGTACCCATTCCTCGTGATCGGATTGATATGCGGGTATATGCTGGTGCAAAGGTTTTGTTGAAAAGAAATAATATTGCACTTCCATATCAAGGGAATCATCCACAAGTAGAAAGAGGTCAACAACAAGGTAATGTGGGAGGAGGAAATCAAATGACCGATATACAAAGAATAATGTCCCAAACTGAATACCAACGGGCTATGCAACAAGAGTATCAGGCTTGGCAATATCATCAAGAATATACTAAAGCCTATTTAGCCTCCCAAGGTAGGAACTACATTCCTACTGAGCCAGTCTATTTTCCTTCGTGGACCGAGGATACGAGACCACCTTTTCCTACCTATGACCCATTTCAAGCATATCAAGATAGATACAATGAACCATGGAACCCCTACTGGTTTCAGAATCAACCCTAGTTTACTTAGTCTTATTTATCTTATTTATTTGTAATGTTGCTATATTTAATACTTATGTTGGTATTGTATTAGTTTTTATAATTTTTTAACTTTTATTATTATATTTTAATAATTTTTGAATGTGGGGTAATATACCAAACTTCAAAAATATGTATATATGTTTGCAGTTTATCTTATGTACACAACAGGGTAAAACAACGCATTTTCAAAGACTGGCATTAAGTTCAGCAAAAGCTACTAATTTTGACGACAAGATGCAAAATAAATGTGATGAAACAACAAACGGAATGAACAAATAATGTGCACCATTTATCATTCAACAAACAAACGCCAATATATTTGGAAACTTTGGTAAAATTTAATCATTTTTCTACGCTAATCACCCTCAATAATTTAAATTGTTACTGATTTCTTGCAAATGAGGGCATTGCAAGATCTTAAGTGTGGGAAGGGGTTAAATTCTTTCGGATTTTTAAAATTTTAAACTTATACACTTGGTTACCATTAAAAATACTAGTAAAGCAGTAGTTGTATTAGAATTTAGTGCTCTCTGATAATAAAGAACAGCCCTAGTCTTATATACTGACTACCCAATTCTAGTATAAATTTTTCAAAATTTTCAATTAAATGAACTCAAAATCATGTTTATACATATTTATGAACGATAAAACTAGGTGTTAAACACCGAAATTATTATTACCTCGGAAAGGACATAAATTGAGAAACAAACCAAAATGTTAGAATTCATTTAAAATGGAATAGAGTACAATAAAAAGGCAAAGAAAGAAAAATAAAAGCCAAGTGTGGGAAAAATTTACGAAGTTATTTAAAACATATATCACATATTTTTGTACAAATAACTGAAGATACTTTTGCTTTGGATTAATCTACTCAGTTTCACCCGATTTACTGTAAGAAAGATGGATCTACACGATGAATCAATTCCATCATTAAAAGGAAGTAAAGTCTTCCGAAAAAGAAACACGCTTCTTGATTTAGGTCATGAAGTTATCGTCCAGATCAGCTGCAGGTTGACGAAAAATTTAGAAAAGTCATCTCTAAAATCAGCAGGAAATCCACGGACCTCAGCATCAAACAGGGTCGCTAAGTGGTCAGACTTATCCTAACCATGAGAGGATCTGTCTTGTAAAATGGGGAGGACGCCGTGCAAGTTAGCTGGATAAGACTAATGAATCAGATCCCCAGAAAGGATAATCTCCTTAAAGATCAAAAATCAGCTTTTAAGCCTGATATTACTCAATCCTTGAGATTGACCTTAAAGATTGAGAATTATAAACTCATGGAATTCGATGATATCTAAACTCGAGCTTGAACGAGAAAATATTTTGATCAAAATTACAAACCCATTTGTTTTCTGAAAACCCATTTTCAATGCGTTCATTACTATTGAACGTAAAATCCTAGGAATTCACCCGGAATTCATTAGGTCACCTGAACCAAATCGGGTGTCAACCGTAAGAACGGTGGTTGCATAGCATGGTCAAAGACAGGACCTTGTGTCAGACCCAAAAATTATAAGGGTGAGCTTTACTATTTGCTCCTACCAAGGATAGTAATTGAATCCGACACGTTATAAACCATAATTAAAAGCATGTCAGGGGACATTGCCTTAACAGTTTCTTGTTCAACGCTTTCCTTTACAATCGGACGGTAGTTTACCAAAAGCTAATATACGGAGCAAGTATGCTGGACGTGTTTCTTTCCTAATACAAGGTTAGCAAGTGGGTGACACAAAACCGTAAGTTTTGAGCTAAAATTTTCAAATCTGAAACCCACCAAGCCCACAAAAACAATTTGCAAACATCGGTGAAGGGTTATTCCGGAAAACTTATCTAGGGTAAAAGCTAGATTTAATTTTCAAAAGATCAAATATTTTCATAAAGATCCAATTTCCTTAAAGGATCTAAATTTTATAGTCATGTGGGACTGTAAACTACAACGTTACTACCATTGTTTATACCGCCGTATAGAAATCACTGATATACAAAGTGTGAAGAATAAAGAAGTGATTCTTGTATTTTTATTTCAAGACTATATTGCTTGAGGACAAGCAACGCTCAAGTGTGAGAATATTTGATATTGCTAAAAACGAACACATAATTCATAGCATTATTCCTCAAGAAAGACAAGTTTTTAGTTGCAATTGTTCTATTTACAAGTGATATTCGTTTAAATAATAAAAGGTGAAGACAAAAGACATATTCGACGAATTAAAGACGCAAACGACCAAAAAGCTCAAAAGTACAAAATACAATCAAAGTGGTTCCAATTATTGATGAGAAACGTCTCAAAACTACAAAAGTACAAGACACAAAACGCAAAATACAAAATATTAAATTGTACGAAAGGACGTTCGAAAATTCGGAACCAGGACCTAAGTCAACTTTCAATGCACGACGCAACGGAGCGAAAATTACAAGTCAACTATGCATATAAATATAATATAATATATATATATAATTCTTAAAATTATATATATATTATATTTATTTATTAAAAAATCCGTCGGCAAGCTAGGAGCCAAACTTGGATGAGCTGTAATCCACTACTCCGCGATCGCGGAGCTTTGAAGGAGAAACCCTTCGAGATCGCGGAGCACACCAAAACTGAAATGGGGCCTATAAAAGGCAACGCATTCGATCGATATTTATCATCTTTTTCTTTCCTTTCTATCATACGTAAATATATATATATATATATATATATATATATATATATATATATATATATATATATATATATATATATATATATATATATATATATATATATATATATGTATATTATAATTTTAATTTTAATTTTAATTTTAATTTTAAATTCTAATAATAAGGGTATGTTAGCGAATGTTGTAAGGGTGTAAGTCGAAATTCTGTCCGTGTAACGCTACGCTATTTTTAATCACTGTAAGTTATGGTTAATGTTATTTTTAAATTAATGTATCGTAGCTAAGTTATTATTATGCTTATTTAGGATGAAGTAATCATGATGTTTGGCTAAAAATATTAAGATTGGGTAATTGGGATGTGTACCATAATTAGGGTATGGACAAAAGAACGACACTTGTGGAAATTAGACTATGGGCTATTAATGGGCTTTATATTAACTAAATGATACCTCATTAATTTAATATATATACTTCAATTTGACATATTTATATATAACCACGTACGCTTGATTGGGCACGGTGGGCGGGATATATATAAATACCAATAATTGTTCATTTTACCGGACATGGAACTGGATTAATATTTAGTAGAATTGTTGAAACAGGGGTGGATTACATTCAAGGGTAATTGGTGTAATTGTTAACAAAGTAGTAAAACCTTGGTTTACACGCAGTCGATAACCTGGTGTATTCTTTAAATAAAGTATTAAAACCTTGTTACAATTCGAATCCCCAATTAGTTGGAATATTTGACTTCGGGAATAAGAATAATTTGGCGAAGGCTTTCGCACTTTATATTTATGACTGATGGACTATTATGGACAAATCTGTATGGATATATCGAATAATCCAGGACAAAGGACAATTAACCCATGGGAATAAACTAGAAGCAACACGTCAAACATCATGATTATGGAAGTTTAAATAAGCATAATTCCTTTATTTCATATTTAATTTCCTTTATTTTATATTTAATTGCACTTTTAATTATCGCACTTTTATTTATTGTCATTGTATTTAATTGCACTTTTAATTATCGTACTTTTTAATTATCGCAATTTTATTATCGTTATTTACTTTACGCTTTAAATTAAGTTGTATTTATTTTTAATATTTTACATTAAGTTTTAACTGCGACTAAAGTTTTAAAATCGACAAACCGGTCATTAAACGGTAAAAACCCCCCTTTATAATAATAATATCACTTATATATATATTTGTATTTTTATAAATTTAAAACTAATATAGCGTTAAGCTTGTTTAAGAGTTCCCTGTGGACGAACCGGACTTACTAAAAACTACACTACTGTACGATTAGGTACACTGCCTATAAGTGTTGTAGAAAGGTTTAGGTATATCCATTCTATAAATAAATAAATATCTTGTGTAAAATTGTATCATATTTAATAGTATTACGTTGTAAAAATAATACTATTTCCTAGTACACCTCGCACACATCAATATTCATATTCTTATAATCATTCTTTTAACTTAATCATAATACTTATAACATACATGCTTATTCTTATTACTCAAAATTTTTTTTATCCATGAACTTTTAACTTTATTAACTAGTTTCATAATCAATTCATATTACTAACACCATGATCAAGATTATAATTCATAATCATTATTTATTCATACCATATTCATATTTATAATACTTCAAGATCATAATTAAACACAATAACTAAAACATAATTTATAAATATGATTAGCCTTAGGGTTTAGGTATACCTTAGGATTATAAAGATCAAGAAAAGAAGATAATGAAAGTGGACTGATACAGCAGCAGATGTCCAGCAGGAATCACGATCAAACAAGAGTGTTTCTTGGGCTGTTTTGTCACGCCAGAAACAGCAAAACACAGCAGCAATTTTAACCCAAAACAGTGGGTTTTTCTTGGACTGTTTGATCACAAAAGTCAGCAGGAAATCAAGCAAAAGAAACGCAGCAACAATGGTTGATTAGGGGCTGTTATAGGTGTCGAATACAGCAGGAAAAAGGCTGTAGAAGATGGCGAATCACAGCTGCAATATAGCAGCCTGTTTTGGCTCGAAAAGTGCAGCAGAAAGCTGCTGTTTTGGCGAGAAGAAGCAGCAGGGTGCTACTGAAATTGAGTGGCAGTGGTGGGCTTCAAACAATGGCTGTGTGACGGTTTGGTGGGCTGCAGATGACAGCCGAAAATAGGCTGTGGTGGTGGCTCGATTTTAAAGTGATGGTGGTGGTATGCAAACTGCCGAACAAGAGCAAGAGAAGAGGAGAGGGAGGAGTTTTCAAGTGTTGGTGAATAACTTGTGATGCAGATTTTATGAGAGCCTAAGGGTCCTTTTATAGTGGAGTTTTAGAATCATAATCCAACTAGGATTACTCAAAGATTAGTCCAAAGAGCTTTAGGATTAGGATTAATATAAGTTTAAATATTAGGATTAGATTAGGATTAGGAATTGGAACTAGATTCATGGATTTGTTTACTTCATGATCAAGTTTTTCTTTTTTTTTTTTAAACCGTCCCCTCCTTATTATTATTATTATTATTATTTTTTTACATTTGTATATGTATATATATATATATATATATATATATATATATATATATATATATATATATATATATATATATATATATATATATATACTAATTGATAAGTATCATTAATTTATCATTTTGGTTCTACAAGTTTAATTATATAGTTTAGTACTTAAATTTTAATTATAAAGCTATTTATGTAACTGTATATAGTTTTGTTACAGCACTATATGTATTTATATATATGAAATAATTAGATTAGAGCTAGGATTTATAATATTAGGGTTTATTTAATATTGGGGTTAGGTTTTAAGGTTTACAATTACGAGCATTAAATTAATAAGCATTGAATATATCTGGATAACAACCCTAAAAACATTACGCAGGATCAGGCAATGAAACCCTAAGGGCAATTTAGTATATTTAGAATGGGAAAATGAGGGTTGTTATAATTTGATTTAGTTCAAAACGTACAAAAACATTTTCAGTTTAAAAAGAACTTTATTATTTAAACATATATAACTTTTATAAATATCTAGAACCACTTTTGACAACTCATTTCTTAACCAGTATGATAAAGATAACGATATTTATATATTATTTTATTAAATATATATAACGATTTAAATAAATATTATATATATTTATACGCGTGTTATACGTACATATTTTTATACTTTTACTATACTTTAACTTTACCTTTTACTTTACTTTTACTTTACTTTAACTTTAATAATTCACTTTAACAATTCATACTTTAATAATTCACTTTAATAATTCACTTTAATAATTCATACTTTAATAATTCACTTTATTAATTCAAAATTTTATTATAAATAAAATCCAATAGGTTTCATTATTTCATAGAAACTTGAAAATATATTTCTCTAAATACTCTCAATCGATTTACATATATATATTTACTCAGTATTATTTCAAGATATTATTAGTATACATGAAATACTACGACGGAGTTATGTTCAGGTGATTTCAAAATAAGTTTTCAAACGTGAGCATTCATATTTTAACTTTTATATATTATTAGTGTATCCCTGACTAGTGCTCGAGTAGATAGGATTATACATGCTTGTACGTTTATTATTATCGTTAGATAGGTTATGTTGAATCCTGATTTAGATACATATGCTACTGAGATAAGGTATATGATATGCATGTCGTTGGAAAGCTGGCGAAAAATTAATAACTTTTCATTTAGAACTCGTGTGATTTCGAGGAATGGATTAAAAGATATAGTCAACTGAATTATTATTACTTTTAGTATATTTATTGTTAAAATGATTGTTATTACTATCGTCGTTATTATCGTCGTTATAATTACTATCTAATTATTATTATTATAATTATCATTATCGTTATTAATAAAATGTATTATCATTAAAAATTGTTATTTTTTATTATTATTACTATCGTTATTATCGTTTAAGTTATAATTAGTATTATTATCATCATTATTATTATTATCATTAAAATAGTTATTAGTATTATCATTAGCATAATATTTATTATTATAATTAAAACTAATATTAATAACATCTAATTATTATGATTACTATTATTATCATTATTATGAACGCGATATAAAAGACGACTAAAAGCTATTAACAAATTAATTAGGAAATAATGAGTATAAGTATCATGATGAAATTAAAATATTGAAAGACATTGATTTAGATAAAAATATCGTTTTCATTATTTTTACTATTAAAAGTATTATTAATATTAAAACTATCATCTTACTAAGATCATCATTTTTAATAGAAATATCATTATTATTATAAGATATCATTATTATTATCATTTAGTATTATTATTTAATTATCGTTTTGAATAGAATTATTATCTTTATAAAATATTATTATTATTACTGTTAATATTAAAAAGTATCGTTACTATTATCATGAATAGAATTATCATTTATCATACTTAATATCATTTTTAGTAAATATAAATATTGTTATTTTTATTAGTAGAATAATGATAATTATTATTATTATTACAAAATAATACAACTTTTACTCATTATTATTACTATCAATATTATTTTATTAAATAAATATATAATACAGAGACATTTTTACCACACGTAATATAATTACATTAAATTTTACATATCACTATATTTTTATGATATTAAGTGAACTTTATATGTTTTATTATTTAAGATATATAAAAGTATATTTTTATCATATATAAATTGTAATATAAATTTTTATTATTAATAAATGACTTATATTATTTTCTCTAATAAAATCTGATAAATATATTTAAATATATAAAACGATTATTTAAATTTCATATTAAACATGTATGGACCTGTAAATCATTTTGTGTCAAATCGACTTTTGTTGACTTTTACATATCGATCTCGAGCATTAGGTTTGTGATACACTACGACCTGACCTAAATTGTTAGACAGTTATTGACCAACATATATATATATATATATATATATATATATATATATATATATATATATATATATATATATATATATATATATATATATATATATATATATATATATATATATATATATATATAGGTTCGTGAATCCAAGGCCAACCTTGCACTTATTCAATGACGCCATATGTATTTTTACTATGAAATACAGTATTGTGAGTTTCATTACTCCCTTTTTAAATGCTTTTGCAATATATATTTTTGAGACTGAGAATACATGCACTTTTATAAATGTTTGACGAAATACACACAAGTAATCGAAACTACATTCTAATGTTGAATTGTTATACCGGATATTGCCCTTGTTGAACTTGGTAGCCTAAGAATTGGTGTTTATTATAATTACCACCAATTGACGCGAATCCTAAAGATAGATCTATGGGCCTTGACAAGCCCCAGTCAGAGAATTTGAACTGCTTTAGTACTTCGATGTTTATATGTTTGGAGATATTCTAGATGCATTTTGTTAATGTCGGTTACCAGGTGTTCAATCCATATGAATGAATTTTAAACACTTACGAGTGTATGATTATTGATTAAATGAAATCTTGTGGTCTATTAAAATTATGGAAATGATTGATTACGATAAACTAATGAACTCACCAACCTTTGGTTGACACTTGAAAGCATGTTTATTCTCAGGTTTGAAAGAAATATTCCGCTGTGCATTTGCTCATTTTAGATATATTACTTGGAGTCATTCATGGCATATTTCAAAAGACGTTGCATTCAAGTCATTGAGTTCAATAAAGATTATTACTAAAGTAAATGACAGATTAGGTCATTTATAGTTTGGATGTTATGGAATGGTATGCATGCCTGTCAACTTTTGATTAAATGAAAGTCTGTCTTTTAAAAATGAATGCAATGTTTGTAAAATTTATCATATAGAGGTCAAATACCTCGCGATGTAATTATATTCGTTCTTATGGATTTGGACGGGTCGTCTTAGAAGTAACCGACCAAGAGAAGCCGCCAGCTTGGCCACCGAATCTGTACACTATAAATAGATTTTGAATTTTACAGTTTTCAATGTACAAATTCATTTACTTTTCTAGGGTTTTCACCTAAATAAGAAAACTCTTAGGTTTTAGGGTTTTATTCAAGTTTCAAAATTGTAATCAAGTTCCATTCAAGTTATAATAAAGTTTTATTCAACTTTTATGTTTGTTTTACTTTATGGTACATGTTTATTTTATTTTCTTGTCATTCTTTTATTTTATTTACTGTTTTATCATACTATTCATCTACCATAATGAACTAAACGTTCATAGTGGTTACGTGGACAAAAACTACAAACTTTGTCTGGGAAACAGATGAAGCCGCCGGCTTCTTCAGTCTAAGCCGTAGGCTTGGCTGAACCTAGCCACTGGCTTTGTGCTTCAGTACGTACAGTTTCTGGTATTTTCCAGATCTGTATAATTGGATTTCTGTATTGAATGTTTAGATTGTTTTGAATCTGCCATGTTTTAATAAACTTGTTTGCCATGCTATATGATTAGATAATATGATTCTAGGGTTAATTAATACTTAATCTGATGATATATTATTCAATCCACTCTACTTATTTAGATCTAGTCCATCAAACGTGATAATTGGATTGCATGAAACTAAGATAAACAACATTGGTAGTAATAAACTTGTTGAATATAAAATACATTTATATAATAGAGTTTAATATTGTTAGGCTTAATCAAAGATCCTTTGTTTGTATGTGTTTAGTTAATGATTGTATGAGAACTTGGTAAAGATTGGCTTTCAGCTAGTAACTTGAGTTGATCTAATTGAGTTTAATAGTATATCTATTTGTTAGTCTATTTACATGTTAATTAATCCTCATCATAAGATTAAATTGTTATGTGTCATGTGAAATGTCCCATTCATATTGATTATAAACGTTCCATATTAATTGATTTCGTTGCGAGGTTTTGACCTCTATATGAGACGTTTTTCAAAGACTGCATTCATTTTTAAAACAACCATAACCTTTATTTTATCAATAAAGGTTTTAAAAGCATTACGTAGATTCTCAAATAATGATAATCTAAAATATACTGTTTACACACGACCATTACATAATGGTTTACAATAGAAATATATTACATCGACATATGTTTTTTGAATGCAGATTTTACACAATATCATACAAACATGGACTCCAAATCTTGTCCTTATTTTAGTATGCAACAACGGAAGCTCTTAGTATTCACCTGAGAATAAACATGCTTTAAACGTCAACAAAAATGTTGGTGAGTTATAGGTTTAACCTATGTATATATCAAATCGTAACAATAGACCACAAGATTTCATATTTCAATACGCATCCCATACATAGAGATAAAAATCATTCATATGGTGAACACCGGGTAACCGACATTAACAAGATGCATATATAAGAATATCCCCATTAGGGATGGCAATGGATCGGATATGGATCGGGTGAGGCCGTATCCATATCCATATCCATTTATTTTTTTACTTTTTATCCATCCATATCCATATCCATCGGGTGAAACGGGTTAATGGATAATTATCCATATCCGTTTAAATTTATTTTATTTTTAACAATTATAAGCGGTGGTTCACTATATAAGATCAAAAGTAATATTTTTAATAGTTTATGCGACCGAAAGTCACATTTTACTAATCTATATAACAAATATTCAATAGATAACCTATTAAATGTGTAAAGATATCTACATGTAAGTTGCTTACTTTTAGTTACATGGAATCACATTTGAACCACCAAAGTACGATAAATACATTTGATTATTTAAACAAAACAAAACATAAGAAGAAAGTTATATTTTTAGAGAAAATATAAAGAAAGATGAATATGAATATAATTAATGAAAATATCACTATATAAATTATACTAATTTGAGTGATAAATTTATATATTTAGTTATTTCGGGTGAAAGCGGGTTCATCCATGGATGAAATTTTTTCATCCATATCCATTTAGATCGTCCATATCCACAAATAATCGGGTGGATCGGATGGATATCCATTGGATCGGGTATCCATTGCCATCCCTAATCCCCATCATTCCGGGACACCCTTCGGATATGATATAAATTTCGAAGTACTAAAAATCATTCATACGGAAGTTGTCAGGCAAGTTACAGTAACAGATACGCTAAGATATGAATTTTGTCTATACACTATTCATGCAGTCAATGCAGTAAAACGTGTCTAGACTAAGAATGATAAGCAAGTGATTCTCTAAGAATGATAAGCAGGTAATTTTTTTTGACACAAAATGATAAGCAAAACTTTTGACATGCAGACACGGTCGAAGTCCAGACTCACTAATACATCCTAACGACTTATCAGTTAGACACACTAATGCAGACATGGTTCGCTAAGACCACCGCTCTGATACCAACTGTGACGCCCCGTCCTAATCCATCCGGACAAAGTCCATATTTATTATAAGTGATTCACAACAGTTGATTACATCGCGAGGTACTTGAAATGTCCCGTTCTTATTGATTAAAAACGTTCCATATTAATTGATTTCGTTGCGAGGTTTTGACCTCTATATGAGACGTTTTTCAAAGACTGAATTCATTTTAAAACAAACCATAACCTTTATTTCATCAATAAAGGTTTAAAAAGCTTTACGTAGATTATCAAATAATGATAATCTAAAATATCCTGTTTACACACGACCATTACATAATGGTTTACAATACAAATATGTTACAACAAAATAAGTTTCTTGAATGCAGTTTTTACACAATATCATACAAGCATGGACTCCAAATCTCGTCCTTATTTAAGTATGCGATAGTGGAAGCTCTTAATAATCACCTGAGAATAAACATGCTTAAAACGTCAACAAAAATGTTGGTGAGTTATAGGTTTAACCTATATATATCAAATCATAATAATAGACCACAAGATTTCATATTTCAATACACATCCCATACATAGAGATAAAAATCATTCATATGGTGAACACCTGGTAACCGACATTAACAAGATGCATATATAAGAATATCCCCATCATTCCGGGACACCCTTCGGATATGATATAAATTTCGAAGTACTAAAGCATCCGGTACTTTGGATGGGGCTTGTTGGGCCCGATAGATCTATCTTTAGGATTCACGTCAATTAGGGTGTATGTTCCCTAATTCTTAGATTACCAGACTTAATAAAAAGGGGCATATTCGATTTCGATAATTCAACCATAGAATGTAGTTTCACGTACTTGTGTCTATTTTGTAAATCATTTATAAAACCTGCATGTATTCTCATCCCAAAAATATTAGATTTTAAAAGTGGGACTATAACTCACTTTCACAGATTTTTTCTTCGTCGAGAAGTAAGACTTGGCCACTGTTGATTCACGAACCTATAACAATATATACATATATATTAAAGTATGTTCAAAATATATTTACAACACTTTTAATATATTTTGATGTTTTAAGTTTATTAAGTCAGCTGTCCTCGTTAGTAACCTACAACTAGTTGTCCACAGTTAGATGTACAGAAATAAATCGATAAATATTATCTTGAATCAATCCACGACCCAGTGTATACGTATCTCAGTATTGATCACAACTCAAACTATATATATTTTGGAATCAACCTCAACCCTGTATAGCTAACTTCAACATTCACATATAGAGTGTCTATGGTTGTTCCGAAATATATATAGATGTGTCGACATGATAGGTCGAAACATTGTATACGTGTCTATGGTATCTCAAGATTACATAATATACAATACAAGTTGATTAAGTTATGGTTGGAATAGATTTGTTACCAATTTTCACGTAGCTAAAATGAGAAAAATTATCCAATCTTGTTTTACCCATAACTTCTTCATTTTAAATCCGTTTTGAGTGAATCAAATTGCTATGGTTTCATATTGGACTCTATTTTATGAATCTAAACAGGAAAATTATAGGTTTATATTCGGAAAAATAATTTACAAGTTGTTTTTGTAAGGTAGTCATTTCAGTCGAAAGAACGACGTCTAGATAACCATTTTATAAAACATACTTCCACTTTGAGTTTAACCATAATTTTTGGATATAGTTTCATGTTCATAATAAAAATCATTTTCTCAGAATAACAACTTTTAAATCAAAGTTTATCATAGTTTTTAATTAACTAACCCAAAACAGCCCGCGGTGTTACTACGACGGCTTAAATCCGGTTTTACGGTATTTTTCGTGTTTCCAGGTTTTAAATCATTAAGTTAGCATATCATATAGATATAGAACATGTGTTTAGTTAATTTTAAAAGTCAATTTAGAAGGATTAACTTTTGTTTGCGAACAAGTTTAGAATTAACTAAACTATGTTCTAGTGATTACGAGTTTAAACCTTCGAATAAGATAGTTTTATATATATGAATCGAATGATGTTATGAACATCATTACTACCTCAAGTTTAGTAGGTAAACCTACTGGAAGTGACAAGAAATGATCTAGCTTCAAAGGATCTTGGATGGCTTGAAAGTTCTTGAAGTAGGATCATGACACAAAAACAAGTTCAAGTAAGATTTTTGCTCGAATTAAGATAGTTTATAGTTATAGAAATTGAATCAAAGTTTGAATATGAATATTACCTTGAATAATAAAGATAACCTACTGTATATAACAAAGGTTTCTTGATCTTGGATGATTACTTGGAATGGATTAGAAAGCTTGGAAGTAAATTAGTAAACTAGAAGGGTTTTTTGAAGTGTTCTTGAAGTGTTCTTCCTATGATGATTATAGCTTGATTCTTGAAGTGATTTTTGATGAAGATGATGACTAACTACTGGAAAAATACGTTCATAATAGAGAGTGTGTGTGTGTTGAGAGAGAATTAGAAAGAGAATTGGAAGTGAAATAGAGTGAATGATGAGTGGTAATTGGTGAGTGGTGAGTGTGGTTAAAAGGAGTTCTAGTTAGTTGACTAGCTCATGGTAGAAGTTAAAATTGATTAGTCATACATGACATAATCAAGAGTGGAATCCCATGCTAGTTTCTATTGGTATATACCCATAGTAAGTACGTTTTGAAGTTGTGTATAATACGGGTAAGAATACGACTAGAATTCTTGATGAAAGAAAAGAATGGGAAAGTAACTGTAACCATTTTCGTTAAGTATGAGTGTTTTGATATATGTCTTGAAGTCTTCCAAAAGTATTTTAATACATCTAAATACACTACATGTATATACATTTTAACTGAGTCGTTAAGTCATCGTTAGTCGTTACATGTAAGTGTTGTTTTGAAACCTTTAAGTTAACGATCTCAATTAATGTTGTTAACCCATTGTTTATTATATCTAATGAGATGTTAAATTATTATATTATCATGATATTATGATATATTAATATATCTTAATATGATATATATACATTAAATGTCGTTACAATGATAATCGTTACATATATGTCTCGTTTCGAAATCCTTAAGTTAGTAGTCTTGTTTATATGTATATAACTCATTGTTAATATACTTATGGAGATACTTACTTATCATAATCTCATTTTAACCATATGAATATCCATATATATATCATCATGTCATTTTTACAAGTTTTAACGTTCGTGAATCGCCGGTCAACTTGGGTGGTCAATTGTCTATATGAAACATATTTCAATTAATCAAGTCTTAACAAGTTTGATTGCTTAACATGTTGGAAAAATTTAATCATGTAAATATCAATCTTAATTAATATATATAGACATGGAAAAGTTCGGGTCACTACAGTACCTACCTGTTAAATAAATTTCGTCCCGAAATTTTAAGCTGTTTAAGGTGTTGACGAATCTTCTGGAACTAGATGCGGGTATTTCTTCTTCATCTGATCTTCACACTCCCAGGTGAACTCGGGTCCTCTACGGGCATTCCATCGAACCTTAACAATTGGTATCTTGTTTTGCTTAAGTCTTTTAACCTCACGATCCATTATTTCGACGGGTTCTTCGATGAATTGGAGTTTTTTGTTGATTTGGATTTCATCTAACGGAATAGTGAGATCTTCTTTAGTAAAACATTTCTTCAAATTCGAGATGTGGAAAGTGTTA
The DNA here is from genome assembly GCF_046630445.1 of Rutidosis leptorrhynchoides. NCBI lineage: Eukaryota > Viridiplantae > Streptophyta > Magnoliopsida > Asterales > Asteraceae > Rutidosis > Rutidosis leptorrhynchoides. Next base: position 327,300,426 of record NC_092335.1, read on the forward strand.
TGTACAGCCGCGAGTTGTTGAGGTAACTCAAGTCGGTAAGTGTTGAGTCCCCAAAATAATTAAGGATTTAATTATGACAAAACAATATTTATTTGCACTAAAGTGTTATGTGCAGCCAGCACACGTTTGTTTATGTATAGTCAGCTAAAATAGCTGTGTCGAGTGTTTAGTATGCTGCCTAGTCTATCAGCACAAGGTAGATATGTATTCTTCAAATCAGCACAGGATGTGCACCCAGCAAATCAAGAATATCAAGTGACTCAGCATATGAAGGACCAGTAAGTCTGGATATTAGCATACAACACAAGACAGCCATGCTCCATTACAAGCATGGTAGTTTCCCAGAGTGGTCTACATCAACGCACTATTCAACAGAAGTCGAAGACAAAGTTGAACAGAAAAGGACAGGAGTCGGCGGCTGACAAGTGACCTTACAAGACCACGTGGGAATGCAGAAGTGGAACGCATGTGCAGACATGTGTTATACTTTAATCATACCTAGGGAACACAACATTCCATTTGTTTAAATCAAATGGTAGTGCCAAACCGAATGGGTGTGTTCCAGCAAATAGCTACCTAAGAGGAAAGAAGGAAAGCACGCCTTCTGACACAATTGTCCCCACAAGTACAAAGCATCCAATGTACTAGTGGACAATAGACTAATTACACAGTTAATAGAACTACTATATATATTGTAGTATCCACTATTGTAAAAAGTAGTGGTGTGGGTTTATCTGTTAGAGTCAAAACCGTGTAATAGCTTTAGTTTATCTCTTAGCTATAATCTAGGTAATCTGTATCAACCAACTATCATTTCCGCCAAGGATAGTTGTGATTCTTTCTGATTTAATCAATAAAGAATAACAGTTGAAAATTACCTGTGACTCTATCTTATTTACTACAGAATACTAAACGTGATTAACTGACTAGTTAATTAAGAAAAGAATTGTATTCACCCCCCCTCTACAATACTCCTGTTGTTATTAAGGGACCAACAACTGGTATCAGAGCTTCAGTCTTGATAATTAATATCTTGGATCTGAATTCTCTTATGGCTTCGTATTCAAACTCAGCTTACCTTGAGAATGGCTCGTCTAACAGACCACCTAAGTTTGATGAAGATGAGTATGAAACCTGGAAGGCAAGGTTCATGCTCCATCTTGAGTCTGTGGATTCACTCATGCCTGGAATTGCCAAAAATGGCCCTTTTGTTCCCACTGAGACAGTTGGTAGTGCACCAGCAACAGCTGACACTCCTGCCATCCCTGGCAGAGAGGTTATTCTCACTCCCTCTAGATGGGATGATGAGGATAAACGTCGAGTTGGTCTTGACCCTAAAATCAGAACCTTGTTAGCCATAACTTTGCCTAACCCACTGTTCAAACTGATCAAGGGAAAAGAAAATGCTAAGCTTATGCTTGACTACCTAGATGTCACCTATGAGGGTATGGGAGAAGTTAGGCAGAACAGGATGATTGCTCTTAAAAGAGAATATGAAATGTTCTTTGCCTATAAGAATGAAACCCTTAAGCAAACCTTCATTAGGTTTAACTCTTTGATAGCAGACCTGACCACTTTAAATGTAACCTACACTGAATTTGAACAAGTGAACAAATTCATTGATGCACTGCCATCTAAATGGAAACCTGTTACTGACCCATTAAGAACCACACAGACCCTAAAGAACTTTAACCTGTCTTCTCTCTACAGTTCCCTTTGGAATCATGAGAAGGCAGAAGCCAAGTTTGAACTTAACATGAAGGAAAACTTTAGGTCTGCCCCCACCACTTCAAAATCATCTAAAAATGATGATGCTGCTCTTATTGCTGCTGCTAAATGGAAGAAAGCTCAAAAAGCTTTACTGGTTCAAAAGTTACTGGCAGAACAAGAGTCAGCTGATAGTGTTGAGGAAAGTGGTACTGGGTCTGAAGAAAGCAGTACAGATGAAAGTGATGTAGAAGGGTTTGCTGAAGGTATGGCTCTGCTGGCTAGGCAGTTCAAAAGGTTCAATCGTAGTAGAACCAGCAAGTCATACAAATGGAGCAAGAAGCCAAATGCCAGGTACAACAGCAAGTCAGTCAAGGGTCCTAAATCTGAGTGCTTTAATTGTGGGAAGGTTGGACATTTTGCTGCTGAATGCATGTCCAAGAAACCTTCCACGTCACATGCTAACACTTTCTCAAAAGCTGATAAGTACAAAAACAAGTACAAAGCTATGAAAGCTCAGATGAAGGAAAGTGCAAAGACTGACAAGAAGGGTAAACAGCCAGAAAAGGTTCTAGTTGCTGAACATCATGACTGGGATGAAGCCAGCACGTCCTCATCTTCTGATAGTGATACTGATGATGATGGTGCTGGTTATGCTACTGGTAAAAAGCTGTGTTTGATGGCCAAAGAGGTCGAGGAGTCTGATGAGGATGATGGTAGTAGTACGTTTTTGGCTGATATGAGGGAAGCTGATCAAAACAGAGACTCTCCTCAATGGAAAACTGAAATGATGTATAAGGTTGATAATTTTCGAACTTATACTGATGATGAAAAAGCTGAAATGTTTGACTACCTAAGAATTGATTTATGCAGAAGCTGCAAACGTGAAGAGAGTTTGAAATCTAATAACAAATCTTTAAATGAAAAACTCAAAGGCAAAAATGATGAAATTAAGATCTTAAAAGATACAATTTCCAAACTTGAAAAACAAAACTTTGCTTTAGAAACTCTTCACGTTGAGGCAGCAGAAGTCAAGACCCAGCTGGACAATCTCAAAAGAGTTGTTGCTTCATGGTGCACATCTGCTCAACGCACAGCTAAATGTGTTAATGAGCAGGTGCCTGCCCAAGTTCAAGCCTTCTTTGCTGGTGACTATGCTGCTGCTGCTGCTATTGCAGAAGTTACTTTCATGGACCCGACTCTTGAAACTGATCCTGAAGCTGTCTTGCCAAATACTTTTGCCAAGATAGTTGAAGGTAAAAAGGTTGTGACAAACAAATTTGTTAGACCTACTGTGTCCCCACCACCTGCCATGAAAGAAATTTTGGAGGATGAAGTTAGAGCAAGAGAAGCCAGTAACTCAATTGATGAGACTACTGACCCCTCAAGCATCCACTACATGACTCCGAAAGAAAGACGTATTAAAAGGGAAATCACTGAAAACAATTTGAGAAAAGTTAAACCAACTGATTCCCCTTCGTGTTCGAGTTCTACCAGTGCTAAGCCAGCTGATGACCAATCTACTGGTCACCCAGTAGCTGCAGACAAGCCAGTGAAACGAAATACTGGCAAATCTAAGGCAGCAGTTAAGATACCTACTGGTTCATCAGCATCAGAAGACAAGCCAGCAACTTCCCACGCTAACTTGTCAAATGATAAAGAAAAGACAGTTCGCCATGGTCATGGTACTGGTTCCAAAAGGAAAGCTGCCCATAAGGGAAAAGCAAAAATTGACTCGACTGATGAGCTGTCTATCACTGAGATAATGACAGCCAAGCTTGACCAGCTAATTGAGGCAGTAATTAAAAGTCGACCCGATCCTACTGCCCTTATTAGATCTGTGAATGACCAGCCACAAAAGCCAAAAGTGAGAAAATGCTACAAATGTGGCAGCAAAGCTCACCTGGCTAACCAGTGTACTCAAACCCAAACCCCATCTGCTGCTTCTTCTAGCAAGCCAGTAGAAAAGAAGAAGTCATCAAAGGTGACTCCTTCAGAACCCATCCTTGGATGGGTTCCCAAAAAGAACTAATCTCTAAGTTATTGTGCAGGGCATTCAAAACAAGCAAATCTGGTATCTCGACAGTGGTTGTTCGAGACACATGACCGGAAGTAAGTCCCTGCTGATGGACTATCAGGAAAAGGATGGTCCAGTTGTTTCGTATGGAGATAATTCGTTGGGTTACACAAAGGGTTTTGGTACTTTGACAAATGGGAATGTCACGTTCTCAAATGTTGCATATGTAGTTGGGCTTAAACATAACTTACTCAGCATAAGCCAACTGACAAGCAAGAATAAGATAGTCCAATTCAGAAAGAAAATTGGTACTATTTTTGATAAGACAGGGAAGCCACTGCTGACTGCAAAACGTCATGAAAACATGTATCAAATTGACATGAACACAGCAGTCACAACAACTGATACTTGTTTCTATTCAAAGGCAGCAGACAACCTGAAGTGGTTATGGCACAAGAGACTCTCACATCTCAACTTCAAAGATATTCACAAATTATCCAGTAGAAGTTTGGTGTCTGGGCTACCCACAATGTCTTATGTGAAGGACAGATTGTGTCCTGGTTGTGAAAAGGGAAAACATCACCATGCCTCGTTCAAATCAAAGCAAATCTCATCTGTTGAGAAACCATTTCACTTACTTCATATGGATCTATTTGGTCCAGTGAATGTGGCCAGCTGTAGTGGGAAGAAGTATACACTGGTTATTGTTGATGAATACTCGAGATACACTTGGGTGTTCTTTCTAAGGCAAAAGAGTGAAGCTGCTGATGAAATCATCAATTTTATCAAAAGAATGGAGCTTTTGAATGGGCAACTGGTGAAGCAACTAAGAAGTGATCATGGTACAGAATTCAGAAATGCTACATTAGAAGAATTTTGTGCCGACAAAGGTCTTTCCCAAAATTTCTCTGCTGTGAGAACACCTCAGCAAAATGGTGTTGTAGAAAGAAGAAACAGAACTCTCATTGAAGCAGCAAGATCTATGTTGGCTGAGTCTGGGTTGAAGAATTCCTACTGGGCAGAAGCTGTGAATACTGCCTGTTTTACCCAGAATAGATCTCTTATTGTGAAAAGACATCAGAAAACTGCTTATGAAGTTCTCAAAGGAAGAAGACCCTCAATTTCATTTCTTCATGTATTTGGCACTCCCTGTTACATTCTAAATAATAGGGATCAGCTGGGCAAATTCGATGCTAAAGCTGATGAAGGTATATTCCTTGGATATTCCAACATGTCAAAGGCATATAGGGTCTACAACAAAAGAAGAGGTTGTTTTGAAGAATCCATCAATGTTACATTCGATGAAACTGCCTCTGCTTCATCTACTGATCGTGAAGATGAAGTGTTACTGTTTGAAGAGCCTACTCAGCAAGCTCTTGATGATGAAGAGCCAGCAGCACAACCCTCACCAATCCATGCTGCTGGGTTCTCTGATGATGAAATGGAACATTCTGTTCCATCTGTGTCTAAACCAATTGGACCTACTGGCTCTACTGAAGTGCTGCAACTTGAGCCTAGGTCTGCTGGTTCTGAGAGATCACAAGCTGGTACTGTTTCTACTGATATTGATCAGCAATCTTCTGTTGCTGCTCACTCATCTGAACCAGCTGATGATCAAGATGCTGTGTGTTCTACAACCAGCTCACCTGTTCATAACACCAAATGGACAAGGGAGCATCCGATTGAGCAGATTATTGGTAATCTTGCGAGTGGTGTTAAAACACGGAGGCATGCTACCAGTAACTTTTGTATGCATGTTAATTTTGTGTCTACCATTGAGCCCACGTGTCCTGAGGAAGCACTTCAAGATCCTAGCTGGGTTGGTTCAATGCAAGAAGAAATTACTCAGTTTGATAGGAACAAAGTGTGGACCTTGGTACCTGAACCTGAGGATAAGACAAAGAAGATCATTGGTACTAAGTGGGTATTTAAAAACAAGATGGATGAAGATGGTGTCGTTATCAGAAACAAAGCAAGATTGGTTGCTCAAGGGTTTAGACAGGAAGAAGGATTGGATTATGGGGAAACTTATGCACCAGTGGCTAGGATGGAAGCTATCAGATTGTTCTTAGCATATGCTGCTAGGATGAACTTTAGAGTATTTCAGATGGATGTTAAATCTGCATTTCTGAATGGGAAGCTGCAAGAAGAAGTTTATGTCAAACAGCCTCCTGGTTTTGTAAGCAGTAAATATCCAGACCATGTCTACAAGCTAGACAAAGCTCTTTATGGCCTTAAACAGGCTCCAAGAGCATGGTATGAGACACTTCATGTGTATCTCACTGGTATAGGTTTTAAAGTTGGAACAATTGATACCACTCTATTCTCAAAAGAGATAGATGGTGATCTCTTGTTGGTACAGATATATGTGGATGATATTATTTATGGTTCTAAAAATGAAAAACATTGTCAAGATTTTTCAAAACGTATGTCAAAGGCATATGAAATGAGTTTACAAAGAGATCTGCAATACTTTTTAGGATTGCAGATCAAACAACTTGATGATGGAATATTCATAAGTCAAGATAAATATATCAAAGATATGTTAAAGAAATTTGGTCTGACCTGTTTAAAAGACATAGGGACTCCAATGGCAGCATCCATTAAAATAGATGCTGATCCAAATGGTGAACCAGTCAATATCACTGAATATAGAGGTATGATTGGATCCCTACTTTATCTCACAGCCAGCAGACCAGATATTATGTTCGCCACATGTCTCTGTGCCAGATATCAAGCTGATCCTAAAGAGTCACACTTGCTGGCAGTAAAAAGAATATTCAGATACCTAAAAGGTACTGCTAAACGTGGTCTTTGGTATCCCAAAGACCAGGATTTTGAACTAATTGGGTATTCAGATGCTGACTTTGCAGGGTGTAAAATAGACAGGAAAAGTACTACTGGTGGGTGCCAGTTACTGGGTAGTAGGCTAGTCAGCTGGACAAGCAAAAAGCAAAATACTGTGTCCACATCCACTGCTGAAGCAGAATATGTCTCTGCTGGTAGTTGTACTGCTCAAGTACTGTGGATGCAAAGCCAGCTAAAGGACTATGGTGTTCATGTTACAAAAACTCCAATCTACTGTGACAACACCAGTGCAATTGCTATCACCAACAATCCTGTGATGCACTCAAGGACTAAGCACATCGATGTTCGGTATCATTTCATAAGGGATCATGTTCAAAAGGGGGATGTTGAGTTACATTTTATTTCTACAGACCAGCAATTAGCAGACCTATTTACAAAGCCATTAGATGAGAAACGTTTTAACTATCTCATCTCTGAGCTGGGTATGCTTGAGCTTTAAATAAAAGACAACTTTTGTTGGTGTGCTGGCTCTACAACGTGTAGGGCAAACCAGTAAGTCACATTTATTTACTTACTGCCTACATGTCAAACAACCAGCACAGCAAGGTCTTTTATATTTTGGTTACTTAAATGTTTTAAATGAAATAATAAATAGCTCTCCAAATTTAACGATTCCTTAAAACTGGAAACTCATTTACTTCCAATGATTTAAATTAAATTCATGACATATTAAATGTAACAAAAGTATTTTGTATTTAATACAAAAAATTATTTTTGAGGTTTTAAATCAATTTGTTTGAAATAAAATCTGATGCATTTAATGCTGTATGGGAGTAATGAGTGTTTAAGCCGTATAAATGTCATGTCAACCGTCTGTCTCCCTTTGAAAACGTGCCAGTCTGTCACATCTGCCCACGCGCCTGCAAATGACAGTAATCTTCTCTCTCCTTCACTTTTTCACCCACTCACAACGGATAAAAGTGTGTTTCATCTTACAAAATAACCTTCGGTTATTCATTTTTCAAAATACACACACTTTTACTCTCAAAATCTTTTCAATCTTCAAATCTTCATCCTACACTCATCAATGGCAGAACAACAACAGCAATCACCACGTGCTGCAAGCCAGCAAGAGGAACAACAGCAACAACAACCTCAATCAATCGAACCACAACAGCAACCACAACCTGCCCCACAACCGGCACCGGCACCGGAGGAACCGGTGGTTCAAGAACACGTCGTTCAAGGACCACTGTTCAATCTCCACCCCAACCTGATTAGGGCTCCCAATGCACCTGATCACTCCCTGATTCGCCTATCTAGAGGCAATGCTGCACATGCCCTCTCTATTCCCAAATCGAAGGTTAACAAAGGGTATGAGGCCCTCATCGAATACATCCGTCAATCACCTCTGGCAAGAGCCATCACCGGTGTACCTTCCCGATTCTATGCTGCCTGTTTGGCACGATTTTGGTATACTGCCACTGTTGCCACCACTCCCGGCAACGTTCCATGTATTCGTGGCATGGTGACTGAAACCCTAAATTGCTCTGTCACCGTCGAAGCTATTAGACGTGCTCTTCAATTGCCCGGTGGACCATTTGTTGCTTCACCTACTAGTGACGAATTAAGAAGGGAGGTGTTGGAGACCATTGGGTTTGCTGGACCAGTGGCACATACACCGTTGAGAAAGCATATGCCACCTCTGTGGTACTACTTCTTTGGGTTGATGACTCAGTGCATGAGTCAAAAGTCAGGAAGCTTTGACCAATGCTCAGATTTTGAGCTCAAGCTTGGTCATGGGTTGTTGTTCAACAGGAACATCGATTACGCCCTTGAAATTTATTTGAGGCTAAGGGAAATGGTGACTGCTAGAGTAAGAACCAACTTGATTCCATTTCCACGATTCTTAAGCCTGGTATTTGAAAGTGAACTGGGTGAAGCTTATCAGCAAATTGCTGATCAATCATTTGAGGTCCCAGTAAAACAAGGGGGTATGCCAAAGGATGTACCTGCTGCTCCATATGCTGAGTTGACACCAGCAATGAACGAGTATCTTGCTGCTCGTCGTGGAGCCACCCAATCGACTGCCTCTGGTTCTGCACCAGCTGAGGGGGAGGGTCCTCAGCGAAAGCCAGCAACGCGAAGGAAGCAGCCAGCTACCTCAACTAGTACAGCCACCGTCTCATATACTGGTAAAGCAGTAGTTGTATTAGAATCTAGTGCTCTCTTATCATAAAGAACAGCCCTAGTCTTATATACTGACTACCCATTTCTAGTGTTGGAATCCGTTGCTCATCTATTTCTTGGTAACAGGCAAACCTAAGCGTGCTAAAGCTGGCTCCAAGCGAACCACAGGGGAGATTGCACCAGTCTCAGCTGCTGCTCCTGCAAAGGATGTAGCTATGGAACCTGGTGCGTTTCTAGACCAAACAGCAGAACAATCTAACTTAATTGAAATATTTTTAACTGCTGACTTGAAAAATGTTGAGGGAGTTAACGGTATAACCCTGGCTCCCAAGCTGACTGGTTTTAAAACTTGTGTCAAGAAGAGTAGCAACCCATACTCGTCTAACCAGGCACTTCCACATTTTTCTGAAATGAACTCAGAGCTTCAGTCTTGATAATTAATATCTTGGATCTGAATTCTCTTATGGCTTCGTATTCAAACTCAGCTTACCTTGAGAATGGCTCGTCTAACAGACCACCTAAGTTTGATGAAGATGAGTATGAAACCTGGAAGGCAAGGTTCATGCTCCATCTTGAGTCTGTGGATTCACTCATGCCTGGAATTGCCAAAAATGGCCCTTTTGTTCCCACTGAGACAGTTGGTAGTGCACCAGCAACAGCTGACACTCCTGCCATCCCTGGCAGAGAGGTTATTCTCACTCCCTCTAGATGGGATGATGAGGATAAACGTCGAGTTGGTCTTGACCCTAAAATCAGAACCTTGTTAGCCATAACTTTGCCTAACCCACTGTTCAAACTGATCAAGGGAAAAGAAAATGCTAAGCTTATGCTTGACTACCTAGATGTCACCTATGAGGGTATGGGAGAAGTTAGGCAGAACAGGATGATTGCTCTTAAAAGAGAATATGAAATGTTCTTTGCCTATAAGAATGAAACCCTTAAGCAAACCTTCATTAGGTTTAACTCTTTGATAGCAGACCTGACCACTTTAAATGTAACCTACACTGAATTTGAACAAGTGAACAAATTCATTGATGCACTGCCATCTAAATGGAAACCTGTTACTGACCCATTAAGAACCACACAGACCCTAAAGAACTTTAACCTGTCTTCTCTCTACAGTTCCCTTTGGAATCATGAGAAGGCAGAAGCCAAGTTTGAACTTAACATGAAGGAAAACTTTAGGTCTGCCCCCACCACTTCAAAATCATCTAAAAATGATGATGCTGCTCTTATTGCTGCTGCTAAATGGAAGAAAGCTCAAAAAGCTTTACTGGTTCAAAAGTTACTGGCAGAACAAGAGTCAGCTGATAGTGTTGAGGAAAGTGGTACTGGGTCTGAAGAAAGCAGTACAGATGAAAGTGATGTAGAAGGGTTTGCTGAAGGTATGGCTCTGCTGGCTAGGCAGTTCAAAAGGTTCAATCGTAGTAGAACCAGCAAGTCATACAAATGGAGCAAGAAGCCAAATGCCAGGTACAACAGCAAGTCAGTCAAGGGTCCTAAATCTGAGTGCTTTAATTGTGGGAAGGTTGGACATTTTGCTACTGAATGCATGTCCAAGAAACCTTCCACGTCACATGCTAACACTTTCTCAAAAGCTGATAAGTACAAAAACAAGTACAAAGCTATGAAAGCTCAGATGAAGGAAAGTGCAAAGACTGACAAGAAGGGTAAACAGCCAGAAAAGGTTCTAGTTGCTGAACATCATGACTGGGATGAAGCCAGCACGTCCTCATCTTCTGATAGTGATACTGATGATGATGGTGCTGGTTATGCTACTGGTAAAAAGCTGTGTTTGATGGCCAAAGAGGTCGAGGAGTCTGATGAGGATGATGGTAGTAGTACGTTTTTGGCTGATATGAGGGAAGCTGATCAAAACAGAGACTCTCCTCAATGGAAAACTGAAATGATGTATAAGGTTGATAATTTTCGAACTTATACTGATGATGAAAAAGCTGAAATGTTTGACTACCTAAGAATTGATTTATGCAGAAGCTGCAAACGTGAAGAGAGTTTGAAATCTAATAACAAATCTTTAAATGAAAAACTCAAAGGCAAAAATGATGAAATTAAGATCTTAAAAGATACAATTTCCAAACTTGAAAAACAAAACTTTGCTTTAGAAACTCTTCACGTTGAGGCAGCAGAAGTCAAGACCCAGCTGGACAATCTCAAAAGAGTTGTTGCTTCATGGTGCACATCTGCTCAACGCACAGCTAAATGTGTTAATGAGCAGGTGCCTGCCCAAGTTCAAGCCTTCTTTGCTGGTGACTATGCTGCTGCTGCTGCTATTGCAGAAGTTACTTTCATGGACCCGACTCTTGAAACTGATCCTGAAGCTGTCTTGCCAAATACTTTTGCCAAGATAGTTGAAGGTAAAAAGGTTGTGACAAACAAATTTGTTAGACCTACTGTGTCCCCACCACCTGCCATGAAAGAAATTGTAGCAAGGAATGAAGTTAGATCCTCCAATCTTCTGCTACGACAATTTGGTGTGGATCCTGGTGCCCATCTTACTCCAGAGGTTGCTGAGTGGAACAATTTTGCCTTCTCTGCTCCTCAGTCAGACAGTGATCTTGATGCTACTGTCTCCCCTTCTATTCACCTTACTGCCCGCGCTGATGACAAAAAGGGGGAGAAAAAGTCTCAAAAGAAATCTAAAAAGAGAAAACAGTCTGAGGGGGAGCATGAACATGAAAAGGCTCCTAAACAACCCAGGAGAGATGGAGATGGTGATGGTGATGGTCAAGACACTGGCCCTAAGCCCAGCAACGCTCATACTGAAGCTGGTGGTGCACAGGCAACTGGTCGTACTCAACCCAGTGTGTCTGCCACACCAGTGGATGATATTGGTTCTGGCAGTAAGCCCAGTGATGTTTCTGATATGGCTGTAGCTGAAGCTTTTGTGATGTCTCAATCTATTGAACGTAAAATGAAGAGGAAGTTAGAGAGACATCAAAAGCGACAGCAGGAACTAGATGATGCCTTCAATGCCAAGTTTGAGGCCTTTGCTGATCTTAAACGTCGTAAGATTATGCACAGAAGATGGCTGAGTCCAAAAGCATTGGAAGTCGATGATGACCTGACTGCCTTTGATAAACACAGAAAAGAGGCAAGAAAAAGAAATGCCAAGTTCATGGTCAAATTCGACAAACAGAAGGCAAAGCTGTATGCACAGAGAGCAGAAAGAATCAGGAACATGACTCCTGCTGAGATGAAGGATTACCTTGATTCTACTGCGTCAACTGGTGGAGTTAGAGCTGATATTTTCATGAAATGGGTTGATGCTATGTTAGAACCCAGCTCTACTCCTCAACCAGCATCTGCTGCTCAGCCAGCTACACATCAAACACAGCCAGCAGAAACAATCATCCTTAATGATGATGATGCTATTAGACAGGGGGAGCATCTTGCTATTGTTCCTTACCTGCCTCCTATTCAACCAGTACCAACACAAGAACCATCAGCTGAACCCATGCCTATTGACAAATACAGGGTGAAATCTGCTCCTAGGGACAATCAGCCCCTGAGGAAAGGACCCCTATTCGAGGCAGCTGATGAAGGTACTGATGTGGTTGAGCCAGCTGATACTAATCAGTCAGCTGGCATTGAAGACACAGCAAGGAGTGCTGTGATAGAAGACCCAGCCAGAAGTGTGCTGCTGGGTAGTACAAGTGTTGAAGACCCAGCAAAGTCGGTTGAGCTGGGTGCTAAACAAGTAGGTGATGAAACGGTTGATCCTGCTCACTTCACAGTCTGGGGAAGAGACGGCCAAACATTTGTTCTATCTCCTCTTCCTCCCCAGATTCAAGTTTACTTTGACAGAACACAGGATAACCGGGTCAATCAGCATCCAGTTAGTTCATCTGGCAGCTATGAATCATCTATGTATCCTCCATCTTCCCCAAGGGTTCATGACAAACATATCACTTGGGAAGATGACTCAGTAACCCATGGTGAGCCAAACATCAGAAAAATGAATCCAGATGAAAGAGATGCCTACAGACTTCAGATCACTGTTCCAGAGTTGCTTGAACAAAGACAAATTGAACTTAATGAAAGAATTCGTCAAGTCAGGCTGCTGCATCACCCTCTTGATCAGCCACACTATATTGCTGCACTAAACTTTGGCGTTGACATTAGGGTGTACTTGAATAACAGTGGTCTCAGGCTCTCCACTACTGATGAAAGAATTCATTTTGAAGATGCTCTCCAGATGGGTATGGACATAAGGGAGTATTGTGCTGCCCTTAGTACTGAAGAGGGTAGAAAGATGGTTGAAGCAGTAAGATCCCTGAACATTTCATATGATGATTATCTGATGGGTTTAGCTGCTGAAAGGGAAGCCAGAGAAGCTGCTGATGCTGAACTTGCTGAACGTTCAAGGCTTCAGGATATTGAAGACAGATTGGCTGCTGACAGAAAGCAACAGGCTGAGTCCCTCAAACTAGCCAGAGCCATTGTCAAAGAACAGGATAAGGTTTTTGATAAGATAGAAACTGCTAAGGAAGTACCTACCACTGCTCCTGTAGTACCTGATCACAATATTGAGTTTCCTGATACTTACTATAAGAGCAGGTATGGTAATGTGATGAATAGAAGATCTAATCCCTGCAGAATTATCAAGGTAAACAGGGGGACAAAAAGGGCTTTTAATGTTGTCAGGGAGAACAATGTTCAAGAAAGGATTAGTTTTGATGACTTGAGAACTCTTGGATTCAGTGAATGGATAGAAATCTTGGAGTATTTCATTGGTAAAGGTGAGAGTGCTATCAAGAGTGCTCTTAAGACTGAACTCCAACAGCTGTTCAAGAAGGCAACTAAGTTTGGGAATGCACCAGTAGTTGATGTTGATGAATTTCTTGCTCAAAAGCCTAAAAGGAAGCAACCTACTGGTGAAGGACCAACTGGGAGTAGCCGAATTGTAGGATGTTCTTCTTGATGAACCTGTCACCCAGCCAAGAATGGACCCTGCATTAATGCCTGATGAGCCTGCTGATTCTTCTGATTCTTCTTCTATGGAACGTCAAGTTCTTACAGAATCGGCAGTTCGTCATCCTACTGGTCCGATTTTGGTTGCTACTGAGCCAACCGCTGAGGTTGCTGATGTTAAGGATGCTGGTACCTCTGCTGACACAACGATTGATTCGACTAAGGCTTCTGTTACTGAGGAAACAAAGCCATATGTTGTGCAGGTACCAGATCCAGATGAAGTTGTTCCTAACTTCATTTTCAAGGGAGCTTCGATTTCTCCCAAGATTGCTATGCTGGTCGATCAGCTGACCCTTGATCCCGAATCTGCGATAGTCTCAGCCAGCAGATTACCTCGTGAAGAGATGGTTGAGCTATTATCTCAGCTTGATCGACCAGCTAGAGAAGAAATTTATGAGAGGATAGCCCTGCTGGAGCAAATCAATGAACAGCCTTACTATCATGTTTTTGGTATGGCTCCAGCTGCTTCGCCATTTCCTGGTACATGGAGGCCTCTCAAGTTTGTCATCGATCCTGCTACTGGTAAGTGTGTTATGCAAAATGTCCCTGATTCGCCAGTACCTTCTTCTTCCTCAGCTTCTTCCTCCTCATCTTCTTCTGATGAGGATGCTGATGAAGGTACTGGTAAGGGCGAACCAGTCACTCATGATAACGTGACTGGTTCCAAAGACAAACCAGTGGATCTTACTGATGACAATGCTGATAGTAATGCTGACAAGGATATCAGTGGTTCTAAGCCTTCGGGCGAAGGTAAAAACGATGGTGATCATGATGATGAGTCAGCTCCTGACCTTCCATCTCCACCACCCCACGGTGATACTCCTCTGTTAGCTTGTGCTGACCAACCTTCAACCTCTGCATACTTAAAGTTCAATGCAGATGAGGTTGCTGATATTTCCACCTTTGCTGTCTATAAGACACTGCAAGGGATCACACCAAATCTGGAGGAAACTATCCGCAGAGCTATTGTTGATAGTGTTTCTGCTGCTGTCAGATCTGCTGGAGAGGCTGTTACAACTCCTATTGATCTTAAACTCCAGCAGCTGTGTGCTTTTGCTGATGTGGCAGTCGAAGCTATCACAAAGCACCATGAAGATGAAGAGGAGCTTCAAAGGCGAATCATCTCTCACAATGAATACTGTGAAAATATCACCCGACTCCAAGCTGATTTGGATGCTGCTAACCGCAGAAATACTTTCTTAAATGAGGAGAACAGGGTGTTACACGAGAGATTGGAATCGCAGGAAGCTCAAATGGCTAACATGATTCCTGCTGCTGCCTATGTTCAGATGGTTGAAAACATGCAACGAATGGCTGCTTTGCAAGGTGATGTTCGGGCCATCGTTGAACAAATGGCTATGGGTGTAGCAAGGAATGAAGTTAGATCCTCCAATCTTCTGCTACGACAATTTGGTGTGGATCCTGGTGCCCATCTTACTCCAGAGGTTGCTGAGTGGAACAATTTTGCCTTCTCTGCTCCTCAGTCAGACAGTGATCTTGATGCTACTGTCTCCCCTTCTATTCACCTTACTGCCCGCGCTGATGACAAAAAGGGGGAGAAAAAGTCTCAAAAGAAATCTAAAAAGAGAAAACAGTCTGAGGGGGAGCATGAACATGAAAAGGCTCCTAAACAACCCAGGAGAGATGGAGATGGTGATGGTGATGGTCAAGACACTGGCCCTAAGCCCAGCAACGCTCATACTGAAGCTGGTGGTGCACAGGCAACTGGTCGTACTCAACCCAGTGTGTCTGCCACACCAGTGGATGATATTGGTTCTGGCAGTAAGCCCAGTGATGTTTCTGATATGGCTGTAGCTGAAGCTTTTGTGATGTCTCAATCTATTGAACGTAAAATGAAGAGGAAGTTAGAGAGACATCAAAAGCGACAGCAGGAACTAGATGATGCCTTCAATGCCAAGTTTGAGGCCTTTGCTGATCTTAAACGTCGTAAGATTATGCACAGAAGATGGCTGAGTCCAAAAGCATTGGAAGTCGATGATGACCTGACTGCCTTTGATAAACACAGAAAAGAGGCAAGAAAAAGAAATGCCAAGTTCATGGTCAAATTCGACAAACAGAAGGCAAAGCTGTATGCACAGAGAGCAGAAAGAATCAGGAACATGACTCCTGCTGAGATGAAGGATTACCTTGATTCTACTGCGTCAACTGGTGGAGTTAGAGCTGATATTTTCATGAAATGGGTTGATGCTATGTTAGAACCCAGCTCTACTCCTCAACCAGCATCTGCTGCTCAGCCAGCTACACATCAAACACAGCCAGCAGAAACAATCATCCTTAATGATGATGATGCTATTAGACAGGGGGAGCATCTTGCTATTGTTCCTTACCTGCCTCCTATTCAACCAGTACCAACACAAGAACCATCAGCTGAACCCATGCCTATTGACAAATACAGGGTGAAATCTGCTCCTAGGGACAATCAGCCCCTGAGGAAAGGACCCCTATTCGAGGCAGCTGATGAAGGTACTGATGTGGTTGAGCCAGCTGATACTAATCAGTCAGCTGGCATTGAAGACACAGCAAGGAGTGCTGTGATAGAAGACCCAGCCAGAAGTGTGCTGCTGGGTAGTACAAGTGTTGAAGACCCAGCAAAGTCGGTTGAGCTGGGTGCTAAACAAGTAGGTGATGAAACGGTTGATCCTGCTCACTTCACAGTCTGGGGAAGAGACGGCCAAACATTTGTTCTATCTCCTCTTCCTCCCCAGATTCAAGTTTACTTTGACAGAACACAGGATAACCGGGTCAATCAGCATCCAGTTAGTTCATCTGGCAGCTATGAATCATCTATGTATCCTCCATCTTCCCCAAGGGTTCATGACAAACATATCACTTGGGAAGATGACTCAGTAACCCATGGTGAGCCAAACATCAGAAAAATGAATCCAGATGAAAGAGATGCCTACAGACTTCAGATCACTGTTCCAGAGTTGCTTGAACAAAGACAAATTGAACTTAATGAAAGAATTCATCAAGTCAGGCTGCTGCATCACCCTCTTGATCAGCCACACTATATTGCTGCACTAAACTTTGGCGTTGACATTAGGGTGTACTTGAATAACAGTGGTCTCAGGCTCTCCACTACTGATGAAAGAATTCATTTTGAAGATGCTCTCCAGATGGGTATGGACATAAGGGAGTATTGTGCTGCCCTTAGTACTGAAGAGGGTAGAAAGATGGTTGAAGCAGTAAGATCCCTGAACATTTCATATGATGATTATCTGATGGGTTTAGCTGCTGAAAGGGAAGCCAGAGAAGCTGCTGATGCTGAACTTGCTGAACGTTCAAGGCTTCAGGATATTGAAGACAGATTGGCTGCTGACAGAAAGCAACAGGCTGAGTCCCTCAAACTAGCCAGAGCCATTGTCAAAGAACAGGATAAGGTTTTTGATAAGATAGAAACTGCTAAGGAAGTACCTACCACTGCTCCTGTAGTACCTGATCACAATATTGAGTTTCCTGATACTTACTATAAGAGCAGGTATGGTAATGTGATGAATAGAAGATCTAATCCCTGCAGAATTATCAAGGTAAACAGGGGGACAAAAAGGGCTTTTAATGTTGTCAGGGAGAACAATGTTCAAGAAAGGATTAGTTTTGATGACTTGAGAACTCTTGGATTCAGTGAATGGATAGAAATCTTGGAGTATTTCATTGGTAAAGGTGAGAGTGCTATCAAGAGTGCTCTTAAGACTGAACTCCAACAGCTGTTCAAGAAGGCAACTAAGTTTGGGAATGCACCAGTAGTTGATGTTGATGAATTTCTTGCTCAAAAGCCTAAAAGGAAGCAACCTACTGGTGAAGGACCAACTGGGAGTAGCCGAATTGTTCTACCTCCTTCCATCCCTGTTTTTGACCCTGCTGAATTACCTCTCCTGTTCCCTGAAGCCTGGAAGATTAAACAAGAGGAGCTATCTGATGAAGAAAGAGAAAGAGAAAGGGATAAAGATAGATAGTCTCCTATGTGCTCAACTTGTATCTTTGTAATTTACCTTTTATTTTTGAATTATCTTGTAATTATTGTATATATCTGTTGTAATGTAAGTAAAGTGAGTTATTCTTCAAAATCATATCAAATTATAAGATATAGATAACTCATCAAAAGATCCCAAAACAAACTTAAAGGGACGAATTTACTGTCTACTCTCTCTAGGTCCCTAAGTGCTGGCTTTAGTGTTTTCTCTTCAAGTCATAGGTTTTGTCATCATCAAATAGGGGGAGATTGTTGAGTCCCCAAAATAATTAAGGATTTAATTATGACAAAACAATATTTATTTGCACTAAAGTGTTATGTGCAGCCAGCACACGTTTGTTTATGTATAGTCAGCTAAAATAGCTGTGTCGAGTGTTTAGTATGCTGCCTAGTCTATCAGCACAAGGTAGATATGTATTCTTCAAATCAGCACAGGATGTGCACCCAGCAAATCAAGAATATCAAGTGACTCAGCATATGAAGGACCAGTAAGTCTGGATATTAGCATACAACACAAGACAGCCATGCTCCATTACAAGCATGGTAGTTTCCCAGAGTGGTCTACATCAACGCACTATTCAACAGAAGTCGAAGACAAAGTTGAACAGAAAAGGACAGGAGTCGGCGGCTGACAAGTGACCTTACAAGACCACGTGGGAATGCAGAAGTGGAACGCATGTGCAGACATGTGTTATACTTTAATCATACCTAGGGAACACAACATTCCATTTGTTTAAATCAAATGGTAGTGCCAAACCGAATGGGTGTGTTCCAGCAAATAGCTACCTAAGAGGAAAGAAGGAAAGCACGCCTTCTGACACAATTGTCCCCACAAGTACAAAGCATCCAATGTACTAGTGGACAATAGACTAATTACACAGTTAATAGAACTACTATATATATTGTAGTATCCACTATTGTAAAAAGTAGTGGTGTGGGTTTATCTGTTAGAGTCAAAACCGTGTAATAGCTTTAGTTTATCTCTTAGCTATAATCTAGGTAATCTGTATCAACCAACTATCATTTCCGCCAAGGATAGTTGTGATTCTTTCTGATTTAATCAATAAAGAATAACAGTTGAAAATTACCTGTGACTCTATCTTATTTACTACAGAATACTAAACGTGATTAACTGACTAGTTAATTAAGAAAAGAATTGTATTCACCCCCCCTCTACAATACTCCTGTTGTTATTAAGGGACCAACAGTAAGCTACTGGTCCGACACGATCAATAATCTTGAATGGTCCAATATACCTTGGATTTAATTTCCCTCGTTTACCAAATCGAACAACGCCTTTCCAAGGTGCAACTTTAAGCATGACCATCTCTCCAATTTCAAATTCTATATCTTTTCTTTTAATGTCAGCGTAGCTCTTTTGTCGACTTTGGGTGGTTTTCAACCGTTGTTGAATTTGGATGATCTTCTCGGTAGTTTCTTGTATAATCTCCGGACCCGTAATCTGTCTATCCCCCACTTCACTCCAACAAATCAGAGACCTGCACTTTCTACCATAAAGTGCTTCAAACGGCGCCATCTCAATGCTTGAATGGTAGCTGTTGTTGTAGGAAAATTATGCTAACGGTAGATGTCGATCCCAACTATTTCCGAAATCAATAACACATGCTCGTAGCATGTCTTCAAGCGTTTGTATCGTCCTTTCGCTCTGCCCATCAGTTTGTGGATGATAGGCAGTACTCATATCTAGACTAGTTCCTAATGCTTGCTGTAATGTCTGCCAGAATCTTGAAATAAATCTGCCATCCCTATCAGAGATAATAGAGATTGGTATTCCATGTCTGGAGACGACTTCCTTCAAATACAGTCGTGCTAACTTCTCCATCTTGTCATCTTCACTTATTGGCAGGAAGGGTGCTGATTTGGTGAGACGATCAACTATTACCCAAATAGTATCAAAACCACTTGCAGTCCTTGGCAATTTAGTGATGAAATCCATGGTAATGTTTTCCCATTTCCATTCTGGGATTTCGGGTTATTGAAGTAGACCTGATGGTTTCTGATGCTCAGCTTTGACCTTAGAACACGTCAAACATTCTCCTACGTATTTAGCAACATCAGCTTTCATACCTGGCCACCAAAAATGTTTCTTGAGATCCTTGTACATCTTCCCCGTTCCAGGATGTATTGAGTATCTGGTTTTATGAGCTTCTCTAAGTACCATTTCTCTCATATCTCCAAATTTTGGTACCCAAATCCTTTCAGCCCTATACCGGGTTCCGTCTTCCCGAGTATTAAGATGCTTCTCCGATCCTTTGGGTATTTCATCCTTTAAATTTCCCTCTTTTAAAACTCCTTGTTGCGCCTCCTTTATTTGAGTAGTAAGGTTATTATGAATCATTATATTCATAGATTTTACTCGAATGGGTTCTCTGTCCTTCCTGCTCAAGGCATCGGCTACCACATTTGCCTTCCCCGGGTGGTAACGAATCTCAAAGTCGTAATCATTCAATAATTCAATCCACCTACGCTGCCTCATATTCAGTTGTTTCTGATTAAATATGTGTTGAAGACTTTTGTGGTCGGTATATATAATACTTTTGACCCCATATAAGTAGTGCCTCCAAGTCTTTAATGCAAAAACAACCGCGCCTAATTCCAAATCATGCGTCGTATAATTTTGTTCGTGAATCTTCAATTGTCTAGACGCATAAGCAATCACCTTCGTTCGTTGCATTAATACACAACCGAGACCTTGCTTTGATGCATCACAATAAATTACAAAATCATCATTCCCTTCAGGCAATGACAATATAGGTGCCGTAGTTAGCTTTTTCTTCAATAACTGTAACGCTGTCTCTTGTTCATCATTCCATTCAAATTTCTTCCCTTTATGCGTTAATGCAGTCAAGGGTTTTGCTATTCTGGAAAAGTCTTGGATGAACCTTCTGTAGTAACCAGCTAGTCCTAAAAACTGGCTTATGTGTTTCGGAGTTTTCGGGGTTTCCCACTTTTCAACAGTTTCTATCTTTGCCGGATCCACCTTAATACCTTCTTTGTTCACTATGTGACCGAGGAATTGAACTTCTTCCAACCAAAATGCACACTTTGAAAACTTAGCGTATAATTCTTCCTTCCTCAATACTTCTAACACCTTTCTCAAATGTTCACCATGTTCTTGGTCATTCTTTGAGTAAATAAGTATGTCATCAATGAAAACAATGACAAACTTGTCAAGGTATGGTCCACACACTCGGTTCATAAGGTCCATGAACACAACTGGTGCATTAGTTAAACCAAATGGCATGACCATAAACTCGTAATGACCGTAACGTGTTCTGAAAGCAGTCTTTGGAATATCATCTTCTTTCACCCGCATTTGATGATACCCGGAACGTAAGTCAATCTTTGAATAAACAGACGAGCCTTGTAGTTGATCAAATAAGTCATCGATTCTCGGTAGTGGGTAGCGGTTCTTGATGGTAAGTTTGTTCAACTCTCGGTAGTCGATACACAACCTGAATGTACCATCTTTCTTCTTGACAAACAAAACAGGAGCTCCCCACGGTGATGTGCTTGGTCGAATGAAACCACGCTCTAAAAGTTCTTGTAATTGGCTTTGCAGTTCTTTCATCTCGCTGGGTGCGAGTCTGTAAGGAGCACGAGCTATTGGTGCAGCTCCTGGTACAAGATCTATTTGAAATTCAACGGATCTATGTGGGGGTAATCCCGGTAATTCTTTCGGAAATACATCGGGAAATTCTTTTGCAATGGGAACATCATTGATGCTCTTTTCTTCAGTTTGTACTTTCTCGACGTGTGCTAGAACAGCATAGCAACCTTTTCTTATTAGCTTTTTTGCCTTCAAATTACTAATAAGATGTAGCTTCGTGTTGCCCTTTTCTCCGTACCCCATTAAGGGTTTTCCTTTTTCTCGTATAATGCGAATTGCATTTTTGTAACAAACGATCTCTGCTTTCACTTCTTTCAACCAGTCCATACCGATTATCACATCAAAACTCCCTAACTCTACTGGTATCAAATCAATCTTAAATGTTTCGCTAACCAGTTTAATTTCTCAATTTCGACATATATTATCTACTGAAATTAATTTACCATTTGCTAATTCGAGTTAAAATTTACTATCCAAAGGCGTCAATGGACAACTTAATTTAGTACAAAAATCTCTACTCGTATAGCTTCTATCCGCACCCGAATCAAATAAAACGTAAGCAGATTTATTGTCAATAAGAAACGTACCCGTAACAAGCTCCGGGTCTTCTTGTGCCTCTGCCGCATTAATATTGAAAACTCTTCCGCGGCCTTGTCCATTCGTGTTCTCCTGGTTCGGGCAATTTTTAATGATGTGGCCCGGTTTTCCACATTTATAACAAACTACATTGGCATAACTTGCTCCGACACTACTTGCTCCGCCATTACTCATTCCGACACCATTTGTTCCTTTCGTTCTATTAACCCCTGGTCCGTAGACCTCACACTTCGCCGCGCTATGACCATTTCTTTTACACTTGTTGCAAAATTTGGTGCAGAACCCCGAGTGATACTTTTCACACCTTTGGCATAGCTGCTTCTGATTGTTGTTGTTGTTGCGGTTATTATTGTTGTTGGGATGATTGTTGTAGTTGCTGCTGCTGTTGTTGTTGTTGTTGTTGTTGTTGTTGTTGTTGTTGGGCCGTTTGTTGTAGTTGCGATTGATGTTGCGATTGTTGGAATAATTGTTGCGATTATTGTTGTAATTGCTGTTGTTGTTGTATTGGTGATTCTTATCACCGTTTTCCTCCCACTTTCTTTTGACTTGCTTCACATTGGTCTCTGCAGCAGTCTGTTCTTTAATTCTTTCTTCAATCTGGTTCACTAGTTTGTGAGCCATTCTACATGCCTGTTGTATGGAGGCGGGCTCGTGTGAACTTATATCTTCTTGGATTCTTTCCGGTAATCCTTTCACAAACGCATCGATCTTCTCTTCCTCATCTTCGAATGCTCCCGGACACAATAGGCACAATTCTATGAATCGTCTTTCGTACGTGGTAATATCAAATCCTTGGGTTCGTAACCCTCTAAGTTCTGTCTTGAGCTTATTGACCTCGGTTCTGGGACGGTACTTCTCGTTCATCAAGTGCTTGAATGCTGACCACGGTAGTGCGTACGCATCGTCTTGTCCCACTTGCTCTAGATAGGTATTCCACCATGTTAACGCAGAACCTGTGAAGGTATGCGTAGCGTACTTTACTTTGTCATCTTCAGTACACTTACTTATGGCAAACACCGATTCGACCTTCTCGGTCCACCGTTTCAATCCGATCGGTCCTTCAGTTCCATCAAATTCCAAAGGTTTGCAGGCAGTGAATTCTTTGTAGGTGCATCCTACACGATTTCCTGTACTGCTAGATCCAAGGTTATTGTTGGTATGTAGCGCAGCCTGTACTGTGGCTATGTTTGAAGCTAGAAAAGTACGGAATTCCTCTTCATTCATATTCACGGTGTGTCGAGTAGTCGGTGCCATTTCCTTCAAAATAGTCAAATGGAACAAGTTAATCATACAGAATATTAAGAGTAGTTAATAGTATTTCGTAGCATAATATGAACTCATTTATAAAAGCTTTTTCTTCATATTAGCGTTTTATAAGTTTAAATTCGGGTAGTACCTACCCGTTAAGTTCATACTTAGTAGCTAATATACAATTCAACTACTACAATTCTATATGAAAAATTGATTATAATAATATTTCGCGTTCAAACTTTTACACAATATTTTACAAACTTACAATACCGCTTATTTTACATATAGCATGAAATATAGCACACAATAAATTTGATACAAGATGGTTGTGAAGATAATTCTAGCTAGTACACAAGTCGTTCAGCAAAGGCAATAAAGACACGTAATTCATACGTCCAGAAACAAGTCATGCATTCTGGTTTTACTAGGATTACTTCCCATCCTTGGTCTTGTGGAACATAACCGTTATGGCCGTTGATAAGACAGCGTGTTGTAACGTCATCAAAGGGACGAGGGTTACGTAATGTCCAACAGTCCCGTAACAATCTAAAAACCTCATTTCTTACGCCAATTACCGACTCCGTCACTTGTGGGAACGTTTTGTTTAATAGTTGTAGGCCGATGTTCTTGTTCTCACTTTGGTGAGAAGCGAACATTACTAATCCGTAAGCATAACATGCTTCTTTATGTTGCATGTTAGCCGCTTTTTCTAATTCACGAAGTCCAATATTCGGATATATTGAGTCAAAATAATTTCTTAACCCATTGCGTAAAATAGCATTTGGGTTCCCCGCAATATATGCATCAAAGTAAACACATCGTAACTTATGGATTTCCCAATGTGATATCCTCTATCTTTCGAACGAAAGCCTTTTATAAACCAAGGCATTCTTGAAACGTTCTTCGAATGTCTTACAAACTGATCTCGCCTTAAATAGTTGTGCCGAAGAATTCTGACCGACTCTAGACAAGATTTCATCGATCATGTCTCCGGGTAGGTCTCTTAAAATATTAGGTTGTCTATCCATTTTGTGTTTTTATACTGTAAAATAGACAAGAGTTAGATTCATAAAAAAAAAATACTTATTAATACAAGCAATTTTTACATATATCATAAAGCATAAGCACACTATATTACATATATTACACCACACGAATACAACTATCTTATTCCGACTCGCTTGTTTCTTCTTCTTCGGTTTTGGTTCGTTTTGCCAAGTTTCTAGGGATATATGATGTTCCCCTAATACGAGCCGTCGTTTTCCACATTGGTTTAGAAAAACCTGGTGGTTTAGAGGTTCCCGGGTCATTGTTACAACTTAAGGACTTCGGGGGTTGACGATACATATAAAGTTCATCGGGGTTGGAATTAGATTTCTCTATTTTTATGCCCTTTCCCTTATTATTTTCTTTTGCCTTTTTAAATTCAGTTGGGGTAATTTCTATAACATCATCGGAATTCTCGTCAGAATCCGATTCATCGGAGAATTGGTAATCCTCCCAATATTTTGCTTCCTTAGCGGAAACACCATTGACCATAATTAACCTTGGTCGGTTGGTTGAGGATTTTCTTTTACTTAACCGTTTTATTATTTCCCCCACCGGTTCTATTTCTTCATCCAGTTCCGATTCTCCTTCCGGTTCCGATTCTTCTTCCGGTTCCGACTCTTCTTCCGGTTCTTCTTAGGGAACTTGTGAATCAGTCCACGAATCATTCCAATTTACATTTGGCTCTTTATTATTATTAGGTGAGTCAATGGGACTTGTTCTAGAGGTAGACATCTATCACATAATATCAAACGCGTTAAGAGATTAATATATCACATAATATTCACATGTTAAAAATATATAGTTTCCAACAAAATTTGTTAAGCAATCATTTTTCAAGTAAACACAGTCGAAGTCTAGACTCACTAATGCATCCTAACAAACTCGATAAGACACACTAATGCAAAATTCTGGTTCTCTAAGACCAACGCTCTGATACCAACTGAAATGTCCCGTTCTTATTGATTAAAAACGTTCCATATTAATTGATTTCGTTGCGAGGTTTTGACCTCTATATGAGACGTTTTTCAAAGACTGCATTCATTTTAAAATAAACCATAACCTTTATTTCATCAATAAAGGTTTAAAAAGCTTTACGTAGATTATCAAATAATGATAATCTAAAATATCCTGTTTACACACGACCATTACATAATGGTTTACAATACAAATATGTTACAACAAAATAAGTTTCTTGAATGCAGTTTTTACACAATATCATACAAGCATGGACTCCAAATCTCGTCCTTATTTAAGTATGCGACAGCGGAAGCTCTTAATAATCACCTAAGAATAAACATGCTTAAAACGTCAACAAAAATGTTGGTGAGTTATAGGTTTAACCTATATATATCAAATCATAATAATAGACCACAAGATTTCATATTTCAATACACATCCCATACATAGAGATAAAAATCATTCATATGGTGAACACCTGGTAACCGACATTAACAAGATGCATATATAAGAATATCCCCATCATTCCGGGACACCCTTCGGATATGATATAAATTTCGAAGTACTAAAGCATCCGGTACTTTGGATGGGGCTTGTTGGGCCCGATAGATCTATCTTTAGGATTCGCGTCAATTAGGGTGTATGTTCCCTAATTCTTAGATTACCAGACTTAATAAAAAGGGGCATATTCGATTTCGATAATTCAACCATAGAATGTAGTTTCACGTACTTGTGTCTATTTTGTAAATCATTTATAAAACCTGCATGTATTCTCATCCCAAAAATATTAGATTTTAAAAGTGGGACTATAACTCACTTTCACAGATTTTTACTTCGTCGAGAAGTAAGACTTGGCCACTGTTGATTCACGAAACTATAACAATATATACATATATATTAAAGTATGTTCAAAATATATTTACAACACTTTTAATATATTTTGATGTTTTAAGTTTATTAAGTCAGCTGTCCTCGTTAGTAACCTACAACTAGTTGTCCACAGTTAGATGTACAGAAATAAATTGATAAATATTATCTTGAATCAATCCACGACCCAGTGTATACGTATCACAACTCAAACTATATATATTTTGGAATCAACCTCAACCCTGTATAGCTAACTCCAACATTCACATATAGAGTGTCTATGGTTGTTCCGAAATATATATAGATGTGTCGACATGATAGATCAAAACATTGTATACGTGTCTATGGTATCTCAAGATTACATAATATACAATACAAGTTGATTAAGTTATGGTTGGAATAGATTTGTTACCAATTTTCACGTAGCTAAAATGAGAAAAATTATCCAATCTTGTTTTACCCATAACTTCTTCATTTTAAATCCGTTTTGAGTGAATCAAATTGCTATGGTTTCGTATTGAACTCTATTTTATGAATCTAAACAGAAAAAGTATAGGTTTATAGTCGGAAAAATAAGTTACAAGTCATTTTTGTAAGGTAGTCATTTCAGTCGAAAGAACGACGTCTAGATGACCATTTTAGAAAACATACTTCCACTTTGAGTTTAACCATAATTTTTGGATATAGTTTCATGTTCATAATAAAAATCATTTTCTCAGAATAACAAATTTTAAATCAAAGTTTATCATAGTTTTTAATTAACTAACCCAAAACAGCCCGCGGTGTTACTACGACGGCGTAAATCCGGTTTTACGGTGTTTTTCGTGTTTCCAGGTTTTAAATCATTAAGTTAGCATATCATATAGATATAGAACATGTGTTTAGTTAATTTTAAAAGTCAAGTTAGAAGGATTAACTTTTGTTTGCGAACAAGTTTAGAATTAACTAAACTATGTTCTAGTGATTACGAGTTTAAACCTTCGAATAAGATAGTTTTATATATATGAATCGAATGATGTTATGAACATAATTACTACCTCAAGTTTAGTAGGTAAACCTACTGGAAGTGACAAGAAATGATCTAGCTTCAAAGGATCTTGGATGGCTTGAAAGTTCTTGAAGTAGGATCATGACACAAAAACAAGTTCAAGTAAGATTTTTGCTCGAATTAAGATAGTTTATAGTTATAGAAATTGAATCAAAGTTTGAATATGAATATTACCTTGAATAAGAAAGATAACCTACTGTATATAATAAAGGTTTCTTGATCTTAGATGATTACTTGGAATGGATTAGAAAGCTTGGAAGTAAATTAGTAAACTAGAAGGGATTTTTGAAGTGTTCTTGAAGTGTTCTTCCTATGATGATTATAGCTTGATTCTTGAAGTGATTTTTGATGAAGATGATGATTAACTACTGGAAAAATACGTTCATAATAGAGTGTGTGTGTGTGTGTGTTGAGAGAGAATTAGAAAGAGAATTGGAAGTGAAATAGAGTGAATGATGAGTGGTAATTGGTGAGTGGTGAGTGGGGTTAAAAGGAGTTCTAGTTAGTTGACTAGCTCATGGTAGAAGTTAAAATTGATTAGTCATACATGACATAATCAAGAGTGGAATCTCATGCTAGTTTCTATTGGTATATACCCATAGTAAGTACGTTTTGAAGCTGTGTATAATACGGGTAAGAATACGACTAGAATTCTTGATGAAAGAAAAGAATGGGAAAGTAACTGTAACCATTTTCGTTAAGTATGAGTGTTTTGATATATGTCTTGAAGTCTTCCAAAAGTATTTTAATACATCTAAATACACTACATGTATATACATTTTAACTGAGTCGTTAAGTCATCGTTAGTCGTTACATGTAAGTGTTGTTTTGAAACCTTTAAGTTAACGATCTCAATTAATGTTGTTAACCCATTGTTTATTATATCTAATGAGATGTTAAATTATTATATTATCATGATATTATGATATATTAATATATCTTAATATGATATATATACATTTAAATGTCGTTACAACGATAATCGTTACATATATGTCTCGTTTCGAAATCCTTAAGTTAGTAGTCTTGTTTATATGTATATAACTCATTGTTAATATACTTATGGAGATACTTACTTATCATAATCTCATGTTAACCATATGTATATCCATATATATATCGTCATGTCATTTTTACAAGTTTTAACGTTCGTGAATCGCCGGTCAACTTGGGTGGTCAATTGTCTATATGAAACATATTTCAATTAATCAAGTCTTAACAAGTTTGATTGCTTAACATGTTGGAAACATTTAATCATGTAAATATCAATCTCAATTAATATATATAAACATGGAAAAGTTCGGGTCACTACAGTACTTGACCTCTATATGATACATTTTACAAACATTGCATTCGTTTTTGAAAAGACAATCTTTCATTACATCGAAAGTTGACAACATGCATACCATTTCGTAATATATCTTACTATAATTGACTTAATGATAACCTTGATGAACTGAAAGACTCGAATGCAACATCTTTTGAAATATGTCATGAATGACTCCAAGTAATATCTCTATGATAAGCAAATGTACAGCGGAAGATTTCTTTCGTACATGAGAATAAATATGCTTTAAAGTGTCAACCAAAAGGTTAGTGAGTTCATTAGCTTAACATAAATAATCATTTCATAATTTTAATAGACCACAAGATTTCATATTTCCATTTCTCATAAACATACGTCCCATGCATAGAGACAAAAATATCATTCATATGGATTGAACACCTGGTAACCGACATTCACAATTTGTATATAAGAATATCCCCATCATTCCGGGATCCTCCTTCAGACATGATATAAATTTTGAAGTACTAAAGCATCCGGTACTTTGGATGGGGCTTGTTGGGCCCGATAGATCTATCTTTAGGATTCGTATCAATTAGGGTGTCTGTTCTATAATTCTTAGATTACCAGACTTAATAAAAAGGGCATATTCGATTTCGATAATTCAACCATATAATGTAGTTTCAATTACTTGTGTCTATTTCATAAAACAGTTATAAAAGTTGCGCATGTATTCTCAGTCCCAAAAATATATATTGCAAAAGCATTTAAAAGGGGATTAATGAAAACTCACCTAATATATTTTGTAGTAAAAATACATATAACGACAATGGACAAAGGTAAGGTTGGCCTCGGATTCACGAACCTATATCATTTATATATTTATTAATACACATAATTGTAATCGAACAAATTTATTTGTTATATTTTAATTTATATAATATATATTTAACTTGTGTATATATTCAAAATGATTAAGATTTATGTAGTTATATATATCCATATTCATATACATAATTGTTTAGTGTTATTTTAAAAATCAAAAGTTTGTTATTTGTAAGTATTTATATAGATAATATTTATAGGTTTGATATATATATATATATATATATATATATATATATATATATATATATATATATATATATATATATATATATAGTTATGTAAAATATTGATATAATTATAATATATATATATATATATAATAGATATATTTTATGTACAAAGTATTTATCTACTTAAAAGTTAGTTTTTGATAATACTAATGAATTACTATTGATAATACTGATAATAACGTTATTAATAATAATACTAATAATGATGTTGTTAATACTTAATGAAGTTACTTAATCAAAATAATAATAGTATTAATCATAGTCTTTATGTTAACATAATGATAATAATGATAATACATTTATTAGTAGTTAATAAATGTAATAATAATAATAATAATAATAATAATAATAATAATAATAATAATAATAATAATAATAATAATAATAGTAGTATTAACAACGTTCTTAGTTATAATTATAATTATAATAATGATATATGATAACTAATGATAATACTAGTAATAATAACAATAATACCAATAATTTTAAAACGATGCAAGTCTTAATTTTTAATGATCTAATACTAAACTTTATTATTCTCATAAAAGTAATAAGGATACTTCTAAATATTATAATTAATAACCATTATCATATTAATAATAAATACTAATAATACTAAGACAATAATAATAACAATAATAATAATAATTTTTAAAAATGGGAGACTACCTCACAATTTCTTCCAAAAAGAAAACACACTAAGCTGGGCTCGAACCCGCGACCACCCGTCCACATAACCACACTCTAAACCACTCCACCATTTATGTTTTTCTGATAATATACCAAACTCTCATACATATATAACATCTATATTCTGTTTCCTATTCCCCTTCTTCTTTAAATTTTTCATCGAGCAGTGACTTGTACCTCATCTTCGAAAATTAATTACCAAATTGATTTAGAGTCTTGAATTCGGTATATACAGAGTTGTTTGTGATGAATTTGTTTGGAAAGAAAAAAAAATAAAGAGAGCAAAAGGGCCGTTGTTATTCGTCGAGCATATAAAAAAAACGATTTTCGATTTTAATTGTATTATAGCTAAAGACTATAACACAAGATAGTTTCCTAATCTCATATAAAAACTAAAGGAATCGTTATTTTAAATTAATTCATCACAGACAACTCGAATTTGATGGATGAATAATTGTTGACTTTTTGATTCAAAAACTTTGACTCACGAATTCAGATCAAATACGAATAATTGGAAGAAAATCTTTTACAGATAGTTTACTGGAATGATTCCTAGTAGAACTGCATTATTACTTTTTGCAATTGATTTCAAAATTGAGGTTTGAATAAAACGAGTTCAAGAACAGAGTTCATAACCTGTTCTTATTTTCTATTTTCAATTCAGTAAATTTAAAGTGGTTAAGGGAGTTGGTTTTTGACAATTGATAATATAAAGCTCTTTGGCAACGTTTACAGTTGAAATTGTCGTGGATTTATGGCCATCATCATCGACAGAAAGAATCAAAGTCAGAAAAAAATAATTGAAATAAAATAAATTAATATAAAGTAGATGTTGACCCTAAACAGATTTTGACTGGTTCCTTTGATGATATATTTGATTTGTACGAGCTTATAATCAAGGGAATAAATCAACTTCAGATGGATCACGATGGGAAATAGAATTATTGGACTTCACTTTTCATTTATTTGTATTATATCTTATTTATATCTATATATTTATATATCTATCTATATTTATATATGTATCTGCATTCTATAAAAAATATATGTATTTATATTTGCATCTAATATTTATATAATCAGTCTTAACAATAGTTGTATATAAATAATAATAATAGTTCTAATTAATAAAAATTATATTAGTAATACTTATTATTAATTTTAGGAATATCAATAATATTAATAATTCTAATAATAATAATAGTTAATACCAATCCATACAACTAAGAATAACCATTAATAACACTAGCATTGATAGTACTTTTGGAAGTAATATTATTATAACAACTATATTTACAATTAAATTCTTATATATTGGTATTACATTTTATTAGTTATATAATATCTAATATGTAATACTTATTTTGAGTATTAACTTCTTATACATTTTAATACATATACATTGTACATATAATAATTATGTACACAAATCCTACATATCTATATATATTAACTTAATAAAATCTTATTTATTTTGCATACTATTCTACATTTTTAAATCAAATGTTTAAATGGTTTTATAATGATTCAGGTTAATATATACATTTATTCATTTATATTTTTATATTTACATATATATATCTGTATTTATTTATTTATATATTTATTTACACACAATGGTTCGTGAATCCTCGGGCACAGTCAAAGGGTATTTAATTACATGAATATAGATTTCAAAACTTTCGAGACTCAACATTACAGATTTTACTTATCGTGTCGGAAACATATAAAGATTAAAGTTTAAATTTGGTCGGAAATTCCCGGGTCATTACAGTACTTACCCGTTAAAGAAATTTCGTCCCGAAATTTGAGTGAGGTGGTCATGGCTAACAATAAAAATGTTTTCATGACGAATATGAGTTGATAAATTGAGTTTTATCATTATTGAGTAATATGGATAAAAATAATTCGGTTATTCGAAGAGTACGAATGAAGCTATCACCAAAGAGTGAAATAGGAAAGTAAAGATTCATCTTAACTTTTGACAGAGTCAGGGTTGAATTTAGAAAATAAGGTGCATCTTAACCTTTGAAATGGTCACGCTTGAATTTCGGAATTCAAGAGATTTAAAGGAAAATCTTCGAAATCTAAAAGATTTGATTCTTCGGCGAGTAAGAAAATTAAGATCTCTATAATTAAATGCGATGATCCGTATCGATTGCTTTGTCTGGTAGCTTCACTATAAATGAACTTCTCCTGTTCCCTTATTTTCATCATTCCTATACTTTCATTCTTAATTCTTAATTCTTACTTCTAAAAGGTTGGGAAAAATGCTTCATCCAGTTCTACTCCTTGATATTTTCTTAATTATCATCTCTGTCATCCTTCTTGTCAATCTTCCATCAGAAGAATTTGTTTACCTCTACTATTACCTTGGGGTGATACTATTCTTAATTATACCGTGTCTTTATATTGCTATTCGTATTAATATCCATGGTTTGTAACCTCTGTGTTGTTATTGGGTTTTATTTTTTCTCTTATATTTTAGAGTCCCTGCTTCCGTCTTCTATAATTATCGTCATTCACAGTTAATGCTCTCTTTTATTTGCTGCGATTTATACCCCTTTCTCTTTCGGAGCTTCATGCTTTTGTTTTCTCGTCCCGATTCTACACCAAGCGAATAATAGTCCATAATTTATAGATATAGAGTTTCGAATGATTATAATGTTCTAGGCAGGAATGAACGTGATAGCACGATTTTATTTTTAAATTTATCAATATCACGGAAGATAGAACCATCAAGAATACATTTTCTTGATATGTTCGGGAGTTAAGTAGAATGATAAGGTTATGTAACATGACACATGATGATGTTATAATCTGTGAATCATCATGTTCCATTTAGAAACTCAGCATGACTTATTGTAATATAATCACGTTGATCAAGTGTCATTATATTATACTAACTCATGCATCAGTTCCCAACATTACTTCAATAACATTCATATTTTAAGCTCGAAAGTTTACAGAATATAGAAACTAACAGTTTCTATATGATGTAACACGGATAGCACAAAGAGATAACTAATTTCGGATAAGAAGAGTTATGAAAATATCCTCAGAAATATCGAAGATATTTATGATGATATTTTCAGAATTTCTAAGATCGAAGGTTGATGAAGAAAGATTTTCCACAAGATTTAATACGAGTATAGAGCAAGGTTTTCTCTAAAGATTTCATTGGATACCGAATTATCTGGATTCTTTGAATATAGGGTTTGGTCCTTGTATTTGTCCTTGGCCTCCTTCGTGGTTAGCTCAATCCATTTTTTAGTTCCAACTTTTCTGAGCTTTTCCAACATACTATTCTTTATTATCAAACTTTCGACGATTAAGGTCGTTTACGATTGTCTACAGTTTCTGCTGCTTCATTCAGCTTTTTCATCATTCAGAGTATTTGATTTGTAGACTAAGTGCTTTTCAGGATTTTAGATGAAAGATCATAATTCTAAGAGATAAATGTTATATGTTTACATATAACTGTTGATGTGGAAACGTTGTGAGGCTCACAATACAGATTTGCTGATTCTCAGTAATTGGTATGGCAATTCTCATTACCAGATGCGGATGAGAATATGATGAGACTTCAATAGATAAATGTAGTGATTTGTCGGAGGAATTTAAACCAAGGAGCGACGAGGTTGCTGGTACATCTGCTGGTAACAAATAAAGAGCACGCATATATATCAAGGTTATAGTAAGGTTGTTTCGAACGAAAAATTGAAGTTGACTTGCTGGAGCTGTGACAAAATTTGCTATCTTGAGAAGAGATTGTAAAGTTATTTTGGGTAATAATAATGCCAAAGAAGCTAGCACAGATATGTGTTAAACGTTTACTCAT
Organism: Rutidosis leptorrhynchoides; assembly: GCF_046630445.1. Taxonomy (NCBI): domain Eukaryota; kingdom Viridiplantae; phylum Streptophyta; class Magnoliopsida; order Asterales; family Asteraceae; genus Rutidosis; species Rutidosis leptorrhynchoides. The sequence goes on from NC_092335.1 coordinate 327,334,466, forward strand.
GTTCCGAGTGTCTTCAGGGGTATAACTATATGCATAAATCTTTCCTCCCGTAGATGAAGTACGGTTGGTTCATCCTCTCGATTGAGGTGTATTCAAGAATCATGAAAGGTTTGAACGCGGATTATAATCGTCAAGATACAAATGAGGTTTAAGATGAAATCAAGTGGCAAACTTGAAGAATTATTTAGTTTCATATGTTATAATCAGTATTTTAATTCATTTTAATTGTCTAATGTTGGCAGTCCACAGTCGATAGTCCATAGTTAACAATCCAATAATTCATACATAGTTTAATATATAATATTCGAATTAATTAATTCATATCGTGACCCGTGTACATGTGTCAGACTCAATCACAACTCAAAGTATATATATTATTTGAGAATCAACCTCAACCCTGTATAGAGAACTCGATCATTACTGCATATAGAGTGTCTATGGTGACTCCAAATAATATATATAGATGTGTCGATATGATATGTCAAAACCTTGTATACGTGTCCCGATATTTAAAGTGCGTAAAAAAATAAATAACAAAAAATTAAATGACGATAAATAATGTGCGTAAAGTAAATAACAGAAAGACGATAAATAAAATTGAGAGAATGTAAATTGCGATAATTAAATTGCGATAAATAAAATGTAATCAGTTAGCTAGGAACAGTTAGTGTGGATTCTTAACAAAATTACTCATAGTTAATTTGTTTATTTCTAACAAATTTTATTTTGTTAAATGTTTTCTTCATTATGCCACTTGTTGGATTCTGATAAATCAAAATCCAAATATGAAATTGGATGAATATGGTTATTCTATGGTGAACGGATTTGTATATCGGTGGATGTAAGTAGGATAGTATATGACTGTTGAAACAGATTCGAAGAACGTACAATGTAACTTATTAATGAGAAATTTAAATATTCCTCGGGTATTACCTACCCGTTAAAATATTTTCACCATTAACAGTTTGTACAAGAGAATTTTTTTTTAATTACAATCTTTATGAAAACATATATACATATATATTTTCTTCAGATGTATTCATGGATTTAATGAGTTAATATGATATTAAACTCATTTGTTTTTTTGGTTGGAACTAGAATAAATAATCTCTAAAACTTTAGAGATTACATATTCGCCATGTCGAACGAAGATAAATGAGGTAGAACGATATGTAGAACGAAGATCATACTCAAAGTACAAATGATGATATTGAAGCATGAATTGTTGATGGTACTGGTGCTGTTATTGATGGTACTGTAGGTGCCGGTGATGTTGCTGAAGCTGGTACATTTTGCACCATATTCTCCGAATTGATTATTCGAGCGCGAAGTTCGTTGACTTATTACTCCAGGATGATTTTCGGTCGGAATGAGCCGATGAATAAGGTTCAGAATTGTGGATAGAATATAATCTTGTCGAGTTACCCTGGAAATGAGAATGAAAATGGTGTCTCGAACAGGTTCGCCGGTAAACGCTTCAGGTTCATTGTCAAGAGGTGAATTTGGTTGGTGGAAGGGATTGCCTTCTGCATGTTTCCATTAATTAAGTCGACTACGAACCCATCAGATGAATTGATAATGGCTGATTGGTTGATTCATGCCGATGACGCTATTTTCGGAGCTTAGGTGAACATCTATGTCGGAATAGCTATCGGAATAACTATCGGAATAGCTATCGGAATCTGAGGGACTCGGACTGGTTGCAGGATTCATCTCGTACGATCAGATGAAGGATTTTCGATAAGAAATAGATTATAGGATGTAGATTAGTACCCTGCAATACATAATTTACATATGCATATATAATACTAAAAACCCATAAGTTACGGAGGAATCTACGGAAGTTGTCAGGCAAGTTACAGTAACAGATACGCTAAGATATGAATTTTGTCTATACACTATTCATGCAGTCAATGCAGTAAAACGTGTCTAGACTAAGAATGATAAGCAAGTGATTCTCTAAGAATGATAAGCAGGTAATTTTTTTTTGACACAAAATGATAAGCAAAACTTTTGACATGCAGACACGGTCGAAGTCCAGACTCACTAATGCATCCTAACGACTTATCAGTTAGACACACTAATGCAGACATGGTTCGCTAAGACCACCGCTCTGATACCAACTGTGACGTCCCGTCCTAATCCATCTGGACGAAGTCCATATTGATTATAAGCGATTCACAACAGTTGATTACATCGCGAGGTACTTGACCTCTATATTGAAAGGACCCATTCATATACATTATAAACGATTCACAATAGTTGATTACATCGCGAGGTATTTGACCTCTATATGATACATATTACAAACATTGCATTCGTTTTTAAAAGACAAACTTTCTTTACATCGAAAATTGACAGGCATGCATACCATTTCATAATATCCACTATCCAATTATAAACTAACTTAATAGTAATGTTTGATGAACTCAATGACTCGAATGCAACGTTCTTCAAAATATGCCATGAAATACTCCAAGTAATATCTTTAAAACAAGCAAATGCACAGCGGAAGATTTCTTTTATACCTGAGAATAAACATGCTTTAAAGTGTCAACCAAAAGGTTGGTGAGTTCATTAGTTTATCATAATCATTCATTTCCATCATTTTAAAAGACCACAAGAATTTCATTTCTAGTTCTCATAAATATACGTCCCATGCATAGAGACAAAAATAATCATTCATATGGATTGAACACCTGGTAACCGACATTAACAATATGCATATAAGAATATCCCCATCATTCCGGGATCCTCCTTCGGACATGATATAAATTTTGAAGTACTAAAGCATCCGGTACTTTGGATGGGATTTGTTAGGCCCAATAGATCTATCTTTAGGATTCGCGTCAATTAGGGTGTCTGTTCCCTAATTCTTAGATTACCAGACTTAATAAAAAGGGGCATATTCGATTTCGATAATTCAACCATAGAATGTAGTTTCACGTACTTGTGTCTATTTTGTAAATCATTTATAAAAATTGCGCATGTATTCTCAGCCCAAAAATATAAAGGGTAAAAAGGCCAATGAAACTCGCGCATATAAATATTGTAAAACAGTTAATAAAGCATTTGCATGTATTCTCAGCCCAAAAATGTAATGAGTAAAAAGGGAGCAAATGAACTCACCATACTGTATTTCGTAGTAAAAATACATATAACGTCATTGAATAAGTGCAAGGTTGGCCTCGGATTCACGAACCTAAATTAATTATGTATATATATGTGCCGGTCAATATTTGTCTAACAAATTAGGTCAAGTCATAGTGTACCACTATCCTAATGCTCGAGACTAATATGCAAAGGTCAACAAAAGTTAATTTGACTCAAAATGATTTCCAAAATTTATACATGATTATTATATAGTTTAAATATCGTCGTTTTATATTTTTAAATATTTTTAAAAGATTTAATAGAGTAAATAATATAATTTACTTATTAATAAATAAAATTTTATATAAAAATATACTTTTATATATCTTAAGTAATAAAATTTATAAAGTTAATTTAAAAAAAATATTATGATAGGTTTTATTAAGGTAATTACATTATTTGTATTACATATTTATTTGATAAAATAACATTGATAATAATAATAAGTAAAAGTTGTATTATTTTACAATAATAATTATTATTATTCATTTAATAAAAATATCAATATTTGTATTTACTAATAATGATATTATAATAAAACGATAATTCTAATTATGATAACTTTAATATTTACGATACTTTTTAATATTAAATTTAAAATAATAATTCTATTTAAAATGATAATAATAATGATATTTTATAATAACAATGACATTTCTATTAAAATGATATTTTTTGTTAAAATGATAGTTTTAATACTAACTATACTTTTAATAATAATAGTAATGATAAAAATAATAAGAATGATAATTTTATCTAGATCAATATCTTATAATATTTTAATTTCATCATGATACTCATACTCATTATTTCCTAATCGTTTCGTTTAATAGCTTTTAATCGTCTTTTATATTGTGTTCATAATACTAATAATAATAGTACTAAAAAGAATTAGGTGTTACTAATATTAGTTTTAATTACAATAATATAATAATGATAATTACTATGATATTATTAATAATACTAATAACTATTTTAATGATAATAATAATAATAATAATAATAACAATAACAATAACCATTTTTAAATAGTGATATATATTAATAATGATAATAATAATAATAATAATAATAATAATAATAATAATAATAATAATAATAATAATAATAAGATAATAATAATAATAATAATAATAATAATAATAATAATAATAATAATAATAATAATAATAATAATACTAATTATAACTTTAACGAAGATAACAATAGTAATAATAATAAAAATAACAATTTTTAATGATAATTCCTTTTATTAATAATGATAATAATAAGATAAAACTAGAACGACGGTAATAACGACGATAATAATAATCACTTTTATAAAAATTCAATTGACTATAACTTCTAATCCGTTCATCGAACCCATTCGATATCTAAATGAAAAGTTCTCAATTTTTCGCTAGCCTTCCAAGGACATGCATATCTTATACCTTATCTCAACCGCAAGTGTAACTAATTCAGGATTCAACATAACCTATCTAAGGGCAATATCAAAAGTACAAGCATGCATAATCCTATATTCTCCAACACTAGTCAGGGATACACTATTAATATGTAAAAATAATTTACGAGTACTCACGTATCAATATTGAGATTCAATATTGCAGGAAAGGTACGTAGACGCAACGGAGACGATAAACACTAGATTGACCTCACAAGCATACCCATGAACCATACCCATCACCTCCATAGCTATAACCTATGTTTTCCTTAGCTCTATCCAGCTCGAAAAATCCATTTTGAAATAATACGCTCATGACCTCGTCGTAGTATTTTATGTATACTAATAATATCTTGAAATAATACTGAGTAAATATATATATGTAAGTCGATTGAGAGAGTTTAGAGAAATATATTTCAAGTTTCTATGAAATAATAAAACCTATTGAATTCTATTTATAATAGATTTGTGAATTATTAAAGTAAATTATTAAAGTATGAATTATTAAAGTAAATTATTAAAGTATGAATTATTAAAGTGAATTATTAATGTATGAATTATTAAAGTAAATTATTAAAGTTAAAGTAAGTAAAAGTAAAGTAAAGGTAAAGTTAAAGTATAGTAAAAGTATAAAACTATGTACGTATAATACGCGTATAAATATATATAAAATTAATTTAAATCATTATTTATATTTAATAAAATAAAATATAAATATCGTTATCTTTATCATACTGGTTAAGTACTGAGTTGTCAAAAGTGGTTCTAGATATTTATAAAAGTTATATACGTTTTAATAATAAAGTTCTTTTTAAACTAAAAACGTTTTTGTACGTTTGAAAATAAATCAAATAAATATGATAATTTTGTTTTCCAAAACTAAATATATTTAAGAATCATTTTGTTAAAAGGTTAAAATAATGGAAATCGTTATATCATAAAACGTTCTAGAAATGTAGAATCATATATATTCATAATAGGTTTCAAGTTTTTAAATTACGGTCTGTTGGTGAAGCATGGGATAAAGTCCACAGGTTAAATAAACGTATGAAAAATATCGAGTTACTTAACTTGTCGATATCCAACATCTAAGTTATTTACACTCCACGTTCTTACTTATAAATCACTTTACCATTTTCCGAATGTTGTCAAAAAGAATAGATTTCTTAAATCACAGTGGACCTCATAACATAGACCCGTGATCATATCACAATGTATCTGATAAATCAATCATTTGATATTATCTTCTAATTCCATCGATAAACATATTGAAACAAATACGTTCGTGTAAAGTAATATACGTTTAATACTTTATTAATATTCTCAAGTTATAATATATATATATATATATACATATATATACATATCTATTTATATATAACGGTTCATGAATCGTCGGAATTTGGTCGAGGTTATAATGAATGTATGAACACAGTTTAAAATTCTTAAGATTTAACTTAACAAACTTTGTTTATCGTGTCGGAATAATATAAAGATAAAGTTTAAATTTGATTGGAAATTTCCGGGTTGTCACAGTACCTACCCGTTAAAGAAATTTCGTCTCGAAATTTTAATGGAATGGTCATGGCTGACAATAAGTATGTTTTCATGACGTATACGAGTTGAAAATTAGAGTTTTATTATCATCAAGTAATATAGATAAAGCAATTTGATTTTTGTGAAGGGTACGAGTGAAGTTATCACAAAAGAATGAAATGAGTAAATGCACGTTCTTTTTAACCAATGACATAGTCACGGTTGATTTCTGAAATTCAATGAATTTAGAGAAAATCTTCGTAATAAGATTTAGTTCTTCGGAAATTAAGGAAGTTAAGATCAGCTTTGATTAAATGCGATAATATGTTTTGATTGCTCTATCGGATATTTTACTATATATCCACCCCCTTCGTTTCCTTATTTTCACAACTCACACCTTTTATTCACTAATATGCTCCATCCAGTTCTGATTCTTGATATACTCCTAACTTTCATATATGTCATTCTTTTCTTTCATCTGCCACCGGAAGAATCTATTTACTTTTACTATACTCTTAGTTTTATAGTGTTTTTAGTTCTCCCGTGTCTTTATATTACTATATGCATCGATATATATGGTTTATAATTTCTGGGTCGTCATTGGGCTTTATATCCTCCTTTATATTTCGAAGTCCCTGCTTCTGTCTTCTATAATTATTGTCATCCACAGTTAATGCTCCCTTCTATTTGCTGCGATTTATACTCCTATTTCTATTTCAGAGCTTCATTCTTTTATTTCCTCTTCTTGAGATTAAGCACCGAATGTAATGGTCCAGAATTCGTAGATATGAATTTCTGAATGAACATAGTTAATGTTCTAAGAAGGAAATTGTAATGGCACGATCTTGATTTGTTAAATTACCAGAATACCCTAGAAAAGACCGAATCATCAAGAAATATTTTCTTGATATTTTAGAGATTAAATAAAATATAGGAGTCGTGTAACATGGCACATGATGACGTTATGATCTGTGAATCATCACGTTTCATTTTGAAACTCAGCATGAATTACTGTAATATAATCAAGTTGATCAAGTGTCATTATATTATACTAACTCGTGCTTCAGCTCCCAACACTACTTCAAAAAAAAAATATTCCTATTTTAAACTCGAATGTTTCAGAATTTAGAAACTAAAATAGTTTCTTTTATGATGTAATACAGATAGCGCGAAGAGGTAAATGATTTCGGATAAGAATAATTAATAAAATATCTTCAGAAATATGGAGGATATTTATAATGAAAGATATGATGATATCTTAGAATTTCTAATATCAGAGGATGATGAAGAATATTGTCCGCATGGGTTTAGAGTCAAGAGCAAGGTATTCCTTTAATGACTTCAGCAGGTACTGAATCATTTAGATTCTTTGAAGGCATGTTTCGCCCTTGTGATTTGTCCACAGCCTCTTTCATACTTTGCTCAATCCGTTTTCCAGTTCCAAAACTTCTCTTTTTCTGAGCTTTGCCAATGCACTATTCTTTATCATCAAACTTTTTACTGTTAAGATCGTTTACAGTTGTTGCTGCTTCGTCAGCATTTCAAGAACTAGTTCGCAGTTCAAGGTGTTTTTCAGAAACTTCACATTCAAAGAATGTAAGTCCAGGAGATAGACGTTGTACGTACACATATAACTGTTGGCGTAGACATGCTGCGAGATTTCAAATTAATGATTGCTAATTCCCGATGATCCGTATGGCAATTCTTGTTACAAGATGCGAATGAGTAAATGGTGGGGTTTCAATGAATAACTATAATGACTTTTTGGAGAGGTTAAAGTCAAAGGGTAATGAACTTGTTGGTACATCTGCTAATAATGTGGTGGGATGTAAAAGGTTCTCTGGTAACGATGGTGTATATCTCAAGGTTATAATAAGGTTAGTCTGACTGAAAAGTCGAAGTTGACTTGCTGGAGCTGTGACAAAACTGGCTACTTTGAAAAGGAATTGCAAAGTTATTTTTGCTAATAAATGCGAAAGAATCTGACACATATATGTGTGAAATTATGACTTTGGTTTCGAGTGCTTTTTAAGTACCTAACTGTGGGTAATATGTGGTTGGATCATCATCTCGATTGCTCATTATTTGAAGTGTCTTCAGATATTTTCGAAGGGTTTGAACACAGATTGTAATCGTTAATATACATTTGATGTTCTAACACAGTTTTGAAGTCAAAGTATAGCTTTGAAAGATGTAGGAATCTAAAAGTGATGATACCGGTTATATCTCAAATTGAATTCTGAGGTTTCAAAATCAAAATTTGTAATTGGGTTTGAATGAGTATGGTTGTTTTGATCTCTATGAAAGAATGTATATTATTGTGAAAGTAGGAAGTATAGTTGATAATTTGCTTGATCAGATTCGAAGAATGTAACATATTAATTGTGAATATATATATCTCTCGGGTATTACCTACCCGTTAAAAAATTTCACAATTAATATTTTGTACATAAGAATTTTATTACAGTCTTTGTGAAAATATATATATATATATTCTCCTCAGATATAACATAAATTTTAATGAGTTAATACTAAATTAAACTCATTCGATTTACGGTTGAAACTAGAATTGAATAATCCCTTGAAGGCTCTAGAGATTACATAAGTATTTCTTCAATAATATTGAAATTACGAATCAATACTTCGTTATTTGTTGAGGCGTGATGTTGATTTTTGTTAAATTCTTGTGAACTTCGCAAAGTACGAGTGATGATATCTGAGAAGTTTCGGTTACATCGATGATGAAAGTGTAAAATCAAATATATACTTGATTTATTATGAATTGGAATTTGTTGAATTGAGACAGAGATTGTAGTTAACGATGGTTAAGTTGCGGGTGAAGGACGTACATTATTGCATATTTGTAAGATGAATTAACCGAGTAGTTAAGATTCACACACAATAGCTTAGCACGGAAAGATTTATTTTTATTTCAAAATATGTATATATAAAATATACATATAATTTCTTCAGAGGTAATGAGTTAACTCTTCATAACTCCTTGATACAATATACGCGTTATTGATTGGTAATGATGTCCACAGTGATTCTTGAACTGACGGAGTTTGTGATGTTTTAGGTGTTGTTGATTCTGATATTGACTGTACTGACGATGCTGGTGACGCTGACGGTACTGTTGATGCTGTTGGTAAAAGTAGTTTAGCTTGTTAATCACACACCATTTTTGTCAGGGTTTCTACTCTTCCTTCTATCATTTTGGTTCGCTTAACTGATTTATGGTTAGGGCTAGATTAGATAATCTCTAAGACTTTAGAGATTACATAATCTCCGTGGAATGTTTCTCCAATGAAGTTATGAATTAATACATCGTCAGTTATTGTTGCTGGTATTCCTTGATATCTATGGTGCGTATGACGTTGATGCTCGTGGGACAGATTGTGAAGTTGAGGTTTACGACGCGGTTGTGGTTGGAGGTGGTAATGGTACTGTTGGCGTTGATGATGGTGGTACTGGTTATGCTGCTGGTGCTGCTACTGGTGTTTGTAATTTCTGCACCATATTCTCCAAAGCCACTACCCGAGCGCGAAGCTCGTTGACTTCTTCTATTACACCGGGGTGATTGTCGATTCGGACGAGCGGATAAATAAAATCTAGAATTTGATGGAGTATATAATCGTGACAAGATACTCTGGAAATGAGAGAGAAAATGGTGTTTCGGACAGGTTCGCCGGTAAGTGCTTCATGTTCTTCATCAAGAGGGCAATGTGGTGGATGGAAAGGATCGCCTTCTTCTTGTCTCCAATGATTGAGGAGACTACGAACCCATCTCCAATTCATCCAGAATAGATGATGACTGATTGGTTGATCCATTCCGGTCACACTGCTTTCGGAGCTTGAGTGAGATTCCATTTCAGAATCCGAGTGACTTGAACTGATGACAACTTCCATTTCGTACGATTAGATAAAGGATTTTTCGATATAAAATGATTTTCTGGCTATCGGGTGGTATTCTATTTACATAGGATATCCATATATGTATATAGATCAAAAGATTTCGTAGATTACGGAGGAATTTACGGAATATGCCAGGCAAAGTTTACAGTAATAGATACGATAAGATATGATTTAGCAGATACGCTAAGATATGAATTTTGTCTATACACTACTCATGGAATTAATGTAGCAAGACTTGTCTAGACTAATAATGATAAGCAGGTAATTTTCTAAGGATGATAAGCAGATGATTTCCGACTAGAAATGATAAGCAAAACTTTTGACATGCAGACACGGTCGAAGTCCAGACTCACTAATGCATCCTAACGACTTATCAGTTAGACACACTAATGCAGACCTGGTTCGCTAAGACCACCGCTCTGATACCAACTGAAAGGACCCGTTCATATACATTATAAACGATTCACAATAATTGATTACATCGCGAGGTATTTGACCTCTATATGATACATATTACAAACATTGCATTCGTTTTTAAAAGACAAACTTTCTTTACATCGAAAATTGACAGGCATGCATACCATTTCATAATATCCACTATCCAATTATAAACTAACTTAATAGTAATGTTTGATGAACTCAATGACTCGAATGCAACGTTCTTCAAAATATGCCATGAAATACTCCAAGTAATATCTTTAAAACAAGCAAATGCACAGCGGAAGATTTCTTTTATACCTGAGAATAAACATGCTTTAAAGTGTCAACCAAAAGGTTGGTGAGTTCATTAGTTTATCATAATCATTCATTTCCATCATTTTAATAGACCACAAGAATTTCATTTCTAGTTCTCATAAATATACGTCCCATGCATAGAGACAAAAATAATCATTCATATGGATTGAACACCTGGTAACCGACATTAAGAATATGCATATAAGAATATCCCCATCATTCCGGGATCCTCCTTCGGAGATGATATAAATTTTGAAGTACTAAAGCATCCGGTACTTTGGATGGGGTTTGTTAGGCCCAATAGATCTATCTTTAGGATTCGCGTCAATTAGGGTGTCTGTTCCCTAATTCTTAGATTACCAGACTTAATAAAAAGGGGCATATTCGATTTCGATAATTCAACCATAGAATGTAGTTTCACGTACTTGTGTCTATTTTGTAAATCATTTATAAAAATTGCGCATGTATTCTCAGCCCAAAAATATAAAGGGTAAAAAGGCCAATGAAACTCACGCATATAAATATTGTAAAACAGTTAATAAAGCATTTGCATGTATTCTCAGCCCAAAAATGTAATGAGTAAAAAGGGAGCAAATGAACTCACCATACTGTATTTCGTAGTAAAAATACATATAACGTCATTGAACAAGTGCAAGGTTGGCCTCGGATTCACGAACCTAAATTAATTATGTATATATATGTGCTGGTCAATATTTGTCTAACAAATTAGGTCAAGTCATAGTGTACCACAATCCTAATGCTCGAGACTAATATGCAAAGGTCAACAAAAGTTAATTTGACTCAAAATGATTTCTAAAATTTATACATGATTATTATATAGTTTAAATATCGTCGTTTTATATTTTTAAATATTTTTAAAAGATTTAATAGAGTAAATAATATAATTCATTTATTAATAAATAAAATTTTATATAAAAATATACTTTTATATATCTTAAGTAATAAAATTTATAAAGTTAATTTAAAAAAAATATTATGATAGGTTTTATTAAGGTAATTATATTATTTGTATTACATATTTATTTGATAAAATAACATTGATAATAATAATAAGTAAAAGTTGTATTATTTTGCAATAATAATTATTATTATTCTTTTAATAAAAATATCAATATTTGTATTTACTAATAATGATATTATAATAAAACGATAATTCTAATTATGATAACTTTAATATTTACGATACTTTTTAATATTAACTTTAAAATAATAATTCTATTTAAAATGATAATAATAATGATATTTTATAATAACAATGACATTTCTATTAAAATGATATTTTTTGTTAAAATGATAGTTTTAATACTAACGATACTTTTAATAATAATAGTAATGATAAAAATAATAAGAATGATAATTTTATCTAGATCAATATCTTATAATATTTTAATTTCATCATGATACTCATACTCATTATTTCCTAATCGTTTCGTTTAATAGCTTTTAATCGTCTTTTATATTGTGTTCATAATACTAATAATAATAGTACTAAAAAGAATTAGGTGTTACTAATATTAGTTTTAATTACAATAATACTAATAATGATAATTACTATGATATTATTAATAATACTAATAATTATTTTAATGATAATAATAATAATAATAACAATAATAATAACTATTTTTAAATAGTGATATATATTAATAATGATAATAATAATAATAATAATAATAATAATAATAATAATAATAATAATAATAATAATAAGATAATAATAATAATAATAATAATAATAATAATAATAATAATAATAATAATAATAATAATAATAATAATAATAATAATAATAATAATACTAATTATAACTTTAACGATGATAACAATAGTAATAATAATAAAAATAACAATTTTTAATGATAATTCCTTTTATTAATAATGATAATAATAAGATAAAACTAGAACGACGGTAATAACGATGATAATAATAATCACTTTTATAAAAATTCAATTCACTATAACTTCTAATTCGTTCATCGAACCCATTCGATATCTAAATGAAAAGTTCTCAATTTTTCGCTAGCCTTCCAAGGACATGCATATCTTATACCTTATCTCAACCGCAAGTGTAACTAATTCAGGATTCAACATAACCTATCTAAGGGCAATATCAAAAGTACAAGCATGCATAATCCTATATTCTCGAGCACTAGTCAGGGATACACTATTAATATGTAAAAATAATTTACGGGTACTCACGTATCAATATTGAGATTCAATATTGAAGAAAAGGTACGTAGACGCAACGGAGACGATAAACACTAGATTGACCTCACAAGCATACCCATGAACCATACCCATCACCTCCATAGCTATAACCCATGTTTTCCTTAGCTCTATCCCGCTCGAAAAATCCATTTTGAAATAATACGCTCATGACCTCGTCGTAGTATTTTATGTATACTAATAATATCTTGAAATAATACTGAGTAAATATATATATGTAAGTCGATTGAGAGAGTTTAGAGAAATATATTTCAAGTTTCTATGAAATAATGAAACCTATTGAATTCTATTTATAATAGATTTTTGAATTATTAAAGTAAATTATTAAAGTATGAATTATTAAAGTGAATTATTAAAGTATGAATTATTAAAGTGAATTATTAATGTATGAATTATTAAATTTAAAGTAAGTAAAAGTAAAGTAAAGGTAAAGTTAAAGTATAGTAAAAGTATAAAACTATGTACGTATAATACGCGTATAAATATATATAAAATTAATTTAAATCATTATTTATATTTAATAAAATAAAATATAAATATCGTTATCTTTATCATACTGGTTAAGTACTGAGTTGTCAAAAGTGGTTCTAGATATTTATAAAAGTTATATACGTTTTAATAATAAAGTTCTTTTTAAACTAAAAACGTTTTTGTACGTTTGAAAATAAATCAAATAAATATGATAATTTTGTTTTCCAAAACTAAATATATTTAAGAATCATTTTGTTAAAAGGTTAAAATAATGGAAATCGTTATATCATAAAACGTTCTAGAAAAGTAGAATCATATATATTCATAATAGGTTTCAAGTTTTTAAATTACGGGCTGTTGGTGAAGCATGGGATAAAGTCCAAAGGTTAAATAAACGTATGAAAAATGTCGAGTTACTTAACTTGTCGATATCCAACATCTAAGTTATTTACACTCCACGTTCTTACTTATAAATCACTTTACCATTTTCCGAATGTTGTCAAAAAGAATAGATTTCTTAAATCACAGTGGACCTCATAACATAGACCCGTAATCATATCACAATGTATCTGATAAATCAATCATTTGATATTATCTTCTAATTCCATCGATAAACATATTGAAACAAATACGTTCGTGTAAAGTAATATACGTTTAATACTTTATTAATATTCTCAAGTTATAATATATATATATATATATATATATATATATATATATATACATATATATACATATCTATTTATATATAACGGTTCATGAATCGTCGGAATTTGGTCGAGGTTATAATGAATGTATGAACACAGTTTAAAATTCTTGAGATTTAACTTAACAAACTTTGTTTATCGTGTCGGAATAATATAAAGATAAAGTTTAAATTTGATTGGAAATTTCCGGGTTGTCACATATATGATACATTTTACAAATATTGCATTCGTTTTTGAAAAGATAATCTTTCATTACATCGAAAGTTGACAACATGTATACCATTTCGTAATATATCTTACTATAATTGACTTAATTATAATCTTGATGAACTCAACGAATCGAATGCAACGTCTTTTGAAATATGTCATGAATGACTCCAAGTAATATCTCTAAGATAAGCAAATGTACAGCGGAAAATTTCTTTCGTACCAGAGAATAAACATGCTTTAAAGTGTCAACCAAAAGGTTGGTGAGTTCATTAGCTTAACATAAATAATCATTTCATAATTTTAATGGACCACAAGATTTCATATTTCCATTTCTCATAAACATACGTCTCATGCATAGAGATAAAAATATCATTCATATTGATTGAACACCTGGTAACCGACATTCACAATTTGTATATAAGAATATCCCCATCATTCCGGGATCCTCCTTCGGACATGATATAAATTTCGAAGTACTAAAGCATCCGGTACTTTGGATGGGGCTTGTTGGGCCCGATAGATCTATCTTTAGGATTCACGTCAATTAGGGTGTCTGTTCCCTAATTCTTAGATTACCAGACTTAATAAAAAGGGCATATTCGATTTCGATAATTCAACCATATAATGTAGTTTCAATTACTTGTGTCTATTTCGTAAAACAGTTATAAAAGTTGCGCATGTATTCTCAGTCCCAAAAATATATATTGCAAAAGCATTTAAAAAGGGATTAATGAAAACTCACCTAATGTATTTTGTAGTAAAAATACATATAACGACTATGGAAAAAGGTAAGGTTGGCCTCGGATTCACAAACCTATATCATTTATATATTTATTAATACACATAATTGTAATCGAACAAATTTATTTGTTATATTTTAATTTATATAATATATATTTAACTTGTGTATATATTCAAAATGATTAAGATTTATGTAGTTATATATATTCATATTCATATACATAATTGTTTAGTGTTATTTTAAAAATCAAAAGTTTGTTATTTGTAAGTATTTATATAGATAATATTTATAGGTTTGATATATATATATAGTTATGTAAAATATTGATATAATTATAATATATATATAATAGATATATTTTATGTACAAAGTATTTATCTACTTAAAAGTTAGTTTTTGATAATACTGATGAATTACTATTGATAATACTGATAATAAAATTATTAATAATAATACTAATAATGATGTTGTTAATACTTAATGACGTTACTTAATCAAAATACTAATAATATTAATCATAGTCTTTATGTTAACATAATGATAATAATGATAATACATTTATTAGTAGTTAATAAATGTAATAATAATAATAATAGTAGTAGTAGTATTAACAATGTTCTTAGTTATAATTATAATAATAATAATGATATATGATAACTAATGATAATACTAGTAATAATAACAATAATACCAATAATTTTAAAACGATGCAAGTCTTAATTTTTAATGATCTAATACTAAACTTTATTATTCTCATAAAAGTAATAAGGATACTTCTAAATATTATAATTAATAACCATTATCATATTAATAATAAATACTAATAATACTAAGACAATAATAATAACAATAATAATAATAATAATAATAATAATAATAATAATAATAATAATAATTTTTAAAAATGGGAAATTACCTCACAATTTCTTCCAAAAAGAAAACACCCTAAGCTGGGCTCGAACCCGCGACCGCCCGTCCACATAACCACACTCTAAACCACTCCACCATTTATGTTTTTCTGATAATATACCAAACTCTCATACATATATAACATCTATATTCTGTTTCCTATTCCCCTTCTTCTTTAAATTTTTCATCGACCAGTGACTTGTACCTCATCTTCGAAAATTAATTACCAAATTGATTTAGAGTCTTGAATTCGGTATATACAGAGTTGTTTGTGATGAATTTGTTTGGAAAGAAAAAAAATAAAGAGAGCAAAAGGGTCGTTGCTGTTCGTCGAGCATATAAAAAAAATGATTTTCGATTTTAATTGTATTATAGCTAAAGACTATAACACAAGATAGTTTCCTAATCTCATATAGAAACTATAGGAATCGTTATTTTAAATTAATTCATCACAGACAACTCGAATTTGATGGATGAATAATTGTTGACTTTTTGATTCGAACACTTTGACTCAAGAATTCAGATTAAATAGGAATAATTGGAAGAAAATCTTTTACAGATAGTTTACTGGAATGATTCCTAGTAGAGCTGCATTATTACTTTTTGCAATTGATTTCAAAATTGAGGTTTGAATAAAACGAGTTCAAGAACAGAGTTCATAACCTGTTCTTATTTTCTGTTTTCAATTCAGTAAATTTAAAGTGGTTAAGGGAGTTGGTTTTTGACAATTGATAATATAAAGCTCTTTGGCAACTTTTACAGTTGAAATTGTCGTGGATTTATGGCCATCATCATCGACAGAAAGAATCAAAGTCAGAAAAAAAATAATTGAAATAAAATATATTAATAGAAAGTAGATGTTGACCCTAAACAGATTTTGGCTGGTTCCTTTGATGATATATTTGATTTGTACGAGCTTATAATCAAGGGAATAAATCAACTACAGATGGATCACGATGGGAAACCGAATTATTGGACTTCACTTTTCATTTATTTGTATTATATCTTATTTATATCTATATATTTATATATCTATCTATATTTATATATGTATCTGCATTCTATACAAAATATATGTATTTATATTTGCATCTAATATTTATATAATCAGTCTTAACAATAGTTGTATATAAATAATAATAATAGTTCTAATTAATAAAAATTATATTAGTAATACTTATTATTAATTTTAGGAATATCAATAATATTAATAATTCTAATAATAATAATAGTTAATAACAATCCATACAACTAAGAATAACCATTAATAACACTAGCATTGATAGTACTTTTGGAAGTAATATTATTATAACAACTATATTTACAATTAAATTTTTATATATTGGTATTACATTTTATTAGTTATATAATACCTAATATGTAATACTTATTTTGAGTATTAACTTCTTATACATTTTAATACATATACATTGTACATATAATAATTATGTACAGATATCCTATATATCTATATATATTAACTTAATAAAATCTTATTTATTTTGCATACTATTCTATATTTTTAAATCAAATGTTTAAATGGTTTTATAATGATTCAGGTTAATATATACATTTATTCATTTATATTTTTATATTTACATATATATATCTGTATTTATTTATTTATATATTTATTTACACACAATGGTTCGTGAATCCTCGGGCACAGTCAAAGGGTAATTAATTATGTGAATATAGATTTCAAAACTTTCGAGACTCAACATTACAGATTTTACTTATCGTGTCGGAAACATATAAAGATTAAAGTTTAAATTTGGTAGGAAATTCCTGGGTCATCACAACTCCCTCATTACTGCATATAGAGTGTCTATGGTTGTTCCAAATAATATATACACATGGGTCGATATGATATGTCAAAACATTTGCATACGTGTCTATGGTATCCCAAGATTACATAATATATTAGAATACATGTATAATACAATATAAGTTAGCTAGGATATGATTAATATAGATTTGTTACCAATTTTCACGTTGCTACAACAAGAAAAATTATCCAATCTTGTTTTACCCATAACTTCTTCATTTTAAATCCGTTTTGAGTGAATCAAATTGCTATGGTTTCATATTGAACTCTATTTTATGAATCTAAACAGAAAAAGTATAGGTTTATAGTCGGAAATATAAGTTACAAGTCATTTTTGTAAATGTAGTCATTTCAGTCGAAAGAACGACGTCTAGATGACCATTTTAGAAAACATACTTCCACTTTGAGTTTAACCATGATTTATGGATATAGTTTCATGTTCATAAGAAAAATCATTTTCCCAGAAGAACATATTTTAAATCAAAGTTTATCATAGTTTTTAATTAACTAATCCAAAACAGCCCGCGGTGTTACTACGACGGCGTATGTCCGGTTTTACAGTGTTCTTCGTGTTTCTAGGTTTTAAATCATTAAGTTAGCATATCATATAGATATAGAACATGTGTTTAGTTGATTTTAAAATTCAAGTTAGAAGGATTAACTTTTGTTTGCGAACAAGTTTAGAATTAACAAAACTATATTCTAGTGATTACAAGTTTAAACCTTCGAATAAGATAGCTTTATATGTATGAATCGAATGATGTTATGAATATCATTACTACCTCAAGTTTTCTGGATAAAGCTACTGGAAATGAGAAAAATTGATCTATCTTCAAAGGATCCTTGGATGGCTTGAAAGTTCTTGAAGCAGAATCATGACACGAAAAACAAGTTCAAGCAAGATTTCCACTCGAAATAAGATTGTTATAGTTATAGAAATTGAATCAAATTTTGAATATGAGTATTACTTTGTATTAGAAAGATATCTTACTGTAAATAAGAAAGATTTCTTGAGGTTGGATGATCACTCTACAAGATTGGAAGTAAGCTAGCAAACTTGGAAGTATTCTTGATTTTATGAAACTAGAACTTGTAGAATTTATGAAGAACACTTAGAACTTGACGATAGAACTTGAGAGAGATCAATTAGATGAATAAAATTGAAGAATGAAAGTGTTTGTAGGTGTTTTTGGTCGTTGGTTTATGGATTAGATATAAAGGATATGTAATTTTGTTTTCATGCAAATAAGTCATGAATGATTACTCATATTTTTGTAATTTTATGAGATATTTCATGCTAGTTGCCAAATGATGGTTCCCACATGTGTTAGGTGACTCACATGGGTTACTAAGAGCTGATCTTTGGAGTGTAGATACCAATAGTACATACATCTAAAAGCTGTGTATTGTACGAGTACGAATACGGGTGCATAAGAGTAGAATTGTTGATGAAACTGAACGAGGATGTAATTGTAAGCATTTTTGTTAAGTAGAAGTATTTTGATAAGTGTCTTGAAGTCTTTCAAAAGTGTATGAATACATATTAAAACACTACATGTATATACATTTTAACTGAGTCGTTAAGTCATCGTTAGTCGTTACATGTAAGTGTTGTTTTGAAACCTTTAGGTTAACGATCTTGTTAAATGTTGTTAACCCAATGTTTATAATATCAAATGAGATTTTAAATTATTATATTATCATGATAATATGACGTATGAATATCTCTTAATATGATATATATACATTAAATGTCGTTACAACGATAATCGTTACATATATGTCTCGTTTCAAAATCATTAAGTTAGTAGTCTTGCTTTTACATATGTAGTTCATTGTTAATATACTAAATGATATGTTTACTTATCATAATATCATGTTAACTATATATATATATCCATATATATGTCATCATATAGTTTTTACAAGTTTTAACGTTCGTGAATCACCGGTCAACTTGGGTGGTCAATTGTCTATATGAAACCTATTTCAATTAATCAAGTCTTAATAAGTTTGATTGCTTAACATGTTGGAAACATTTAATCATGTAAATATCAATTTCATTTAATATATAAAAACATGGAAAAGTTCGGGTCACTACAGTACCTACCCGTTAAATAAATTTCGTCCCGAAATTTTAAGCTGTTGAAAGTGTTGAAGAATCTTCTGGAAATAGATGCGGGTATTTCTTCTTCATCTGATCTTCACACTCCCAGGTGAACTCGGGTCCTCTACGGGCATTCCATCGAACCTTAAAAATCGGTATCTTGTTTTGTTTAAGTCTCTTAACCTCACGATCCATTATTTCGACGGGTTCTTCAATGAATTGAAGTTTTTCATTGATTTGGATTTCGTCCAACGGAATAGTGAGATCTTCTTTAGCAAAACATTTCTTCAAATTTGAAACGTGGAAAGTGTTATGTACATTCGCAAGTTGTTGAGGTAACTCAAGTCGGTAAGCTACTGGTTCGACATGATCAATAATCTTGAATGGTCCAATATACCTTGGATTTAATTTCCCTCGTTTACCAAATCGAACAACACATTTCCAAGGTGCAACCTTAAGCATGACCATCTCTCCAATTTCAAATTCTATATCTTTTCTTTTAATGTCGGCGTAGCACTTTTGTCGACTTTGGACGGTTTTCAACCGTTGTTGAATTTGGATGATCTTCTCGGTAGTTTCTTGTATTATCTCTGGACCCGTAATCTGTCTATCCCCCACTTCACTCCAAAAAATTGGAGACCTGCACTTTCTACCATAAAGTGCTTCAAACGGTGCCATCTCAATGCTTGAATGATAGCTGTTGTTGTAGGAAAATTCTGCTAACGGTAGATGTCGATCCCAACTGTTTCCGAAATCAATAACACATGCTCGTAGCATGTCTTCAAGCGTTTATATCGTTCTTTCGCTCTGCCCATCAGTTTGTGGATTATAGGCAGTACTCATGTCTAAACGAGTTCCTAATGCTTGTTGTAATGTCTGCCAGAATCTTGAAATAAATCTGCCATCCCTATCAGAGATAATAGAGATTGGTATTCCATGTCTGGAGATGACTTCCTTCAAATACAGTCATGTTAACTTCTCCATCTTGTCATCTTCTCTTATTGGCAGAAAGTGTGCTGACTTGGTGAGACGATCAACTATTATCCAAATAGTATCATAACCACTTGCAGTCCTTGGCAATTTAGTAATGAAATCCATGGTAATGTTTTCCCATTTTCATTCCGGGATTTCAGGTTGTTGTAGTAGACCTGATTGTTTCTGATGTTCAGCTTTGACCTTAGAACACGTCAAACATTCTCCTACATATTTAGCAATATCAGCTTTCATACCTGGCCACCAAAAATGTTTCTTAAGATCCTTGTACATCTTCCCCGTTCCAGGATGTATTGAGTATCTGGTTTTGTGAGCTTCTCTAAGTACCATTTCTCTCATATCTCCAAATTTTGGTACCCAAATTCTTTCAGCCCTATACCGGGTTCCGTCTTCCCGAATATTAAGATGCTTCTCCGATTCTTTGGGTATTTCATCCTTTAAATTTCCCTCTTTTAAAACTCCTTGTTGCACCTCCTTTATTTGAGTAGTAAAGTTAGTGTGAATCATTATATTCATAGATTTTACTCGAATAGGTTCTCTGTCCTTTCTGCTCAAGGCATCGGCTGCCACATTTGCCTTCCCTGGGTGGTAACGAATCTCAAAGTCGTAATCATTCAACAATTCAATCCACCTACGCTGCCTCATATTCAGTTGTTTCTGATTAGATATGTGTTGAAGACTTTTGTGGTCGGTATATATAATACTTTTAACTCCATGTAAGTAGTGCCTCCAAGTCTTTAATGCAAAAACAACCGCGCCTAATTCCAAATCATGCGTCGTATAATTTTGCTCGTGAATCTTCAATTGTCTAGACGCATAAGCAATCACCTTCGTCCGTTGCATTAATACACAACCGAGACCTTGCTTTGATGCGTCACAATAAATCACACAATCATCATTCCCTTCAGGCAATGACAATATAGGTGCCGTAGTTAGCTTTTTCTTCAATAATTTAAACGCCTTCTCTTGTTCATCCTTCCATTTAAATTTCTTCCTTTTATGCATTAATGCAGTCAAGGGTTTTGCTATTTTGGAGAAATCTTGGATGAATCTTCTGTAGTAACCAACCAATCCTAAAAATTGACGTATATGCTTCAGAGTTTTTGGGGTTTCCCACTTTTCAACGGTTTCGATCTTTGCCGGGTCCACCTGAATACCTTCTTTGTTTACTATGTAACCGAGGAATTGAACTTCTTCCAACCAAAATGCACACTTTGAAAACTTAGCGTACAGTTTTGCTTTCCTCAATACTTCTAGCACTTTTCTCAAATGTTCTTCGTGCTCTTGATCATTCTTTGAGTAAATAAGTATGTCATCGATGAAAACAATGACAAACTTGTCAAGATATGGCCCACACACTCGGTTCATAAGGTCCATGAACACAGCTGGTGCGTTAGTCAATCCAAACGGCATAACATAAACTCGTAATAACCATAACGCGTCCTAAAAGCAGTTTTTGGAATATCATCCTCCTTTACTCGCATTTGATGATATCCAGAACGTAAATCGATCTTCGAATAAACCGACGAGCCTTGTAGTTGATCAAATAAGTCATCAATTCTCGGCAGTGGATAACGGTTTTTGATGGTAAGTTTGTTCAACTCTCTGTAGTCAATACACAACCTAAATGTACCATCCTTCTTCTTGACAAACAAAACAGGAGCTGCCCATGGTGATGTGCTTGGTCGAATGAAACCACGTTCTAATAGTTCTTGCAGTTGGCTTTGCAGTTCTTTCATCTCGCTGGGTGCGAGTCTATAAGGAGCACGAGCTATTGGTGCAGCTCCTGGTACAAGATCTATTTGAAATTCAACAGATCAATGTGGAGGTATTTAGCGACCCGACAAAATCGTCATTGACGGTGCCGTCTACTTAGGTCCCGTTACGTGGTCATAAGTCTTTAAAACAACGTTTGACCAAAAGTATGTCGCATTCATTTCAAAAGTAAAGATGTTTCAAGGTTTACAAAGTAGTTCGACAACTAGTTACGTTACAAAGTTTAAAGTACAAATGAAACATATGCGACACAATTTAAAAGTAGCCAAAAGACGCTCCACGTATGCATGTATACTCGACATCCAAGCAAGTATCAAAAGTAATGAGCGGAAGCATGTATCATAAAATGTTCAAGGACCTGTGAAAAACATAGAAATATGTCAACGAAAACGTTGGCGAAATCATAGGTTTAAGTAAGTAAGTACAAGTGAACCACAAGATTTGTAACATTGATATAATAGTACACCATTCCAAAATTTGTTTCATGAGCACCCAATTATCAATGCTTAACATTTCTTTCCATAGAACCCCATCACAATAGTGTTAGAACATACACTGTTTCTTGAAAATATATTCCATTCGTAAATGGTAGCGAACCGTTTGAATGAGGGTTTGTCAAACCCATATGGCCATATAACATAAGTTTTCGCTTACACCCAGCAAGTGTAACTAATGATAATCGAATTGAGGATTTTTGTTCAAACTCGTATGTAAAATGTTTGTTTTCCTGTACTTGTGTTCACTTAGTAAAAAGAACGTTTATATTTTCTCATCCCAAATGTAAGTTCAAAACGAGTAAAAGTGGGACTATGATCTCACCTTGAGTGCACGTATGTAAAAGTACTTCAACAAGTAAACTTGTGCAAGAACGAATGCTAGTCTTGACCTAAACAAATAGGTTTATATCAATATCGGTAAACACGATAGGTCAAAGTGTTCAATTAGTCCTATGGCTCGTTACGACTCGAATATATAGCATGTGAATCAAGTTGTCAAGTTTCATGCAAGAATCAAGTATAAAATAAGATTAGAATGATTGCATAAGTGTTTTGTTATGTTTGACTAAAAGTCAAACTTGGTCAAAGTTAACAAAAATCAACGGGGTCGGGTCGGGTCCCGAACTATTTTCCTGAGCTTAGAAATCATATATGAGCATGTTGGCCAAGTTTCATGTTGATCGGGGGTGCGTAGCATACTTAGAATTAAGCAAAAATTGACATTTTTAGGCAGTCTACCTCAGATGCACCGCATCCAAGGCAGATGCGCCGCATCTGTGTCTAGTGCAGCAATTCTGGGGCAGTTTAACACTTAGACGATTTCAACTTCAAACGATCATAACTTTTGACTCGTTAACATTCAAAACACGTATCTTATATCGTTGGAAAGGTAATTTAAAGAGGAATACAACTAAACACATTTAATGAATCAATTCCATCATTACCAACAATGAAAACCTCAATAAATGATCGTTAAATATTCAAAATGGAAGTTTCAAGTTCATAAAACGCATTTCTTGACTCGGGAATCCAATTTACACATACGATACGCCATTTTGAAGGTAATGAAACATACAATACAACTAATCACTAACTAATAACATTTCATGGCATTCAAAGCATCAAAAGTTTATTTTAGAGTTCATCAAACCCTAATCAAAATCATGAATTTAACCATTTTGTAAATGAAGCTTTTCTAAATCAACCTACACATCAAAATGAAGCTAATGATGCTAGTAACACATTTAATACATGAACTTTAACATTTAAACAACATTTAATCAACCAAAAGCAAGGATTAAGCACACCCATTTCAAATGTTCAAACTAGTTACTTAAAACAACAAATCGAGCAAACAAAACATGTATTCATGTTATACTTGAGCCATAGACACTAACTAACAACTTTATAAGTTAAAAACATCAAGAACACAAAATCTAGTGATTTTAGAAAGTTACCCAAATGTAATAAAATCGGTATGGAATCGAAGAGGAAGTTACAAGGATTCCAAAAATGTAATTTGTTTTGCAAAACACCTGCTAGCTCGCATTTGGATGATGATTCTTTGAAATGGGGTGTTGAGAGAAAATGGAGGAAGTAGTAAAATGAGAGAGAGATGAATTAATGGGTAAGAGGGGTTTGACCCTTTGACCTAGTCAAAGGTTTGATCCTTTGGCGAGTTTGGTCCCTCAACTTTCATTCGGGTGCGTGAATTACCTAAACGAGATAATTTAAAACGCGTATCAATGGGAGATGTTATAAATATATAACGAACTTTAAAATGAATAAACGGAAAGTAAACGGAAAAAGGCGGGATGTTACATTACCTACTCCTTAAAAGAAATTTCGTCCCGAAATTTAAGTAGGTGTAGTAGTCGTTGTTTCTTCCTCGGGATTTTGCGTTTCCGAAATCATGAATAGATGAGGATACTTCCTTTGCATTTGATCTTGTCTTTCCCAAGTAAACCCGGGTACCCTTTTGGCGTTCCAACGAACCTTGACAATTGGAATTCGGCTTTGTTTTAACGTTTTGACGGAGGTGTCCGCAATTTCAACCGGTTCATCCACGAAATGAAGTTTTTCATCAATGGTAAGATCCTCGAGAGGAATGATGATATCGGGTTCGGCAAGACACTTTTTCAAGTTGGATACATGTAAAGTAGGATGAACGGAGCTCAATTGAGGCGAAAGATCTAAACGATAAGCAACGGTTTCAACACGCTCCAAGATTTCGAAAGGACCAATATACCGCGGGTTTAGCTTTTCGCGTTTACCGAAACGAATTACACCTTTCCAAGGTGCGACTTTTAACATTACGCGATCACTGACTTGAAATTTAAGGTCGTTGCGTCGTTTGTCTGTATAGCTCTTTTGACGACTTCGGGCCGTCCTAAGCCTCTCTCGGATTTGAAGGATCTTCTCGGTTGTTTCATGAATGAGTTTGGGTCCGGTAATTTGTGTGTCGCCTACTTCGGCCCAACAAAGAGGTGAACGATATTTTTGGCCATATAAAGCATCGAACGGTGCGGCGCTAATACTCGCGTGATAGCTATTGTTGTAGGAGAATTCGGCGAGAGGCAAGTGCTTATCCCAAGCTTTTTCAAAGTCTACAACACAAGCTCATAGCATGTCTTCCAAAGTTTGAATTGTACGTTCGCTTTGTCCGTCGGTTTGCGGATGGCATGCGGTGCTCATGCCTAATCGCGTTCCCAACGCTTCTTGTAAAGTACGCCAAAATCTAGAAACAAATCGGTCATCTCGGTCAAAGATAATCGATAAGGGTACACCGTCTCGGGCTACGATTTCTTTAATGTAAAGTTGTGCGAGTTTCTCCATGTTGTCGGTTTCCTTCATGGATAGGAAATGTGCGGATTTGGTGAGACGGTCAACAATAACCCAAATAGTATCATAACCGTCAACCGTCTTTGGTAGTTTGGTGATAAAATCCATCGTTATCCTTTTCCACTTCCATTGCGGGATTTCGGGTTGTTGAAGTAGTCCGGACGGTCTTTGATATTCGGCTTTGACTTTGGAGCAACTTAGGCACTTTCCAACATAAGTAGCCACGTCCCTTTTAATGTTCGGCCACCAATATTGTTCTTTAAGGTCGTGATACATCTTATTGGCACCGGGGTGAATCGATTATCTTGACTTATGGGCTTCATCTAAAATAAGGCTTCGCAAGTCCCCATAACTAGGTACCCAAATTCTTCCGGTGAAATATCGTAGTCCGGTCTCCCTAACTTCGAATCGAGAGACGAGAATGTTCAAGAGCTCGTGTGAAACATTTTCATCCTTGAGAGCCTCATCTTGGGCTACCCGAATTTGGCTATTAAGGTTTGTGTGGATGGTGATGTTTAAAGCTCGGACACGAAGAGGCACCGTTCTTTCTTTTCGACTTAAGGCATCGGCTACTACATTTGCCTTTCGGGATAGTAACGAAGCTCACAATCGTAATCGTTTAAGGTTTCAATCCACCTTCGTTGTCTCATGTTTAGTTGCTTTTAATCGAAGATGTGTTGAAGACTTTTGTGATCGGTGAAGATGATACTTTTGGTTCCATAAAGATAGTGTCTCCACATTTTAAGTGCGAAGACAACGGCTCCGAGTTCGAGATCATGTGTCGTGTAGTTTCATTCATGAATTTTGAGTTATCGAGAGGCTTAAGCAATGAATTTCTTTCGTTGCATCAATACACACCCAAAACCATGTTTTGAGGCATCGCAATATACAACAAAGTCGTCATTGCCTTCGGGAAGTCACAAGATAGGAGCGGTGGTTAGCTTTGTTTTCAAGATTTGAAATGCGGATTCTTGTTCGGTTGCCCAAACGAATTTTCTTCCCTTATGAGTTAACGCGGTTAGAGGATGAGCAACCAAAGAGAAATCTTTGATGAATCTACGATAGTATCCGGCGAGACCCAAGAATTGACGAATGTGAGTAGGAGTAGTTGGAGTCTCCCATTTACTAATTGCTTCGATTTTTGATGGATCGACTTTAATACCTTGATCACTTACAACATGACCAAAAAATTGAACTTCCTTCAACCAAAATTCACACTTGGAGAATTTGGCATAGAGTCGTTCTTGTCTCAAGAGTTCAAGCACAAGTCGGAGATGTTGTTCGTGCTCTTCTTCGCTTTTAGAATAGACCAAGATGTCATCGATGAACACAATAATGAATTTATCGAGATACGGTTTGCACACGCAGTTCATAAGATCCATGAACACCGCCGGTGCGTTAGTGAGACCCAATGGCATGACATGGAATTCATAACTACCATAACGAGTCCGGAAAGTGGTTTTGGAGACATCTTCCCCCTTAACCCTTAATTGATGATAACCCGAGCGAAGATCAATTTATGAATATACACAAGACCCTTGTAGTTGATCAAAGAGGTCATAGATGTGAGGAAGAGGATATCGGTTCTTAACCGTCAATTTATTTAGTTCACGATAATCGATGCACATTCGTAGGGATCCGTCTTTCTTTTTAACAAACAAAATCGGAGCGCCCCATGGTGAATGGCTAGGTTGGATAAAACCACGGTCAAGTAGTTCTTGGATTTGACTTTGCAATTCTTGCATTTCGGATGGAGCAAGTCTATATGGTGCACGTGCTACGGGTGCGGCTCCCGAAATATGATCGATTTGGAATTCAACCGATCGATGAGGTGGAAGACCCAGCAATTCTTCGGGAAATACATCGGAAAAGTCACTAACAATTGGCACATCATTGATATGCTTCTCATCGGACTCGACTTTCTTAACGTGAGCAAGGATCGCAAAACAACCCTTACGGAGTAGTTTTCTAACTTTAATGCACGAAACGAGGTTGAGTCCGGTGCAACTCTTATCACCATAAACAATCAAAGGTTCACCATTCTTGATAGGAATTCGGATTGCATTAAGATTACAAAGGATATGAGATTTCGTTTTGGCTAACCAATTCATACCGATTATTACATCGAAGCTTCCTAGTTCCATGGGTATCAAGTCAATTTCAAACTCATTACCCAAAATGTTTAACGTACACCCCCGATAATATGTGTCGGAACTCAATAGTTTCCCGTTGGCCACTTCAATGGTATAAGTGGTATCTAGTGGAAGTGGTGGAGTGCTAAAAGAATGAGTCAAAGTCTTGGATACAAAACTCTTATCGGCACCCGAATCGAATAAACAAGTAACATAAGTGTTGTTGAGAAGAAACGTACCCGTGACTAATTCATTGTCATCTCGGGCTTCCTCGGTGTTGATGTTGAAAGCTCGGCCGTGCGTATTGGGGTTATCTTTCTTCTTCGAGCATGCATTTCTATAATGGCCCATTTGGCCACATTCGTAACAAGTGCCCGTTTTTGGTGCATTGGGCCCCTTTCGAGTGATGGGGGCGACACTTTTACATTCGTTGGCCTTATGATCAACTCCTTGGCACCGATGGAAAATTAGCTTGCCACATTCACCAAAGTGATGCTTGTTGCATTTGTTACAAAAGAGGTAGGTTCCCGGCATAACCCTTCTTGCCGTCGGAGGTGTAAGGCTTCTTAGCAAAGTTGTTGTTGCTTGTTTGGGGGGCTTCCCACTTTCTTTTGTTGTTACCCGACTTATCCTCGGCTTTAGGTGCCAGCACTACAATTTCGTCCACCGTTTCTATCAATTTGCGGGCCATGTTCAAAGCTTCTTGATGATTAGTGGGTTTGGATGACATTACTACGTGTTTGATGCTCTTTGGTAGACCATCCATGTAAAGTTCAACCATTAAAGCTTCAGGGTTCACAAGGTTTAGGCACATCAAGGCTAGTTCGGAAAATCGTTGATTGTAGGCCTTGAGATCATTTCCGACCACCTTCAAAGTTCTTAGCTCTTGTTCGAGCCTTCGGGTTTCTTCACAAGGGAAATATTCGACGATCATCTTTTCCCTTAAATCGGCCCAAGAGAGGGCGTGAGCTTCATCGGTACCCACCGATTGTACATAGGTGTTCCACCATGTGAGGGCGACACCGGCAAAAGTGTGAGTGGAGTATTTGACCTTATCTTGGTCCCCACAATCGCTTATGCTAAAGACTGCCTCCGTTTGTTCGAACCATCGAGTAAGAGTAACCGGTCCCCTGGTCCCATCAAAAGTATGAGGTTTGCACCCCATGAAGGCTTTATAGGAGCATCCCTCGCTTGAGTTACCGATTTCTTGATTGTTGTTGTGGTGGTTGTTGTTATTGTTGTTGTTGGAGGAGTGACCGGCCATGGCCGCATCCACGGCGGTGGCTATCATTCGTTGTAGAGCTTGTTCGGGAGTCTCATGGCGTGGCACACGACGAGGAGGCATTGTTCCTTCAAAACACAAGAATACCGTTGATTAGTATTTTCAATAATACTAATCATGATATGGAATAAGGATAGAGAGAAAATTTTCCTTGACTCGCCTTAAGTTCATTATGTCATAATGTCGCAACGTTCATATGAGTCACCGTAATATAATCCCGGAAATTATATTACCCTAATTCATATGTGCATTCGACATTATTTCACTAAGTCAAGGTGGCGTGTCAATCAAATTAAACAACGTGAGATTAAGATGAAATAAGAGTAGATATGAGTAGAAACGTTCAAGTATAAATGCACAAGTAGTCAAGTAATTCCTACTTCAAGTCTATATGCCGGTTATAGTCTAGACTCACTAATGTACCCTATGACTCGGGGTTGACACCAATGAACTCTAAATCCCTACAACCAATGCTCTGATACCATCTGTAGCGACCCGACAAAATCTTCATTGACGGTGCCGTCTACTTAGGTCCCGTTACATGGTCATAAGTCTTTAAAACAACGTTTGACCAAAAGTATGTCGCATTCATTTCAAAAGTAAAGATGTTTCAAGGTTTACAAAGTAGTTCGACAACTAGTTACGTTACAAAGTTTAAAGTACAAATGAAACATATGCGACACAATTTAAAAGTAGCCAAAAGACGCTCCACGTATGCATGTATACTCGACATCCAAGCAAGTATCAAAAGTAATCAGCAGAAGCATGTATCACAAAACGTTCAAGGACCTAAGAAAAACATAGAAATATGTCAACGAAAACATTGGCGAAATCATAGGTTTAAGTAAATAAGTACAAGTGAACCACAAGATTTGTAACATTGATATAATAGTACACCATTCCAAAATTTGTTTCACGAGCACCCAATTATCAATGCTTAACATTTCCTTCCATAGATCCCATCAAAATAGTGTTAGAACATATACTGTTTCTCGAAAATATATTCCATTCGTAAATGGTAGCGAACCGTTTGAATGAGGGTTTGTCAAACCCATATGGCCATATAACATAAGTTCTCGCTTACACCCGGCAAGTGTAACTAATGATAATCGAATTGAGGATTTTTGTTCAAACTCGTATGTAGAATGTTTGTTTTCCTGTACTTGTGTTCACTCAGTAAAAA
Organism: Rutidosis leptorrhynchoides; assembly: GCF_046630445.1. NCBI lineage: Eukaryota > Viridiplantae > Streptophyta > Magnoliopsida > Asterales > Asteraceae > Rutidosis > Rutidosis leptorrhynchoides. The sequence continues at coordinate 327,365,171 of NC_092335.1, forward strand.
GAAAGTTTATGTTTTCTCATCCCAAATGTAAGTTCAAAAAGAGTAAAAGTGGGACTATGATCTCACTTTGAGTGCACGTATGTAAAAGTACTTCAACAAGTAAACGTGTGCAAGAACGAATGCTAGTCTTGACCTAAACAAATAGGTTTGTATCAATATCGGTAAACACGATAGGTCAAAGTGTTCAATTGGTCCTATGGCTCGTTACGACTCGAATATATAACATGTGAATCACGTTGTCAAGCTTCATGCAAGAATCAAGTATAAAATAAGATTAGAACGATTGCATAAGTGTTTTGTTATGTTTGACTAAAAGTCAAACTTGGTCAAAGTCAACAAAAAGTCAACGGGGTCGGGTTGGGTTCCGAACTATTTTCCTGAGCTTAGAAATCATATATGAGCATGTTGGCCAAGTTTCATGTTGATCGGGGGTGCGTAGTATTCTTAGAATTAAGCGAAAATTGATATTTTTAGGCAGTCTGCCTCAGATGCACCGCATCCAAGGCAGATGCGCCGCATCTGTGTCTGGTGCAGCAATTCTGGGGCAGTTTAACACTTAGACGATTTCAACTTCAAACGATCATAACTTTTGACTCGTTAACATTCAAAACACGTATCTTATATCGTTGGAAAGGTAATTTAAAGAGGAATAAAACTAAACACATTTAATGAATCAATTCCATCATTACCAACAATGAAAACCTCAATAAATGATCGTTAAATATTCAAAATGGAAGTTTCAAGTTCATAAAACGCATTTCTTGACTCGGGAATCCAATTTACACATACGATACGCCATTTTGAAGGTAATGAAACATACAATACAACTAATCACTAACTAATAACATTTCATGGCATTTAAAGCATCAAAAGTTCATCTTAAAGTTCATCAAACCCTAATCAAAATCATGAATTCAACCATTTTGTAAATGAAGCTTTTATAAATCAACCTACACATCAAAATGGAGCTAATGATGCTAGTAACACATTTAATACATGAACTTTAACATTTAAACAACATTTAATCAACCAAAAGCAAGGATTAAGCACACCCATTTCAAATGTTCAAACTAGTTACTCAAAACAACAAATCGAGTAAACAAAACATGTATTCATGTTATACTTGAGCCATAGACACTAACTAACAACTTTATAAGTTAAAAACATCAAGAACACAAAATCTAGTGATTTTAGAAAGTTACTCAAATGTAATGAAATCGGTATGGAATCGAAGAGGAAGTTACAAGGATTCTAAAAATGTAATTTGTTTTGCAAAACACCCGCTAGCTGGGATTTGGATGATGATTCTTTGAAATGGGGTGTTGAGAGAAAATGGAGGAAGTAGTAAAATGAGAGAGAGATGAATGAATGGGTAAGAGGGGTTTGACCCTTTGACCTAGTCAAAGGTTTGATCCTTTGGCGAGTTTGGTCCCTCAACTTTCATTCGGGTGCGTGAATTACCTAAACGAGATAATTTAAAACGCGTATCAACGTGAGATGTTATAAATATATAACGGACTTTAAAATGAATAAACGGAAAGTAAATGGAAAAAGGCGGGATGTTACAAGGTAGTCCCGGTAATTCTTTTGAAAATACATCGGGAAATTCTTTTGCGGCGAGAACATCATTGATGCTCTTTTCTTCAGTTTGTACTTTCTCGACGTGTGCTAGAACAGTATAGCAACCTTTTCTTATTAGTTTTTGTGCCTTTAAATTACTAATAAGATGTAGCTTCGTGTTGCCCTTTTCTCCGTACATTATTAAGGGTTCTCCTTCTTCTCGTACAATGCGAATTGTATTTTTATAACATACGATCTCTGCTTTCACCTTCTTCAGCCAGTCCATGCCAACTATTACATCAAAACTCCCTAACTATACTGGTATCAAATCAATCTTAAATATTTCGCTACCCAGTTTAATTTACCGTTTGCTAATTCGAGTAAAAATTTACTATCCAACGGCGTCAATGGAAAACTTAATTTAGCACAAAAATCTCTACTCATATAGCTTCTATCCGCACCCGAATCAAATAAAACGTAAGCAGATTTATTGTCAATAAGAAACGTACCCGTAACAAGCTCCGGGTCTTCCTGTGCCTCTGCGGCATTAATATTGAAAACTCTTCCGCGGCCTTGTCCATTCGTGTTCTCCTGGTTCGGGAAATTTCTAATAATGTGGCCTGGTTTTCCACATTTATAACAAACTACATTAGCATAACTTGCTCCGACACTACTTGGTCCGCCATTACTCGTTCTGACACCATTTGTTCCTTTCGTTCTGTTAACCCCTGGTCCGTAGACCTCACACTTCGCTGCTGATAATGCTAAAAAAGAACATATATTTCATAGCATTATTCCTTAAGAAAGACAAGATTTTAGTTGGTATTGTTCGGTTTACAAGCAATATTCGTTTAAATTTTAAAAAGAGAAGATAAAAAGCAGATTCGACAAATTGAAGACAAAAAGGTCCAAAGAGCTAAAAAGTACAAGATACAATTAAAAAGGTTCAAAATATTGATGAGGAACGTCTCAAAATGACAAGAGTACAAGTTACAAGACGCAAAGTACGCAATTTGAAATAATACGCGAGGACGTCCGAAAATCCGGAACCGGGACCTGAGCCAAGAAGAAACGCCCGACGCAACGGACCAAAAATATCTAGTCTACTATGCACAAGAATATAATATAATATATATATAATTATATATAATTATATATTATATATATTATTATTATTATATTACGTCGGCAAGAAGAAAACAAAGCAATTTGGCTGGATCCAGGGTGGCCATGCGACTCGCATGGCCAGAGGCACAAAACCATGCGAGTCGCATGGAGTGAGATTGCTGGTCAGGTCCTATATAAAGCCAGTTTTCTGCCGAGTTTTTTACACAAAATTTTAATCTCTCTCAATATATAGGATATATATATATATAATTTATATTTTAATTTTAATTTTAAATTTAAATCCTAATAATAAGGGTATGTTAGCGAATGTTGTAAGGGTGTAAGTCGAAATTCTGTCCGTGTAACGCTACGCTATTTTTAATCATTGTAAGTTATGTTCAACCTTTTTATATTAATGTCTCGTAGCTAAGTTATTATTATGCTTATTTAAAACGAAGTAATCATGATGTTGGGCTAATTACTGAAAAAGGGTAATTGGGCTTTGTACCATAATTGGGGTTTGGATAAAAGAACGACAACTGTGGAAATTAGACTATGGGCTATTAATGGGCTTTATATTTGTTTAACTAAATGAAAGTTTGTTAATGTTAATATAAAGATTTACAATTGGGCGTCCCTATAAATTACCATATACACTCGATCGGATACGATGGGCGGGGTATTTATATGTACGAATAATCGTTCATTTAACCGGACACGGGAATGGATTAATAGCCACTAGAATAATTAAAACAGGGGTGAAATTACATTCAAGGGTAATTGGTGTAATTGTTAACAAAGTAGTAAAACCTTGGTTTACACGCAGTCGATAACCTAGTGTATTCATTAAACAAAGTATTAAAACCTTGTTACAATTCGAATCCCCAATTAGTTGGAATATTTAACTTCGGGTATAATAATAATTTGACAAGGACACTTGCAATTTATATTTATGACTGACGGACTGTTATGGACAAAAACCAGACGGACATATTGAATAATCCAGGACAAAGGACAATTAACCCATGGGCATAAAACTAAAATCAACACGTCAAACATCATGATTACGGAAGTTTAAATAAGCATAATTCTTTTATTTCATATTTAATTTCCTTTATTTTATATTTAATTGCACTTCTAATTATCGCACTTTTATTTATTGTTATTTAATCGCACTTTTAATTATCGTACTTTTAATTATCGCAATTTTATTATTCGCAATTTCATTATCATTATTTACTTTACGCTTTAATCTAAGTCTTGTATTTATTTTATATTTTACATTAGGTTTTAACTGCGACTAAAGTTTTAAAATCGACAAACCGGTCATTAAACGGTAAAAACCCCCCTTTATAATAATAATATTACTTATATATATATTTGTATTTTTATAAAAGTAAACTAATATAGCGTTGAGCTTTGTTTAAAGATTTCCCTGTGGAACGAACCGGACTTACTAAAAACTACACTACTGTACGATTAGGTACACTGCCTATAAGTGTTGTAGCAAGGTTTAAGTATATCCATTCTATAAATAAATAAATATCTTGTGTAAAATTGTATCGTATTTAATAGTTTTTCCTAGTAAAATATAAGCTATTTTATATACACCTCGCTTCGCATCAAGTAATTTTTGGCGCCGCTGCCGGGGAACATTCGCCGAAGCGAAACGCCATATTTTTAATTTTTAAGTTATAATTAGTTTTTGTAAAATTTATATTTTTGTTTAAATATATAAAAAAAAAAAGCTTTTAAAATCAAAAAAAGAAAAAATATTTTAAGTATATTTTTAAGTTTTTCTTTTATTTTTACAAAATTATAAAGTATTTTAAGTTTATTTTTAAGTTTTTATTTTAATTATATATATATATTTTATTTAAATTTAAAACAGAAAAAAAAAAATAATAAGTAATCGGGCCAAGGTACTGTAGCAGCCCAACTTTTGGCCTGGATCCGAACACCATGCGAGTCGCATGACCCACCCCCTTAAACCATGCGAGTCGCATGAGGGGTCTGACAGGGCCACATCCAAACCCTAATTCCGCATTTATTACGATTATTATTTAATTATTATTAATTAAACCCTAATACTATTATTATTATTATAATTAAGTTTTTAATTTATTTAGTTATTTTTACTTTTTGTTTAGTTTTATTATTTATTTACTTAATACTTTTATTATAAAATATAAAAATAATATTTTTATAAAATCTAATATTTTTATAACTTTTTATAACTTTTATATTTTGTCCCTTTTTAATCGTTGTAGCGTAATATTTGTATTTTTAGCTCATATTTAATTTTAAACTTAGTTTTTGCTATAGTTATTTTTACTCCTAGATTTTTAGGCTTTGCCGTAGAATTCCTTAAGTGCTTTTTCTTTAGACTAAGATTTAGGTGCTTTAGAATTTTGCGACGCCTTTTTAAGTTTTAGTTTCTTTTTAAGTTATTTCCATTTGAGATTTAGTTTTTCCTGTAAGCTTTAATATTTTTAGACCTTTTACTATGTATCAATTATCATTCCAATTAGTAATTTCAATTTGCGATTATAATTTTAAGTTAGTTGTAGTAATAAGGTTAGGTTAGTAAAGTATTTTTAAGTTTTTATAAGTTTCTTTTATTTTTCCGTCACCTTTTATTTTTCAACCATTTTTTTTCTTTTTCGACCTTTTTCGACGAACTCTTTTTCTCTCTTATTTCTCGCTATTCTAGTTTTTAGGACTTAGAATTTTTTCTACTTCTTATCTAAATTTCTTAAAATTACGAAAATTTATTTTAAGTGGTTAAATTAATAGACATCAAAATTTTCTGGTTCGTAGTAATAGTTGGATTTGTACGTGGACCGGGTTATTGGAGCCAAACAGTCCTCAATTATATTGAGACCAAACGAATCCTGCCCCTCTGCTGCATCTTTTGGCTATTCGAAACGTGGGCAAAATCAGAAAAGTCTATTGATTGGATAACTTATTATAATTTTTCTTTCCTTTTAAAAACTAATAGGATATTCAGTGAATGCACCGAGCAAGACGTTCATCACCTTTTGTACGTTCACCACCTGTAACTCGATCAAGACATCGTTTAACAAATATAACCGCCGTTGATTTTTCTTTAGAATCGTCATCCAGTCGACCAAGTACTTCAGTTCAAATTACCGATAATCCATTTTTTGAACCCAACCTCACAATTGAGAATCCAGAGAATATTCAGGAACGGTTCATAGATCCTGAACCATTAAACTTTCCTCCGGAACCACCAATCATTCAAACAGAGATTGTTGAGGAACGAACTATTAAATCAGAACCATCTAGTGATACCGATTCAACAAATTCAATTATGGAGAATCTGGAACCTTTAAGTATGGAAGACCGAATGAGAGCTAAACGCACTGGCCAAGGTCACGCAATCACTCATCCAGACATTAATGCGCCAGATTATGAAATCAAAGGACAAATTCTACACATGGTGACTAATCAATGCCAATTTAGTGGTGCACCGAAGGAAGATCCAAATGAACATCTACGTACCTTTAATAGGATCTGCACACTATTTAAAATCCGAGAAGTGGAGGATGAACAGATATATCTCATGTTATTTCCCTGGACTTTAAAGGGAGAAGCCAAAGATTGGTTGGAATCGTTACCTGAAGGAGCGATTGATACATGGGATGTTTTAGTTGACAAATTTCTTAAACAATTCTTTCCTGCATCTAAAGCCGTAAGACTTCAAGCAGAAATTGTTACGTTCACACAAAAACCAAATGAAACTCTATATGAGGCGTGGACAAGATATGGAAAGTTGTTAAGAGGATGTCCGCAACATGGTTTAGACACCTGTCAAATAGTACAAATATTCTACCGAGGATGCGACATCACTACAAGAAAAGACATAGATATAGCAGCTGGTGGTTCGATTATGAAGAAAACCGAAACTGATGCTTACAAAATTATTGATAATACTGCTTCCCACTCGCATGAGTGGCACCAAGAAAAAGATATCATTAGATCATCTAAAGCAGCTAGAGCCGATTCTAGCCATGACTTAGATTCCATTTCGGCAAAGATAGATGCTTTCGAGAGACGAATGGAAAAGATGACTAAAGATATTCATGCAATACGAATTAGTTGTGAGCAGTGTGGAGGACCACATTTGACAAAAGATTGTCTCAGTATTGAATTAACAATGGAACAAAGAGAGAATATTTTATACATAAACCAAAGGCCTGGAAATAATTATCAGAATAATTATCAACCGCCAAGACCGATTTACAATCAAAACCAGAATTATAACCGAAATATTCCATACAACAACCAACAAGGTCCTAGCAATCAACAAGTATCCAATAATACTTACAATCAGCAAAGACCGAATTTTCAAAACAAACCACCACAACAAACCGATGATAAAAAGCCGAATTTAGAAGATATGATGACGAAGCTAGTTGAAACTCAAACACAGTTTTTCACATCTCAAAAACAAACCAATGAACAAAATGCTCAAGCATTTAGAAATCAACAAGCTTCTATTCAAAATCTGGAACAAGAAGTAAGTAACCTAGCAAGGTTAATAGGTGAAAGAAAACCGGGAAGTCTACCTAGTGATACAAACGCTAACCCCCGGAATGAAACAGCTAAAGCTATTACCACAAGAAGTGGTACAACACTTAAACCACCTGAAATACCTGTAACTTCTGATGAAACTATTCCTACTCCACAAGAACCACAACCTGATCAAGATAAGGAAAAAGAACCGGTAGTTGAAAAGGTTAATGAAGATAACACAGTTAAGGATAAACCTTATGTTAAACCATACCAACCACCTCTTCCTTATCCGAGTAAAATGAAGAAAGAAAAACTTAAAGCCGAGCAATCCAAATTCTTGGATATGTTTAAACAGATAAATGTAAATCTTCCTTTCATTGATGTGATTTCAGGAATGCCAAGGTATGCTAAATTCTTGAAAGATCTAATCATGAATAGAAAGAAAATGGAAGAACTCTCGGCTGTTACTATGAATGCTAATTGTTCAGCAGTGCTGTTGAATAAGATACCAGAAAAACTATCTGATCCAGGAAGTTTCACAATTCCATGTTTTCTGGGTAGCCTTAGTTCAATAGAAGCATTGGCTGACTTAGGTGCTAGTATAAATCTAATGCCGTATTCACTATACGCTAAACTAGACCTTGGAGAATTGAAACCAACCAGAATAAGCATACAACTAGCCGATAGATCAATAAAATATCCTAGAGGGATAATGGAGAACATGCTAGTTAAAGTTGGTACTTTAGTATTTCCAGTAGATTTTGTTGTTTTGGACATGGAAGAAGATTCTCAAGTTCCTCTCATATTAGGAAGACCATTCTTAAACACGGCTAAAGCAATGATAGACGTGTTCGGTAAGAAACTGACCCTAAGTATAGAGGATGAGAGTGTTACCTTTTCAGTTGATAGAGCAATGCAACAACCACAATCTGCAGATGATACATGTTATTATATTCAAACTATAGATGCACATGCAGAATTATTAGAAGAATTTCCAGAATTACAAGGAACAGGAGAATGTTCTTTAGGAGAAGGTAATGAACCAATTGATGAAGCTGAAATGTTAGCTACACTTATAGCTAATGGATATGAACCAACAACAGAAGAAATTCAAATGCTAAAAGAAGAAGACAGATATCGATACAAATCATCGATAGAAGAACCTCCGAAATTAGAGTTAAAGCCACTTCCAAACCATTTGGAATACGCTTATTTACATGGTGAATCTGAATTACCTGTAATAATATCGTCTTCTCTTACTGAAAATGAGAAATCACAACTCATTTCTGTGTTGAAAGCTCATAAACCAGCCATTGCATGGAAGATTCATGATATTAAAGGAATAAGTCCTTCGTATTGCACACATAAAATCCTTATGGAAGAAGGTCATAAAACGTATGTGCAACGCCAACGAAGACTAAATCCTAATATGCAAGATGTAGTTAAAAAGGAAATTATTAAACTGCTAGATGCAGGTTTGATATATCCAATTTCTGATAGTCCATGGGTAAGCCCAGTTCAATGCGTGCCGAAGAAGGGTGGCATGACTGTCATTACAAATGAGAAAAATGAGCTTATTCCTACTAGGACTGTAACAGGATGGCGTGTATGTATTGATTATAGAAAATTAAATGACGCCACCAGAAAAGATCACTTTCCCTTACCTTTCATAGATCAAATGTTGGAAAGATTAGCCGGAAATAGTTACTATTATTTTCTAGATGGATTTTCCGGATATTTTCAAATTCCAATAGCACCCGAGGATCAAGAGAAAACCACATTCACGTGCCCTTATGGTACTTTTGCTTACAAACGCATGCCATTTGGACTTTGTAACGCCCCTGCAACCTTTCAAAGGTGCATGATGGCGATTTTTCACGACATGATAGAAGAATGCATGGAAGTATTCATGGATGACTTTTCAGTCTTCGGTGATACATTTAAATCATGTCTAGTTAATCTGGAACGAATGCTAATTAGATGCGAAAAATCAAATCTAGTACTTAATTGGGAGAAATGCCATTTCATGGTTAAAGAAGGCATCGTTCTTGGACATAAAATTTCAAAAGAAGGAATTGAAGTGGATAGAGCTAAAGTAGATGTAATTGCTAAACTTCCACATCCCACCAATGTTAGAGGAGTTAGGAGTTTTCTAGGGCATGCCGGTTTTTACCGACGTTTCATAAAAGATTTTTCTAAAATTGCCACTCCTATGAATAAACTCCTAGAAAAGGATGCGCCATTCATCTTTTCAGATGAATGTATCAAATCTTTTAATATTTTTAAAGAGAAACTCACTAATGCACCGATCATGATAACACCAAATTGGAATCTACCATTTGAACTAATGTGCGATGCAAGTGATTTTGCAATGGGAGCCGTTTTAGGACAAAGGATTGAAAAACGATTTCAACCTATATATTATGCTAGTAAGACGTTACAAGGAGCACAAACGAACTATACAACTACTGAAAAAGAACTCCTTGCTATTGTCTTTGCTTTTGACAAATTTCGATCATATCTCGTTCTAGCAAAAACGGTGGTCTATACCGACCATTCTGCTCTTAGATACCTATTTTCAAAACAAGATGCTAAACCAAGATTAATCCGTTGGATCTTACTCTTACAAGAGTTTGATATTGAAATCCGAGATAAAAAAGGAGCAGAAAATCTCGCCGCTGATCATCTTTCTCGTCTTGAAAATCTCGAATTAAAAGTTCTAAATGAATCGGCCATACAAGACAACTTTCCTGATGAATATCTATTGAAGATAGATTATAAAGAAATCCCATGGTTTGCAGATTATGCAAACTACTTAGTTTGTGAATTCCTTGAAAAAAGATTATCGTACCAAAGACGAAAGAAATTCTTCAGTGATATAAAACACTATTTCTGGGAAGATCCACATCTGTTTAAAAGTTGTCCCGATGGAATAATACGCCGATGTGTATTTGGAGATGAAGCTAGTAAAATTTTAAACCATTGTCACACAGGACCAACAGGAGGGCATTATGGGCCTCAACTAACAGCAAGAAAAGTTTATGAAGCTGGATTCTATTGGCCTACAATTTACAAAGACGCACACCTTCTTTGCAAATCCTGTGATGCATGTCAAAGGGCCGGAAAAATAAGTCAACGTGATGAAATGCCACAAAATGTCATCCAAGTATGTGAAGTATTTGACATTTGGGGTATTGACTTTATGGGTCCATTTCCAAAATCTCATAATAATCTATATATACTCATAGCCATTGATTATGTATCTAAATGGGCAGAAGCACAAGCTCTCCCAACTAACGATGCACGAGTTGTAGTCAATTTTTTAAAACGTCTTTTTGCAAGGTTTGGAACACCGAAAGCTTTAATAAGTGATCGGGGTACTCATTTCTGTAATAATCAACTTGAGAAAGTTCTTAAAAGATATGGAGTAACTCATAAAATCTCCACCGCATATCATCCACAAACAAGTGGACAAGTTGAAAATACCAACCGAGCTTTAAAACGTATTCTAGAGAAAACCGTAGGATCAAATCCGAAGGAATGGTCCATTAAATTGGAGGATGCACTCTGGGCTTTTAGAACAGCCTACAAAACTCCAATTGGAACCACACCTTTTAGACTTGTTTATGGAAAAGCATGTCATCTTCCAGTAGAAATTGAACACAAAGCATTTTGGGCTTTGAAAACGTGTAATCTTGATTTACATGAAGCCGGACGTCTACGATTAAGTCAACTAAACGAATTAGAAGAATTAAGACATGAAGCATACGATAATTCGTTAATCTATAAAGAAAGAACGAAGAAATGGCATGATAAAAGAATCAGAAGTTCAAAAGAATTTAAAGAAGGAGACAGAGTTCTTCTTTTCAATTCACGATTCAAGCTATTTCCTGGAAAATTGAAATCAAGATGGTCTGGACCATTCATAGTCAAAAGAGTTTTCCCATACGGAACGATAGAATTAATAAATTCAAATGGGATTGAATTTAAAGTTAATGGTCACAGAGTTAAACATTACATACAGGGTCCGATGGAAGTCGACAATGAAGTTAATCACAATTTCGACACCACAGCTAACTAAGTGTGGGGAGAATCAAGTCTTTAAAGGATAATATATATTTCTGTTAGAGTTAGATTGTCTGTTTTCGTGTAGTTCTCGAAAATGGAACACGTATGGTCTTTCCCTAGCAGACCCTAAAGAACTAGTCTTCTCCCCCCATTCTGAATTTTTATTTTTTTAGGTTTTTACAAAATGAAGACTGCCTGTGAACTAAACCATGGTCTAATGCTACACGCTTTGATCACTAAACGTAATAATGACATACTCCCGAGTGAAATAGTATCAGTAATCAGAGAAAGAATGGACGGAGTTAGAAAAGGATCCAGATGCGAAGATAATAAGTTACAATTTGGTAAAGGAAAATCAAAATCCGCAGCGAAAAGAAGAGCACGACACCTAGAAAGATGTCACAAATGCGGAAAATGGTCACATGGAGGTAAATGTTCAAATAATCAAACCTATTCAAATACCGAATTTGTTACTTTATGCAGAGACGGACCGTTCATATGTTTAGAAGAAAAGACAATGAATGCTCGAGGTTACGCCTATGCAGCCATGGAAAACCAATTAAACCGACTATCTTATGAATATAATAGATCATATAACTAAGAAATCTATTTCACAGGTATGTCTGTACAGTTTTTATTTTTATTTTTATTTTTAACCTTTTGATAATAAACGCTAATTTGTTCGCTAAAAAGTATTAAATTGGTATTAAATAAAATTAGGTTTGGCGACCGAAATTATTGATATCATTCAAAAATTTATTACATCACTGCGAAATTTAACGTTTATTCTTAAGGTATAAATATCTTTAATCAATCAACCTAAAATATTTCAAAAATTCGTCATGAGTTAAATTAGGTCTTGGAACCGAAATTACTTTACCGAAAAGAGGGGCGCATATTTTTGATAATATTTGATTGATTAAAGTGGGATAAAAAGACAAAAAGATTTTTAAATTTATTTTTACCATGTTTTTAAAATTAATATTTAAATCTTAAATTAATATTGTAAACTTTGTAAAACAATATTTTTAAAATTGTAAATATTTGAAAAATTAATATAAGTTAGGTGTGAATTTATAATATGAATTTTTAAATTAAGTTTGGTGTGAATTTTTAATTTTAAAAAAAAAATATGAATTTTTTAATTTTATGCATTTCAAATTTTAAGTTTGGTGTGAATTTTTAATATTAATTTTGAATTTTATATTTAAATTGTGTGAATTTAAAAAAAAAAATTTACTTTATCTCATTAAGTTAAGAATATGATTTTTAAAATTCGTCGTAAGTTGAAGACTAGGTCTTTGAACCGAAATTGCTTTACCCGAGGGAGGGACGAGAACTTTTATTATCATTATTTTTAATCTTATTGATTTAAAGTATGCCAAAAACATTAAAAAAAAACCCAAAAATCTTAGCTTTTAAAACAATCGCTACAAAAAGATAAAATTTTAAAATTTTGTCGAGGGACGGACTAGGGCATCGTCCCGAAACAACCTCGTCCTAAAAAGAAACAAAATTTTTAAAATTTTATTAAATTTTATGTTTTAAAAGTATAAGGTTATTATAAAAAAAAAAAAAAAAATATATATATAAAAAACCTGGAAAATACCCCCATGCGACTCGCATGGGGGTAAGAGTAAAGTCATGCGACTCGCATGACAGATAAAAACTGGTCAGGATCAAAATTCCAGCCGAGCTGCTCTTTCTTTCACAAACACACACACATATACACGAAAACTCTCCCAAATCCTCTCAAAAATCCGCCATTTTTCACCAAATTTCTTGCAAAACTTCACAACAATTATGCCTAGATTCAGTAGTCTCAACCCCTTCAGGAGAAAGGTAAAAATTTCACCCCTAATCTCTTTAAATTCGAATTTTTGTGTTCTTGAGCTAGAAAATTTATATTTTGATTTTGTTAAATTTAGGTGTAATTAGAGCTAAATTGTTGTTATATTATGCATGTATATCCTAGATAGAAGCTATTTAACATGAATTGAAGCTAAAAACTTCAAATTTTTAAGAATCTAGGGTTTGTGTTCTTGAGCAATTTGGGGCTTTTTGATATAAACAGGTTATGGCCGATTTTTGTCATGAATTGTTGCTAAATTAAGTAGTGTAACATGTTTAGGTAGTTAATTGATCCAAACTTTGAGCCTAAACATGTTTTTGAGAATTAAAGTAGACTTTTTAAGTCTAAAAATTCATGAACTTGGATAATTTGATATAAAGGGTATTTGAAACTTGTTTCATTGCTAGTAGTGATTATTTTGGCATGTTATTTGAGATAAATGCTTATGAACTTGATGTACATTTTTCGTATATGCTTATTTGACAAAGTGTAGACTTGACAAAAATATGAAAATGAGCACTAGTTTGATTTGAATGCCATGTAACAAGTGTTTAATTGTTATAATAATTATTGTTGACATGTTTAAGAGTTTAAATGTGATAAAACATTGTACACATTTTCGTATGTAAAAGTATATAATTGTTATTTTTAGGAAAATATGTATAAAATGTGTTATGAATTGAACATGTCATCATAATTGTTTCAAGTTATTATTTTGCTAACACTAATGCATATTTGGATGCACAATTTTTGTGTTTAATGTGTTTTACAGAGAGCCGATACTGGAGGTTCAGGAGCATCATCATCCAGGCAACCAGAGCCCGAACCGGAAATGTTTCATGAACAAGAACAACATATGCAACAAGAAGAAGAAGAACAGGAGGAGCAACATATTCCATATCACGATCAAGATCAATTATTCATGAATCAGTTTCGTCAATTCGCTCCACATCAAAGGATTCTGAGCTTAGACATTAATGAAGATCAGTTACACCCAAATCTGAGATTTGATCGATGTTGGATAGAGTATCCAGATTATCAAAAGAACATGCACATTCTCTACTTTAAGGTTGTTGAAATGCCAAGGGCAATTGACTGGGTACCTTTGGAAACAGTTGACCTTGCTGAACCGATTCGGGAATTATTGGTGCAAAGGTATGGTAATTCTCAGTTTAACGATTGGATGCGCCTATTTTCCATTCGTAGAACCATATATAGGGAATGGTGTATAGAATTACTTAGTACTATTAAGTTAAACAGTGATGTTAGGAGGATAGATGATAGAAGCTTTATTAGATTTCTGTTAGGTGGACGCATGTACAGAATGTCCATGATAGATTTAGCTAGGGCCTTACAGATTTACACCCCTGCTGAACTTTTGAGCCCCGACTGTAATAGCCTGATTGCCCAAGGAGAAAGGGTAGATAGGGAATTTGATATTAACGCCATCTGGAGGCGTATGTCCCACTTTAATGAATTTCACGCCAGTGGAAATCATACATACTTAGATATAGACAGAGCTGAACTCCGGGTGATTCATAGATTCTTAGCAAACACAATTACACAAAGGGGAAGAAATAAGGAGAAATTGACCGTAAACGATTTGTTCTACCTCAAGTGTATTAGAGACCCGAGGAGTTTCGTTAACATTCCCTATTGTGTTGGTTATTATCTCGCTAATGTAGTTTCGGGGATGAAATCAGGGAGTATTATAGGTGGTGGTATTTTCATTACTCTCATTGGAGAGTATTTAGGTGTAGATAAGCACCAAGGGGGTCCAATGAACGAAATAGAGGACGGAGGTGAAACTATAAGTTCAAACCTTTATCACGGTGCAAGGGTATTATTGATGAGACGTGGTCGGGTATATCGATACGAGGGACCTCAGCGACAGGTAGAAAGAGGTTCGGATGATGAAATGGAAGAGGCGAACAACATTATAGGAGTTGTTCGGGAGACTGCTCTTGATTTAGGCGTTCGTATGGAGGATGAATACATGACGAACTATGATAGGCATATGCAGTACGAGGCATGGCAACGTCGGAATGACTACGAGCATTCCCGGCAACGAGAGCATGGCCGATGGGATTATCATCAGCGCCAAATTATAAGCCAGTTGCAGCCTGGCGAGATGTATTATCCGACCCGACCCGCATACTATCCCGCACATCAGCCAGAAATGAGACCACCCTATGATTCATATGATTATGACGCAGCATACCAGTTCACCTATAATCAGCCATGGAACCCGGACGCGAACATGAATTGGGATCCCTATCCTAATTATCCTCCTAACCCACCTCCTGATATGTAGAGATAAGTTGGTAATTTTTATTTTTATTATTTTAAACACTTAACATTTTATTACGTTTATGTAATGTTTGATATTCTTATTATTATTGTGTACTAATATTTTTCTTATAGTTTGAAAGTGGAATGCCAAAGTCCCATTTCAAATTGCATGTATGATTATATTTGTATTGTATGTATTCTCTTTTATGCACAAAACAGGGTAAAACAACGCGTTTTCAAAGACTGGCATTAAGTTCAGCAAAAGCAAGTAATTTTGACGACAATGATGCAAAATGTATGTGAAATAACAACAAGACGGAATGAACAAATGACGTGCACCATTTATCATTCAGCAAACAAACGCCAATATATTTGGAAACTTTGGTAAAAATTTAATCATTTTCACACAAATCACCCTCAATAATTTAAATTGTTACTGATTTCTTGCAAATGAGGGCATTGCAAGATCTTAAGTGTGGGAAGGGGTTAAATTCTTTCGGATTTTAAAATATTTATATTAAACACTTGATTACCATTAAAAATACTAGTAAATCAGTAGTTGTATTAGAATCTAGTGCTCTCTGATAAAAAAGAACAGCCCTAGTCTTATATACTGACTACCCAATTCTAGTAAAATTTTTCAAAATTTTCAATTAAATGAATTCAAAATCATGTTTATACATATTTATGAACGATAAAACTAGGTTTTAACACCGAAATTATTGTTACCTCGGAAAGGACATAAATTGAGAAACAAACTAAAATGTTATAATTCATTTAAAATGGAATAGAGGACGATAAAAAGGAAAATAAAAGCCAAGTGTGGGAAAATTTACCAAGTTATTTTAAACATATGTCACATATATCTGTAACAAATAACTGAAAATACTTTTGCTTTGGACTAAACTAAACTGTTTTACCCGATGAAAGAAAAGAAGAGATGGATCTACACGATGAATCAATTCCATCATTAAAAGGAAGTAAAGTCTTCCGAAAAAGACACGCGCTTCTTGATTTAGGTCATGAAGTTGTCGTTCAGACCAGCTGTAGGTTGACGAAAAATCTAGAAAAGTCATCACTAAAATCAGCAGGAAATCCACGGACCTCAGCATTAAACAGGGTCGCCAAGTGGTCAGATTTATCCTAACCATGAGAAGGATTTATCTCGTACAATGGGGAGGCACCATGCAAATTAGCTGGATAAGACTAATGAATCAGATTCCCAGAAAGGATAATCTCCTTAAAGATTAAAAATCAGCTTTTAAGACTGATATTACTCAATCCTAGAGATTGACCTTAAAGATTGAGAATTACAAACTCATGGAATTCGATGATATCTAAGCTCGAGTTTAAAACGAGAAAATATTTTGATCAAAATTATAAACCGATTTGTTTTCTGAAAACCCATTTTCAATGCGTTCATTACCATTGAACGTAAAATCCTAGGAATTCACCTGGAATTCATTAGGTCACCTGAACTAAATCGGGTGTCAACCGTAAGAACGGTGGTTGCATAACATGGTCAAAGACAGGACCTTGTGCCATACCGAAAAATTATAAGGGTGAGCTTTACTATTGCTCCTACCAAGGATAGTAATTGCGTCCGACACGTTATAGACCATAATCAAAAGCATGTCACGGGACATTGCCTTAACAGTTGCTTGTTCAACGCTTTCCTTTACAACCGGACGGTAGTTTACCGAAAGGTAATATACGGAACAAGTAAACTGGACGTGTTGCTTTCCAAATACAAGGATAGCAAGTGGGTGACACAAAATCGCAAGTTTGAGCTAAAGTCTTCAAATCTAAAACCCACCAAACCCACAAAAATATTTTGCAAACACCGGTAAAGGGTTATTCCGGAAAACTTATCTAGGGTAAAAACTAGATTTCAAAAGATCAAATGTTTTCATAAAGATCCAATTTCCTTAATGGATCTAAATTTTTATAGTCATGTGGGACTGTAAACCATATAGTTACTACCATTGTTTATACCGCCGTATAGAAATCACTGATGTACAAAGTATGAAGAATAAAGAAGTGATTCTAGTATTTCAAGACAATATTGCTTGAGGACAAGCAACGCTCAAGTGTGGGAATATTTGATAATGCTAAAAAAGAACATATATTTCATAGCATTATTCCTTAAGAAAGACAAGATTTTAGTTGGTATTGTTCGGTTTACAAGCAATATTCGTTTAAATTTTAAAAAGAGAAGATAAAAAGCAGATTCGACAAATTGAAGACAAAAAGGTCCAAAGAGCTAAAAAGTACAAGATACAATTAAAAAGGTTCAAAATATTGATGAGGAACGTCTCAAAATGACAAGAGTACAAGTTACAAGACGCAAAGTACGCAATTTGAAATAATACGCGAGGACGTCCGAAAATCCGGAACCGGGACCTGAGCCAAGAAGAAACGCCCGACGCAACGGACCAAAAATATCTAGTCTACTATGCACAAGAATATAATATAATATATATATAATTATATATAATTATATATTATATATATTATTATTATTATATTACGTCGGCAAGAAGAAAACAAAGCAATTTGGCTGGATCCAGGGTGGCCATGCGACTCGCATGGCCAGAGGCACAAAACCATGCGAGTCGCATGGAGTGAGATTGCTGGTCAGGTCCTATATAAAGCCAGTTTTCTGCCGAGTTTTTTACACAAAATTTTAATCTCTCTCAATATATAGGATATATATATATATAATTTATATTTTAATTTTAATTTTAAATTTAAATCCTAATAATAAGGGTATGTTAGCGAATGTTGTAAGGGTGTAAGTCGAAATTCTGTCCGTGTAACGCTACGCTATTTTTAATCATTGTAAGTTATGTTCAACCTTTTTATATTAATGTCTCGTAGCTAAGTTATTATTATGCTTATTTAAAACGAAGTAATCATGATGTTGGGCTAATTACTGAAAAAGGGTAATTGGGCTTTGTACCATAATTGGGGTTTGGATAAAAGAACGACAACTGTGGAAATTAGACTATGGGCTATTAATGGGCTTTATATTTGTTTAACTAAATGAAAGTTTGTTAATGTTAATATAAAGATTTACAATTGGGCGTCCCTATAAATTACCATATACACTCGATCGGATACGATGGGCGGGGTATTTATATGTACGAATAATCGTTCATTTAACCGGACACGGGAATGGATTAATAGCCACTAGAATAATTAAAACAGGGGTGAAATTACATTCAAGGGTAATTGGTGTAATTGTTAACAAAGTAGTAAAACCTTGGTTTACACGCAGTCGATAACCTGGTGTATTCATTAAACAAAGTATTAAAACCTTGTTACAATTCGAATCCCCAATTAGTTGGAATATTTAACTTCGGGTATAATAATAATTTGACAAGGACACTTGCAATTTATATTTATGACTGACGGACTGTTATGGACAAAAACCAGACGGACATATTGAATAATCCAGGACAAAGGACAATTAACCCATGGGCATAAAACTAAAATCAACACGTCAAACATCATGATTACGGAAGTTTAAATAAGCATAATTCTTTTATTTCATATTTAATTTCCTTTATTTTATATTTAATTGCACTTCTAATTATCGCACTTTTATTTATTGTTATTTAATCGCACTTTTAATTATCGTACTTTTAATTATCGCAATTTTATTATTCACAATTTCATTATCATTATTTACTTTACGCTTTAATCTAAGTCTTGTATTTATTTTATATTTTACATTAGGTTTTAACTGCGACTAAAGTTTTAAAATCGACAAACCGGTCATTAAACGGTAAAAACCCCCCTTTATAATAATAATATTACTTATATATATATTTGTATTTTTATAAAAGTAAACTAATATAGCGTTGAGCTTTGTTTAAAGATTTCCCTGTGGAACGAACCGGACTTACTAAAAACTACACTACTGTACGATTAGGTACACTGCCTATAAGTGTTGTAGCAAGGTTTAAGTATATCCATTCTATAAATAAATAAATATCATGTGTAAAATTGTATCGTATTTAATAGTTTTTCCTAGTAAAATATAAGCTATTTTATATACACCTCGCTTCGCATCAGCTGCGCTATGACCATTTCTTTTACACTTGTTGCAAAATTTGGTGCAGAACCCCGAGTGATACTTTTCACACCTTTGGCATAGCTGCTTCTGATTGTTGTTGTTGTTGCGGTTGTTATTGTTGTTGGGATGATTGTTGTAGTTGCTGTTGTTGTTGTTGTTGTCGTTGTTGGGCCGTTTGTTGTAGTTGCGATTGATGTTGCGATTGTTGGGATAGTTATTGCGATTATTGTTGTAATTGCTGTTGTTGTTGTATTGGTGATTCTTATCACCGTTTTCCTCCCACTTTCTTTTGACTTGCTTCACATTGGCCTCTTCAGCCGCCTGTTCTTTAATTCTTTCCTCAATCTGGTTCACTAGTTTATGAGCCCTTCTACATGCCTGTTGTATGGAGGCGGGCTCGTGTGAAGTTATATCTTCTTGGATTCTTTCCGGTAATCCTTTCACAAACGCGTTGATCTTCTCTTACTCATCTTCGAACGCTCTCGAACACAATAGGCACAATTCTGTGAATCATCTTTCGGACGTGGTAATATCAAATCCTTGGGTTTGTAACCCTCTAAGTTCTGTCTTGAGCTTATTGACCTCAGTTCTGGGACGGTACTTCTCGTTCATCAAGTGCTTGAATGCTGACCACGGTAGTGCGTAAGCATCATCTTGTCCCATTTGCTCTAGATAGGTATTCCACCATGTTAACGCAGTACCTGTGAAGGTATGCGTAGCGTACTTCACTTTGTCCTCTTCAGTACACTTACTTATGGCAAACACCGATTCGACCTTCTAGGTCCACCGTTTCAATCCGATCGGTCCTTCGGTTCCATCAAATTCCAAAGGTTTGCAGGCAGTGAATTCTTTGTAGGTGCATCCTACACGATTTCTTGCGCCGTTAGCTGCATTGCTAGATTCGGAGTTATTGTTAGTATGTAGCGCAGCCTGTACCGTGGCTATGTTTGAAGCAAGAAAGGCACGAAATTCCTCTTCGCTCATATTCAAGGTGTGTCGAGTAGTCGGTGCCATTTCCTTCAAAATAGTCAAATGAAACGAGTTAATCATATAGAATATCAAGAGTAGTCAATAGTATTTCGTAGCGTAATATGAACTTATTTATAAAAGCTCTTTCTTCATATTAGCGTTTCATACTCTTTAATTCGGCTAGTACCTACCCGTTAAGTTCATACTTAGTAGCCAACATACCATTTCAACTACTACAATTCTATATGAAAAACTAATCACAAAAAAAAAAAAAAATATCATATTCAAACCTTTATACAATAACTTGCAAACTTACAATACCGCTTTTTTTTACATATAGCATGAAATATAGCACATAAAACTTTGATACAACGTAGTTACCAAGATAATTCTAGTTAATAAATAAGGCGTTCAGCAAAGGCAATAAAGACACGTAATTCATACGTCCAGAAACAAGTCATGCATTCTGGTTTTACTAATACCACTTCCCATCCTTGGTTTTGTGGAACATAACCGTTGTGACCGATAGTAAGACAATGTGTTGTAACGTCGTCAAAAGGATGAAGGTTACGTAATGACCAACAGTCTCGTAATAACCTAAAAACCTCATTTCTTACCCCAATTACCGACTCCGTCACTTGTGGGAACGTTTTGTTTAATAGTTGTAGCCCGATGTTCTTGTTCTCACTTTGATGAGAAGCGAACATTAATAACCCGTAAGCATAACATGCTTCTTTATGTTGCATGTTAGCCGCTTTTTCTAAATCACGAAGTCCTATATTCGGATATATTGAGTCAAAATAATTTCTTAACCCGTTGCGTAAAATAGCATTTGGGTTCCTCGCATTATATGCGTCAAAGTAAACACATCGTAACTTATGGATTTCCCAATGTGATATCCCCCATCTTTTGAACGAAAGCCTTTTATAAATTAAGGCATTCTTGGAACGTTCTTCGAATGTTTTACAAACTGATCTCGCCTTAAATAGTTGTGCCACGAAATTCTGACCGACTCTAGACAAGATTTCATCAATCATGTCTCCGGGTAGGTCTCTTAAAATATTGGGTTGTCTATCCATTTTGTGTTTTTATACTATAAAATAGACAAGAGTTAGATTCATAAAAAAATACTTATTAATACAAGCAATTTTTACACATATCATAAAGCATAAGCACACTATATTACATATATTACACCACATGAATACAACTATCTTATTCCGACTCGCTCATTTCTTCTTCTTCGGTTTTGGTTCGTTTTGCCAAGTTTCTAGGGATATATGATGTTCCCCTAATATGAGCCGTCATTTTCCACATTGGTTTAGAAAAACCTGGTGGTTTAGAGGTTCCCGGGTTATTGTCACAACTTAAGAAATACGGGTGTTGACGATACATATAAAGTTCATTGTGTTTGGAATCAAATTTCTCTATTTTTATGCCCTTTCCCTTATTGTTCTCTTTTGTCTTATTAAATTGTGTTGGGGTAATTTCTATAACATCATCGGAATCCTTGTCAGGATCCGATTCATCGTAGAATTGGTAATCCTCCCAATACTTTGCTTCCTTGGCGGAAACACCATTGACCATAATTAACTTTGTCGGTTGGTTGAGGATTTTCTTCTACTTAACCGTTTTATTAATTCCCCCACTGGTTTTATTTCTTCTTCCGGTTCCGATTCTTCTTCCGGTTCCGATTCTTCTTCCGGTTCTGACTCTTCTTCCGGTTCCTCTTCGGGAACTTGTGAATCAGTCCACGAATAATTCCAATTTACATTTGACTCTTCATTATTATTAGGTGAGTCAATGGGACTTGTTGTAGAGGTAGACATTTATCACATAATATCAAACACGTTAAGAGATTAATATATCACATAATATTCACATGTTAAAAATATATAGTTTCCAACAAAAATGTTAAGCAATCATTTTTAAAGAAAACACGGTCGAAGTCCAGACTCACTAATGCATCCTAACAAACTCGATAAGACACACTAATGCAAATTTTCTGTTTCTCTAAGACCAACGCTCGGATACCAACTGAAATGTCCCGTTCATATTGATTATAAACGTTCCATATTAATTGATTTCGTTGCGAGGTTTTGACCTCTATATGAGACATTTTTCAAAGACTGCATTCATTTTTAAAACAACCATAACCTATATTTTATCAATAAAGGTTTCAAAAGCATTACGTAGATTATCAAATAATGATAATCTAAAATATACTGTTTACACACGACCATTACATAATGGTTTACAATAGAAATATATTACATCGACATATGTTTTTTGAATGCAGTTTTTACACAATATCATACAAAAATGGACTCTAAATCTTGTCCTTATTTTAGTATGCAACAGCGGAAGCTCTTAGTATTCACCTGAAAATAAACATGCTTTAAAGTCAACAAAAATGTTGGTGAGTTATAGGTTTAACCTATGTATATATCAAATCGTAACAATAGACCACAAGATTTCATATTTCAATACGCATCCCATACATAGAGATAAAAATCATTCATATGGTGAACACCTGGTAACCGACATTAACAAGATGCATATATAAGAATATCCCCATCATTCCGGGACACCCTTCGGATATGATATAAATTTTGAAGTACTAAAGCATCCGGTACTTTGGATGGGGTTTGTTAGGCCCAATAGATCTATCTTTAGGATTCGCGTCAATTAGGGTGTCTGTTCCCTAATTCTTAGATTACAAGACTTAATAAAAAGGGGCATATTCGATTTCGATAATTCAACCATAGAATGTAGTTTCACGTACTTGTGTCTATTTTGTAAATCATTTATAAAACCTGCATGTATTCTCATCCCAAAAATATTAGATTTTAAATGTGGGACTATAACTCACTTTCACAGATTTTTACTTCGTCGGGAAGTAAGACTTGGCCACTGGTTGATTCACGAACCTATAACAAATATGTACATATATATCAAAGTATATTCAAAATATATTTACAACACTTTTAATACATTTTGATGTTTTAAGTTTATTAAGTCAGCTGTCCTCGTTAGTAACCTACAACTAGTTGTCCAACGTTAGATGTACAGAAAAAAATTGATATATATTATCTTGAATCAATCCACGACCCAGTGTATACACGTCTCAGGCTAGATCACAGCTCAAAGTATATATATTTTTGGAATTAACCTCAACCCTGTATAGCTAACTCCCTCATTACTGCATATAGAGTGTCTATGGTTGTTCCAAATAATATATACACATGGGTCGATATGATATGTCAAAACATTTACATACGTGTCTATGGTATCCTAAGATTACATAATATATTAGAATACATGTATAATAAAATATAAGTTAGCTAGGATATGATTAATATAGATTTGTTACCAATTTTCACGTTGCTACAACAAGAAAAATTATCCAATCTTGTTTTACCCATAACTTCTTCATTTTAAATCCGTTTTGAGTGAATCAAATTTTTATGGTTTCATATTGAACTCTATTTTATGAATCTAAACAGAAAAAGTATAGGTTTATAGTCAGAAATATAAGTTACAAGTCATTTTTGTAAAGGTAGTCATTTCATTCGAAAGAACGACGTCTAGATGACCATTTTAGAAAACATACTTCCACTTTGAGTTTAACTATGATTTTTGGATATAGTTTCATGTTCATAAGAAAAATCATTTTCCCAGAAGAACAACTTTTAAATCAAAGTTTATCATAGTTTTAAATTAACTAATTCAAAACAGCCCGCGGTGTTACTACGACGGTGTATGTCCGGTTTTACAGTGTTCTTCGTGTTTCCAGGTTTTAAATAATTAAGTTAGCATATCATATAGATATAGAACATGTGTTTAGTTGATTTTAAAAGTCAAGTTAGAAGGATTAACTTTTGTTTGCGAATAAGTTTAGAATTAACTAAACTATGTTCTAGTGATTACATGTTTAAACCTTCGGATAAGATAGCTTTATATGTATGAATCGAATGATGTTATGAATATCATTACTACCTCAAGTTTTCTGGATAAAGCTACTGGAAATGAGAAAAATAGATCTAGCTTCAAAGGATCCTTGGATGGCTTGAAAGTTCTTGAAGCAGAATCATGACACGAAAAACAAGTTCAAGTAAGATTTTCACTCGAAATAAGATTGTTATAGTTATAGAAATTGAATCAAAGTTTGAATATGAGTATTAACTTGTATTAGAAAGATATATTACTGTAAATAAGAAAGATTTCTTGAAATTGAATGATCACTCTACAAAATTGGAAGTAAGCTAGCAAACTTGGAAGTATTCTTGATTTTATGAAACTAGAACTTATAGAATTTATGAAGAACACTTAGAACTTGAAGATAGAACTTGAGAGAGATCAATTAGATGAAGAAAATTGAAGAATGAAAGTGTTTTTAGGTGTTTTTGGTCGTTGGTGTATGGATTAGATATAAAGGATATGTAATTTTGTTTTCATGTAAATAAGTCATGAATGATTACTCATATTTTTATAATTTTATGAGATATTTCATGCTAGTTGCCAAATGATGGTTCCCATATGTGTTAGGTGACTCACATGGGCTGCTAAGAGCTGATCATTAGAGTGTATATACTAATAGTACATACATCTAAAAGCTGTGTATTGTACGAGTACGAATACGGGTGAATACAAGTAGAATTGTTGATGAAACTGAACGAGGATGTAATTGTAAGCATTTTTGTTAAGTAGAAGTATTTTGATAAGTGTCTTGAAGTCTTTCAAAAGTGTATGAATACATATTAAAACACTACATGTATATACATTTTAACTGAGTCGTTAAGTCATCGTTAGTCGTTACATGTAAGTGTTGTTTTGAAACTTTTAGGTTAACGATCTTGTTAAATGTTGTTATCCCAATGTTTATAATATCAAATGAGATTTTAAATTATTATATTATCATGATAATATGATGTATGAATATCTCTTAATATGATATATATATATATATATATATATATATATATATATACATTAAATGTCGTTACAACGATAATCGTTACATATATGTCTCGTTTCAAAATCATTAAGTTAGCAGTCTTGCTTTTACATATGTAGTTCATTATTAATATACTTAATGATATGTTTACTTATCATAATATCATGTTAACTATATATATATCCATATATATGTCATCATATAGTTTTTACAAGTTTTAACGTTCGTGAATCACCGGTCAACTTGGGTGGTCAATTGTCTATATGAAACCTATTTCAATTAATCAAGTCTTAACAAGTTTGATTGCTTAACATGTTGGAAACATTTAATCATGTAAATATCAATTTCATTTAATATATAAAAACATGGAAAAGTTCGGGTCACTACATCATGTGATTAAATTGAACACTAAGAATCAAGATATTAGTTTTGAACATCACATAGCTAATATATGCTTTAAGTCCTACTTATTGAATGATATATGACACTTAGCTTAGCCTTTTAGGGATAATAGTTGGTTTATGATTATTATCTTGCTTTGTATTAATATGAGTTATGAAATTTACTTAATATGTTTCCCTTACAAGTTATTCATTCATGTATCCACCTCTAATTTATATTGTTTATTTCATCTAAATATTTATTCCGTTTAATATCCTTAATTTACTAATAACGTACCTTCTATTATCTCTTTCCTAAGAGATAATATTCCAAATCTATACAACAAAAGAAAATACTAAAAATATGTATTTCTAGTTCTTTTATAAGAATTAGACTACATATCAAACCAACATAAAACGCTTCCACGTTCTCTTGGGACGATAACATAAAATACTACATCTACATCTGATCAGGTCTTGTTGGTAGTTAGGGTGTTAAAAGTAAAATAAGGTTTTATAAATTTAAAAGTTTAAAGACAAATTAAGCACTACTTCACACACTTATGACACATCAACTATCAACCAAATTGACATTAACATATTCATTTTGAAGAGGTAGAGACGCAGACTTATATTCAACCCTTTTCCCTTTTAGATCATTTAACTCTATCATTAATGTATTCCATTGAGATACACTTGCCCAACATTTCATTTTAATGGAAAGATCTTCAAAATCTACTTTAACACATTCATTTTCCTTTTTCAATTCATTAATTGTGTTAACACATTTAATTAAAGCCTGATTTATATCAAATTTATAGCATTTAAGATCATAAATGTGCTTTTTGTAAACTTTAATTTCTTCTTTCAAATCTTTTTCAATCTTTTTGGTAATGAGGTTTGCCTAATGTTTGTCATGTATCTCACCATAAGACTTGTTTAAAGTATCTACTGTAGCTTTAAGCTCAGCACATTTAACACATTCAGTGGGTGAATCAGAAGATACCTGTTGAGCACTATTTGACGAAGAAGTTTCAGCCATAAAAGCAAAGTAGTTTTTCTTCTTCACATCATCAAACTCATCCTCTGACCAGAAGTATCACCACTCTCACTATTCTTACCCAAATAAATATGCTCAAGTCTATCCCAATATCTTTAGCTCTTGTTAAACCAGAGACTTTCTCTCGATCACTTTCTAATAAGCACATCCTAAGTAGATTCACTGCTTGATGGTTCAATGCTTCAAAATTAGTTTGATCTTCTACAAACGATCATCTTGATCTTTTACCTCTGAATCTGACTTCTTATATGATTCTTCATCTTCTGAATTCAAACTCTCAAGAACTGAACCTTCACCCATAAGAACTAACATCTCTATTTCTACAACAATCATTCTACCCCACTCTTCAAGTTCTCTATCAGCATCAAACGTTGTTCCATCAGTGTGTTCAGCTTCTAGATTATCATCTTCAAAACTGAGGTATCGCCATATGTAGGCTTCCAACTATTGAAGATGTGTTCTTCTGATGATGTAGCTGAATTCCTTCCAGATTCAGCTGTTCAAGGAACTAAAGCACGTGTATAAGAGTGGTAACTCGTGTTTGTAATTCATTATATGACATCAGTTTATATACAAACCTACAGATCATTCTAGATACAATAATAACAAACATTCCTCTATTCTTAGGATTGATTTATAAGCCAATCTATCCCATAATTATCACAATAATATGTATATATAACATCCATATATATATATATATATATATATATATATATATATATATATATATATATATATAATATATATAATATATATATACGGCTATTACTCCCCCGCATTCGAAGCGTCAGGAGAACGGATGCTGAGACTGGAACGAAACTCTTCAAAGAGGATACGTGGCAATCCCTTAGTGAAAATGTCAGCAATCTGATAGTGAGTAGGAACATGAAGTATGCGAACATGACCTTTAGCAACCTTTTCACGTACAAAATGGATGTCAAGTTCGATGTATTTTGTCCGTTGATGTTGAACTGGATTACCGGCAAGATAGATAGCACTAATGTTGTCACAAAAAAACTAAATTGGCTTTCGAAATCGTGTAGTGTAATTCAAGAAGAAGATTACGAAGCCAACAGGACTCAGCCACAACGTTTGCTACACCTCGATATTTTGCCTCCGTACTAGACCTAGAAAGTGTAGCCTGCCGTTTAGAAGACCATGAGATAAGATTATCCCCATAATAAACACAGTAACCTAAGGTAGAACGTCTAGTGTCAGGACATCTACCCCAATCTGCGTCCGTATAAGCAACAAGAGACGTGGACTGCGATTTGTGGATATGTAAACCAAGTGTAGATGTACCGTATAAATAACGCAAAATGTGCTTAAGTGCTAGCATATGAACATCTTTCGGGTCATGCATGTGTAGACAAATTTGTTGAACCGCATAAGAGATGTCCGGGCGTGTGAATGTTAGATATTGTAGAGCGCCTGCAAGACTTCAATACTTTATAGGATTGGAATAAGAACCTCCTGAGGTTGAACTGAGTTTACTCGAAGTGTCAACAGGAGTGGCAGCCTTGTTACAAACGGTTAAACATGCTCGTCGAATAATATCCATAGCATATGCGCGTTGATCGAGAAACAAACCATCTTTAGAACGGGTAACTGAAATGCCAAAAAAAGAATGTAGAGGACCTAAGTCTTTCATAGCAAACTCATGGGAGAAAAGAAGCATGAGACATCTTCGTAACATATCATTCGAAGTAACAAGCACGATCTCGTCAACATATAGCAAAAGGTAAGCGATGTCATGTCTGTGATGATATATGAACAAAGAATGATTACATTTGCTGTGTGTAAAACCAATAGTAGAGGCATAGTCAGAAAACCATTGGTACAATGCACGTGGTGCCTGTTTTAAACCATATAAAGAGCGTTTGAGCAAGCATACATGATCAGGATAATTTTATTCTCTAAACCCCATCGGTTGATGCATGTTGACAGCCTCATGAAGGTGGCGATGAAGAAAAGCATTTTTTACATCTAGTTGACAAATTTTCCAAGACTTTGATACAGCAATACTAAGAACCATATGAATGATGGCAGGTTTAACCACGGGACTGAAAGTCTCAAAATAATTGATTCCTATTTGTTGTAACCAACCATCACCCACCAATCTAGCTTTGTAGCATTCAAAAGACCCGTCTGATTTCATCTTATGCCTGTAAATCCACATACATCTAATAACCTGCATATAAGTTAAACGTGGTACAAGAACCCATGTATTATTATCCATTAAAGCCTTATATTCGTCAGCTATAGCACGTTGCCAATTGGGGTCGGATAGAGCATCTTTGGGATTTTTAGGAAGAGGAGAGATAAGAGTAATGGCTGAGATATTGAAGATTGTTTTAGGTTTAAAAATACCAGACATGCTACATGTTTGTACGGTGCGAGTTTGCACAGGTGGAGAATTAATGGGCGAGCTTGCTGGTGAGGCGGAGGAAGAAATAGAAGGTGACGGTCAGGGAGAGTGATTCGTCGATGGTTTGGGCTAGAAGGAGGTGAATCTGTTGGGCTGTTAGTATGCGAAGATGGGCCAGTAGGCGATTGAGTATCTGGACTTAAAGAGGAGATTGGCGAAGTGAGATCTAGTGGATTAAGTGTAGTTGGGCTTGGTGATGTTGGGCCAGGTGTAGTTGAGCTAAAAGTTGGACCAGGAAAGGAAGGTGTGTCGTGAGACTAAGAATGAAGGAAGGGAGATATATGATATGAGTCAGTAAGCATTCCATATGAGTTTGGAGTTGAGATTTTAGTATTTGCGAAAGGGAAAGTGGTTTCATCAAAAATGACTTGTCGTGAGACAATTATTTTATTAGCGAAGAGATCATAGCATTTGTAGCCACGATGATTCGGAGGGTACCCCAAGAAAACACAAGGAGTGGAATGAGATTCGGGTTTGTGTATTTTAGTAGCGGAAAAGAGTGGATAACATAAACATCTAAATACACGTAAGTGATCACAAGAAGGAAGACAATTGTGTAGTTTTTGAGTGGGAGAGATATCATTGAGAAGTTTGATAGGAATGATATTGGGAGATATGTGGCCATTTCGAGATCATGGTGACAAAACCTAAGTGGAACATTAGAGTGAGATAGGATAGTGCGCATGACATTGTTTATGGCACGAATTTTACGTTCCGCCTTCCCATTTTGAGAAGATGTGTAGGGGCACGAAAAATGAAAGGGCATCCCATTTTGTTTACAAAAGTCATGAAAAGTTGTATTATTATACTCGGTACCATTGTCACATTGGAGTTGTTTGATTTTGGTTGCAAATTGTGTTTGTACATAGGAGTGAAATGCTTTAAATATGGAGAACACTTGTGATTTTTATCCTAGGGAAAAGTCCATAGAAAATTGGTAAAGTTATCAAGAAATAGAATGTAATATTTATGACCACCACTACTTACTATAGGCAAAGTCCATAAGTCGCTATGAATAATTTCAAAAGGAGAACAAGTAAAAGAATAAGAAGTAGAAAATGGTAACTTGATGTGTTTGCCAAAGTACATTATTAGTAGAATTCAAAGTACATTTAATTGAAGTATTATTTCTAAGAGATTTCAAAACATCGCCACCGGGATACCCTAAGCGGTGATGCCATAAATCTTGACTTAAAGCAATAATGGTTGATGGAGATTGAAATTGACGCAACAAGGAAGAATGGAGAGGATATAGATCACTGGTGCTATTACACCTTAGGATGGTGGTCCCCTTCGAAAAATCCTTCACAGTAAAACCAAAAGGGTCAAAAGTGATAGAAATATTGTTATCAGTTGTTAAACGACGTACATAGATTAGGTCTTTAATAAGTTGTGGAGCATAAGAATATTAGACAAAATAAAGGTTTATCAAGAGAAGAAATATAAGAGTGATCGAACCCATGTATAGGTAATCGATTACCGTTACCAACTAAAATATATTTTTGGTGGCCCGAATGGAAATAAGAAAAGAGTTTACCTTGTGACCCCTTCATGTGAGAGCTCACCCCAGTGTCCTTGTACCAATCGCTATCATTCAGCGGGTTCAAGCTCATGGTGTACATGGCGGATTCGATGTCCGTGGGAGTATTGGAACTAACAGATGGAGCATACGTATTATAAGAGGGACGTAGACCAAGTATGCCACACTGTCCAGTTGTGTTGTTGTTGGACTTGGACCAAGGAATAGTGGGGTAAGGCACGGGACCGAAGCCCATGGAGACTGCTGCCAAGCCCAATTAGGATTTTGTCCACAGTTGCCTTTTAGGCCTGTTGGATATGGTAACTGCTGCCCGCTAGAAAATTGTGTAGGCCTAAAATGTGATAAGTTGTTACCAGAAAAAGCTTGGCCATGTCCACATCCAAAACCCCCACGACCACGATGCGATCCTCGATATTGACCCCGATTGTTGTTGCGGCCTCAATTGGATTGACCATAGCTTCGCTGATTGTTGTGTGGTGATGTAGCAGCCTTTGCGTGTGTAGGAGGAGAGGTAACAGAAAGCGAGGCAGTTCCGGAACTAGATGCCAAGTGTGATGCCTGTTTTTCTTTACGACTTTCTTCCAAAATAAGCTTAGAACGAGCCCCATAGAAACTGGGAAGCTTAGAACAAACCAAGACTCATATTTGCCATTTTCCATCTCAAGAGTAATTAGAATGAAGTTTCGAATGTTATTAACGGTTATAGCAGGGTGATTCAATTGTTGTCTGCTATTGAAAGAAGAGTACGATGAACAGAAAAGTTGGAAGAAGATGATAGTGTTTAGAGGGTGAAGGAAAAACTTAGGTGATTGATACCATATAAGAGTGGTAACTCGTGTGTGTATTTCATTATATGACATCGGTTTACATACAAACCTACAGATAATTCAAGATACAATAATAAAAAACATTCCTCTATTCTTGGGATTGATTTACAAGCCTATCTATCCCATAATTATCACAATAATATGTAAATATAACATCCATATATATAGAAGATATATACGGCTATTAACGTACTTTCTTAAATTTTTCTTTTACTTATTTCTGAATCTTCTCCTTTTGAATAGTTCGAGACAACTCTTCAACTCTCTCAGCATGAGTAGTTAACTTCTCAATTATATGTTGATGAGGTACACGGTCTGTTGGAACTTCAGTGATCTTTTCCATGTTGACTTTAGGTTGTTGATCATCCACATTTAACTTAATAGACCAGTCATCATCATCACCATGAATGACAACTAAAGCTTTGTTGGGATTCTAAATCTTGTCTGTATCAGTGATGTAAATCTCTCGCTTTGTTGGTTGACTCAAAGAACAATTTTGATTATAGTTCTGACTTCTGAATGGTTTGTGATTACCCTGCTTCTTCTATATTGTACACTATCTTGAAAAATGACCTTGTTCTCCATAGTTTTAATAAGTAACAGTATTCATATCTAAACCCAGCTTTGTATCCTTGGTCAGAATAATTGGTTTCCATGTTCGTTCTTCATAATCTCCCGCTCTTCGTACAAGATTTGCCATACCCTACATTATATCCATCTTTTCAGCTTCATCTTTATCAAGTTGTTGATAATCCACTTTTGTTTAATGAATATTTCTCATACGACCATCAAGATAACTGTTATAATAGTTTATAATATTAGACAGTAAGGCTATATCTTCATTAATTTTATCCTTTCCTACTTTTCCAATGTTCTCCATTTTAAGTGCAGACAGAACATCTGATGCCGTAGGTGTAGATGTCTCTGTGGTATTTGAAGTAGGATACGATTGAGTATTGGTTGAACATGGTGAAGCGTGTTGTGGATAGGGAGATTGTTGATAGCTCGGAGTGTTTGTATTCAATCCATACATACTCTAATTATTTGTTGCAAAGGTAGTTTGAAATGGAGCATGTGCATATTTTGAAAGTGTATAACCAACTGGATAATACATTGTGGTGTCCTGAAATTGCTTAGACTTTTTCATTTTGTTCAGTAGTTCCAACTCTTCTTCTTGAAGTGTTGAAATAAATGAGTTCACAGTAGTGCTAGCTAATTCTTCACTAGTCTTCATTGTTAACACCAAACTATTCCATTCCAATGGAAGTGCTCCTGCTAGACATACCACTTTATCTTTCTCTTCAATGGTTACATCGTGCTTATGTAGTTCAGCAAGAAACTGGCTATATCTTCCACCAAATCTGTAATGGATTATCCTACTTGCCAGTGTAAACGATCAAACTCATCCTTCAGTTCTAATCATTTTCGAGCTCTGTAAGCAGTGTTTCCTTCATTAAATGTTCTCAGTGCTTCCCAAATGTTCTCATTAAATGTTTTGTATCATGACATAGAAATTGACGAAAAATATGACCATCAAGTGCACTAATCAAGTTACAGTACATCTTCTTCTCCAAATTGTATTCATCACATTCTTCAGTAGGAGTATTATGTGGAGTGTACAACTCATTTGTAACTGGTGAACGTGGCCACTTGAATTCAGTTTCAATGTAATTCCAAAGCTTGGTGTCTTGACCATCGGACCAAATCATGAATCTTGATTTCCATGTAGAGTAATTATCCATATTCATTAGTCTTGGAAATTTCGTTCTACTTCCGAATTCACTTTCAACAAGAAGTAATCGTTGAGTCATATTCCTAATACTCTGAACTAAAGGTGTAGTGACCCGAACTTTTCCATGTTTATATATATATTAAATGAAATTGTTATTTTACATGATTAAGTGTTTCCAACATGTTAAGCAATCAAACTTGTTAAGACTTGATTAATTGAAATAGGTTTCATATAGACAATTGACCACCCAAGTTGACCGGTGATTCAAGAACGTTAAAACTTGTAAAAACTATATGATGACATATATATGGTTATATATATAGTTAACATGATATTATGATAAGTAAACATATCATTAAGTATATTAACAATGAACTACATATGTAAAAACAAGACTACTAACTTAATGATTTTGAAACGAGACATATATGTAACGATTATCGTTGTAACGACATTTAATGTATATATATCATATTAAGAGATATTCGTACATCATAATATCATGATAATATAATAATTTAAAATCTCTTTTGATATTATAAACATTGGGTTAACAACATTTAACAAGATCGTTAACCTAAAGGTTTCAAAACAACACTTACATGTAACGACTAACGATGACTTAACGACTCAGTTAAAATGTATATACATGTAGTGTTTTAATATGTATTCATACAATTTTGAAAGACTTCAATACACTTATCAAAATACTTCTACTTAACAAAAATGCTTACAATTACATCCTCGTTCAGTTTCATCAACAATTCTACTCGTATGCACCCGTATTTGTACTCGTACAATACACAGCTTTTAGATGTATGTACTATTGGTATATACACTCCAATGATCAGCTCTTAGCAGCCCATGTGAGTCACCTAACACATGTGGGAACCATCATTTGGCAACTAGCATGAAATATCTCATAAAATTACAAAAATATGAGTAATCATTCATGACTTATTTACATGAAAACAAAATTACATATCCTTTATATCTAATCCATACACCAACGACCAAAAACACCTACAAACACTTTCATTCTTCAATTTTCTTCATCTAATTGATCTCTCTCATGTTCTATCTTCAAGTTCTAAGTGTTCTTCATAAATTCCAAAAGTTCTAGTTTCATAAAATCAAGAATACTTCCAAGATTGCAAGTTTACTTCCAAGTTTTCTAAATCCATTCCAAGTAATCATCCAAGATCAAGAAACCTTTGTTACTTACAGTAGGTTATCTTTCTAATACAAGGTAATAATCATATTCAAACTTTAATTCAATTTCTATAACTATAACAATATTATTTCGAGTGGAAATCTTACTTGAAATTGTTTTCGTGTCATGATTCTGCTTCAAGAACTTTCAAGCCATCCAAGGATCCTTTGAAGCTAGATCCATTTTTATCATTTCCAGTAGGTTTATCCAAGGAACTTAAGGTATTAATGATGTTCATAACATCATTCGATTCATACATAAAAACTGTCTTATTCAACGTTATAAACTTGTAATCACTAGAACATAGTTTAGTTAATTCTAAACTTGTTCGCAAATAAAGTTAATCCTTCTAACTAGACTTTTAAAATCAACTAAACACATGTTCTATATCTATATGATATGCTAACTTAATGATTTAAAACCCGGAAACACGATAAACACCATAAAACTGGATATACGCCGTCGTAGTAAAACCGGGGGCTGTTTTGGTTGGGATAATTAAAAGCTAAGAAGAACTTTGATTTAAAAGCTATACTTCTGTAAAAATGATTTTTCTTATGAACATGAAACTATATCCAAAAATCATGGTTAAACTCAAAGTGAAAGTATGTTTTTCAAAATGGTCATCAAGATGTCGTTCTTTCGACGGAAATGACTACCTCTTTTAAAAACGACTTGTAACTTGTATTTTCGGCTAAAAACTTATACTTTTTCTGTTTAGATTCATAAAGTTAAGTTCAATACGAAACCTTGGCCACTGGAATCACTCAAAACGGATTAGAAACGAAGAAATGGCGAGTAAAACAAGATTGATAAAAACTACTCATTTTACCTACGTGAAAGTTAGTAATAAATCTATTCCAACCATAACCTAATCAACTTATATTGTATATTATGTAATCTTGAGATACCATAGACACGTATACAATGTTTCGACCTATCATGTCGACCCATATATATATATATATATATATATATATATATATATATATATATTGCGGAACAACCATAGACACTCTATATGTGAATGTTGGAGTTAGCTATACAGGGTTGAGGTTGATTCCAAAATATATATGTAGTTTGAGTTGTGATCAATACTGAGATACGTATACATTGGGTCGTGGATTGATTCAATATAATATTTATCGATTTATTTCTGTACATCTAACTGTGGATAACTAGTTGTAGGTTACTAACGAGGACAGCTGACTTAATAAACTTAAAACATCAAAATGTATTAAAAGTGTTGTAAATATATTTTGAACATACTTTGATATATATGTATAAATTGTTATAGGTTCGTGAATCAGCCAGTGGCCAAGTCTTACTTCCCGACAAAGTAAAAATCTGTGAAAGTGAGTTATAGTCTCACTTTTAAAATCTAATATTTTTGGGATGAGAATACATGCAGGTTTTATAAATGATTTACAAAATAGACACAAGTACATAAAACTACATTCTATGGTTGAATTATCGAAATTGAATATGCCCCTTTTTATTAAGTCTGGTAATCTAAGAATTAGGGAACAGACACCCTAATTGACGTGAATCCTAAAGATAGATCTATTGGGCCTAACAAACCCCATCCAAAGTATGAGATGCTTTAGTACTTCGAAATTTATATCATGTCCGAAGGAGGATCCCGGAATGATGGGGATATTCTTAAATATGCATCTTGTTAATGTCGGTTATCAGGTGTTCACCATATGAATAATTTTTATCTCTATGTATGGGATGTGTATTGAAATATGAAATCTTGTGGTCTATTATTACGATTTGATATATATAGGTTAAACCTATAACTCACCAACATTTTTGTTGACGTTTAAAGCATGTTTATTCTCAGGTGAATACTAAGAGCTTCCGCTGTTGCATACTAAAATAAGGACAAGATTTGGAGTCCATGTTTGTATGATATTGTGTAAAAACTGCATTCAAGAAACTGATTTCGATATAACATATTTGTATTGTAAAACATTATGTAATGGTTGTGTGTAAACAGGATGTTTTAGATTATCATTATTTGATAATCTACGTAAAGCTTTTTAAAACTTTATTTATGAAATAAAGGTTATGGTTTGTTTTAAAAATGAATGCAGTCTTTGAAAAACGTCGAATATAGAGGTCAAAACCTCGCAACGAAATCAATTAATATGGAACATTTTTAATCAATAAGAACGGGACATTTCAAAAGGTGCATCCAACGCATAATCATTTGAATTATACATCTTGAAAACTATCAAGGAGAAAACTAAACCGTGCGGT
Source organism: Rutidosis leptorrhynchoides (assembly GCF_046630445.1). Taxonomy (NCBI): domain Eukaryota; kingdom Viridiplantae; phylum Streptophyta; class Magnoliopsida; order Asterales; family Asteraceae; genus Rutidosis; species Rutidosis leptorrhynchoides. Next base: position 327,402,044 of record NC_092335.1, read on the forward strand.
TCAAGTACTCAAGCGTATGTTTCAGTACAAAATGTTCTCAATCGTACGAGTCAGCAGGTCAAACATGCGAGTGAATTTAACTTCTCAACAGACAACAACACTAAAACCAGGTGTACGATTCAGATCAACCGTATGATCAACCGTGCGTTTCAGCTCTTAGACGTACGGGTCAATGATCAACCGTATGATCAATCGTGGGAGTTACAAGCTAAAACCAAAACACCCTAAGTTTTGGCTAACTGTGCAGCTCAGCTCAAACGTGAGCTCAATCGTGTGAGTGAATGTTCTTCTTAATCTCAACCGTATATTAGTTCTGATATGGTTAAATCACCTCAAATCACTAGAAATTGATGTAAAACACCACATTCTTCATTCACCAGCTGTATTATCACTAAACTAACCAACTAATCAATATTACAAACGTAAAAAGATTACTTTTGATTCAGACTCTCTTAAAACACAAAACCCAAAATAGTAGCTCTTAGATCAGCAAAATTACACTAGGATGATGTTGTTTCCTCAACCATCGCTCTGATACCAATGATAACACATGATTTGAATCTTAGGAAACCAACAGATTCAACACACAAAAGGCGGAATAAGTGTATTGAATCATCTAGTGTATATGATTTGTTTTTTAGGATTGATCTAGTCAAACAACACCTGGATTGTGTGATTAAATCAACACCAAGAGCTGTTATTCACCTTATGCAAGGTTTTGGACTTGAAGCACAGAGAGAAAATCGGTTAGGGTTACCAGATCTGAGAGAAATAAATGAGAGACTTAACCTAAAATGAAGAACATAACACTATATATACCTTTAACTGGCCTGTCATCCGTATGTGTCACGTCTCACACGTACGTGTGAGCAGGCTCAACCGTATGGGTGGTCATTCACTCGTGTGATATTTCAGCAGATTAAGTTTAGGACTCAACTCAGCACAACCGTGCGTATGAGCTTGTCATCCGTACGAGTGAGGCTTCACTCGTACGTGTGACTGAGTCTAGGAATGTCAACATCCATATCTTGCACCTGTGATACAGTATAAACAACCATGACAGATATACATACACAAGCAAACATAGATAAGATTACATCATAAGATCAAGGTAACCCAATAACTGATGTATAACTCATAAACGACCAATAGATGTCTAAGGACTCAATCAAATGCACTAACATAGAAAAATTATGGTTTTCACTCCAAATCGATCTAGCACTAGGTTTTCGGGATAATAACTTAATGTAATACATTAGGCTTGACCGAAAACACCATTTAAACACAAAACCAGTAAAAAAAATTCAGGATATTAATATAAAAATCATAATATTTATCGACTTTGCTAAACTTTAACAAAAAGTAACTCTCTAAAAAGTGATTTTGACACAAAATTGTTTGAATAACGAAACCGAACCAACGCTCTGATAGCATTTTGTAGGATCGACATAGACAATATAAAACAATCAATAAATCACTATCGAGTGCGGAATCCTCGATATTAAGTTTTGTATAAAAAAACAATCAAAAGACTTTATCGATTTCCGTATTAATGAACATTTTAGGTTTAAAAATTGACAAGACTAAGTTGTTAGACTATAGGGAGAGAATGAATACATCGGCTAGGGTTGTGTATAAGTGACTAACACTGAGTTGGAAGCCGAGATCCCATATTTATATTGTATGTCAACTGATTTTAGTACAAACGTATATCTGGTGCGTATAGACGAAACATTAAACAACACCCTTGAAGATTTGTATGGATGGATAATACGTCCGTAGCGATGGACTTAATTCATGGACTTAACATTTACGATTATTTGTTCGATTATATAACGAAACAATAAATGTACTATGCAATAACCGAACATACAAGTATTACTGTTGTGTAATTACATATGTAAACCGATTAATGAACTAGAAACTTACACATTTTGCATCAAAAATATGTGTAGTATATGTGTTTTGATATGTGTAAATTTGGTTATAAAATGTTGAAATAGCATTTATAATAGAAAAGTAAAATAAATTTTGAATCATCGAGTAGCCATTGCGATTGAAAAAAATTAATAAAAAACAACCTTTGTATACGCAAGTCGACCTAGAACGGCAGTACTGGTGACGAGGCAACGGCAGCAAAACCTTATATTTCAGAGGGCACATGGATGGATGTATATGTTTACTATTGCAGCACGGGCTACAAGTGAAATACACCATCTAGTAAAAAGAATTTGAAGTTTTTAACTAGTGACACTGTTAGATATTGTTCAATTTTTTAATAACTGTGTAAACATTTTTGAACTTTTAATTAATAATACTCACGATTACAATTTCTAGATTCGTCACATGCTAAGACAACTAACAACAAAAAATAACCCACTGTATTTGTTCTAAGCTAGTAAGCCAAATCCTTTACTAAATGTATTTGATACGCTTTTCGAGTGGTTGACAACTTGACATAGGCATCCACTTTGAAAGACCAATTTTTGGTGTAGTAACTTTAAAAGACGGCTTTAATCGTACCAAGTAAAACATGTTTTTATCATCCTAAATTTATTGTGCTTATATAAAAATCATACAATTTAAAAAAAAAAAGTGACATGTCACATATATTTTTAGTTACCTTTCAGTTTTACCTCTTACTTTTAATATATATATATATATATATAGAGAGAGAGAGAGAGAGAGGATCCAGTGAGAACTTTTTTAGTGTGAGAACTCTATGAACTCCAAAAACACTGAAATTCGAGCAAAAAAGTGCACGGGCGAGCAAAAAAAAGAAATTCGAGCAAAATTCAAAAACACGGGCGAACAAAAAATTCATAGTCGAGCAAAAAAAAAAAAATTTTGTTCGAATTTCAAAATGTAGAACACATTTTTGTTCGAATATCAACATTTTTGTTCGACTACCCGTGTGTTCTACATGTTTTTGTTCGACTATCAAAAATGTAGAACACAACATTGTTCGTCCGCCTTTTTTGTTCGAATATCACTTTTTTGTTCGCCCTTGTCCCATTTTTTTGCTCGAATTGCTCTTTTTTTGTTCGCTCGTGTCCCATTTTTGCTCGAATTTTCCTTTTTTGCTGGAATTTCAGTGTATTTTTTAGTTCTCAGGGTTCTCACACAAAAAAGTTCTCATTTGATCACTCTACTATATATATATATATATATATATATATATATATATATATATATATATATATATATATATATATATAGTGTCATAATCAAGAGAGAAGCACTTTTTTGGGGGGAAGTAAATTTTTTTCTTTTTTTGGAATTTTTTTTCATGCATCACGTTTAGGTGAAAATATGAACATTTAAATAAGACACTTTGTGATGAATGTTATTATTTTGATGGTAAAACGCTCGAAGAAAAAAAATGAAAACATCCAATGCATTGAATGTTTTGATTCTTAGTTTATTTGCATCGTTTTGTTTTCATGTTGTGTGAATTGTTTTTTTGAAATTTAGCCCGATTTAGAGTTTAGAGTTTAGGGTTTATTGTTTTGGGTTTAGTCCCTAAAACCAAAACCTAAAGCCCTAAACCTTAAACTCTAAACCGTTCGTGTTAAAATATTCAATCTAAACCCTAATTTCTAAACCCAAAACCCTAATTTCTAAACCCTAATAGCTAAACCCTAATTTTTAACCCCCTAATTTCTAAACCCTAATTTCTAACCCCTTAAAAAAAAACTTAGATTCAAAAATTCAAAGCATTGAATGTTTTCATATTTTTTCTTCGAGCGTTTTACCGCTAAAATAGTAACATTCATCACAAAATGTCTTTTTAAATGTTCATATTTTCATGTGATCTTGATACATGAAATATATATATATATATATAATTTAATAACAATAAACTATAAAATGCTTCGTATCTAATTGTATATTACATTATGACTTCTTTTTTATATATATTTTTCTTCAAATTTATAATTTACCCCCTCACATTTGGTATCTAATTGTGATTTTATCAGGGGTATAAAAGATAATTTCAGAGGTATGAAAGATAATTTCACTATTTAATATAAACTCACTAAGCAATACCACCAAAATTTTTGATGAGATTTATCTTTTTGGTCGCCGCGAGTTAGTTACCACCGCCATCACCGTTCAACTCGAAATAACTTTACTAACTAAACGCAATAAATTGTATTCGACACGGAGCTTCGATGCACTACCAACGGAGCATTTTTTTAGCAATAAATATGAAAGTAATTTGAATTTACAGTCTAAGTCCTTAAATTATTTATAAACACACAAATATAACTATTATAATATTAATTATACATGACGACTCCCTTAAGTACCATTATTTTGCTAAAATGTCTAATAATTTTTCTAAAATTAAACTCGCAGGTTACATATCCACGATAAATATTCAACCTACTCATTTTTGTCTCTAAATATTACGCACTATATAATTTATATATAACTAAAAAGATATTAATAGTGAGAACAAAATTGTAGACATTAAGTTATTAACACCACCCAAAATCACTTTTAAAATTTGTCAACACAACGATGTCTTAAACTCAAAAGAACTTTTAAATTTTGTCAACATCACGGGCTTACCACGGGCTCTTAAACTTAAAAGAACTTCTAAAATTTGTCAACACCACGGGCTTTTAAACTCAAATGAATTTTTGAAATTTGTCAACACCAGAGGCTCTTAAATGATTCTTATACTTTTTTTATTTTTTTAGTATCGCTATTTACATACCAATATGAACCGCAAATACATTTTTTGCATATTTTTTACACACCCGTGCAACGAACGAGCTCAAAATCCTAGTGTGTGTATATATATATATATATATATATATATATATATATATATATATATATATATATATACTAGGTTTTGGAGCCTGTGCGTTGCACGTTGGAATTCATATTATTTCTAAGATACCGTACTTATAATATTAGTAACATCACATGGAAACTTATACAATTTTTGTCACATATCTGATATGAATTAAACATATTTAAAAATAAAATTATACTTGGTGGAAATCATAATACTGTAACATAATTCAAATATTTCTAAAAAAATATTAAACATACATAATAGTTCAAAGATATCATACCAATGAAATTTTTTTTAAACATTTCTTCAATTAAGTCTATAAGTGTTGCAAGACTTCTTTGTATACCACATTTTTTGTTGTGTTAGAAATTTTGTTATCCTTGTCTAAGATTAATATCTTGATTCCTTCCCGATTAGCAACCCGAGATAGTGCAACGTATAGTTGTCCATGACTAAACACCTGTTTTGGAAGAAATAAACCGACACGCGATAGTGATTGTCCTTGACTTTTATTTATTGTCATTGCAAAGAAAACCGACAACGGATATTGTCTTCTTTGGAATCTGAAAGGTATTCTCTTGTCCGTCGGTACGATAAGCATACGTGATAACGCTGTAATCTTCCCCACGTTTGAGCCAGTTAAAATTTTTGCTTTGATGATTTTTTTCTCCTAAGTGCACAATTTGTAAACGTATACCGTTACACAAACCTCCTGTTTGATCTATATTTCGAAGTAACATAACTGGTACACCAGTTTTGAGCCTCAGATTGTGCTTTGGTAAACCACCAACTTCAATGCTATTTAGGAAATCGGTAGTGTATAGTTCACTATTAAAGTCAACGTCTCTCTATGACGCACATATACTGTCTGAGCTCAAATATGACCTTTCTTCTCCGTCCAAATACATCATCATTCTATCGTTAATGATGTTAACTACTTCATGAGTTGGAGCAAGAATTGCACGTTGCTGATAATATTCTGGATTGCCAAGATTAAAAAGATAACCTGGATAAATAGTTGAGATGATCAAATCAATTGGATCATCAAGATCTGTTATCAAAAGATCTTGTGGAATTTCAATATCAAAAACTCCGTCTTCAGATTCACCGACATCACCGTTGCCTATGTCAAGTATCCATTGAGCAAAACTTCTAGTATTGGTATCAGTTTCAATACCACATAATCTCATCTTAACTGTAAGTTTTAAAACAGTAACATAATCCCACAAATAGAAAGAATTTAGAGATGCACCTACTATATCTTCTCTTTTACCTTTTTGAATAACCGGTAATATTTGTCTAAAGTTACCACCAAACACAATGAATTTACCCCCAAAGAGAGTATCCATACTGTCAGGATTGGATTGACGACATATATCACGCATAGAACGATCCAGTGCTTCAACGCACATCTTGTTAACCATCGGGGCCTCATCCCAAATAAACAGTTTTGTTCTCCGAATAAGCTCACCCAATTTGCTGCTTGGAGAAATAGAACAAAATGACTCATCCGTAGGATGAAGCGGTATGTGAAAACGTGAATGCGCTGTTCGACCTCCAGCTAATAGCAAAGCTGCTATCCCACTTGATGCAACATTTAAAACAATTTCTCCTTTTCTGCGCAATGCATCTGAGAGTGTTTTCCAAAGGAAGGTTTTTCCAACACCACCATAACCGTACAAAAAGAACACACCTCCTTTGCCATGATCAACCGCTTTTATTATCTGATCATATGCCTCATTTTGTTCGGATGTTAACTTTGTAATGAAATCTGAATGTTCATTTGTAAGTGAACTTTTGTCGTAGGAGAGCTCATCTATAATAAGATGGTTTTCTGAAATATTTCTTGTATGATTCGATGGGCATGGCATTGAACTAAAACTTCTCAATGAACTACTATTGCGTTGAAGTAGTTTGTCAATCTCTTGTAAAGTCAAATCTTTTAATAGCTCAATCTCAATTTGTGTCTCTGCAATCAATTAAATTTAATTTAATAATATACTACAATATGACAATTGAAGTATAATATAATTTAAATATCCTTACCTGTTCTGTGCGGATGAACGATATCTACCGACAAAAATCGAAATGTTTTCTCAAATACAACTTCCGGCCGACTCATAGAGTTAGATAATAGTAATTGTGCAAATAATTTTCTGACGAAATGACCGCCCTCCCCAAAAAATGCCTCTTGTATACCTTCTATATACTCCTTATCATCATCCAATAAACCTAAATCGTAGCAGGCGTCTCTATAGCTATTAAATACCAGACCATTTACCGTGTGGATATCTTCATAGGAAGTTAGACCTTTAACCTTGTTGAGAAGTATTCTAAGAGAAAAAAGATCACCAGACGCTGGTGCCACATGATGAATACGACCAATTGCACCGATGTTTCTTTTACGCCTAATCTAACTTCGATTATCTTTGTTCCAAATGAACTTTTTCTGGATTTCAACATAAGTCAATTCGCGTGCTTCTTGGTTAGAAGTATTACAATTCATCCATTCGATGAACATTGACGTATTGACTGATGGCTTTTCTAAAACCTAATCAGTTAATTCCTCTTCATCAAAAATGATTTCCTGTTGTCCCTCCAAATGGAACGGTAGTCTTATAACACTGGGGTAATGATGATGTATATCGAACTTCATAATCCTCCAAACGGATTCACACGATGAAACATATCGACAATCATAGTATTCTTGAATTTCATCAGTTTCTGCATTACATAGTTGTGCTACAATCCTATCATTACCTTTGTTGATATATTTGAACAAATAACTAATTGAAGCAACTTGGTTACACCACACAACATTGAGATGAACTTGGTACCTTTTAAGGAGCTAAGGATTATAAGCTACCACACTTCTGTTATCCAATTCATGACCTTGTTTTGTTACCGTTCTTCCATCATCCCTTCTTCGGTAAATTGGATAACCGTCTTCATCCGTTTTTGTTACATCTGAGAAAGGTTTTGGAAACCGTTTTGTACATTTTCTGTCTGAATCAGTGCACTGGCACGATGGATTCTTTTCACTGCAAGGACCGTGAATCATTAAATCTGACACGAGTTGATAAAGTTCTGGTTCTTCTATTTCATCCGGTATTTCAGCACATATATACTGATCTACATCTTCTGGTTGAGGTATTTTGTTTCTTTCATAAAGGAATAAGCAGATATGGGCATGAGGCAAACCACGTTTATGAAATTCAACGGTATAGACTTCTGAAAAATAAAGAAACAAATTATTAATAAGGATGTTCTATATTATTGAATAATCTAAAAATTTTGTTGTATATTAATGATTATTCAATTAGTATGTAGGTGTTTCATAAAATTAAATATTTTAACAGAAGATTATATACAAAAACTAATTAGAAAGCAATAGACAAACCTGCTTTAACAGTACCAAATAATTTTTTTCCCTGATATCTTTCATCAGTTGATCGAGCTTCATTTTAAACATCCTTGCGCAAAAAGATGGTTTTTCTTCTGGTTTAAAACCGGTCCTGTCAAATTCTCTTGTGATTTTTGGCCACTTTGGATTACATGTGAAAGTTAAAAATAAGTCCGGATAGCCAAATACACGACAAAGTGCCATAGCATCAAGATAATTCTCAATCATATATCTAGCACACCTTGTGAATGACGAAGGAAGTTTTATCCTATTTCCCATCATACTATTTTCTGAAGTACCTGACCCCCCTGAATTCAATAAGTTTGTGAAAGTATCTGCTCTTAGAATATTCTGATTTTTCCTGATGTATGAGATTCTTTCGGCCTCAATCATAGTGTAAGCATCAACTACAAATTGTTGATACAACTTACGAACCAAGTGCACAAGTGTGGGAACAGCACGTTCTTGAAGTTTATATGCAAAGAATTCACGCATAGTAACCCTCTTTTTCACTCTTGTGGAATGCTCATCGACATCACGATGAAGAATGTCTGTCTTGTACCCATCTTCTGCATAAATAAACAGAAGTGGATATTGTAGGGCTAAATATTCGGTGTGAAGCTCAGAAATTCTTTTTAACCCTTCAATACGACTGTCTATTATAATATCCCTTTCGTCATACGAAGAAACATTGATATCACCTACAATAAGTGCTGCTACTTCGTCTACTGTTGGCAGATTATAATTACGTCCATCTTTGGATCGTCTACCAATTAACTTAATTTTCATTTCCAAATTAGGTGTTTCTAGAAATCGGTCACAAGCCATCCGAAATGTCTTGACAAGAGGATTATGTTCATCGAGAACTTCCATTATTTGATGAATGAGATCCTTATCTAGTGAATAGCGTGAAGACGAAGGCTTTGTTTTGTTTTTTCCACTGCTATGAATTCAACCAATCATAAATATGAATGTTAATATTCTCATATATTAATTTAGTACATTGTCTATTTGATGTTAAGCTATATGAATTACACGAATCATATCTGATTGCTTCTTTCCTGTTATTTGTTTCATTTGCAGTATCATATATATATAACTGTCCGAATCTTGGTTTTCGACCATCCGTTGGTAATAAACCTTCATATTGGTGACAATTTTGACCACGAATACAAAATGTATAAGGGCCTCGACCTTCGTTTACACGATCGTCCACCTTGCCACCCATCGAAGTAAATGCAAAATTCATGTTGTACTGTCGAACATTCTCAATGAAATGTTGACTCTTGGGATGATTGTTAGTATATAGTGAAGGTATTTCGTATGCCCGAGAGACATATTAAATTAATGTGGCTAATATGTTTTGATCCAAGTCGGGTCATACCCAATAACAAGCTTACCGACACCTTATTCGTATTTGATCTTAACGACTGGATCATTGATTAAATACGCGACACTTGAATTTTAAGGAAAAGGTTTCTTAAATAATATTACTTGATATGTTTATATAAGTTATGGAACAACTTATATAACAAGGATTTAATTATTTATAGGTTAAATAATTAATTAAGTTATGATACATTTTATAAAATTGGTTTTATAAAATATACATAACAAATAATATATATACAAGTTTATAAAATGTATTTTATGAAATCGAGTTTTATAAAAACTGAATTTATAAAATCAGTTTTTTTATTAAAGTATATTATATTATAGCAATGTGAGTGGCATGGGAGTTAGAATAAGCATGCATTTGTTTAATACTTGCTACCCATGCTTAACTAAGACCAAGGGGATTTAGTATTCCACACACACATGCATTAAAACATATCAAAAGAGAGCTAAAAACAAAATAGAATCTGCTCAAAACTGAGCTGAAGGCCGTGGCCTTTTATGGTCAAAAGGTTGTTCTAAATTTGGTTTTTACAAGCTCATTTCTAGTGTCATTTAAATCCTAACTAATTACAAAGTTGTTTGGGTTATTGCTTGTGGGTATTACTTGCTTGAGGCTTCAAGTTAGAAGCTCTATAGTTCATCATCTTCATCATCATCTTGCAACTTGGAAACAACCCTCAACTAGCTTGAGGAGGTATATATATATATCTTCTCCTCTTGTTCTTATATGTAAGTATATATTCTAGACTTGATATTAACATGGAATTTAACTTAATGGCTAAACATATAACATGAATTTATCATTTTGCTTCCGCTTGCTTTAACACTACTACAAATTGGTTTTGTAATTATGTTAACTATAAGAACATGTTTTATGAACTTGTTAAATTCCATCAATGGTATCTAGAGCCGAAGTCTATGGATTATGCTTCTTATATGGCCTTTAAACCCGCTATATTTGCATTCTAAGTACATGCATGAATATGGAATGCAGAAACTTTCGGGTTTGGGAGGGTTGGTATAGTTGGCCGATTTTAGGAAGAGTTCCAAATGGGTTTGGAACTTGCAAATTGGTCAAATTTGTTGTATGTTGAAGTTCACAATCAAGCCTTGACCTTTTGTTTGAATGGTTGCATGTTTGGATGATTATTAATAATTCATTTGGTATATAATATTAATTCATTCATGTGGTTGTAATATTCATTCAAGTTGGTTTGTAATATTGTTATTTTGGTTATGTAATTTATTTTATATTTGGTATGTAAAATAGATTAGGTTGTATTTTCATTTTCTAGAAAAATGTATTAAGATATGTTTTTTGTAAAAATGAAGATACAAGATGAAGACTTGGAAGATGCATTTGGATGCAAGATTAAGTGGGAGATTTTGAAATCTCCTACTTAGTGTTATAACCCTTAACCGGTGACATTTGTTTTCGGCTAAACAAATGTCTACCAAATTGGCTTGATTGTGAACACATTTGTTTGCATGCATGGTTGTTATATTTCTTGTATGATTGTGGATTGTGTATGTTACTACAACAAGTTATCACTCAAGTTAACAACAAGCATAACTACAATTTAATTGGTTAAATTATTAACGACATGCAAAACGTCAATTTAAATGGCTAAATTAAAAATGGCTAAAAGGACATTAATAAACGGTTATTAAGAACATGATAAGGATCATATATATAAAATGGTTTATATCAAGTAATTGGCTAAAATTACAAGACTTGAAAATGGATTTCAAATGAACCATACACTAAATGCATGTTGGTGTATGGCATAAATGTTTTCTTAAACTAGATTAACGAAAACTTAAAATCCCTTAATCGACAAGGCAAACAAGTTAAACGCCATCCTTTTGTGTGACACTTGAAAATATTAGGGAACTCATAATGGGATAAAAGTTACCTAACCGTTGTGAGCAAACTAATATGATTGAGGTAAATTTCGCACACTTGTGGGATAAAGGTCACCTAACCACTTGGATGTTAAATTTACACGTTTACACAAGTAGGACGACTTGATTTGGGAATCATGAACTTAGGGTCACCGAAGCATGATGAACAAATAGGCGTTGATGGGATGAATATGCCATGCAAAAGGATTGCATGATCCCATAATTTAGAAGTTGCAAAAGGATTGCAATTGTCATATAAATGACTACCTAGCTAAATCAAATAACGGGATAAAGGTCACCTAATCAAAATTTGATTTACCGTTGGATTCTAATATTTAATAAGTCAATTAAAATTTAAAAGGGTATTGTTTATTAAATTTAAAATCGATACTTAAATGAACTTTGTTAAATTTTGTAGATGGCCGCCAATAACAACAACATGCAAAACGCACCTATTAACTTGAACAACCTATCGTTAAGGTCTCTCCTCGAGAAAGACAAACTCAACCATACGAACTTTATGGATTGGTTCCACAATCTTAGGATTGTCCTCAAACTTGAGGATAAGGCGTATGTGTTGGAAGACCCCATTCCCGATCAACCCGACGAAGATGATACGGAAGGCATGGCTTATTGGGATAAGTATTGCGCCGATTCGGTGCAAGTCGCTTGCCTAATGCTTGGGACTATGATACCCGAACTCCAAAAGGATTTCGAGCATCATACTGCATACGACATGATCACGCAATTGAAGGAGATGTTCCTTCAACAAGCACGTGTCGAGCGCTTCGAGACCGTTCGAGCGCTTCATGCATGTCGTATAGACGACTCCCAATCCGTTTCATCTTATGTCCTTAAGATGAAAAGCCTCATTGATCGCGCAAACCGTCTTAATCTCAACATATCTAATGAGCTAGCCACGGATCTTATCCTAAACTCCTTGTCAAAGAGGTTTGACCAATTTGTAATTAATTACAATATGAATGGGATGGATAAGACCATTGGCGAACTTCATGGCATGCTTAGGACGGCAGAAACTAGCATGGGTAAGAGGGCTTCACCCGTGCTAATGATCAATGATGGTGGGTCCAAAGGTAATAACACCTCTAAGCCAAAGGCGGCTAAGAGGAAAGGACCCGCCCATCAAGGCAAGGGAAAGGGGAGGATGGTTACCCCAACCAAAAACAAGAACAAGAAGCAAAAGGTTGCCGGACAAGCAAACCCTAAGGAAGACCCGTGCTTCGGTTGCGGTGAAATGGGTCACTGGAAACGCAACTGCCCGGTCTACCTTAAGGAGTTGAAGGAAAAGAGGGATGCAGGGCAAACCTCAGGTAATATATATATGGTATATATATAGCTTAGTATTACTTCTTCTAATACATGGGTATTAGACACTGGATGTGGAACTCACATTTGCAATTCTTTGCAGGGGTTCAAAAGAAGTAGCAAGCAAATGGGAACATCAAGTCTCTTTATGGGTAATGGAGCCAAAGTGCAAGTGAAGTCTCTTTATGGGTAATGGAGCCAAAGTGCAAGTGCAAGTGAGCCAAAGTGCAAGTGCAGAAACAAGTCATGCATTCTGGTTTTACTAGGACTACTTCCCATCCTTGGTCTTGTGCAACATAACCGTTATGGCCTTTGATAAGACAGCGTGTTGTAACGTCGTCAAAGGGACGAGGGTTACGTAATGTCCAACAGTCCCGTAATAATCTAAAAACCTCATTTCTTACCCCAATTACCGACTCCGTCACTTGTGGAAACATTTTGTTTAATAGTTATAGCCCGATGTTCTTGTTCTCACTTTGGTGAGAAGCGAACATTACTAATCCGTAAGCATAACATGCTTCTTTATGTTGCATGTTAGCTGCTTTTTCTAAATCACGAAGTCCAATATTCGGATATATTGAGTCAAAATAATTTCTTAACCCGTTGCGTAAAATAGAATTTGGGTTCCCCGCAATATATGCGTCAAAGTAAACACATCGTAACTTATGGGTTTCCCAATGTGATATCCCCCATCTTTCAAAAGAAAGTCTCTTATAAACCAAGACATTCTTGGAACGTTCTTCGAATGTCTTACAAACTGATCTCGCCTTAAATAGTTGTGCCGAGAAATTCTGGCCGACTCTAGACAAGATTTCATCAATCATGTCTCCGGGTAGGTCTCTTAAAATATTGGGTTGTCTATCCATTTTGTGTTTTTAAACTGTAAAATAGACAAGAGTTAGATTCATAAAAAAAAATACTTATTAATACAAGCAATTTTTACATATATCATAAAGCATAAGAACACTATATTACATATATTACACCACACGAATACAACTATCTTATTCTGACTCGCTCGTTTCTTCTTCTTCGGTTTTGGTTCGTTTTGCCAAGTTTCTAGGGATATATGATGTTCCCCTAATACGAGCCGTCGTTGTCCACATTGGTTTAGAAAAACCTGGTGGTTTAGAGGTTCCCGGGTCATTGTTACAACTTAAGGACTTCGAGGGTTGACGATACATATAAAGTTCATCGGGGTTGAAATTAGATTTCTCTATTTTTATTCCCTTTCCCTTATTATTTTCTTTTGCCTTTTTAAATTCAGTTGGGGTAATTTCTATAACATCATTGGAATTCTCATCGGAATCCGATTCATCGGAGAATTGGTAATCCTCCCAATATTTTGCTTCCTTGGCGGAAACACCATTGACCATAATTAACCTTGGTCGGTTGGTTGAGGATTCTCTTTTACTTAACCGTTTTATTATTTCCCCCACCGGTTCCGATTCTTCTTCCGGTTCCGATTCTTCTTTCGGTTCCGATTCTTCTTCCGGTTCCGACTCTTCTTCCGGTTCCTCTTCGGGAACTTGTGAATCAGTCCTTGAATCATTCCAATTTACATTTGACTCTTCATTATTATTAGGTGAGTCAATGGGACTTGTTCTAGAGGTAGACATCTATCACATAATATCAAACACGTTAAGAGATTAATATATCACATAATATTCATATGTTAAAAATATATAGTTTCCAACAAAAATGTTAAGCAATCATTTTTAAAGAAAACACGGTCGAAGTCCAGAATCACTAATGCATCCTAACAAACTCGATAAGACATACTAATGCAAATTTTCTGGTTCTCTAAGACCAACGCTCGGATACCAACTGAAATGTCCCGTTCTTATTGATTAAAAACGTTCCATATTAATTGATTTCGTTGCGAGGTTTTGACCTCTATATGAGACGTTTTTCAAAGACTGCATTCATTTTAAAACAAACCATAACCTTTATTTCATAGATAAAGGTTTTAAAAAGCTTTACGTAGATTATCAAATAATGATAATCTAAAATATCCTGTTTACACACGACCATTACATAATGGTTTACAATACAAATATGTTACAACAAAATAAGTTTCTTGAATGCAATTTTTACACAATATCATACAAGCATGGACTCCAAATCTCGTCCTTATTTAAGTATGCTACAGCGGAAGCTCTTAATAATCACCTGAGAATAAACATGCTTAAAACGTCAACAAAAATGTTGGTGAGTTATAGGTTTAACCTATATATATCAAATCATAATAATAGACCACAAGATTTCATATTTCAATACACATCCCATACATAGAGATAAAAATCATTCATATGGTGAACACCTGGTAACCGACATTAACAAGATGCATATATAAGAATATCCCCATCATTCCGGGACACCCTTCGGATATGATATAAATTTCGAAGTACTAAAGCATCCGGTACTTTGGATGGGGTTTGTTAAGCCCAATAGATCTATCTTTAGGATTCGCGTCAATTAGGGTGTCTGTTCCCTAATTCTTAGATTACCAGACTTAATAAAAAGGGGCATATTCGATTTCGATAATTCAACCATAGAATGTAGTTTCACGTACTTGTGTCTATTTTGTAAATCATTTATAAAACCTGCATGTATTCTCATCCCAAAAATATTAGATTTTAAAAGTGGGACTATAACTCACTTTCACAGATTTTTACTTCGTCGGGAAGTAAGACTTGGCCACTGGTTGATTCACGAACCTATAAAAATATATACATGTATATCAAAGTATGTTCAAAATATATTTACAACACTTTTAATATATTTTGATGTTTTAAGTTTATTAAGTCAGTTGTCCTCGTTAGTAACCTACAACTAGTTGTCCACAGTTAGATGTACAGAAATAAATCGATAAATATTATCTTGAATCAATCCACGACCCAGTGTATACGTATCTCAGTATTGATCACAACTCAAACTACATATATTTTGGAATCAACCTCAACCCTGTATAGCTAACTCCAACATTCACATATAGAGTGTCTATGGTTGTTCCGAAATATACATAGATGTGTCGACATGATAGGTCGAAACATTGTATACGTGTCTATGGTATCTCAAGATTACATAATATACAATACAAGTTGATTAAGTTATGGTTGGAATAGATTTGTTACCAATTTTCACGTAGCTAAAATGAGAAAAATTATCCAATCTTGTTTTACCCATAACTTCTTCATTTTAAATCCGTTTTGAGTGAATCAAATTGCTATGGTTTCATATTGAACTCTATTTTATGAATCTAAACAGAAAAAGTATAGGTTTATAGTCAGAAAAATAAGTTACAAGTTGTTTTTGTAAAGGTAGTCATTTCAGTCGAAAGAACGACGTCTAGATGACCATTTTAGAAAACATACTTCCACTTTGAGTTTAACCATAATTTTTGGATATAGTTTCATGTTCATAATAAAAATCATTTTCTCAGAATAACAACTTTTAAATCAAAGTTTATCATAGTTTTTAATTAACTAACCCAAAACAGCCCGCGGTGTTACTACGACGGCGTAAATTCGGTTTTACGGTGTTTTTCGTGTTTCCAGGTTTTAAATCATTAAGTTAGCATATCATATAGATATAGAACATGTGTTTAGTTGATTTTAAAATTCAAGTTAGAAGGATTAACTTTTGTTTGCGAACAAGTTTAGAATTAACTAAACTATGTTCTAGTGATTACAAGTTTAAACCTTCGAATAAGATAGCTTTATATGTATGAATCGAATGATGTTATGAACATCATTACTACCTTAAGTTCCTTGGATAAACCTACTGGAAAAGAGAAAAATGGATCTAGCTTCAACGGATCCTTGGATGGCTCGAAGTTCTTGAAGCAGAATCATGACACGAAAACAAGTTCAAGTAAGATCATCACTTGAAATAAGATTGTTATAGTTATAGAAATTGAAATAAAGTTTGAATATGATTATTACCTTGTATTAGAATGATAACCTACTGTAAGAAACAAAGATTTCTTGAGGTTGGATGATCACCTTACAAGATTGGAAGTGAGCTAGCAAACTTGAAAGTATTCTTGATTTTATGTAACTAGAACTTGTAAAATATATGAAGAACACTTAGAACTTGAAGATAGAACTTGAGAGAGATCAATTAGATGAAGAAAATTGAAGAATGAAAGTGTTTGTAGGTGTTTTTGGTCGTTGGTGTATGGATTAGATATAAAGGATATGTAATTTTGTTTTCATGTAAATAAGTCATGAATGATTACTCATATTTTTTAATTTTATGAGATATTTCATGCTAGTTGCCAAATGATGGTTCCCACATGTGTTAGGTGACTCACATGGGCTGCTAAGAGCTGATCATTGAAGTGTATATACCAATAGTACATACATCTAAAAGCTGTGTATTGTACGAGTACGAATACGGGTGCATACGAGTAGAATTGTTGATGAAACTGAACGAGGATGTAATTGTAAGCATTTTTGTTAAGTAGAAGTATTTTGATAAGTGTCTTGAATTCTTTCAAAAGTGTATGAATACATATTAAAACACTACATGTATATACATTTTAACTGAGTCGTTAAGTCATCGTTAGTCGTTACATCTAAATGTTGTTTTGAAACCTTTAGGTTAATGATCTTGTTGAATATTGTTAACCCATTGTTTATTATAACAAATGAGATGTTAAATTGTTATATTATCATGATATTATGATGTATAATATATCTCAGTATGATGTATATACAGTTAAATGTCGTTACAACGATAATCGTTACATATATGTCTCGTTTCGAAATCATTAAGTTAGTAGTCTTATTTTTACATATGTATTTCATTGTTAATACACTTAATAATATATTTAATTATAATTTAACATAATTAACCAAGTGTATCAATATCTTAATATGATTCATATGTACCTAGTAAGACGTTGTTATAACGATAATCGTTATATATATCGTTTTCGAGTTTCTTAAATTAATAGTCTCATTTTTATGTATATAACTCATTGTTAAAATACCTGATGAGATACATACTTATAATAAAAACATGTTAACTATATATATAACCATATATATGTCATCGTATAGTTTTTACAAGTTTTAACGTTCGTGAATCACCGGTCAACTTGGGTGGTCAATTGTCTATATGAAACATATTTCAATTAATTAAGTCTTAACAAGTTTGATTGCTTAACATGTTGGAAACATTTAATCATGTAAATATCAATCTCAATTAATATATATAAATATGGAAAAGTTCGGGTCACTACAGTACCTACCCGTTAAATAAATTTCGTCCCGAAATTTTAAGCTGTTGAAGGTGTTGACGAATCTTCTGGAAATAGATGCGGGTATTTCTTCTTCATCTGATCTTCACGCTCCCAGGTGAACTCGGGTCCTCTACGAGCTTTCCATCGAACCTTAACAATTGGTATCTTGTTTTGCTTAAGTCTTTTAACCTCACGATCCATTATTTCGACGGGTTCTTCGATGAATTGAAGTTTTTCGTTGATTTGGATTTCATCTAACGGAATAGTGAGATCTTCTTTAGCAAAACATTTCTTCAAATTCGAGACGTGGAAAGTGTTATGTACAGCCGCGAGTTGTTGAGGTAACTCAAGTCGGTAAGCTACTGGTCCGACACGATCAATAATCTTGAATGGTCCAATATACCTTGGATTTAATTTCCCTCGTTTATCCAATCGAACAACGCCTTTCCAAGGTGCAACTTTAAGCATGACCATCTCTCCAATTTCAAATTCTATATCTTTTCTTTTAATGTCAGCGTAGCTCTTTTGTCGACTTTGGGCGGTTTTCAACCGTTGTTGAATTTGGATGATCTTCTCGGTAGTTTCTTGTATAATCTCTGGACCCGTAATCTGTCTATCCCCCACTTCACTCCAACAAATCGGAGACCTGCACTTTCTACCATAAAGTGCTTCGAACGGCGCCATCTCAATGCTTGAATGGTAGCTGTTGTTGTAGGAAAATTCTGCTAACGGTAGATGTCGATCCCAACTGTTTCAGAAATCAATAACACATGCTCGTAGCATGTATTCAAGCGTTTGTATCGTCCTTTCGCTCTGCCCATCAGTTTGTGGATGATAGGCAGTACTCATGTCTAGACGAGTTCCTAATGCTTGCTGTAATGTCTGCCAGAATCTTGAAATAAATCTGCCATCCCTATCAGAGATAATAGAGATTGGTATTCCATGTCTGGAGACGACTTCCTTCAAATACAGTCGTGCTAACTTCTCCATCTTGTCATCTTCTCTTATTGGCAGGAAGTGTGCTGATTTAGTGAGACGATCAACTATTACCCAAATAGTATCAAAACCACTTGCAGTCCTTGGCAATTTAGTGATGAAATCCATGGTAATGTTTTCCCATTTCCATTCCGGGATTTCGGGTTGTTGAAGTAGACCTGATGGTTTTTGATGCTCAGCTTTGACCTTAGAACACATCAAACATTCTCCTACGTATTTAGCAACATCGGCTTTCATACCCGGCCACCAAAAATGTTTCTTGAGATCCTTGTACATCTTTCCCGTTCCAGGATGTATTGAGTATCTGGTTTTATGAGCTTCTCTAAGTACCATTTCTCTCATATCTCCAAATTTTGGTACCCAAATCCTTTCAGCCCTATACCGGGTTCCGTCTTCCCGAATATTAAGATGCTTCTCCGATCCTTTCGGTATTTCATCCTTTAAATTTTCCTCTTTTAAAACTCCTTGTTGCGCCTCCTTTATTTGAGTAGTAAGGTTATTATGAATCATTATATTCATAGATTTTACTCGAATGGGTTCTCTGCCCTTCCTGCTCAAGGCATCGGCTACCACATTTGCCTTTCCCGGGTGGTAACGAATCTCAAAGTCGTAATCATTCAACAATTCAATCCACCTACGCTGCCTCATATTCAGTTGTTTCTGATTAAATATGTGTTGAAGACTTTTGTGGTCGGTATATATAATACTTTTGACCCCATATAAGTAGTGCCTCCAAGTCTTTAATGCAAAAACAACCGCGCCTAATTCCAAATCATGCGTCGTATAATTTTGTTCGTGAATCTTCAATTGTCTAGACGCATAAGCAATCACCTTCGTTCGTTGCATTAATACACAACCGAGACCTTGCTTTGATGCGTCACAATAAATCACAAAATCATCATTCCCTTCAGGCAACGACAATATAGGTGCCGTAGTTAGCTTTTTCTTCAATAACTGAAACGCTTTCTCTTGTTCATCATTCCATTCAAATTTCTTCCCTTTATGCGTTAATGCAGTCAAGGGTTTTGCTATTCTGGAAAAGTCTTGGATGAACCTTCTGTAGTAACCAGCTAGTCCTAAAAACTGGCGTATGTGTTTCGGAGTTTTCGGGGTTTCCCACTTTTCAACAGTTTCTATCTTTGCCGGATCCACCTTAATACCTTCTTTGTTCACTATGTGACCGAGGAATTGAACTTCTTCCAACCAAAATGCACACTTTGAAAACTTAGCGTACAATTCTTCCTTCCTCAATACTTCTAACACCTTTCTCAAATGTTCACCGTGTTCTTGGTCATTCTTTGAGTAAATAAGTATGTCATCAATGAAAACAATGACAAACTTGTCAAGGTATGGTCCACACACTCGGTTCATAAGGTCCATGAACACAGCTGGTGCATTAGTTAAACCAAACGGCATGACCATAAACTCGTAATGACCGTAACGTGTTCTGAAAGCAGTCTTTGGAATATCATCTTCTTTCACCCGCATTTGATGATACCCGGAACGTAAGTCAACCTTTGAATAAACAGACAAGCCTTGTAGTTGATCAAATAAGTCGTCGATTCTCGGTAGTGGGTAGCGGTTCTTGATGGTAAGTTTGTTCAACTCTCGGTAGTCGATACACAACCTGAATGTACCATCTTTCTTCTTGACAAACAAAACAGGAGCTCCCCACGGTGATGTGCTTGGTCGAATGAAACCACGCTCTAAAAGTTCTTGTAATTGGCTTTGTAGTTCTTTCATCTCGCTGGGTGCGAGTCTGTAAAGAGCACGAGCTATTGGTGCAGCTCCTGGTACAAGATCTATTTGAAATTCAACGGATCGATGTGGGGGTAATCCCGGTAATTCTTTCGGAAATACATCGGGAAATTCTTTTGCAATGGGAACATCATTGATGCTCTTTTCTTCAGTTTGTACTTTCTCGACGTGTGCTAGAACAGCATAGCAACCTTTTCTTATTAGTTTTTGTGCCTTCAAATTACTAATAAGATGTAGCTTCGTGTTGCCCTTTTCTCCGTACACCATTAAGGGTTTTCCTTTTTCTCGTATAATGCGAATTGCATTTTTGTAACAAACGATCTCCGCTTTCACTTCTTTCAACCAGTCCATACCGATTATCACATCAAAACTCCCTAACTCTACTGGTATCAAATCAATCTTAAATGTTTCGCTAACCAGTTTAATTTCTCGATTCCGACATATATTATCTGCTGAAATTAATTTACCATTTGCTAATTCGAGTAAAAATTTACTATCCAAAGGCGTCAATGGACAACTTAATTTAGCACAAAAATCTCTACTCATATAGCTTCTATCCGCACCCGAATCAAATAAAACGTAAGCAGATTTATTGTCAATAAGAAACGTACCCGTAACAAGCTCCGGGTCTTCCTGTGCCTCTGCGCATTAATATTGAAAACTCTTCCGCGGCCTTGTCCATTCGTGTTCTCCTGGTTCGGGCAATTTCTAATAATGTGGCCCGGTTTTCCACATTTATAACAAACTACATTGGCATAACTTGCTCCGACACTACTTGCTCCGCCATTACTCGTTCCGACACCATTTGTTCCTTTCGTTCTATTAACCCCTGGTCCGTAGACCTCACACTTCGCCGCGCTATGACCATTTCTTTTACACTTGTTGCAAAATTTGGTGCAGAACCCCGAGTGATTCTTTTCACACCTTTGGCATAGCTGCTTCTGATTGTTGTTGTTGTTGCGGTTATTATTGTTGTTGGGATGATTGTTGTAGTTGCTGTTGTTGTTGTTGTTGTTGTTGGGCCGTTTGTTGTAGTTGCGATTGATGTTGCGATTGTTGGGATAATTGTTGCGATTATTGTTGTAATTGTTGTTGTTGTTGTATTGGTGATTCTTATCACCGTTTTCCTCCCACTTTCTTTTGACTTGCTTCACATTGGCCTCTTCAACAGTCTGTTCTTTAATTCTTTCTTCAATCTGGTTCACGAGTTTATGAGCCATTCTACATGCCTGTTGTATGGAGGCGGGCTCGTGTGAACTTATATCTTCTTGGATTCTTTCCGGTAATCCTTTCACAAACGCGTCGATCTTCTCTTCCTCATCTTCGAATGCTCCCGGACACAATAGGCACAATTCTGTGAATCGTCTTTCGTACGTGGTAATATCAAATCCTTGGGTTCGTAACCCTCTAAGTTCTGTCTTGAGCTTATTGACCTCGGTTCTGGGACGGTACTTCTCGTTCATCAAGTGCTTGAATGCTGACCACGGTAGTGCGTAAGCATCATCTTGTCCCACTTGCTCTAGATAGGTATTCCACCATGTTAACGCAGAACCTGTGAAGGTATGCGTAGCGTACTTCACTTTGTCCTCTTCAGTACACTTACTTATGGCAAACACCGATTCGACCTTCTCGGTCCACCGTTTCAATCCGATCGGTCCTTCGGTTCCATCAAATTCCAAAGGTTTGCAGGCAGTGAATTCTTTGTAGGTGCATCCTACACGATTTCCTGTACTGCCAGATCCAAGGTTATTGTTGGTATGTAGCGCAGCCTGTACTGCGGCTATGTTTGAAGCTAGAAAAGTACGGAATTCCTCTTCATTCATATTCACGGTGTGTCGAGTAGTCGGTGCCATTTCCTTCAAAATAGTCAAATGGAACAAGTTAATCATACAGAATATTAAGAGTAGTTAATAGTATTTCGTAGCATAATATGAACTCATTTATAAAAGCTTTTTCTTCATATTAGCATTTTATAAGTTTAAATTCGGGTAGTACCTACCCGTTAAGTTCATACTTAGTAGCTAATATACAATTCAACTACTACAATTCTATATGAAAAACTGATTATAATAATATTTCGCGTTCAAACTTTTATACAATATTTTACAAACTTACAATACCGCTTATTTTACATAAAGCATGAAATATAGTACACAATAACTTTGATACAAGATAGTTGTGAAGATAATTCTAGCTAGTACACAAGTCGTTCAGCAAAGGCAATAAAGACACGTAATTCATACGTCCAGAAACAAGTCATGCATTCTGGTTTTACTAGGACTACTTCCCATCCTTGGTCTTGTGCAACATAACCGTTATGGCCTTTGATAAGACAGCGTGTTGTAACGTCGTCAAAGGGACGAGGGTTACGTAATGTCCAACAGTCCCGTAATAATCTAAAAACCTCATTTCTTACCCCAATTACTGACTCCGTCACTTGTGGAAACATTTTGTTTAATAGTTGTAGCCCGATGTTCTTATTCTCACTTTGGTGAGAAGCGAACATTACTAATCCGTAAGCATAACATGCTTCTTTATGTTGCATGTTAGCTGCTTTTTCTAAATCACGAAGTCCAATATTCGGATATATTGAGTCAAAATAATTTCTTAACCCGTTGCGTAAAATAGAATTTGGGTTCCCCGCAATATATGCGTCAAAGTAAACACATCGTAACTTATGGGTTTCCCAATGTGATATCCCCCATCTTTCAAAAGAAAGTCTCTTATAAACCAAGACATTCTTGGAACGTTCTTCGAATGTCTTACAAACTGATCTCGCCTTAAATAGTTGTGCCGAGGAATTCTGGCCGACTCTAGACAAGATTTCATCAATCATGTCTCCGGGTAGGTCTCTTAAAATATTGGGTTGTCTATCCATTTTGTGTTTTTAAACTGTAAAATAGACAAGAGTTAGATTCATAAAAAAAATACTTATTAATACAAGCAATTTTTACATATATCATAAAGCATAAGAACACTATATTACATATATTACACCACACGAATACAACTATCTTATTCTGACTCGCTCGTTTCTTCTTCTTCGGTTTTGGTTCGTTTTGCCAAGTTTCTAGGGATATATGATGTTCCCCTAATACGAGCCATCGTTGTCCACATTGGTTTAGAAAAACCTGGTGGTTTAGAGGTTCCCGGGTCATTGTTACAACTTAAGGACTTCGAGGGTTGACGATACATATAAAGTTCATCGGGGTTGGAATTAGATTTCTCTATTTTTATTCCCTTTCCCTTATTATTTTCTTTTGCCTTTTTAAATTCAGTTGGGGTAATTTCTATAACATCATTGGAATTCTCATCGGAATCCGATTCATCGGAGAATTGGTAATCCTCCCAATATTTTGCTTCCTTGGCGGAAACACCATTGACCATAATTAACCTTGGTCGGTTGGTTGAGGATTCTCTTTTACTTAACCATTTTATTATTTCCCCCACCGGTTCCGATTCTTCTTCCGGTTCCGATTCTTCTTCCGGTTCCGATTCTTCTTCCGGTTCCGACTCTTCTTCCGGTTCCTCTTCGGGAACTTGTGAATCAGTTCTTGAATCATTCCAATTTACATTTGACTCTTCATTATTATTAGGTGAGTCAATGGGACTTGTTCTAGAGGTAGACATCTATCACATAATATCAAACACGTTAAGAGATTAATATATCACATAATATTCATATGTTAAAAATATATAGTTTCCAACAAAAATGTTAAGCAATCATTTTTAAAGAAAACACGGTCGAAGTCCAGAATCACTAATGCATCCTAACAAACTCGATAAGACACACTAATGCAAATTTTCTGGTTCTCTAAGACCAACGCTCGGATACCAACTGAAATGTCCCGTTCTTATTGATTAAAAACGTTCCATATTAATTGATTTCGTTGCGAGGTTTTGACCTCTATATGAGACGTTTTTCAAAGACTGCATTCATTTTAAAACAAACCATAACCTTTATTTCATAGATAAAGGTTTTAAAAAGCTTTACGTAGATTATCAAATAATGATAATCTAAAATATCCTGTTTACACACGACCATTACATAATGGTTTACAATACAAATATGTTACAACAAAATAAGTTTCTTGAATGCAGTTTTTACACAATATCATACAAGCATGGACTCCAAATCTCGTCCTTATTTAAGTATGCTACAGCGGAAGCTCTTAATAATCACCTGAGAATAAACATGCTTAAAACGTCAACAAAAATGTTGGTGAGTTATAGGTTTAACCTATATATATCAAATCATAATAATAGACCACAAGATTTCATATTTCAATACACATCCCATACATAGAGATAAAAATCATTCATATGGTGAACACCTGGTAACCGACATTAACAAGATGCATATATAATAATATCCCCATCATTCCGGGACACCCTTCGGATATGATATAAATTTCGAAGTACTAAAGCATCCGGTACTTTGGATGGGGTTTGTTAAGCCCAATAGATCTATCTTTAGGATTCGCGTCAATTAGGGTGTCTGTTCCCTAATTCTTAGATTACCAGACTTAATAAAAAGGGGCATATTCGATTTCGATAATTCAACCATAGAATGTAGTTTCACGTACTTGTGTCTATTTTGTAAATCATTTATAAAACCTGCATGTATTCTCATCCCAAAAATATTAGATTTTAAAAGTGGGACTATAACTCACTTTCACAGATTTTTACTTCGTCGGGAAGTAAGACTTGGCCACTGGTTGATTCACGAACCTATAAAAATATATACATGTATATCAAAGTATGTTCAAAATATATTTACAACACTTTTAATATATTTTGATGTTTTAAGTTTATTAAGTCAGTTGTCCTCGTTAGTAACCTACAACTAGTTGTCCACAGTTAGATGTACAGAAATAAATCGATAAATATTATCTTGAATCAATCCACGACCCAGTGTATACGTATCTCAGTATTGATCACAACTCAAACTACATATATTTTGGAATCAACCTCAACCCTGTATAGCTAACTCCAACATTCACATATAGAGTGTCTATGGTTGTTCCGAAATATATATAGATGTGTCGACATGATAGGTCGAAACATTGTATACGTGTCTATGGTATCTCAAGATTACATAATATACAATACAAGTTGCTTAAGTTATGGTTGGAGTAGATTTGTTACCAATTTTCACGTAGCTAAAATGAGAAAAATTATCCAATCTTGTTTTACCCATAACTTCTTCATTTTAAATCCGTTTTGAGTGAATCAAATTGCTATGGTTTCATATTGAACTCTATTTTATGAATCTAAACAGAAAAAGTATAGGTTTATAGTCGGAAAAATAAGTTACAAGTTGTTTTTGTAAAGGTAGTCATTTCAGTCGAAAGAACGACGTCTAGATGATCATTTTAGAAAACATACTTCCACTTTGAGTTTAACCATAATTTTTGGATATAGTTTCATGTTCATAATAAAAATCATTTTCTCAGAATAACAACTTTTAAATCAAAGTTTATCATAGTTTTTAATTAACTAACCCAAAACAGCCCGCGGTGTTACTACGACGGCGTAAATCCGGTTTTACGGTGTTTTTCGTGTTTCCAGGTTTTAAATCATTAAGTTAGCATATCATATAGATATAGAACATGTGTTTAGTTGATTTTAAAATTCAAGTTAGAAGGATTAACTTTTTTTTGCGAACAAGTTTAGAATTAACTAAACTATGTTCTAGTGATTACAAGTTTAAACCTTCGAATAAGATAGCTTTATATGTATGAATTGAATGATGTTATGAACATCATTACTACCTTAAGTTCCTTGGATAAACCTACTGGAAAAGAGAAAAATGGATCTAGCTTCAACGGATCCTTGGATGGCTAGAAGTTCTTGAAGCAGAATCATGACACGAAAACAAGTTCAAGTAAGATCATCACTTGAAATAAGATTGTTATAGTTATAGAAATTGAACCAAAGTTTGAATATGATTATTACCTTGTATTAGAATGATAACCTACTGTAAGAAACAAAGATTTCTTGATGTTGGATGATCACCTTACAAGATTGGAAGTGAGCTAGCAAACTTGAAAGTATTCTTGATTTTATGTAACTAGAACTTGTAGAATATATGAAGAACACTTAGAACTTGAAGATAGAACTTGAGAGAGATCAATTAGATGAATAAAATTGAAGAATTAAACTGTTTGTAGGTGGTTTTGGTCGTTGGTGTATGGATTAGATATAAAGGATATGTAATTTTGTTTTCATGTAAATAAGTCATGAATGATTACTCATATTTTTGTAATTTTATGAGATATTTCATGCTAGTTGCCAAATGATGGTTCCCACATGTGTTAGGTGACTCACATGGGCTGCTAAGAGCTGATCATTGAAGTGTATATACCAATAGTACATACATCTAAAAGCTGTGTATTGTACGAGTACGAATACGGGTGCATACGTGTAGAATTATTGATGAAACTGAACGAGGATGTAATTGTAAGCATTTTTGTTAAGTAGAAGTATTTTGATAAGTGTCTTGAAGTCTTTCAAAAGTGTATGAATACATATTAAAACACTACATGTATATACATTTTAACTGAGTCGTTAAGTCATCGTTAGTCGTTACATGTAAATGTTGTTTTGAAACCTTTAGGTTAATGATCTTGTTGAATGTTGTTAACCCATTATTTATTATAACAAATGAGATGTTAAATTGTTATATTATCATGATATTATGATGTATAATATATCTCAGTATGATGTATATACAGTTAAATGTCGTTACAACGATAATCGTTACATATATGTCTCGTTTCGAAATCATTAAGTTAGTAGTCTTATTTTTACATATGTATTTCATTGTTAATACACTTAATAATATATTTACTTATAATTTAACATAATTAACCAAGTGTATCAATATCTTAATATGATTCATATGTACCTAGTAAGACGTTGTTATAACGATAATCGTTATATATATCGTTTTCGAGTTTCTTAAATTAATAGTCTCATTTTTATGTATATAACTCATTGTTAAAATACCTGATGAGATACATACTTATAATAAAAACATGTTAACTATATATATAACCATATATATGTCATCGTATAGTTTTTACAAGTTTTAACGTTCGTGAATCACCGGTCAACTTGGGTGGTCAATTGTCTATATGAAACATATTTCAATTAATCAAGTCTTAACAAGTTTGATTGCTTAACATGTTGGAAACATTTAATCATGTAAATATCAATCTCAATTAATATATATAAACATGGAAAAGTTCGGGTCACTACACACATCATCTAGTAGCTCAATATACCATACTAGCACCAAGAAACTCAAAAGAGATTTGAGTGATTCCTATTTATGGCATTGTCGCCTTGGTCACATAAATAAGAATCGAATGCATACACTTCAAAAGAATGGCCTTTTGAAATCAAATGAACTAGACTCGTTTGATGTATGTGAATCTTGTTTACAAGGCAAAATGACTAAAGCACCTTTCAAAGGGACCTACGAAAGGGCTAAGGACTTATTTGGATTAATACATTCGGATGTATGTGGACCCTTTAAGCCCACAACTAGGAATGTTGAAAGATACTTCGTTACTTTCATTGATGACTTCAGTCGTTTCGGATATGTCTACTTGTTAAGACATAAGGACGAAACTTTTGAAGCATTCAAAGAGTATCAAAACGAAGTACAAAATCAACTTAATAAGACAATCAAGGTACTTCGTACCGATAGAGGAGGTGAGTACCTAAGCGATGCTTTCCAAGATCATCTTAGAAGTTGTGGGATTATCTCGCAACTCACTCCTCCTGGAACACCCCAACTGAATGGAGTTTCCGAAAGGAGGAACCGAATCCTAATGGATATGGTTCGATCTATAATGGCTAGAAGCTCGGTACCTCTATCATTTTGGGGTTATTGTCTATGCTCCGCGGCTCGTATTTTAAATATGGCCCCAACCAAGAAAGTGGAACGAACACCTCAGGAGATATGGTTTGGAAAACCTCCATCTCTATCATACTTAAAGGTATGGGGATGTGAAGCTTACCCTAAGCGTTACGTCCCTAATAAGTTAAATGCTCGATCCACAAAGTGTATCTTCATAGGATATCCCAAGGATAATATGGGATATTATTTCTATGATCCCTCCGAACAGAATGTATTTGTTGCTCAGAAGGCTGAATTCCTTGAAACTAAGTTCTTGATGGAAGGTGATAGTGAAAGGAAGATAGATCTTGAGGAGGTTCAAGATCAAGTAGATGATACACAATTGGTTGATACTAGCACTCAACATGAAAATGTTGAGAATGATCAAATGGATGATCAAAATACATAAGACGTTCGCAGATCTGGTAGAATTAGTAATCCTCCTGAGAGATATGGGTTTCTCATGGATGGTTGCTATGTGGTTGATTTGGATGAACCAGCAAACTACCAAGATGCTTTATCAAGGATTGATAAGGATAAATGGCAGGAAGCCATGAACGCTGAGATGCAATCCATGTATGACAACCAAGTTTGGGAACTTGTTGCACAACCTGTTGGCTCTAGGGTAGTTGATTGTAAATGGCTTTTCAAAATGAAAACCGACATACATGGAAACTTGGATGCATATAAAGCTAGACTTGTAGCAAAAGGTTTCACTCAAACTCAAGGGGTTGACTATGATGAAACTTTTTCGCCTGTGGCAATGCTAAAGTCTATTAGGATATTATTTGCCATTGCTGCTCATTATGATTATGAAATATGGCAAATGGATGTCAATACCGCTTTCCTAAATGGATATCTTGTGGAAGATTTCTATATGGTTCAGCCTGAAGGTTTTGTTGATCCGAAATATCCTAAAAAGGTATGCAAGTTAAAGAAGTCAATCTACGGATTGAAACAAGCATCTAGAATGTGGAATCATCGTTTTAATGAGGAGGCCGAGAAATTTGGCTTCATCAAAAATGGTGATGAAGCTTGTGTATACAAGAAAGCTAGTGGGAGCACTATCATGTTCCGTGTACTATATGTGGATGATATATTGTTATTTGGAAATGATATTCCGGCAATGCAAGGAGTTAAAACTTGGCTAAGTAAATGCTTCTCCATTAAGGATCTTGGAGAAGCACAATACGTTTTGGGGATTGGGATCTACAGGAATAGATCCAAGAAACTGATAGGTTTGAATCAAAGTGCATACATTGAAAAGGTCTTAAAAAGGTTCAAGATGGAGAACTCTAAGAGTGGTTTGGTACCTATTCAAAGAGGAACGCCTCTCAGTTCATCTCAGTGCCCTACCACGAAAGATGAACAAGAGAGAATGAAGAGAGTCCCTTATGCATCTGCTATTGGGTCAATCATGTATGCAATGATATGCACTAGACCGAATGTGTCATGCGCCCTAAGCTTGATAAGTAGATACCAGAATAACCCAGGAAACAGTCATTGGATTGCGGTTAAAAGTATATTGAAATACCTTAGGAGGACTAAGGATATGTTTCTAATATATGGATCTGGTGAGGAGGAACTTGCTGTAAAGGGTTACGTGGACGCCAGTTTCCAAACTGATCGAGATGATTCTCGATCACAATACGGTTATGTCTTCACGTTAAATGGAGGTGCGGTCTCTTGGAAGAGTTCAAAACAGGATGTTGTTGCATTATCCACTACAGAGTCGGAGTACATCGCCGCATCATTGGCAGCTCAGGAAGCTGCATGGATGAAGAAATTCAACGACGACCTAGGAGTAGTCCCTTCCATTCAGGACCCTCTTGAGATCTTTTGTGACAACGAGGGTGCGATTGCTCAAATCAAAGAACCTCGTGCTCACCAAAAGACCCGTCACATTGAGCGGAGATTCAACTACATAAGGGATGAAGTTGAAAAGGGAAAGATATGTATTCGCAAAGTTCACACAGATCTTAATATAGCGGATCCTCTCACGAAGCTCTTACATGGATCAAAACATACAGGACATGTGTGTGCATTAGGGCTTCGATATTCTAGTGATTGGTCATGATCTGTTTTAAGTATTGTAACGGAACGAAATTTGTTCAAACTCATTAATATAATTATGGTATTAATCTATTTTGAGTCATGTTCCTATTTTGCATATTTTATCCATGAATAAGTAATTATTCTAAAATTCCATAGTCGATCACATATGTGGGAATAAGTGTGAGGTTTAGACTATTATGAACTTGGATTGGTAAACATTCACGGTATGAATGTGGGGCTAGGTTGCAATCAAGGTTCATAGATATTTGTGGGATACAAATATTGGAAGACCCGCCCTCAAGATTTACTAAATGGAGCCTTTGTGGTTGATCACATGTAGTCTTGAGTAAAGGCGAATATCATTGTATCCTCTGACCTGAGATACATATTGGGTTTGGATATTTACCAAGTATCGTGCCTTGATTCTTTCCTTTGCTATTCTGAAATATGGTAGTTCACAAGGAAAAGCTCAGGTATAATGCAAGGTATATATTTTGGACGTATGTAGTCAAGATGGAATTTGTCCCTCTTATTCGTTAAGAGTCAGATGTCTAAGGCCTGATAAAGTTAAATCTAGAAGAGAGTGATCACTCTGTGTCTCTTGGATTTAACATGACATCCAGGACGAAAGGATATAATGAAAAGATTCACCTATTCATATTCGAGATGGGAACTCGAAAGGAATGATGTTATTGAATGGCACAAAGTCATAACATATTGGGGGTGATAGACGGTCGTTAGGTGGTATCCATCAATTGCATTAATTTCTTATGTCTCTCATGCAAGTGGGAGATTGAAGGTATTTCGTATGCCCGAGAGACATATTAAATTAATGTGGCTAATATGTTTTGATCCAAGTCGGGTCATACCCAATAACAAGCTTACCGACACCTTATTCGTATTTGATCTTAACGATTGGATCATTGATTAAATACGCGACACTTGAATTTTAAGGAAAAGGTTTCTTAAATAATATTACTTGATATGTTTATATAAGTTATGGAACAACTTATATAACAAGGATTTAATTATTTATAGGTTAAATAATTAATTAAGTTATGATACATTTTATAAAATTAGTTTTATAAAATATACATAACAAATAATATATATATATACAAGTTTATAAAATGTATTTTATGAAATCAAGTTTTATAAAAACTGATTTTATAAAATCAGTTTTTTTATAAAAGTATATTATATTATAGCAATGTGAGTGGCATGGGAGTTAGAATAAACATGCATTTGTTTAATACTTGCTACCCATGCTTAACTAAGACCAAGGGGACTTAGTATTCCACACACACATGCATTAAAACATATCAAAAGAGAGCTAAAAACAAAACAGAATCTGCTCAAAACTGAGCTGAAGGCCGTGGCCTTTTATTATCAAAAGGGTTTTCTAAATTTGGTTTTTACAAGATCATTTCTAGTGTCATTTAAATCCTAACTAATTACAAAGGTGTTGGGGTTATTGCTTGTGGGTATTACTTGCTTGAGGCTTCAAGTTAGAAGCTCTATAGTTCATCATCTTCATCATCATCTTGCAACTTGGAAACAACCCTCAACTACCTTGAGGAGGTATATATATATCTTCTCCTCTTGTTCTTATATGTAAGTGTATATTCTAGACTTGATATTAACAGGGAATTTAACTTAATGGCTAAACATATAACATGAATTTATCATTTTTCTTCCGCTTGTAATTATGTTAACTATAAGAACATGTTTTATGAACTTGTTAAATTCCATCATATAGATCCCAAATTAGTTTAGAAGGAGGTTTGTTGAATTCGGGCAGCGCTATTTTACCTTTCAAACAACAAAGTGAGAATGCCTGGGAGAAACCGTATTTTTTCCTACTTTCATCTCTTTATGCCATAATTTAGCACCACCAGCAGAACATATATAAGTAAGATTGTCGTAATCAACATAGTCTG
The DNA here is from genome assembly GCF_046630445.1 of Rutidosis leptorrhynchoides. NCBI lineage: Eukaryota > Viridiplantae > Streptophyta > Magnoliopsida > Asterales > Asteraceae > Rutidosis > Rutidosis leptorrhynchoides. Next base: position 327,434,798 of record NC_092335.1, read on the forward strand.
CCAAAAATAACAATTTATTGGTTTAATTTATAAAATATAACATAGCTTAACAAATTAAAAAAAGTTACAAGAACAACCCTTTGATGTTCCTTTGAATGATTTATATTGAAGATCATCAGTGTTTGCTTCGTCAAGGTCAAAAGGTATCGGTGTAATATTTTCCTTCCAATGCTTGTTGTTTTGATTCCGCTTTGACCGTACTTTAAAAAATGCCGACTTAAAAAAGTAAGTATGTAGATTTTAAAAGATAAAACAGGTTTGAATATTATATATGTCATAAATAATTACCTTTAGATGCACTGTATGATGAAGTGTAACATTTGTCAATATTATTAAGTGATTCCTTTGATATTCTAAGAGATAGTGTTAACGGTGTCGGAGTTGCAATGTTATATGAACATTCAACCGTTGTATTTGTCGTATGTTGAAAAATGTTTCTTTCATCATACTTGATGTATATTGGGTTATAGATGAAGTCACCACTTTTGATCGAGTTGTGTTGGTTATATCTGAATAACCAATGTATAAGAATTGAATTTAGAAATTTCGAATAAATATTATTTTTCATATATACACCATAGATTACAAAACTTTTGTTGTAATAATATGAAGCACCTGTTAGAATTGAACACGATGGCAAGGATAGTTGTCCAATTGCTGCTGTTGTACTTTGTTTTTTGTGTTTCATCATAATGTTACCAACGATTGTCTTTGCCGTGGAAGAAATTTCTAAAAATAATAGACATGTATTAGTATTTAAATTTGATGTATAGTGAATATGGCTGAATGCTAAATCTCAGAATATATGCCAAGAGTAACTTTCTATAAAATTCAGATTAATAAAAAGAGTAAGTAGTACCTGGATTTGATGCGTTAACATCAAAGGAATTCTTCATCCTTGTAGGTTGTTTTCGTTTATTTGTAACTGGTTTCGAAAGATTTGTCTCATTTTTATTTGATTTATTTAAACGTGAAAGTCTTCTGAAGTTATTATTCATGACAATACAGTTTGACCAAAATTATCTGTTAACTTAGGTTTTTGAAGATAATGAAGGATTATGTTTGTTATGATGCAGAATTTCAAATTTTGAATTTGAAAATGAGATTATGGTTATTGACTAAACACCAACGGATAAAGAAATATTTTGTGTTGTACTTGACTTTATTGGTAACATGAACTAACATCCATAATGTGTAGGGATTAGAATATGGTATATTTAGTTTGAAAGTAATCACAATTTCTAATAAAGTGATAACTATTTTTATTAGTGTTTAGTAGTTTATTATACAATACTTAACTCAATTGGTTAGTAACTATAGTGCTGTTAGTAATACAGTTATTGAAAAGACAAAAAATTAAGAAGAAGAAATGTGCCAACACTGATATCATAATATAAAGAGGCATTTATATTAATATTACAGGAGTAATTTGCATAGTTGTTTCAAATTTTTTTTCCCATAATACTAACATAAATGTAATTATAGGGAAAAAACAAATCTAATTAAAACCATATTGATTTACAAAAAGGTTCAACTCATAAGCCCAAAAGCACGACATGCATTCTGGTTTCTTTAGTTCAAACTGAATTCTTCTTGGTAAATAACCATTGTGACTGGATATAGGGCACCTTGTTTCCACGTCAGCAAAAGGATGGCGGTTCATTCTCTAGGTTTGATGTATGAGGTCATAAACCTTTGTTCTCACAGCAACCACATAATCTGGTATCGGTGGGAATGTCTGATTAAGAATTTTTAAATCGATTTCCTTTTCATTTACATCATGAGAAGTAAACATAACCAAATCATAAATATAAACAGCCTCTACTAATTGGCAGTTTGATGCATGTTTTAAATAACGGAGGCCATCTTGGGTGTATTTTCCATCAAAATAAAATAACAAACCCCTGCGAAAAATCGCATTAGGGTTTTTATTTACCAAACAACGATGGTAAAGATAAATCATTTAAGGGATACCCCAAGACCCTACAGGTAAACGATCAAAGGAAAGCCTTTGATAAACCAATGGATGCTGAGCTTGCTTATAAAAGGCTTTGCAAACCAATCGAGCAACACCCAACTGAGTCGAAGAATTTTGTCTGGCTCTTGATAATATTTCACCAAGAAAATCAACAGGAAGAAGATCGACAATATTGTTGATCTTATTCATTTTAATTTTTTTCATTATTTTTTAAAAGATATAAAATCTGGAAAATAAAGTTGAATTTTTATTTGAATGGTGTGTACTTGAGACCTTGACCTTCTGTAGTAGCAGAAAGTAATATCAGAATGATGATATTTTAGCCGCCTGAAAAGTAAGCCTTGAAAGTTGTTTTTTGGGGTTAATGATGCGACGTGGTATGGGAACACGTGTGCAGTTAAATGATGATATGGTTACTTTCTCAAACATCTTTCAAATACTTTTATAAAAAAAGCTCAATATGAAAAGTATATTTGTAATTTTATTTTTTTATTTGAAAAGCAAACATTTTTTACATAAGTTTTTAGTTTTGTTTTAAAATTAAATAAAAAAGGAAATTCGAATATTTAACACTTTTAGAAAAGAGTCAACTCAACATAGGTGGAGAAATGGATTGTAGAATATTCTTTTAAATTACATATATTTGTTGTATTATTTACAAAAAGTATTAAATTTTTATTTTAAATAGATATCTTTGTGTAAAGTAGACAAATGATAGTTATTGTAGAACATGAAAGTAGTTGAAACTGATGCAAGTTTTAGTTTGAAAATGATGGGTTTAAAGTAGTTTTTGGGCTAATAAATTGACATGGTATGTCAACACTTGTCCAATGGTATGATGATAAAATTAAAAAAAAATATAGTTATAAAATATCATATAATCATTTTATATGAAGAGACATTTTAGGAATTAAGGGTCAAAAAAGGTCCAATTTTCTAAACATATTATATATTTCATTATTTAACAATTAATTGTTTTAGATAGAACATTTAGACTAATATCAATTAAACATATTATAACAGTTAAATTGATACCAAACTTGAAGGAAAAATGAAACATTTATACTAATATCCTTCTGAAAATTTATAATAATAATAGATGAGTAATTTTGATACAAAATAACAAAAGATTTTTCACATAATAATAACATAAATTTAATTATACCTAAATCGATTTATAATCAAACCTAACTCATAAGCCCAAAAACACGACATACACTCTGGTATGGTGAGTTCAAAGCCACAAACATATGGGAAATAACCTACGTGACCGGATATAGGGCAAGTGGTTGCCAAGTCAGCAAAAGGATGGAGGTTCCTTGTGATAGCCCCGTCAATACACTTAACGGCTTCGTCACTTTGTCCAACAGCTTGATCGAACTTTAAATGAATTTAATAAACAACATTGCATTCTTTTATTCAAAAGTTTCTCAAAAAGGAAATTTACCAAAATATGTAGTTTAAAGAAAAACCCAACATATTAAATATCCAAAGTTGACATAAAACATAGCCAACCAAATACCCACAAGTTTAAATAACCAACAAGAATGCAAAGTTTTAGTATTCCATAAAATGTTTAACAAAATCTGCCTAAATGCATGCAGACACTTCTAACACAGCGGAAGCACCAAAAAATCAAGTACCTGTGAAAACATGCGAGTAAACTGTCAACAAAAATGTTGAGTGAATTATAGGTTTAAATAAATGTATAAACTTTAGACCACAAGATTTAAAATGTTAGAAAACACAAAACATTATTCCATTACCTATGAGCCACCTGGTAACCACTTAATCATTTATTTAACCTTGCCAAACACAATATAAATACGAAGTACTAATTGTCGGTCAGAATGAGCGGATGAATAAGGTTTAGAATTGTGGATAGAATATAATCGTGTCAAGCTACTCTGGAAATGAGAGAGAAAATGGTGTCTCGAATAGGTTCGCCGATAATTGTTTCAGGTTCTTCGCCAAGAGGTGAATTTGGTTGATGGAAAGGATCGCCTTCTTTGTGTCTCCATTGATTTAATAGACTACGAACCCATCAGATGAATTGGGGATGGCTGATTGGTTGTTTTCATTCTAGTGACACAGCTTTCGGAGTTTAGGTGAAACTCGATGTCGGAATAGCTGTCGGAATCCGAGGAATTCGAACTGGTTGAGGGATTCATCTCGTACGATCAGAATGAAGGATTTTCGATAAGAAATAGACTATAGGATGTAGATTAGTACCCTGCAATACATAATTTACATATGTATATTTAATACTAAAATCCCATAAGTTACGGAGGAATCTACGGAGGTTGTCAGGCAAAGTCTACAGTAACAGATACGCTAAGATATGAATTGTCAGATACGCTAAGATATGAATTATAAGATACGCTATGATATGAATTTTGTCTATACACTATTCATGCAGTCATTGCAGTAAGATGTGTCTAGACTAAGAATGATGAGCAGGTAATTTCCTAAGGATGATAAGCAGATGATTTTCGACTAGAAATGATAAGCAATACTTTTGACATGCAGACACGGTCGAAGTCCAGACTTACTAATGTATCTACACAACTATCAGTTAGACACACTAATGCATGACCTGGTTCGCTAAGACCACCGCTCTGATACCAACTGTGAAGACCCGTCCTAATCCATCCGGACGAAGTCATCAACCTTTGATTCCAGAGCGATGATCGACTCCAAGTATTGTCCTTAAAATGAGAAAAATGTACAGCGGAAGGTTTCTTTCACACCTGAGAATAAACATGCTTAAAAGTGTCAACCAAAAGGTTGGTGAGTTCATTAGTTTATCATAAATAATCATTTCCAACATTTTAATAGACCACAAGATTTCATATTTCCATTTCTCATAAACATACGTCCCATGCATAGAGACAAAAATATCATTCATATGAATTGAACACCTGGTAACCGACATTCACAATTTGTATATAAGAATATCCCCATCATTCCGGGATCCACCTTCGGACATGATATAAATTTCGAAGTACTAAAGCATCCGGTACTTTGGATGGGGCTTGTTGGGCCCGATAGATCTATCTTTAGAGTTCGCGTCAATTAGGGTGTCTGTTCCCTAATTTTTAGATTACCAGACTTAATAAAAAGGGCATATTCGATTTCGATAATTCTACCATAGAATGAAGTTTCGATTACTTGTGTCTATTTCGTAAAACATTTATAAAAGCGCATGCATTCTCAGTCCCAAAAATATATATTGCAAAAGCATTTAAAAAGGGGAGTAATGAAACTCACGCATATAAATATTGTAAAAAACAGTTAATAAAGCATTTGCATGTATTCTCAGCCCAAAAATGTAATGAGTAAAAAGGGAATAATGAAACTCACGCATATAAATATTGTAAAACAGTTAATAAATCATTTGCATGTATTCTCAGCCCAAAAACGTAAAGAGTAAAAAGGGCAAATGAAACTCACCATACTGTATTTCGTAGTAAAAATACATATAACATCATTGAACAAGTGTAAGGTTGGCCTCGAATTCACGAACCTATATCATTTGTGTATATATATTAATACGCATAATCGTAGTTGAATAAGTTTATATATGTAACCTATTAATGATATTATTTTTATATTAATAATATATTTATTTTTCATATATTCCTTTTATATAATAAAATTATTTGTTATGTTATATGTGTTAAATATATATATATATATATATATATATATATATATATATATATATATATATATATATATATATATATATATATATATATATATTTATGTATTTCATTTGTTTATCAAAACCGTAGTTCAAATTATACTAAGTTAATATTAGTAAAAATAATGATAATAATATTAATAATATACATATGTTAATAATAACTCTATTAGTGACAATAACAATAATATTAATAATAATACTTGTAAAAAATATCAATTTTACTGCTAATGATATTTATGATAGTGATTTTAGTAATTACATAATAATAATACTTGTGATAATATAAATAATAATACTTATATCAATCTTATTACTAATAATAATCTTAATAATAATACCTAATACTTAATAATAACAATCTACTTACTAATACTACTAATGGTAATACTATTATTAATGATAGTAACAAATAAGAAAAATGAACTTATCCCTAATAATAATAATAATGGTTTCAATGCTTATACTTATGATAATGATAATAATAATACTCTTAGTTTGATTACAATTATTGATATTCCTAAATATTAGGATTGTTAACGATTATCATTATCGTAGTAATAATAAAAAAAATGTTAATAATAATATTAGTTAGTTAATTATAATAATACTCATAACATTAATATTAGTTATAATCATTATTAACACAATAATAATAACAATAATAATAATAATAATATTAATAATAATAATAAATAATAAAAAGAAAACTACCTCAAAGGATAATTTCCTAAAATAACTGTCGTTGCCCAGATTTGAACTCGCGACCTCACGTTAACCCCCTAGCACTCTTAACCAATGAACCGTTCAAGTTTTTCTGGAATTAATAGAAACATAAATTTTATAACCCGTTTTCTTTTGAACCAATCTTCTTCTTCTTCTTTCTCAATTGAAACTGACCAGGGAAATTAATGAAAAACAGAATAATGAATTTTCAAATTTGTATTAGGAATCGAATTTGAAACATAAATCACCTGAGTAAATGTTTAATCGCTAGAAGAAAAGAAAAAAAATTCATATGTATATATATATGCCGGTAACAGATATTGTGAAGAACACACAGACCCAAAACTCGATTTCGAAATTCAGACTCTTTCAGAAGATAATTACAAAATGAAATGTATTCTAAATCCTTCCTATAATCTTTCTCAAACCTTGATTTCACTTAAATCATAACAACAAGTTCGAATTTTTATGAAGAACAGTTGTTGACTTTTTTTATTCAAAACTTTGACTCGTAAATCCTTGATCAATAAAATGAATTGGAAGTTGAAACTTTGTAGGAAGTTTGTTAAGATGATTCCTAACAAGACCTCATTAATAGATTTTGGAATAAATTTCGAATTCGAATAAGTTGAAAAAAAAATAATAAACGGGACAGAGGTACCTGATACAGTTTATATTTCTTTTTTTTTTTTTTTTTGGAAAGTAAAAATTGAGAGAGTTCATAACTGATAATGATAAGTTGAATATTTCGTTTAATAGCTTAGTTGATTAGTTACATAATGTATTGTGATTGTCATCACAGAATCATTTAGCAGAAAAAAATATAAAATAAATAAAGAAAAATAAAGGGAGACAATGACTCTCAACTGATTTTGGCATGGTTATAGGATTTGATTCGATTTGGAATTCATTTAAGGGATAGAAACAAGGATTCAGTATAGTTGGATGTTTACATGTAACAAACTGTACTAACTTCTTGATTTTTATATAGTTTATATAATTAATAAATATATTAGCAATAATAATTGTATTAATACTAATAATAAATAATAATGATGCTAATAATAATAAGGTGATAATAATAATATTATTTTTTTTTTACAAAATGTATTATTTCCTAATAATAATAATAGTTTACAATAATACTAATAATAGTAATGAAATTGATAATAATAATAATAACAATATTGCTAATACTAATAATTAATAATAATTATAATGATAATTATAAATATAACAATGATCATAATATTAATAATAAAATTAATGATTTTTAAGGATAATACTTGATAATACAAGTAATAACAAGTTTAATGTTTCAATTATATTTAATTATTATATATACATACATTTATATTTATTAATGTTTATATATACATATTTAGTTACAACAATTGTTCGTGAACCGTCGAGCATAGTAATAGGGTAATTGATTACATGAATATTAATCTCAAAGTTTTCGGGACTCAATATTACAGACTTTGCTTATCGTGTAAGAAATATATAAAGATTGAAGTTTACATTTGATCGGAAATTTCCGAGTCACTACAGTACCTACCCGTTAAAGAAATTTCGTCCCGAAATTTGAGTGTGGTCGTCATGGCTAACAATAAAAATGTTTTCATGAAGAATAAGAGTTGATAAATAGAGTTTTATTACTATTGAGTACTAAAGGTAAAATGATTCGATTATTCGAAGTGTACGAATGAAGCTATCGCAAGGGAGTGAAATGAATAAATGAAGTTTCGTTTTAACTTGTGACGTAGTCATGGTTGAATTTAGAAGATAAGGTGCGTCTTAAATTTTGACGTTGTCTTGGTTGAATTCCGGAATTCAAGGGATTTCAAAGAAAATCTTCGAAATCTAAAAGATATGATTCTTCGGTAAATGAGGAAATTAGGATCTCTTTAATTAAATGCGATGATCTGCCTTGATTGCTCTGTCTGATATTTCCACTATAAATTTATCTTTTCCATTCCATTAGTTTCCACCACTTCTATACCTTCTTTCTCAGTTCATATATCTAAAAGATTATAATAATGCTTAATCCGATTCTAATCCTTGTTCTTATTCTGACTATCGCAATGATCATTCTTCTTTTCCAACTCCCACCGGAAGAATCTGTTTATTTCTACTATGGTCTAGGGATTATTGTATTTATAATTCTCCCGTGTCTTTATATTGCTATACGCACTGATATCCACAGTTTGTAATTTCGGTGGTGTTGTTGGGCTTTATATTTTTCTTATATATCGGAGCTTCATGCTCTTGTTTTCTCTTCCCGACTTTAAATCAAGCGAATAATGGTCCAGAATTTGTAGATATAGAGTTCTAAATGATTATAATGTTCTAAGCAGGGTGGAACGTGATAGCACGATTTGATTTTCAAATTTATCAAAAATACAGATGATAGAACTATCAAGAATATATTCTTCTTGATATGTTCGGAGGTTATGTAGAATGAAAGAGTTATGTAACATGACACATGATGATGGTATAATCTACTGTGAACCATCATCAGGTTTCATTAGAAACTCAGCATGACTTACTGTAATATAATCACGTTGATCAAGTGTCATTATATTATACTAACTCATGCATCAGTTCCCAACACTACTTCCAAAAACATTCATATTTTAAGCTCGAAAGTTTACAGAATATAGAAACTAACAGTTTCTATATGATGTAACATTGATAGCACGAATAGATTATTGATTTCAGATAAGAATAATTATGAAAATATCTTCAGAAATATGGAGAATATTTATAATGAAAGATACGATGATATCTTGGAATTTCTAATATCGATGGATGATGAAGCAGATTTATCCGTAAGGGTTTAGATTCGGAAGCGAGGTATTCGCTAAATATTTCATCAGAAACGGAATCATTTGGATTCTTTGAAGTCAAACTTATTCTTTGTGATTTGTTCACGGCTTCCTTCATAGTTTCGCATAATCCGCTTTTTGATCCTAAATTTTCCATTGAATGTTTCCAACATAATGATACACAGGACGCACAAAGAGGTATATAATTTCGGACGAGAATATTTATGAAATTATCCTCAGAAATATCGAAGATATTGATGATGATATTTTGGAATTTCTAAGTTCGATGGTTGATGGAGAAAGATTTTTCGCAAGATTTTAACCTGACTTCGGAGCAAGATATTCTCTAAAGATTTCAACGGATCTAGATTTATCTGGGTTCTATGAATTTAGGGTATGTTACTTGTATTTCTCCTTGGTTTCCTTTACGGTTAGCTCAATCCGTTTTCCAGTTCCAACTTTTCTGAGCTTTTCCAACATACTAATCTTTATCATCAAACTTTCGATGATTATGGTCGTTTACGGTTATCTACAGTTTCTGCTGCTTCATTCAGATTTTTCAACATTCAGAGTATTGATTTGTGACTGAGTGTTTTTCAGAATTTCAGAATGAGAGATCATAATTCTAAGAGATAAATTTCATACATATAACTGTTGATGTAGATATGCTGTGAGTTTTTAAAGTACTGATTGCCGATTCCTCTACATTTACTGCTACCCTATCTGAATCATTTGTTATCGATCCGAGATGATTTCAAGAAAATTGTGTTTTTAGATGATTAAATGCTGACGGTAATATGGTGGAATATAAAAGGTTCCCGGTAACAATAAATGAACATACATATTAGTCAAGGTGATAATGAGGTTGTTTCGAACAAAAAGTCGAAGTTGATTTGCTGAAGCTGTGACAAAATTTGCTACTTTGAAAAGGGATCGCAAAGTTATTTTTGCTAAATAAATACCAAAGGATCTGACGCGGCTACGTGTTAAACTTTTACTCAGTTGCCGAGAGTTTCTCAGGTGCATAACTATATGCATAAATCTTTCCTTCCGTAGATGAAGTGTGGTTGATTCATCCTCTCGGTTGAGGTGTTTTCAAGAATCATGAAAGGTTTGAACGCAGAATGTAATCGTGAAGATACAAATGAGGTTTAAGATAAATTCAAGTGGTAACTTGAGGAAATATTTAACTGTAGAAGATGAAATTTATTTACAATCTTTTAAGTCGAAAAAGTGTTGTATTTAATATTTCCTACTATTTTAATAATTTTTAATTGTCCATAATAGTAGTCCAATATTCCAATAGTTCAATAGCTCCACCATAACTAGTATATTTTAAGGAAATAGTCATATAGTAACAGTTAGCTAGGAACAGTTAACATAGTTTTCAGGTTTTACGTAGTTAATTAATTGGTTACTAATAAATTTTATTTTGTTCATTATTTTCTTCATTATGCCACTTGTCAAATCTTGACTTGGGTTTGATCGGCAGAAACTCGTATGTGAAATTTAATTGGAATGAAAATGGTTATTCTTTGGTGAACAGATACGTATACCTGTGGAGTAAGTAGGATAGTAAATGACTGTTGAATCAGATTCGAAGAATGTACATTGTAACTTATTAATGTGAAATCTAAATATTCCTCGGGTATTACCTAACCGTTAAAGTATTTTCATCATTAATAGTTTGTACAAGAGAATTTTTAATTACAATCGTTATGAAAATATATATATACATATATATTTTCTTCAGATGTAATCATGGATTTAATGAATTAACATGATATTAAACTCATTAGATCTACGGTTAGAACTAGAGTACATAATCTCTAAAACATTAGAGATTATATATAATCGCCATGAAGGACGAAGATAATCGATGTAGAATGCTACGTAGACCGATGATTATACTCAAAGTACAGATGATGATATTGAAACATGGATTGTTGATGGTACTGGTGCTGTTATTGATTGTACTGTTGGTGCCGGTGATGTTGTTGAAGCTGGTACATTTTGCACCATATTCTCCGAATTGATTATTCGAGCGCGAAGTTCATTGACTTCTTCTATTATTCCGGGATAATTGTCGATCGGAATGAGCGGATGAATAAGGTTTAGAATTGTGGATAGAATATAATCGTGTCAAGCTACTCTAGAAATGAGAGAGAAAATGGTGTCTCGAATAGGTTCGCCGATAATTGTTTCAGGTTCTTCGCCAAGAGGTGAATTTGGTTGATGGAAAGGATCATCTTCTTCGTATCTCCATTGATTTAATAGACTACGAACCCATCAGATGAATTGGGGATGGCTGATTGGTTGTTTTCATTCTAGTGACACAGCTTTCGGAGTTTAGGTGAAACTCGATGTCGGAATAGCTATCGGAATCCGAGGAATTCGAACTGGTTGAGGGATTCATCTCGTACGATCAGAATGAAGGATTTTCGATAAGAAATAGACTATAGGATGTAGATTAGTACCCTGCAATACATAATTTACATATGTATATTTAATACTAAAATCCCATAAGTTACGGAGGAATCTACGGAGGTTGTCAGGCAAAGTCTACAGTAACAGATACGCTAAGATATGAATTGTCAGATACGCTAAGATATGAATTATAAGATACGCTATGATATGAATTTTGTCTATACACTATTCATGAAGTCATTGCAGTAAGATGTGTCTAGACTAAGAATGATGAGCAGGTAATTTCCTAAGGATGATAAGCAGATGATTTTCGACTAGAAATGATAAGCAATACTTTTGACATGCAGACACGGTCGAAGTCCAGACTTACTAATGTATCTACACAACTATCAGTTAGACACACTAATGCATGACCTGGTTCGCTAAGACCACCGCTCTGATACCAACTGTGAAGACCCGTCCTAATCCATCCGGACGAAGTCATCAACCTTTGATTCCAGAGCGATGATCGACTCCAAGTATTGTCCTTAAAATGAGAAAAATGTACAGCGGAAGGTTTCTTTCACACCTGAGAATAAACATGCTTAAAAGTGTCAACCAAAAGGTTGGTGAGTTCATTAGTTTATCATAAATAATCATTTCCAACATTTTAATAGACCACAAGATTTCATATTTCCATTTCTCATAAACATACGTCCCATGCATAGAGACAAAAATATCATTCATATGAATTGAACACCTGGTAACCGACATTCACAATTTGTATATAAGAATATCCCCATCATTCCGGGATCCTCCTTCGGACATGATATAAATTTCGAAGTACTAAAGCATCCGGTACTTTGGATGGGGCTTGTTGGGCCCGATAGATCTATCTTTAGAGTTCGGGTCAATTAGGGTGTATGTTCCCTAATTCTTAGATTACCAGACTTAATAAAAAGGGCATATTCGATTTCGATAATTCTACCATAGAATGTAGTTTCGATTACTTGTGTCTATTTCGTAAAATATTTATAAAAGCGCATGCATTCTCAGTCCCAAAAATATATATTGCAAAAGCATTTAAAAAGGGGAGTAATGAAACTCACGCATATAAATATTGTAAAACAGTTAATAAAGCATTTGCATGTATTCTCAGTCCAAAAATGTAATGAGTAAAAAGGGAATAATGAAACTCACGCATATAAATATTGTAAAACAGTTAATAAATCATTTGCATGTATTCTCAGCCCAAAAACGTAAAGAGTAAAAAGGGCAAATGAAACTCACCATACTGTATTTCGTAGTAAAAATACATATAACATCATTGAACAAGTGTAAGGTTGGCCTCGGATTCACGAACCTATATCATTTGTGTATATATATTAATACGCATAATCGTAGTTGAATAAGTTTATATATGTAACCTATTAATGATATTATTTTTATATTAATAATATATTTATTTTTCATATATTCCTTTTATATAATAAAATTATTTGTTATGTTATATGTGTTAAATATATATATATATATATTTATGTATTTCATTTGTTTATCAAAAGCGTAGTTCAAATTATACTAAGTTAATATTAGTAAAAATAATGATAATAACATTAATAATATACTTATGTTAATAATAACTCTATTAGTGACAATAACAATAATATTAATAATAATACTTGTAAAAAATATCAATTTTACTGCTAATGATATTTATGATAGTGATTTTAGTAATTACATAATAATAATACTTGTGATAATATAAATAATAATACTTATATCAATCTTATTACTAATAATAATCTTAATAATAATACCTAATACTTAATAATAACAATCTACTTACTAATACTACTAATGGTAATACTATTATTAATGATAGTAACAAATAAGAAAAATGAACTTATCCCTAATAATAATAATAATGGTTTCAATGCTTATACTTATGATAATGATAATAATAATACTCTTAGTTTGATTACAATTATTGATATTCCTAAATATTAGGATTGTTAACGATTATCATTATCGTAGTAATAATAAAAAAAAATGTTAATAATAATATTAGTTAGTTAATTATAATAATACTCATAACGTTAATATTAGTTATAATCATTATTAACACAATAATAATAACAATAATAATAATAATAATAATAATAATAATAATAATAATAATAATAATAAAAAATAATAAAAAGAAAACTACCTCAAAGGATAATTTCCTAAAATAACTGTCGTTGCCCAGATTCGAACTCGCGACCTCACGTTAACCCCTAGCACTCTTAACCAATGAACCGTTCAAGTTTTTCTGGAATTAATAGAAACATAAATTTTAAAACCCATTTTCTTTTGAACCAATCTTCTTCTTCTTCTTTCTCAATTGAAACTGACCAGGGAAATTAATGAAAAACAGAATAATGAATTTTCAAATTTGTATTAGGAATCGAATTTGAAACATAAATCACCTGAGTAAATGTTTAATCGCTAGAAGAAAAGAAAAAAAATTCATATGTATATATATATATATATGCCGGTAACAGATATTGTGAAGAACACACAGACCCAAAACCCGATTTCGAAATTCAGACTCTTTCAGAAGATAATTACAAAATGAAATGTATTCTAAATCCTTCCTATAATCTTTCTCAAACCTTGATTTCACTTAAATCATAACAACAAGTTCGAATTTTTATGAAGAACAGTTGTTGACTTTTTTTATTCAAAACTTTGACTCGTAAATCCTTGATCAATAAAATGAATTGGAAGTTGAAACTTTGCAGGAAGTTTGTTAAGATGATTCCTAACAAGACCTCATTAATAGATTTTGGAATAAATTTCGAATTCGAAAGTTGAAAAAAAAATTAATAAACGGGACAGAGGTACCTGATACAGTTTATATTTCTTTTTTTTCTTTTTTTGGAAAGTAAAAATTGAGAGAGTTCATAACTGATAATGATAAGGTGAATATTTCGTTTAATAGCTTAGTTGATTAGTTACATAATGTATTGTGATTGTCATCACAGAATCATTCAGCAGAAAAAAATATAAAATAAATAAAGAAAAATAAAGGGAGACAATGACTCTCAACTGATTTTGGCATGGTTATAGGATTTGATTCGATTTGGAATTCATTTATGGGATAGAAACAAGGATTCAGTATAGTTGGATGTTTACATGTAACAAACTGTACTAACTTCTTGATTTTTATATAGTTTATATAATTAATAAATATATTAGCAATAATAATTGTATTAATACTAATAATAAATAATAATGATGCTAATAATAATAAGGTGATAATAATAATATTATTATTATTTTTTTTACAAAATGTATTATTTCCTAATAATAATAATAATTTACAATAATACTAATAATAGTAATGAAATTGATAATAATAATAACAATATTGCTAATACTAATAAATAATAATAATTATAATGATAATTATAAATATAACAATGATCATAATATTAATAATAAAATTAATGATTTTTAAGGATAATACTTGATAATACAAGTAATAACAAGTTTAATGTTTCAATTATATTTAATTATTATATATACATACATTTATATTTATTAATGTTTATATATACATATTTAGTTACAAACAATTGTTCGTGAACCGTCGAGCATAGTAATAGGGTAATTGATTACATGAATATTAATCTCAAAGTTTTTGGGACTCAATATTACAGACTTTGCTTATCGTGTCGGAAATATATAAAGATTGAAGTTTACATTTGATCAGAAATTTTCGGGTCACTACATACCAGACCAGGGAATATTTTTGTTCAACTCATAATGAATAATTTAAATTTAATTGCCACTTGTGTCTAAACGTAAAACAAAACGCATGTAATCACATCCCAAAAATACTTTAAAAGTATGAAAAACGGGACTATAACTCACCTTAAAGCAAATGAAGTAACCACACAAAAAGCGAACAGCAAACGAAGTAAAGTGATCAAGAATGATCACAACGCCGACCTATAAATAAAGCAGGTCGACATAAATAACTAACTTAGATCAAGTCTTAGTATGATAGCTATAGTACTTGTTGCAAGTAAACATAGAACAACACACAACATGCTTCGGTTTGATCAGAACAGCGTAAGGACACATACTTTCTATTTTTAGAAAGTTTCTATTCTTAGAAGATTTCCATTTTTGGAAAGTTTCTATTTTAGGAAGTTTCTATTTTAGGAATGTTTCTATTTTAGGAAAGTTTCCATATTTAGAAAGTTGCTATTTTTGGAAAGTTATAAGTTACGAAAGTTTCCTTAATTAGAAAGTCAACAAAAGTCAATTGTAAGTCTAAGTCAACCGAAAGTTAACTCAGAAGTCAACCTTGGTCAAACATATTCAACATTGAAGTTTAAAATATAAGTTATATTAATAATATAAGTTATAATGTTATTTAAAGTCATATATGTATAATTATGTTATAACATAAGTTTAATTAGATTAAATGAATTATTAAAGTTAATCATAAGTTTAAATGATATAATTAATATAACATAAGTATTTAACTAATTAATTAAATATTAGTCATAACATAAGTATTATTAATTAATAATAAATTTTAATCATATCATATGTATTATTAATTAATAATGAATTATTAATCATATCATAAGTATTTAATTATAATTATTAAATCATAAGTATTTAATAATTAAATAATAACTAAGCCTTATAATAATTAAATAATTAATTAATCCTTATTATAAGTTTTATTATAATAATCTCATAACATAAGTTTAATACTTACAATAAGTATTTCTCATTAATAATAAAAGAATTATTAATCATAAGTTTAATTAAATGTTTAATTAAATCATAAGTAATTACTAAATGATATAATAAATATATATATCATACGTCTTAAATTAAAATAATTACTTTATATATCCTAAGTAATTTATTAATAATGAAAATCATTATTTTATATCATAAGAATTTATAACCATATGTGTTAATTAAAAGTTCATCGGGTCATAACTTGAGCCCCGGGAGTCGGTTTTCGGCGAGTCTTATATATATCTCCGCCTAACCAAACCAACAGACACATTAGTGCACTCAAGAACACCCCAAGAACAGCCACCAAGTCGTGACCATTAGCCATATATCAACTTGGAGCTTTAATCCGTTCAAAAATAAGTTTTAGTCATAACGGGTGATCCGTGGCTCGGATTTCGATGACCCGAACATGAATGTTCATCCAATCATCAATTCTAACACACTAGTACACCCTAGAGACTCTAAAAATGGTCACAAAGTCAGACTAAACCTGAAATAATTCATTTTTATATTTTGATTTCAAGAAAACACCATTTTAATCATATCTTAAGCTCCGGGAATCAAAATATCATGAATCCGGAGTCTAAAATTCATGTCTTGATGAGAGGAACACATCTAAAAACTTTAATTTAACATTTACATCAGTTAAGTTGACAGAAATGATCCAAAACACCGCTGTCCCAAATCAATCAAACCGAAAACATGAATTAACGAGTGATTCTACGCATACAAACAACAATACAACCACATACAATCATCATGCTATCATAATAACATATAAATTCAGAAAAATAAAAGAAAAATAAAAAATTTAGGGTTAGGGTTTATACCCTAATCAAGAATTGATTTATGTAGACGCGTAGAGAACGAGATGAGGAATCCGACTATGCAAACGATTTGATGATCCAAGCTTTATTTTGATGAAGGAAGATGATGATGGTGATGATGGTTGGCGACGACCAAGATGGGAGAAAAGAGGGAGAGAGCAAAATATTAGAAATTAGGTTTATGAAAATAAAATGTAGAGTAAAAATGAAAAGGAGAAAGGCACTCCCCCCCTCTAAGGGGTTCGGCCGATTGGCATGGGGGTGGGCCCCATAGTGGGCCAAAAATGTTAAATCCCATATGGCCCAAATGCTCGAACGAAACCCGAAACGCAAAAACGCGACTAAGCGATTATTTTTTAGAGAGATAACAAATACGCGACGAAAAATATATATAAACACTATATATAATCATATGATATTAAAATATCATATTTAAAATAATTTGGATTTAAAAATCCCAAAAGTTTGACCGTTGATTTGAAAATCGAAAAGATTCACCGGATAGAAATCCACGATTCGTATAAACGTACAATTTAAAATATGAATACAAATATTCATTTAACACATAATAATTAATATATTATTACTAATATAATAATATAGGTCATAGAAATGACGTGGCACGAATAAAAATTAACGGACGTTAAATAATAAATGGTAAAAGATAACGGAAAAAGTAGGGTCGTGACAGTACCTTCCCGTTACGGAAATTTCGTCCCGAAATTTAAGTAGGTGCAGGGGTTGACTCGTCATCTGGGAACAAATGCGGGTACCTCTACCTCATCTGATCTTCACGCTCCCAAGTGAACTCCGGACCGCGTCTGGCATTCCATCTAACTCGGACGATTGGAAATCTACTCTGCTTGAGTGTTTTAACCTCTCGATCCATGATTTCGATAGGTTCCTCAATAAAATGGAGTTGTTTATCAACATGAAGTTCGTCAAGAGGAATGGTCTCATCGGCCTCAGCCAATCACTTATTCAAATTCGACACATGAAAAACGTCATGAACAACACTGATTTCTTGTGGCAATTTCAAACGATAAGCCACGAGTCCAACTCTCTCGGTAATCTCAAATGGTCTAACAAAACGAGGATTCAACTTTCCCCTCTTACCAAAATGTACCACACCTTTCCAAGGTGATACCTTCAACATAACATGGTCACCAACTTGAAATTCTATATCTTTCCTTCTCTTATCAGCATAACTCTTTTGTCGACTTCTAGCGGTTCTCAATCTTTCCTTAATCTGTACGATCTTCTCGGTAGTCTCATGAATAATTTCTGGGCCTGTGAGCTGAGCATCCCTAACCTCATTCCAACAGATAGGAGACCTACACTTTCTACCATACAGAGCTTCAAACGGTGCGGCTTTAATACTTGCATGATAGCTGTTATTATAAGAAAATTCAGCCAGCGGCAAATATCTATCCCACCCATTACCAAAATCAATAACACACACACGTAACATGTCTTCTAACGTTTGAATGGTCCTTTCACTCTGACCATCTAACTGTGGATGATAATCAGTGCTCATATCCAATTTTATTCCCAAAGCTTCCTGTAAGTATTGCCAAAACCTCAATGTAAATCGACTGTCTCGGTCTGAAACAATAGATACAGGAACACCATGTCTAGAAACAATCTCCTTCAAATACAAACGAGTAAGCTTCTCCATCGAATCTGTTTCCTTAATCGCAAAGAAATGAGCTGACTTTGTGAGTCGGTAAACAATCACCCAAATGGTATCATAACCACCCACAACTCTCGGTAACTTCGAAATAAAATCCATTGTAATACTTTCCCACTTCCACTCGGGAATCTCAGGTTGCACCAAAAGTCCAGACGGTTTTTGATGCTCAGCTTGAACCTTAGCACAGGTCAAACACTTAGTCACATAAGTAGCCACATCAGTTTTCAAATTAGGCCACCAATACAGCTCCTTAAGATCATGATACATCTTTCCTGATCCAGGATGAATAGAGTACCTAGACTTATGAGCCTTATCTAAAAGAAGTTGTCGCAGATCACCAAATTTCGGAACCCAAAGGCGTCCCGCAAAGTACCTAGTACCATCGGTTCGTATCTCAAACTTCTTAGCCATGCCTCTGACTTTCTCGTTCACAAAATTTTCCTCCTTCAAGGTTTCTTGTTGTGCCTCAAGAATCTGCCTTGCGAGGTTTGTTCGAATTGTCATATTCAAGGCTCTAAACCTGCGAGGTTCAGCCCTCTCTTTATGACTTAACGCATCAACCACAACATTGGCCTTTTCTGGACGATATAAAAGTTCACAATCATAATCATTCAACGTCTCAACCCACCTACGCTATCTCATATTCAACTATTTCTGATCAAGGATATGTTGAAGACTTTTGTGATCAGTGTACAGTGTACTCTTGACCCCATAAAGATAATGTCTCCAAATCTTAAGCGCAAACATAACAGCTCTCAACTCTAAATCATGGGTTGTATAATTTTTCTCGTGAATCTTCAACTGACGTGACGCGTACGCAAAAACTTTCTTTCGTTGCATCAAAACACAACCAAATCCCTGACGCGAAGCATCACAATAAACAACAAAATCATCATCACCCTCAGGTAGTGACAATATCGGAGAGGTAGTCAACTTCTTCTAAAGGGTTTGAAAAGCAGCTTCTTGTTCATCCTTCCACTCATACTTTTTCTCCTTATGCATTAAAGCAGCTATACGAGAGAAATCTTGAATGAACCTTCTATAGTAACCTGCCAACCCTAGAAACTGACGAATCTAAGTAGGAATCTTCGGAATTTCATACTTCTCAATTGCCTCAATCTTGGCAGGATCTACCTGTATTCCCTGTTTACTAACAACATGTCCAAGGAATTGAACTTCTCTTAACCAGAAAACACACTTAGAGAACTTAGCGTACAACTCTTCTTTCCTCAACAAATCAAGCACCAACTTCAAATGCTCTTCGTGCTCTTCATCACTCTTGGAATAAATAAGGATGTTGTCGATGAAAACAATAACGAATTTGTCCAGATAGGGTCTACACACACGGTTCATGAGATCAATGAACACAGCAGGTACATTTGTCAATTCGAACGGCATAACAAGAAATTCGTAGTGACCATAACGGGTGCAAAAAGCGGTTTTCGGAACATCTGATTTTTTATCCCCCAATTGATGATAACCGAAATGAAAATTGATCTTAGAATAAACAGACGAACCTTGAAGCTGATCGAACAGATCATCAATTCTAGGAAGAGGGTAGCAGTTTTCAACAGTAAGCTTGTTTAATTCACGATAATCGATACACAAATGAAACGAACTATCTTTCTTCTTAACAACAGAATAGGAGCTCCCCAAGGGGATGAACTAGGACGAATAAAACTCTTGTCTAACAACTCACAGAGTTGACTCGACAATTCTTGAAGTTCGGAAGGCGCAAGTCGGTAAGGAGCACGTGCTACAGGAGCAGCACCGAGAACAAGATCGATTTGAAATTCTACCACGCGTTGCGGCGGAAGGCCAGGTAAATCTTCGGGAAATACCTCGGGAAAATCCCTAACAATATGAACATCACCAATGCTCTTCTCTTCTTTATCAGAATCAACAACATGAGCTAGAATAGCATGACAGCCTTTACGAAGATATTTATGAACTTTCAAACAGCTAACAAGATTCAATTGTCTGCATTTCTTATCCCCAAAAACCATCAGCGGCTCTCCAACCACATTAGTAATAGGAACAGCTTTCTCATAACACACGATTTCGATTCGCAGACAACCAATCCATACCAATAACAACGTCAAAACTTCCTAGGTCAATCGGTATTAAGTCTACCTCAAAATCCCTACCAGCCAGATTAATGTTACATTTACGATACACAGCCTTAGCAGTAAGCACTTTACCATTAGCTACCTCTACAACATAAGTTCTATCTAAAGGAGTTAACGGAGTTTTGATTTTCTGACTAAATTTACTCGACACAAAACTCAAATCAGCCCCTGAATCAAATAGTACATAAACTAATAAATCATTGACCGAGAACGTACCCGTAACAAGTTTTGGATCTTCCTCAACATCCGTGGCATTAATGTTGAACGCCCTTCCACGTGCATTCTCAGTAGTCTTTTTGTTAGGGCAGGCATCACGGAAATGCCCTGGCTTACCACAATCATAACAAACTTTCTGACCTCCACCATTTCTCGGCTTCCCATTACCATTACCTCCATTGTTACCAGCATTATTACCACCACTTGCAGCAGGAGTAGCAGTACCCGACATAACTACCGTACAATCTTTAGCATTGTGTCCCTGCTTGGAACACCTCTTACAAGTAACCGTACAATAACCATCATGAGCCTTACAACATCGCGGACAAACATGCTGATTTCGGTTATTAGAACCAGAAGTATCTTGTTTCTTCTACTGACTTTGGTTCTGGTTAGGGTTGTTATCCCACTTCCTTTTCCGATTATCAGCCTTTTTAACAACTTCCTCACTGGCATCGGTTACAGCTTTCTTACTTCTCCTCAAAATCTTATCATTAAGCTTGTGTGCCATAGACATAGCAGCTTCAATAGTCTGAGGCTCACTAGACTCAACCCCATGCTCAATCTATTCAGATAACCCATCAATATAAGCTTCAATCTTATGGTCCTCTTCAGCATAAGAATTTGGACACAACAACGTCAATTCAAAGAACCTTTGCTCATAGGCATCTAAATCGGTGCCCTTCATCTTTAAATTCTTAAGCTCAGTCTCCAACTTCTTAAGTTCACCCCTGGGACGATAACGGGTGATCATTCTCTCTTTAAAATCATTCCAAGACAAACCATAAGCAGCAACATTACCCAAACTGTTAACCAAATTGTTCCACAAGTTAAAGCATTGTCTTTGAGAGTGCAGCTGGTGAAACTAACCTTGTCCTCATCTCGGACTCTGCAAACCCGAATAATAGACTCAATCTTCTCAAACCAACGAGTAAGTCCAATGGGTCCTTCTGTGCCACTAAATTCTTGTGGATGACTTGCCATGAAAGTCTTGTGGGAGCATCCCACCTGATTATTGGCATTAACATTAGCATTAACTGCCATAGCAGCTGTGATTCCTTCAGAAATAAGGCGTTGCATGTGTAGTGACCCGAACTTTTCCATGTTTATATATATTAATTGAGATTGATATTTACATGATTAAATGTTTCCAACATGTTAAGCAATCAAACTTGTTAATACTTGATTAATTGAAATAGGTTTCATATAGACAATTGACCACCCAAGTTGACCGGTGATTCACGAACGTTAAAACTTGTAAAAACTATATGATGACATATATATGGTTATATATATAGTTAACATGATATTATGATATGTAAACATATCATTAAGTATATTAACAATGAACTACATATGTAAAAACAAGACTACTAACTTAATGATTTTGAAACGAGACATATATGTAACGATTATCGTTGTAACGACATTTAATGTATATATATCATATTAAGAGATATTCGTACATCATAATATCATGATAATATAATAATTTAAAATCTCTTTTGATATTATAAACATTGGGTTAACAACATTTAACAAGATCGTTAACCTAAAGGTTTCAAAACAACATTTACATGTAACGACTAACGATGACTTAACGACTCAGTTAAAATGTATATACATGTAGTGTTTTAATATGTATTCATACACTTTTTAAAGACTTCAAGACACTTATCAAAATACTTCTACTTAACAAAAATGCTTACAATTACATCCTCGTTCAGTTTCATCAACAATTCTACTCGTATGCACCCGTATTCGTACTCGTACAATACACAGCTTTTAGATGTATGTACTATTGGTATATACACTCCAATGATCAGCTCTTAGCAGCCCATGTGAGTCACCTAACACATGTGGGAACCATCATTTGGCAACTAGCATGAAATATCTCATAAAATTACAAAAATATGAGTAATCATTCATGACTTATTTACATGAAAACAAAATTACATATCCTTTATATCTAATCCATACACCAACGACCAAAAACACCTACAAACACTTTCATTCTTCAATTTTCTTCATCTAATTGATCTCTCTCAAGTTCTATCTTCAAGTTCTAAGTGTTCTTCATAAATTCCAAAAGTTCTAGTTTCATAAAATCAAGAATACTTTCAAGTTTGCTAGCTCACTTCCAATCTTGTAAGGTGATCATCCAACCTCAAGAAATCTTTATTTCTTACAGTAGGTTATCATTCTAATACAAGGTAATAATCATATTCAAACTTTGGTTCAATTTCTATAACTATAACAATCTTATTTCAAGTGATGATCTTACTTGAACTTGTTTTCGTGTCATGATTCTGCTTCAAGAACTTCGAGCCATCCAAGGATCCATTGAAGCTAGATCCATTTTTCTCTTTTCCAGTAGGTTTATCCAAGGAAATTAAGGTAGTAATGATGTTCATAACATCATTCGATTCATACATATAAAGCTATCTTATTCGAAGTTTTAAACTTGTAATCACTAGAACATAGTTTAGTTAATTCTAAACTTGTTCGCAAACAAAAGTTAATCCTTCTAACTTGACTTTTAAAATCAACTAAACACATGTTCTATATCTATATGATATGCTAACTTAATGATTTAAAACCTGGAAACACGAAAAACACCGTAAAACCGGATTTACGCCGTCGTAGTAACACCGCGGGCTGTTTTGGGTTAGTTAATTAAAAACTATGATAAACTTTGATTTAAAAGTTGTTATTCTGAGAAAATGATTTTTATTATGAACATGAAACTATATCCAAAAATTATGGTTAAACTCAAAGTGGAAGTATGTTTTCTAAAATGGTCATCTAGACGTCGTTCTTTCGACTGAAATGACTACCTTTACAAAAATGACTTGTAACTTATTTTTCCGACTATAAACCTATACTTTTCTGTTTAGATTCATAAAATAGAGTTCAATATGAAACCATAGCAATTTGATTCACTCAAAACGGATTTAAAATGAAGAAGTTGTGGGTAAAACAAGATTGGATAATTTTTCTCATTTTAGCTACGTGAAAATTGGTAACAAATCTATTCCAACCATAACTTAATCAACTTGTATTGTATATTATGTAATCTTGAGATACCATAGACACGTATACAATGTTTCGACCTATCATGTCGACACATCTATATATATTTCGGAACAGCCATAGACACTCTATATGTGAATGTTGGAGTTAGCTATACAGGGTTGAGGTTGATTCCAAAATATATATAGTTTGAGTTGTGATCAATACTGAGATACGTATACACTGGGTCGTGGATTGATTCAAGATAATATTTATCGATGTATTTCTGTACATCTAACTGTGGACAACTAGTTATAGGTTACTAACGAGGACAGCTGACTTAATAAACTTAAAACATCAAAATATATTAAAAGTGTTGTAAATATATTTTGAACATACTTTAATATATATGTATATATTGTTATAGGTTCGTGAATCAACAGTGGCCAAGTCTTACTTCCCGACGAAGTAAAAATCTGTGAAAGTGAGTTATAGTCCCACTTTTAAAATCTAATATTTTTGGGATGAGAATACATGCAGGTTTTATAAATGATTTACAAAATAGACACAAGTACGTGAAACTACATTCTATGGTTGAATTATCGAAATCGAATATGCCCCTTTTTATTAAGTCTGGTAATCTAAGAATTAGGGAACAGACACCCTAATTGACGCGAATCCTAAAGATAGATCTATTGGGCCCAACAAGCCCCATCCAAAGTACCGGATGCTTTAGTACTTCGAAATTTATATCATATCCGAAGGGTGTCCCGGAATGATGGGGATATTCTTATATATGCATCTTGTTAATGTCGGTTACCAGGTGTTAACCATATGAATGATTTTTATCTCTATGTATGGGATGTGTATTGAAATATGAAATCTTGTGGTCTATTGTTACGATTTGATATATATATAGGTTAAACCTATAACTCACCAACATTTTTGTTGACGTTTAAAGCATGTTTATTCTCAGGTGAATATTAAGAGCTTCCGCTGTTGCATACTAAAATAAGGACAAGATTTGGAGTCCATGTTTGTATGATATTGTGTAAAAACTGCATTCAAGAAACTGATTTCGATGTAACATATTTGTATTGTAAACCATTATGTAATGGTCGTGTGTAAACAGGATATTTTAGATTATCATTATTTGATAATCTACGTAAAGCTTTTTAAACCTTTATTTATGAAATAAAGGTTATAGTTTGTTTTAAAAATGAATGCAGTCTTTGAAAAACGTCTCATATAGAGGTCAAAACCTCGCAACGAAATCAATTAATATGGAACGTTTTTAATCAATAAGAACGGGACATTTCAGTTGGCATCAGAGCTGGTATAACGCCGTCCATGTGTGGCGGGTTAGTCGTAAAGGAGGTTCTCACAGTGTTACCCGTGACGAAGCATTGGCTCTTACTCCTTGCGATCCCTTACGAGGGTTGGCAGTAGCCGAGAGGCAGGCCCTAAAATCAGTATCTGAGGTACACTCAGTGGTCACCAGGCGGTTAGCTGGGAAGGCACTGGGTGGGACGGTGGTTGTCCCCAACTGTATTTCAGTTGGTATCCGAGCGTTGGTCTTAGAGAACCAGAATTTTGCATTAGTGTGTCTTATCGAGTTTGTTAGGATGCATTAGTGAGTCTGGACTTCGACCGTGTTTATTTGAAAAATGATTGCTTAACAAATTTTGTTGGAAACTATATATTTTTAACATGTGAATATTATGTGATATATTAATCTCTTAACGCGTTTGATATTATGTGATAGATGTCTACCTCTAGAACAAGTCCCATTGACTCACCTAATAATAATGAAGAGTCAAATGTAAATTGGAATGATTTGTGGACTGATTCACAAGTTCCCGAAGAGGAACCGGAAGAAGAGTCGGAACCGGAAGAAGAATCGGAACCGGAAGAAGAATCGGAACCGGATGAAGAAATAGAACCGGTGGGGGAAATAATAAAACGGTTAAGTAAAAGAAAATCCTCAACCAACCGACCAAGGTTAATTATGGTCAATGGTGTTTCCGCCAAGGAAGCAAAATATTGGGAGGATTACCAATTCTCCGATGAATCGGATTCCGACGAGAATTCCGATGATGTTATAGAAATTACCCCAACTGAATTTAAAAAGACAAAAGAAAATAATAAGGGAAAGGGCATAAAAATAGAGAAGTCTAATTCCAACCCCGATGAACTTTATATGTATCGTCAACCCCCGAAGTCCTTAAGTTGTAACAATGACCCGGGAACCTCTAAACCACCAGGTTTTTCTAAACCAATGTGGAAAATTACGGCTCATATTAGGGGAACATCATATATCCCTAGAAACTTGGCAAAACGAACCAAAACCGAAGAAGAAGAAACGAGCGAGTCGGAATAAGATAGTTGTATTCGTGTGGTGTAATATATGTAATATAGTGTTCTTATGCTTTATGATATATGTAAAAATTGCTTGTATTAATAAGTATTTTTTTTATGAATCTAACTCTTGTCTATTTTACAGTTTAAAAACACAAAATGGATAGACAACCCAATATTTTAAGAGACCTACCCGGAGACATGATTGATGAAATCTTGTCTAGAGTCGGCCAGAATTCTTCGGCACAACTATTTAAGGCGAGATCAGTTTGTAAGACATTCGAAGAACGTTCCAAGAATGTCTTGGTTTATAAGAGACTTTCGTTTGAAAGATGGGGGATATCACATTGGGAAACCCATAAGTTACGATGTGTTTACTTTGACGCATATATTGCGGGGAACCCAAATGCTATTTTACGCAACGGGTTAAGAAATTATTTTGACTCAATATATCCGAATATTGGACTTCGTGATTTAGAAAAAGCGGCTAACATGCAACATAAAGAAGCATGTTATGCTTACGGATTAGTAATGTTCGCTTCTCACCAAAGTGAGAACAAGAACATCGGGCTACAACTATTAAACAAAACGTTTCCACAAGTGACGGAGTCGGTAATTGGGGTAAGAAATGAGGTTTTTAGATTATTACGGGACTGTTGGACATTACGTAACCCTCGTCCCTTTGATGACGTTACAACACGCTGTCTTATCAACGGCCATAACGGTTATGTTGCACAAGACCAAGGATGGGAAGTAGTCTTAGTAAAACCAGAATGCATGACTTGTTTCTGGACGTATGAATTACGTGTCTTTATTGCCTTTGCTGAACGACTTGTGTACTAGCTAGAATTGTCTTCACAACTATCTTGTATCAAAGTTATTGTGTGCTATATTTCATGCTTTATGTAAAATAAGCGGTATTGTAAGTTTGTAAAATATTGTATAAAAGTTTGAACGCGAAATATTATTATAATCAGTTTTTCATATAGAATTGTAGTAGTTGAATTGTATATTAGCTACTAAGTATGAACTTAACGGGTAGGTACTACCCGAATTTAAACTTATAAAACGCTAATATGAAGAAAAAGCTTTTATAAATGAGTTCATATTATGCTACGAAATACTATTAACTACTCTTAATATTCTGTATGATTAACTTGTTCCATTTGACTATTTTGAAGGAAATGGCACCGACTACTCGACACACCGTGAATATGAATGAA
Source organism: Rutidosis leptorrhynchoides (assembly GCF_046630445.1). Classification (NCBI taxonomy): domain Eukaryota; kingdom Viridiplantae; phylum Streptophyta; class Magnoliopsida; order Asterales; family Asteraceae; genus Rutidosis; species Rutidosis leptorrhynchoides. Next base: position 327,462,712 of record NC_092335.1, read on the forward strand.
GAGGAATTCCGTACTTTTCTAGCTTCAAACATAGCCGCAGTACAGGCTGCGCTACATACCAACAATAACCTTGGATCTAGCAGTACAGGAAATCGTGTAGGATGCACCTACAAAGAATTCACTGCCTGCAAACCTTTGGAATTTGATGGAACCGAAGGACCGATCGGATTGAAACGGTGGACCGAGAAGGTCGAATCGGTGTTTGCCATAAGTAAGTGTACTGAAGAGGACAAAGTAAAGTACGCTACGCATACCTTCACAGGTTCTGCGTTAACATGGTGGAATACCTATCTAGAGCAAGTGGGACAAGACGATGCGTACGCACTACCGTGGTCAGCATTCAAGCACTTGATGAACGAGAAGTACCGTCCCAGAACCGAGGTCAATAAGCTCAAGACAGAACTTAGAGGGTTACGAACCCAAGGATTTGATATTACCACGTACGAAAGACGATTCACAGAATTGTGCCTATTGTGTCCGGGAGCATTCGAAGATGAGGAAGAGAAGATCGACGCATTTGTGAAAGGATTACCGGAAAGAATCCAAGAAGATATAAGTTCACACGAGCCCGCCTCCATACAACAGGCATGTAGAATGGCTCACAAACTCGTGAACCAAATTGATGAAAGAATTAAAGAACAGACTGCTGAAGAGGCCAATGTGAAGCAAGTCAAAAGAAAGTGGGAGGAAAACGGTGATAAGAATCACCAATACAACAACAACAACAATTACAACAATAATCGCAACAATTATCCCAACAATCGTAACATCAATCGCAACTACAACAAACGGCCCAACAACAACAACAACAATAACAACAGCAACTACAACAATCATCCCAACAACAATAATAACCGCAACAACAACAACAATCAGAAGCAGCTATGCCAAAGGTGTGAAAAGAATCACTCGGGGTTCTGCACCAAATTTTGCAACAAGTGTAAAAGAAATGGTCATAGCGCGGCGAAGTGTGAGGTCTACGGACCAGGGGTTAATAGAACGAAAGGAACAAATGGTGTCGGAACGAGTAATGGCGGAGCAAGTAGTGTCGGAGCAAGTTATGCCAATGTAGTTTGTTATAAATGTGGAAAACCAGGCCACATTATTAGAAATTTCCCGAACCAGGAGAACACGAATGGACAAGGCCGTGGAAGAGTTTTCAATATTAATGCGGTAGAGGTACAGGAAGACCCGGAGCTTGTTACGGGTACGTTTCTTATTGACAATAAATCTGCTTACGTTTTATTTGATTCGGGTGCGGATAGAAGCTATATGAGTAGAGATTTTTGTGCTAAATTAAGTTGTCCATTGACGCCTTTGGATAGTAAATTTTTACTCGAATTAGCAAATGGTAAATTAATTTCAGCAGATAATATATGTCGAAATCGAGAAATTAAACTGGTTAGCGAAACATTTAAAATTGATTTGATACCAGTAGAGTTAGGGAGTTTTGATGTGATAATCGGTATGGACTGGTTGAAAGAAGTGAAAGCGGAGATCGTTTGTTACAAAAATGCAATTCGCATTATACGAGAAAAAGGAAAACCCTTAATGGTGTACGGAGAAAAGGGCAACACGAAGCTACATCTTATTAGTAATTTGAAGGCACAAAAACTAATAAGAAAAGGTTGCTATGCTGTTCTAGCACACGTCGAGAAAGTACAAACTGAAGAAAAGAGCATCAATGATGTTCCCATTGCAAAAGAATTTCCCGATGTATTTCCGAAAGAATTACCGGGATTACCCCCACATCGATCCGTTGAATTTCAAATAGATCTTGTACCAGGAGCTGTACCAATAGCTCGTGCTCCTTACAGACTCGCACCCAGCGAGATGAAAGAACTACAAAGCCAATTACAAGAACTTTTAGAGCGTGGTTTCATTCGACCAAGCACATCACCGTGGGGAGCTCCTGTTTTGTTTGTCAAGAAGAAAGATGGTACATTCAGGTTGTGTATCGACTACCGAGAGTTGAACAAACTTACCATCAAGAACCGCTACCCACTACCGAGAATCGACGACTTATTTGATCAACTACAAGGCTCGTCTGTTTATTCAAAGATTGACTTACGTTCCGGGTATCATCAAATGCGGGTGAAAGAAGATGATATTCCAAAGACTGCTTTCAGAACACGTTACGGTCATTACGAGTTTATGGTCATGCCGTTTGGTTTAACTAATGCACCAGCTGTGTTCATGGACCTTATGAACCGAGTGTGTGGACCATACCTTGACAAGTTTGTCATTGTTTTCATTGATGACATACTTATTTACTCAAAGAATGACCAAGAACACGGTGAACATTTGAGAAAGGTGTTAGAAGTATTGAGGAAGGAAGAATTGTACGCAAAGTTTTCAAAGTGTGCATTTTGGTTGGAAGAAGTTCAATTCCTCGGTCACATAGTGAACAAAGAAGGTATTAAGGTGGATCCGGCAAAGATAGAAACTGTTGAAAAGTGGGAAACCCCGAAAACTCCGAAACACATACGCCAGTTTTTAGGACTAGCTGGTTACTACAGAAGGTTCATCCAAGACTTTTCCAGAATAGCAAAACCCTTGACTGCATTAACGCATAAAGGGAAGAAATTTGAATGGAATGATGAACAAGAGAAAGCGTTTCATTTATTGAAGAAAAAGCTAACTACGGCACCTATATTGTCATTGCCTGAAGGGAATGATGATTTTGTGATTTATTGTGATGCATCAAAGCAAGGTCTCGGTTGTGTATTAATGCAACGAACGAAGGTGATTGCTTATGCGTCTAGACAATTGAAGATTCACGAACAAAATTATACGACGCATGATTTGGAATTAGGCGCGGTTGTTTTTGCATTAAAGACTTGGAGGCACTACTTATATGGGGTCAAAAGTATTATATATACTGACCACAAAAGTCTTCAACACATATTTAATCAGAAACAACTGAATATGAGGCAGCGTAGGTGGATTGAATTATTGAATGATTACGACTTTGAGATTCGTTACCACCCGGGGAAGGCAAATGTGGTAGCCGATGCCTTGAGCAGGAAGGACAGAGAACCCATTCGAGTAAAATCTATGAATATAATGATTCATAATAACATTACTACTCAAATAAAGGAGGCGCAACAAGGAGTTTTAAAAGAGGGAAATTTAAAGGATGAAATACCCAAAGGATCGGAGAAGCATCTTAATATTAGGGAAGACGGAACCCGGTATAGGGCTGAAAGGATTTGGGTACCAAAATTTGGAGATATGAGAGAAATGGTACTTAGAGAAGCTCATAAAACCAGATACTCAATACATCCTGGAACGGGGAAGATGTACAAGGATCTCAAGAAACATTTTTGGTGGCCGGGTATGAAAGCCGATGTTGCTAAATACGTAGGAGAATGTTTGACGTGTTCTAAGGTCAAAGCTGAGCATCAGAAACCATCAGGTCTACTTCAACAACCCGAAATCCCGGAATGGAAATGGGAAAACATTACCATGGATTTCATCACTAAATTGCCAAGGACTGCAAGTGGTTTTGATACTATTTGGGTAATAGTTGACCGTCTCACCAAATCAGCACACTTCTTGCCAATAAGAGAAGATGACAAGATGGAGAAGTTAGCACGACTGTATTTGAAGGAAGTCATCTCCAGACATGGAATACCAATCTCTATTATCTCTGATAGGGATGGCAGATTTATTTCAAGATTCTGGCAGACATTACAGCAAGCATTAGGAACTCGTCTAGACATGAGTACTGCCTATCATCCACAAACTGATGGGCAGAGCGAAAGGACGATACAAACGCTTGAAGACATGCTACGAGCATGTGTTATTGATTTCGGAAACAGTTGGGATCGACATCTACCGTTAGCAGAATTTTCCTACAACAACAGCTACCATTCAAGCATTGAGATGGCGCCGTTTGAAGCACTTTATGGTAGAAAGTGCAGGTCTCCGATTTGTTGGAGTGAAGTGGGGGATAGACAGATTACGGGTCCGGAGATTATACAAGAAACTACCGAGAAGATCATCCAAATTCAACAACGGTTGAAAACCGCCCAAAGTCGACAAAAGAGCTACGCTGACATTAAAAGAAAAGATATAGAATTTGAAATTGGAGAGATGGTCATGCTTAAAGTTGCACCTTGGAAAGGCGTTGTTCGATTTGGTAAACGAGGGAAATTAAATCCAAGGTATATTGGACCATTCAAGATTATTGATCGTGTCGGACCAGTAGCTTACCGACTAGAGTTACCTCAACAACTCGCGGCTGTACATAACACTTTCCACGTCTCGAATTTAAAGAAATGTTTTGCTAAAGAAGATCTCACTATTCCGTTAGATGAAATCCAAATCAACGAAAAACTTCAATTCATCGAAGAACCCGTCGAAATAATGGATCGTGAGGTTAAAAGACTTAAGCAAAACAAGATACCAATTGTTAAGGTTCGATGGAATGCTCGTAGAGGACCCGAGTTCACCTGGGAGCGTGAAGATCAGATGAAGAAGAAATACCCGCATCTATTTCCAGAAGATTCGTCAACACCTTCAACAGCTTAAAATTTCGGGACGAAATTTATTTAACGGGTAGGTACTGTAGTGACCCGAACTTTTCCATGTTTATATATATTAATTGAGATTGATATTTACATGATTAAATGTTTCCAACATGTTAAGCAATCAAACTTGTTAATACTTGATTAATTGAAATAGGTTTCATATAGACAATTGACCACCCAAGTTGACCGGTGATTCACGAACGTTAAAACTTGTAAAAACTATATGATGACATATATATGGTTATATATATAGTTAACATGATATTATGATATGTAAACATATCATTAAGTATATTAACAATGAACTACATATGTAAAAACAAGACTACTAACTTAATGATTTTGAAACGAGACATATATGTAACGATTATCGTTGTAACGACATTTAATGTATATATATCATATTAAGAGATATTCGTACATCATAATATCATGATAATATAATAATTTAAAATCTCTTTTGATATTATAAACATTGGGTTAACAACATTTAACAAGATCGTTAACCTAAAGGTTTCAAAACAACATTTACATGTAACGACTAACGATGACTTAACGACTCAGTTAAAATGTATATACATGTAGTGTTTTAATATGTATTCATACACTTTTGAAAGACTTCAAGACACTTATCAAAATACTTCTACTTAACAAAAATGCTTACAATTACATCCTCGTTCAGTTTCATCAACAATTCTACTCGTATGCACCTGTATTCGTACTCGTACAATACACAGCTTTTAGATGTATGTACTATTGGTATATACACTCCAATGATCAGCTCTTAGCAGCCCATGTGAGTCACCTAACACATGTGGGAACCATCATTTGGCAACTAGCATGAAATATCTCATAAAATTACAAAAATATGAGTAATCATTCATGACTTATTTACATGAAAACAAAATTACATATCCTTTATATCTAATCCATACACCAACGACCAAAAACACCTACAAACACTTTCATTCTTCAATTTTCTTCATCTAATTGATCTCTCTCAAGTTCTATCTTCAAGTTCTAAGTGTTCTTCATAAATTCCAAAAGTTCTAGTTTCATAAAATCAAGAATACTTTCAAGTTTGCTAGCTCACTTCCAATCTTGTAAGGTGATCATCCAACCTCAAGAAATCTTTATTTCTTACAGTAGGTTATCATTCTAATACAAGGTAATAATCATATTCAAACTTTGGTTCAATTTCTATAACTATAACAATCTTATTTCAAGTGATGATCTTACTTGAACTTGTTTTCGTGTCATGATTCTGCTTCAAGAACTTCGAGCCATCCAAGGATCCATTGAAGCTAGATCCATTTTTCTCTTTTCCAGTAGGTTTATCCAAGGAAATTAAGGTAGTAATGATGTTCATAACATCATTCGATTCATACATATAAAGCTATCTTATTCGAAGTTTTAAACTTGTAATCACTAGAACATAGTTTAGTTAATTCTAAACTTGTTCGCAAACAAAAGTTAATCCTTCTAACTTGACTTTTAAAATCAACTAAACACATGTTCTATATCTATATGATATGCTAACTTAATGATTTAAAACCTGGAAACACGAAAAACACCGTAAAACCGGATTTACGCCGTCGTAGTAACACCGCGGGCTGTTTTGGGTTAGTTAATTAAAAACTATGATAAACTTTGATTTAAAAGTTGTTATTCTGAGAAAATGATTTTTATTATGAACATGAAACTATATCCAAAAATTATGGTTAAACTCAAAGTGGAAGTATGTTTTCTAAAATGGTCATCTAGACGTCGTTCTTTCGACTGAAATGACTACCTTTACAAAAATGACTTGTAACTTATTTTTCCGACTATAAACCTATACTTTTCTGTTTATATTCATAAAATAGAGTTCAATATGAAACCATAGCAATTTGATTCACTCAAAACGGATTTAAAATGAAGAAGTTGTGGGTAAAACAAGATTGGATAATTTTTCTCATTTTAGCTACGTGAAAATTGGTAACAAATCTATTCCAACCATAACTTAATCAACTTGTATTGTATATTATGTAATCTTGAGATACCATAGACACGTATACAATGTTTCGACCTATCATGTCGACACATCTATATATATTTCGGAACAACCATAGACACTCTATATGTGAATGTTGGAGTTAGCTATACAGGGTTGAGGTTGATTCCAAAATATATATAGTTTGAGTTGTGATCAATACTGAGATACGTATACACTGGGTCGTGGATTGATTCAAGATAATATTTATCGATGTATTTCTGTACATCTAACTGTGGACAACTAGTTATAGGTTACTAATGAGGACAGCTGACTTAATAAACTTAAAACATCAAAATATATTAAAAGTGTTGTAAATATATTTTGAACATACTTTAATATATATGTATATATTGTTATAGGTTCGTGAATCAACAGTGGCCAAGTCTTACTTCCCGACGAAGTAAAAATCTGTGAAAGTGAGTTATAGTCCCACTTTTAAAATCTAATATTTTTGGGATGAGAATACATGCAGGTTTTATAAATGATTTACAAAATAGACACAAGTACGTGAAACTACATTCTATGGTTGAATTATCGAAATCGAATATGCCCCTTTTTATTAAGTCTGGTAATCTAAGAATTAGGGAACAGACACCCTAATTGACGCGAATCCTAAAGATAGATCTATTGGGCCCAACAAGCCCCATCCAAAGTACCGGATGCTTTAGTACTTCGAAATTTATATCATATCCGAAGGGTGTCCCGGAATGATGGGGATATTCTTATATATGCATCTTGTTAATGTCGGTTACCAGGTGTTAACCATATGAATGATTTTTATCTCTATGTATGGGATGTGTATTGAAATATGAAATCTTGTGGTCTATTGTTACGATTTGATATATATATAGGTTAAACCTATAACTCACCAACATTTTTGTTGACGTTTAAAGCATGTTTATTCTCAGGTGAATATTAAGAGCTTCCGCTGTTGCATACTAAAATAAGGACAAGATTTGGAGTCCATGTTTGTATGATATTGTGTAAAAACTGCATTCAAGAAACTGATTTCGATGTAACATATTTGTATTGTAAACCATTATGTAATGGTCGTGTGTAAACAGGATATTTTAGATTATCATTATTTGATAATCTACGTAAAGCTTTTTAAACCTTTATTTATGAAATAAAGGTTATAGTTTGTTTTAAAAATGAATGCAGTCTTTGAAAAACGTCTCATATAGAGGTCAAAACCTCGCAACGAAATCAATTAATATGGAACGTTTTTAATCAATAAGAACGGGACATTTCAGCATGCGAGCTTCGTTGGAATAGATCGAACACGAAAAGGGAGGCATGATCTTCAAAACAGAATAACACAACCATTAGTACTAAAAATAATACCAGTGTCATAAAGGAATAGATCGAACACGAAAAGATTAACCATTAAAATAATAGTCAATGAACACTATGAGTAACAACATGATAGTTATGATAGTTATAGAAATAGCCACCACATGCATACATACTTTATGATAAAAATCATACAACATAGATAGCGCCTAACATACATGAACTATATTACGCATAATATAACATGCCAAGAGTCACAACACCAGAATTAAAATATGATAATGATAACCAGATGTTATAAAAGAAATAATCATCCATACATAAATGAAAATATCCCATAACAAAATCCTCGGCAAAAACGTCATACATCACCCAAAAATGGATGTATAAAAAGGATAATAAGTCTTATGAAATAAAATGATCACTCATGATATCACATCACATCTGCTTGGAGCAAGCTGGGCCGGTATGAGGTTCATCAGGGGTCTAATACTTCCTCAACTTTCCTTTCACCTCTTCCAACTCCGTCTTCAGACCACGAACCACACTCTCAAGAGCCTCGAACTTAGCGTCCACCTCACGGTTTTGCTTCCTATTCTCGAACTCGATCTTATGCTTGAAGCTAACGAACGTATCCATAGCAGCTCTAATCTTATCCATCACCTCCGTATGCGGCATGACACGCATACAGTCGCTAAGAGCATCAATGCGAGTCTCATTCGTATACGCTCTAGCCATATGAGTGACAGTAGCCATGTAGTAATTAACAGGATCCCTCACACAAGGATGTCATGCATGACGAGTGGCAGACGGGGAAACAGGAGAAGGAACGGAATTGTTGCTTGAGGTCGACATCTGCAAATAGTAAAACCACAAACCAAACACAAAATAGAAACCTCATAAGAAATAACCTATGATTACTCCTCATGAGAAATGAAATGCATAATAATGCTATAACAAGAAAGGCCGGGCTGTAGACTAGACTCTAATGCACTCTAAAAACCACGGGTTGACCACATTATGACCGCCTAGTTTCCTACAACCAGAGCTCTGATACCAACTGTGATGGCCCCGTCAATACACTTAACGGCTCCGTCACTTGGTTCTACAGCTTGTTCGAACTTTAAATGAATTTAATAAACAACATTGCATTCTTTTATTCAAAAGTTTCCTAAAAAGGAAATTTACCAAAATATGTAGTTTAAACAAACCCAACATATTAAATATCCAAAGTTGACATAAAACATAGCCAACCAAGTACCCACAAGTTTAAATAACCAACAAGAATGCAAAGTTTTAGTATTCCATAAAATGTTTACCAAAATCTGCCCAAGTGCATGCAGACACTTCTAACACAGTGGAAGCACCAAACAATCAAGTACCTGTGTAAACATGCGAGTAAATTGCAACAAAAATGTTGAGTGAATTATAGGTTTAAATAAACATATAAACTTTAGACCACAAGATTTAAAATGTTAGAAAACACAAAACATTATTCCATTATCTATGAGCCACTTGGTAACCACATAACCATTTATTTACCCTTTCCAAACACAATATATATACACCGAACAAGTGTATCTTCAAATAAATACAAAGTAATAACACATTCCGATTATAAATTGCTAGCGCGACTAGCTCAAAATGGGGCTGTCAAGCACGATAGATCTATCCATAGGATTCGCGTTCACCAGTAGAAACCAGTGATTACAGTTACCAGACTAGGGAATATTTTTGTTCAACTCATAATGAATAATTTAAATTTAATTGCCACTTGTGTCTAAACGTAAAACAAAATGCATGTAATCACATCCCAAAAATACTTTAAAAGTATGAAAAATGGGACTATAACTCACCTTAAAGCAAATGAAGCAACCACACAAAAAGCGAACAGCAAATGAAGTAAAGTGATCAAGAATGATCACATCGCCGCCCTATAAATAAAACAGGTCGATATAAATAACTAACTTAGGTCAAGTCTAAGTATGATAGCTATAGTACTTGTTGCAAGTAAACATAGAATAACACACAACATGCTTCAGTTTGATCAGAACAGCGTAAAGACACGTACTTTCTATTTTTAGAAAGTTTCTATTTTTAGCAGGTTTCCAATTTTGGAAAGTTTCTATTTTAGGAAAGTTTCTATTTTAGAAAAGTTTCTATTTTAGAAAAGTTTCTATTTTAGAAAAGTTCCTATTTTAGGAAAGATTCCATATTTAGAAAGTTGCTATTTTTGAAAAGTTATAAGTTAAGAAAGTTTCCTTAATTAGAAAGTCAACAAAATTCAACTGTAAGTCAAAGTCAATCGAAAGTCAACTCAAAAGTCAACCTTGGTCAAACATAGTCAACATTGATTTTTAAAGTATAATTTATATTAATAATATAAGTTATAATGTTATTTAAAGTAATATATGTATAATTATGTCATGACATAAGTTTAATTAGATTAAATGAATTATTAACGTTAATCATAAGTTTAAATGATATAATTAATATAACATAAGTATTTAATTAATTAATTAAATATTAGTCATAATATAAGTATTATTAATTAATAATAAATTTTAATCATATCATATGTATTATTAATTAATAATGAATTATTAATCATATCATAAGTATTTAATTATAATTATTAAATCATAAGTATTTAATACTTAAATTATAAATAAATAATAACTAAGCCTTATAATAATTAAATAATTAATTAATCCTTATTATAAGTCTTATTATAATAATCTCATAACATAAGTTTAATACTTACCATAAGTATTTCTCATTAATAATAAAAGTATTATTAATCATAAGTTTAATTAAATGTTTAATTAAATCATAAGTAATTACTAAATGATATAATAAATATATATATCATAAGTCTTAAATTAAAATAATTACTTTTTATATCCTAAGTAATTTATTAATAATGAAAATCATTATTTTATATCATAAGTTCCAATTTATAACCATAAGTGTTAATTAAAAGTTCATCGGGTCATAACTTGAGCCCCGGGAGTCGGTTTTCGGCGAGTCTTATATATATCTCCGCCTAACCAAACCAATTGAAACATTAGTGCACTCAAGAACACCCCAAGAACAGCCACTAAGTCGTGACCATCAGCCATATATCAACTTGGAGCTTTAATCCGTTCAAAAACAAGTTTTAGTCATAACGGGTGATCTGTAGTTCGGATTTCGATGACCCAAACATGAATGTTCATCTAATCATCAATCCTAACACACTAGTACACCCTAGAGACCCAAAAATGGTCACAAAGTCGGACCAAACCTGAAACAATTCATTTTTATATTTTAATTTCAAGAAAACACCATTTTAACCATATCTTAAGCTCCGAGAATCGAAATAACATGAATCCGGAGTCTAAAATTAATGTCTTGATGAGAGGAACACATATAAATACTTTAATTTAACATTTACATCAGTTAAGTTTACAGAAATGATCAAAAACACCGCTGTCTCAAATCAATCAAACCGAAAACATGAATTAACGAGTGATTCTACGCATACAAACAACAATACAACCACATACGATCATCATGCTATCATAATAACATATAAATTCAGAAAAATAAAAGAAAAATCAAAAAGTTAGGGTTAGGGTTTATACCCTAATCAATAATTTATTTATGTAGACGCGTAGAGAACGAGATGAGGAATCCGATTAGGTAAACGATTTGATGATCCAGGCTTTATTTTGATGAAGGAAGGTGATGATGGTGATGATGGTTGGCGACGTCCAAGATGGGTGAAAAGAGGGAGAGAGCAAAATATTAGAAATTAGGTTTATCAAAATAAAATGTAGAGTAAACATGAAAAGGGGAAAGACACTCCCCCCCGCCCCTCTAAGGGGTTCAGCCGATTGGTATAGGGGTGGGCCCCATAGTAGGCCAAAAATGTTAAATTCCTTATGGCCCGAATGCCCGAACGATACCCGAAACGCAAAAACGCGACTACACGTTTGAATCTTCGAAGAGATAACAAATACGCGACGAAAAATATATATAAACACTATATATTATCATATGATATTAAAATAACACATTTAAAATAATTTGGATTTAAAAATCCCAAAAGTTTGACCGTTGGTTTGAAAACCGAAAAGATTCGCCGGATAGAAATCCACGATTCGTATAAACGTACAATTTAAAATATGAATACAAATATTCATTTAACACATAATAATTAATATATTATTACTAATATAATAATATAGGTCATAGAAATGACATGGCAAGAATAACAATTAACGGACGTTAAATAATAAACGGTAAAAGATAACGGAAAAAGTAGGGTCGTGACATTCCTTCGCCATAATTGCTGTAACAAACCATAAACATCCATTCTGACAGAAACCACCAAATCCGGCGATGGTGTATATCTTGCATTAAGTATTTTTAAACCCTTATCCTTTTCCTCCAAATCATGAGATGAAAACATGATCAAACCATAAACATAAACTGCCTGATTAAGACCATAGTTTGATGCTTCTTCTAAATAACGAAGCCCTAAGTCGGTGTGTACTCCATCGAAATAACTTATCAAACCCAATCGAAAAATAGCATTAGGGTTTTTATTTATCACACACCGATGGAGAAGATAGACCATTTCCGGGATACCCCAAGCTAAGATAGGCCACCGATCTAAGGAAAGCCTTCGATAAACCAAATAATGTTCGGATTACTTAAGAAAGTCTTTGCAAACCAATCTGGCAACAGACAAGTGATGCGATGATTATTGACCAACTCTTGACAATATTTCCCCAAGTATGTCATTAGGAAGAACATCTAGAATATTCTTTGAAAGTGGATCCATTTTTGTATTATTTGAAAAAATTAAAAAAAGGATGGAAAATGAAGTTGATGTTTACGTATTTGAAAAATGCAAGTTGCTTTCTGACAAGTAAGGGTTTAAAGTAGATTTTGGGGGCTACTGAATCGAGTTGGTAGGTTAACACGTATGTAGAACAATAAATGCTCCAAAATTTATAACTTTAATTTCCTTCTAAATTTAATTTTATAAAGGAAAAGGAAAAATCACATTTTAATTAAAATGGTAGTGTGTTACGTTTATAAAAAGAGGTCAATCCTAATAAAAACCTGAACACAAAAAACATCAACACAAAACACAATAAAATTTAAAGAAAACAAATTAGATTGTTATACATATCAAGGTGGATATGGAGGATAAATAGTGCAGGGAAAACATAATTATATAGTTTACATGCCATTGGAATTCCACAGAAGAAAACCAAAAATAACTTTTAACAAATGTATGTTGTTTAAATCATGAATCGGATGAGCGTAAACGTTTGGGACGATCAGAGAATTTAACACTGGTTGTTGAAGACTTAACAGATGTTGGAGATTTGATTCCTTCTTGCTTGATTTTTTTAAGAGGTGGGCTGAAACAGGTATCATGACTGAGATCAACGGTCTGACTTCCAGAAGCATTAGAGGCACACTACAAAAGTAAATTATAAATTGTTATCAAAATAATAATTATTAAAAATGACCGTGATATGAACAAAATTTAGAACTGAGTATTATATAATATATTCATACATTCCCAATTGAAGTAAGTTTCTCTGATGATTCTTCAATCTCAACATCTTCAAAAACCACTTGTTGATCGACCTTAATGATATTAAATATAGGTTAAGAAACTATTGATATTTTAGACATCACACAAACAGCAAGTTAAAATGAATAAAAATACAAAAAAACAAAAAAAGAAAAGATAATGAGTGCGTATAAAATAACTTATATATTGAATCAAGGTACAAAATCATGTAACAGTATTAAATGTTACCTTGAAACTCTCATAGAGTTCGAAACATGTTGGGTCATCGGTCGCATCTTTAACAGTGTAGTTTCGATTTCCACGTTCTTTGTTATAACCACTAACATCTATCTTAAACAAAAGGGTCTTTTGTAAAAGAAGTTCCAGCTCTTCATGATAATCATCATCTTCAGACAAAGCCTTCATTACCTCATAAGTTGATTGGGTAACGAACTTCTTCACGAAATATTCAAAAACGGTGAAAGACGTTGTGCCGGTTTGATTTTCTACACGAATCGGCACTTTAAACCTGGTATGTAAAAATTTAAAGACAGACTAAGTATGATTAAAGAGAAAAACTAATATTTTGCAAATCTATTTAGAATGTTTTGTTATTCACCTCACTACCACGTCCGGCTTATTGATACAACCGTAACTCTTCCGTTCCAAGTTTAAAAGTTGATCAACGTCCAATGTAAGATCACAGTTGGAGATAACAGGTTTAGCACTCTTGTTACACTTCTTGCAGGCAATGTAGTACAAGTGTCGTCGGGAAGAATGGTATTGATTATGGCCTGAATAATATAAATGCCTTCCTACAATCATTTTAACAAAAAAGTTGAAAATTGGATATATGTTTGGTTAAATATGGGGTCACAAAAATTCATTCAAATGATTACCATGGACGGGTTCAAGCGATCCAAACCAACATACTGAGCTTTTTAAAAAAAAGGAGTTTGGATCACGTGGAGAAGAAATTGACAACGAAGGAGCTAACGAACAAATGGAATCCTCAGAACAATGGATTTGGGTGAGGCTACGATAACAGTAAGCAAGTTAGTTATTGTAATTGAAGTATCAAACAATGTTCAATAGATGAATGCAAATACAAATTTACTAATAAGTTGTAGAATGTTTGTTTTAAATGCACAATTAATGTACTCATTTAAAGGAGTGAACAAATGATTGAGCATTAAATGGAAATTGGTTTAGTTGTTTTGCGAACTTCTATGTTTCATTAAATGTTATTATTATGAATTAAAAAGTTGAATGTACAACAAAGTGAATTATTTACTTTTAGATCTTTTGTCAATAATAACATTTTATGAGTACTAATAGAATGATTTATTTATCTTATACTGGTTTTTAAATTTTTTACTATACTTCGTAGGATAACTAAATGAAGCATTTCAACATGTATATTTCAATTTATTACTTGAATGATTGAGTATCTACTAAATTTGTCTTATTTTTCTGAAAATGGTTCAACTCTCTTAATACAAAAAATAAGATTAGTCTTTTTAGATTGAAATATATTGAAATCTGTTAAAATTTAACATAGATAAAGTATTGATTAATATTATGAAGTGAATTTTTTTGGTAATAATGTACCGTTGTCTGAACTCAATGACTTGCGGATGATCGGTGTCTATCAAAACGTTCGTGTTTTTCCAGTCGGTAGAAACTGCCAGTTTGTCTGTAGCATTTAAACAAAAAAGAACTTAGTATACACAATCAATAAGAATACATAAAAGTTAATAATTAAAAGTAAGATCATCATATAAAAAACCATATATTTATTGGTTAAAAGGACCAACCTTGGTGTAGTTTGGTGACTCCAAAGTGAATCAATAAGATTACAGAAGCATCATCATTCAAGACTTTCATATGGTTTTTTTAAATCCAAGGAAAATTGACCCCACAGAGTTGCATCCAATTGCAAGCCACTATTTAAAAATAACTCAAAAAGGTGATGTATAAGTGTGTTATGGTTTTAAGAACATGTGTACACAATTTATTCTGAAAATGGTTTAAACTAAAAAGGTGTTAAATATTACTCTAAATCAATGAGCTGAAGATTGATGTACTTAGACTTGAGTTCACCAGTGTTTCGAAAATACTATATTTCAGAATAATTTGCTACACGTCTAATAACATCTATAGGAATAAAAAAAATAAATAAAGATTGTGTGGCAGTATAAAATGTTGTAAGTCAAAGCAAAATAAATATTTAAAAAGAAATTCAAAAAAATTGATATAATAAACATTTATTAACCTGCTGAAACCCAACTTTAAGGCCTTTAGATCACAAAATGTCGAAAGGTGTAACATCCCAGGTAACACGTTCCCCGTAGCATGATATTTTCTCCTTTGCCCGTAGGCGCACGGATTTTTCTTGGCAACCACATGACGAGCACTTTTACAGGAGGTCACCCATCCTGGTACTGCCCTTGCATGAGCACGCTTAACTGCAGAGTTCTCATGGGATCTGCTGCGCTTGTGGTCCCAAAACGCGTCATGCTAGGAAAGGTCTCCACACCCTTATAAGGCATGCTTCGTTCCCCTCTCCAACCGATGTGGGACGGATGTAACACGGATGTTACAATCCTCCCCCTAATGAGACACAGCGTCCTCGCTATTCACGTTTGGTCCGGGGCCTGGCTCTGATTCCATCTTTAACATCCCAGGTAACACGTTCCCCGTAGCATGATATTGTCCGCTTTGCCCGTAGGCGCACGGATTTTTCTTGGCAACCACATGACGAGCACTTTCCCAGGAGGTCACCCATCCTGGTACTGCCCTTGCATGAGCACGCTTAACTGCAGAGTTCTCATGGGATCTGCTGCGCTTGTGGTCTCAAAACGCGTCATGCTAGGAAAGGTCTCCACACCCTTATAAGGCATGCTTCGTTCCCCTCTCCAACCGATGTGGGACGGATGTAACACGGATGTTACAAAAGGGGTGAAACTAAAACCATTAGTTCCTCTCCATTCGGTTGGTGGGAATGGCACAACAGTTGTTTTCTTAGTAAACATGAGTTTGTACTCACGTTGGACATGTTTGGTCCGGAATTGTAGCAGACTTTCAACTACAGCAGCATTAGAAATACAAAAGAAGCCCCATTTCCTAATGAGGTTATCAAATTTGGCCTTAAGGGAATTACGGATGTTGATTACAATCTTAGCGCCCTAATATAGAGAAAATAAACATAGAAAAGAAGATATAAAAAAACTCTAAAATGAAAAGAGAATTAAGAAATCTATATATATATAAAAATATGAACACAAACCTCCTCATTCGAAACGATTAGCTCCAAAGTTGGCTTGCCTTCATCGTAACCATATCCAAGCTTTTGAAGGAGACGAACGACTTTAATTTTTTTGGTAAAATTAACTTTCCGTCCGTCAATCTCTAAAACCCGAATTATGTTCTTGGATGTGGCCATTAAATAAAACTAGAATGAAAAGAAACATAAGTTAGAAAAATATCATTCAAAACACATCAAGATTATTGAAGTTGAAGGAAAAAATTAAACCTGTAAATTTTTTGTTTGGCAACCGAGAGAGAATTTGAATTCAAATTAACAAATATGATTTTGAAAATAATGGTATAATAGGCGGGTTAATTGTGTGAAAGAGGTGTGAAGTAGAGTTATGTTGGTAAGTGTGTGCACTTGAGTGTATTTTTTTTAAAAAAGCAACCTTGTCACTAGTTTCTATACAAAAAGGTAATTTTGAAAAAAAAAAACTGATAAGAAATTCGGATGCCATGTAGGATGATGAGGTGGTGTATGTATTGTATGTATAGGTTTGGTGTGAGGTAAAAAAATAGTAAAAAATAGTGTATATGTATAGGTTTTTTGTGAGACAAACTTCTCTCCTACATGGACCGAAATTTACGGGTTTGATGACATTTGGACAAAAGCTTACCGATTTATATGTATACATAGATATAGGCAAAGGATCTAGCGCTAAGCTGATTTCTTGAGCTAAGCGGATAAGTAATCATCTGGCCGTTGATCTCAGTCATCGACCTCCCGCTCCACCTTCTTCCTCTGCTCTACGATGTGCTGTGTTTACTAGGTATACAGGGTATTCCCTTCATTTTACTTCTCTATCTAATCTACCGTTGCTTCTCCAGTTTATATAGAATTCAGGTTATCATCGCTACAAATTTTCTTGTATCTACCATGAATAGATATCCTACATCTGGTACTCATTCATTTATGATCAAACGATTCATATATATATTTCTGAATTTAAAATTAATTATCAATTATAGGTTAGTGATTTTCTAATATGCTATTTATAGGTCGTTAATTATCCAAATTACATCTTTTCATCTTCAATTTTGTTTCTGAATCTTCAATATATCTGTTTTTTTCAGATTATATACAGTGATTGTAATCGTCGATGTGCTTCACGCGAGGCCTGATTTAGTACTTATAAATCCAAGATATCTGCTTAAGGACGGAGTCTGATTAAAAGTCTGGAACGTATGAATTGTGACTTTTATGTGTGTGTTTTTATTGTGAATAATGTTTTATCTAGGGTTTACTGATGTTTGTTTGTAAATCTGATGTTATCTAGTGACATGAAATTGTCAGGTAGAACGAAATAAATTGCACTCATATTAGCTTTTCAATATTCTATTGGATTAGTTTTTCGTTATATAATGATTTCATTATCCTTTTAGCATATGAAACTTTATTACTCCGTATCAAATAACGAATGGTGTATGTGATCAAATTTCACAGGTTGAATATCCATCATTATTCATTAGTTACTTTTTGTTTCTTTAACAGATCGGACTGTCAGGGTGGCTTTTGCTGACACCTATTGTAATAACCCGCCTTTTTTCGTTAAATTATTTTAACGCCCATCTTTTTTTTAGATAATATATTTCATTATCTAAATTTGTATCTTTCGTTAATTAGCGTTTTCAATATTTCCGGTATTTAATTATAACATCTCCCGTTTACTCTCGCGTATTTAAAATAATTCGTTTGGTTAATTCACGCACCCGCTTTTAAACTCGAGGGACTAAAGTTGCCAAGGGGCCAAACTAGTTGACTAGGTCAACTAGTCAAACCCCACCACCACCACTCATTCACTTCACCTCTCATCTCTCTTTTTCTCTCTAGTTCAAGAACACCATCTTTATCCAAATCAAAGAATCATCATCCAAATCCGATCTAGGAAGCTTACAACAAAATAAATTACATATTTGTAATCATCTCTTCATCCTCTTTAATTTGGTACCAATTTCATTTCTTGGGGTAAGATTTTCAAAATCTCTAAATTTCATAAATTAGACCTTTAAACTTAAAAGTGTGTTAGTTAGTGTATATGGCTCGAGTCTAACATGAATATGTGATTTACTTGCTCGATCTTGTTATTTTGCATAATCTAACATGAACTTGAAAAAGGGTTTGTTTAATCTTGAGTTTTGGGTGATTTAATGTTGTTAAATGTTAAAGCTCATGTATTAAAAGTGTTACTAGCATCATTAGCTTCGTTTTGGTATGTCGGTTGACTTGGAAAAACTTCATTAACATAAATGTTGAATTCATGATTCTTGGTTAGCGTTTGATAAATTTTAAAATGAACTTTTGATACATTGAATGCTATGAGACATTATTTATAAGTGTTTAATTGTATTGTATGTTTGATTACCTTCAAAACGGCATACTATATGTGTACGTTTAACGTCCGAATTGTTAGATGCAAATTATGAACTTTGAACATTTGATAATGAACATTCAATGATCTTTCGATATGGATTTAATTGTTGTAAATGCTAGTTTTGGTTGATTATATGTTCTTAGTTATATCCCTCGTTAAAGTAGCTTTCCAACAATGTATGATATGTGTTTTAAGTGTTCTCGGGTCATATTTTGTGTTGTGGTGAAAATTGGTTCGAGAATTGAACCCTTGAAACAACCCAGGAATCAGCCCAAGTGTTTTGCCGTGGCGCGGCCAACCTTGGCGCGGCGCGGCATATGCCTGGAAAGTGGGGTATCCAATTTCGCGATTTCACGTTTAATTCTAACTATGCTACGCACCTCCGATTAACATGAAACTTGTTCTAACATCATCATATATGATTATGAAACTCAGAAAAATTGTCCGAGACCCGACCCGAACGTGTTGACTTTTTTGTTGACTTTGACTTGATCAAAGTTGACTTTTGTTCAAACTTAACCAATACTTTGTTTAATCGTTATAACTTTTCTCTTATACTTGATTCTTGCATGAAACTTGACAACTTCATTCACATGCTATATAATCAAGTCGTAACGAGCCATAGGACTAATTGAACGCATTTCGACCGACCTTGTGTCTTGCCCAGTATTGATATAACTTACTTGTTTAGGTCAAGACTAAACAACTTTCATGCACACATTTACTTTGTGAAGTACCTTTATACTCGTGCACTCAAGGTGAGATCATAGTCCCATCTTTTCAACAACTTTTACTCTTTTAAATCTTGAGATGAGAAACATATACGGTTTATACTTTTATACTTTGAACACAAGTACGAAAATAAACATTCCATGTACGAGTTAGAACAAAAATCCTCAAGTCCAATTATCATCAGTTACACTTGCAGGGTGTAAGTGTAAGCGTGAACTTATGTTGTGTGGCCATACGGGTTTGACAAACCCTCATTCGGACGGATGAAATATATTTTCGGGTATAGTGTAGGTTCTAAAACTATGATTCAGAGGTACCATTCAGTTAAGCCTTGATAATTGGGTGCTCGATAAACAAACAACATCTTTGGAATGCAAACAATTTAGATAATCAACTTCATACTAAATCTTGTGGTTCAAAAACATACGTTTACAAATACACCTATGATTTCACCAACGTTTTTCGTTGACAGTTTTTTATATGTTTCTCAGGTTCTTGATTGGCTACTTGATACAAGCTTTTGCACACTTTGATTACTTGCTTCGGGTCAAGCATACATGCATACGCTAGTGATAGCACATTTGGATTCAAACTTAATGTTTACATGCATATGCTATTGATAGCATTCGTGATTTTCAACTTATATTATGTCGAAAGTTATTTCATTTATACTTATTAACTTTTGTAAACTTATACTTGTTGTCAAACCGTTTGGTTTACTTAAAACTTTGCAAGTCTTACACGTTTCAAATGAATGCGACATAATTTTGGTCAAACGAGTCTTATTTAGGGACTATGACCACGTAACGGGACCTAATTTGACGACGCCATCAATGGCGATTTTGTCGGTTTGTCACACCTATTGAACCTGATGATGATATCATGGCACATGTATATATTTCCTTATTATCTATTCCTTAATTTAAGGCTCCATTCACTTACAATCGATTGATGGGTCGATTTCGTGTATGCTGTCCATCATACAATTAAAAGAAGAGCTTTAATGCTTTATCACTTCCTATAGTTGTTAATAAATAAAATTTTGCACTTAAACTGCCCCTTACACGTGGGCAAAAATTATGCATCTTCATCATCAGTACCTCTACTTGCATTTGTTTTGCTTACTGAGGTATATGTAGGACGAACAAGAACATGATCCTCGTTATAATGAAACATCTTGGAGGCAGTCAAGGACAGATTTTGATTGTGCCAATAGTTCGGATATGGTGTATAATGATAGGATATGTGGAAATGAACCTATTAGGTTTGTCATTTTTTAGTTTTCCTATATGTACCTGCATTTAGTACGCGTACTTGTAATATACAGTAAGCAATTTTAAATCATGTTTCTAATATGCAAGCTTATGTCAGGGTGGCACGTGGATCTCATTCTGGGTATAATGGAAGTAATCAAAGCTCTGCAACCCATTCTTCTGGACTGTATCATAAGAATACCTCCATTGTAGGCTATCAAAGAGGTATAAAGTTGTAGTATTTTTAATGTTTATGCGTATTTTGATTATATTGTCCTTAATCTAAAACCACTTTTGGTCTTTATATCTCATATATATGATATATCAGTAGGTATCGACAACGAGGATCCTGAAGAGATCTACCCCAGGTATGGCAGAGAACGTGAGTCAAGAGACTAAATCTCTTCACGATCAAAAGTATGCATCATCTTTTTCAATATAAATTATTGTTATAATCTTTTTATTATAAGTGACAAGATGTTGATGCATTTTATGCAAGTCCCTAGACATCTACCCACGTCCATTGCAGGTACAACAGTTTACAGGCAACCATGATCGCTCGTTATTATCCTATCTGTGTTTGTATGTGGTTATAGGAACTGCAAGAACGAGATTTGGATGTTTGACTATATTAGACTTAGTTAGACGTACGAGTGAAGCCTCACTCATACGGCTGACAGGCTCATACGCACGGTTGATGCTGAGCTAAGTCACAATTACAACCTATATGAGAAGACACGAGTGAGTGATCACCCGTACAACTGATGAAGCCAACGCGTACGTGTGATGGATGACTCGTACGGATGAGTTAACACCAGGGGTATATAAAGTCTTATGTTCTTCATTTTAGGTTAAGCCTCTCATTTGTTACACACACTCAGATCTGGTGAGCTCCTCCGATTCTCTCTCAGCCCAAATCACCCAGATGGTGAATAATAGCTCTAGGTGTTGATCTAATCAGACTTGATTTAGTTGTAGTTTAACTAAATTAATCCCAAAAAGCTTAACCTATTCACTAGAGGGTTTGATTCACTTATTCCGCCATTGTGTGAGTTAAATCTGTTGATTTCTAAGTTCCTAGTCATGTTTCATCATTGGTATCAGAGCGTTGGTTGTGATTTCAACATCATCCTAGTGATTTTTGGTGATTAAAGAGTTTATTTGTTTGAGTTTTTGAGTTTAAAGTAATTTTTAGCAAAAAGGAATCAATTTTACGTGTGTAATAGTGATTTTAGAGTGTGTTTATGTTAGTTTAGTGCTAATCCAGCTTGTGAACGAAGAAATTTAGGTTTAGCTTTAATTTCTTGGGTTTTTGAGTGATTTGTGTGTGAACAGCAGCTCACACGAGTGGGTCAAGATTTTTGATCACACGCACGGTTGACCAGACGGTTGACATCACTCGTAAACTCACACGCACGGGTAAGCATAACCTTTTAGGTTAAGAAACTACAAGTCTGATCACACGAGTGATCACGCGGTTGATAGTGACACGTACGAGTAATCACACAGTTGATTGTCACTCGCACGTTTGAGACTTTGTGACTGGTTCTTTTGGTTAAGTTGTGACACGTACGATTGAGTAGTGACACGTACACTTGAGACTTTGACACGTACGGTTGATACTATCACACGTAAGTTGATATTCTGAACCGCACGGTTTACCTTTGGTAAAGTTTTCAAGATGTTTAATTCAAACGACTATGCGTTAGCTGCACCATTAGTTCAGAGCATTACGAATATGACTCAACGATTACTTCTTGCTGAAAGCAAATCCGGAAGTGGCATGAAATGTCCAAGATTAATGAATATGGATAACTATTCCACTTGGAAGTCGAGGTTTAAGATTTGGTCTGATGGTCAGGACACGAAACTTTGGAAGTATATTGAAACCGAATTTCAATGGCTACGTTCACCTGTGACAAATGAATTGTATACGTTACATAATATGCCTTCGGAAGAACGTGATGAGTATAATTTGGAAAAGAAGATGTACTGTAACTTGACAAGTGCTCTTGATGGTCCGATTTTCCATCAATTTATGTGTCATGATAACTCATTCAAGATATGGGAAGCACTTCGCACCTTCAACGAAGGAAATTCATCTTACAGAACAAGAAAAGGGTTAGAACTGAAAGCTGAGTTTGATCATTTTCACTGGCAAGTTGGAGAGTCTATTACAGAATTGGTTGAAAGATATCGTCATTTGCTAGCTGAAATACACAAGCATGATGTAACCATCGAAGAGAAAGATAAAGTAACATGTCTAGCTGGAGCATTACCGTTAGAATGGAATGGTTTCGTATTAACTATGAAGACCAGTGGAGAACTTGCTACTGCTATAGTGAACTCGTTTATTGCAAGACTTCAAGAAGAAGAGGTAGAATTGTTAAACAAAGTCAAGAGGTCTAAACAAGTTCAAGACACGAAAATGTATTGTCCAAATGGTTATACACCGCCTAAGTCGGCTCATGCACCATTTCAAACAGCTTTTGCTACGAACAATCAGAATATGTATGGTTTGAATGTCAGCAGTACACCTATCCAACAGTTTTTGTATCCACCACAAGTTTTACCATGTTCTCTCAATACTCAGTCACAGCCTACTACCAATACTACAGCGTCATCTACACCGACTGCATCAGATGTTCTTTCTGCTCTTAAGATCGAGAACTTGAGGAAAGCTGGAAAAGAAAAGATTAGTGAAGATATAGCTTTGTTGTCAAGCCTTGTTAATTCTTATGGCAGTTATCTTGATGGTCGTGTGGGTAACATTCATCTAACAACAGAAGATTATCATCAGCTTGATAAAGATGAAGCAGAAAAGATGGATATTATGTGGGGTATGGCAAATCTTGTGAAACAAGCTAGAGATTACGAAGAGCGAACTGGAAAACCAATCAGTCTGACCAAAGATACAAAACTGGGTTTTGATATGAATTATGTTACTTGTTACAACTGTGGAGAATTAGGTCATTTTTCAAGACAGTGCACAAAACAGAAGAAGCAGGGTAATCGTAATCCGTTCAAGAATCAGAA
The DNA here is from genome assembly GCF_046630445.1 of Rutidosis leptorrhynchoides. NCBI lineage: Eukaryota > Viridiplantae > Streptophyta > Magnoliopsida > Asterales > Asteraceae > Rutidosis > Rutidosis leptorrhynchoides. The sequence goes on from NC_092335.1 coordinate 327,486,858, forward strand.
CTACAGTTCTCAGATTCAATCTACAAAATGTGAGATTTACATTACTGATAAAGTAAATGAAGCTGATACAGCTGAGAGTCCGAATAAAGCTTTAGTTGTCATTCATGGAGACAATGATGACTGGTCTATCAAATTGAATGTTGATGATCAACAACCTAAAGCTAACATGGCCAAGATTTCTGAAGAAAAAGAAAACTGTGTTAACGGTCAAAGTATAATTGAGAAGCTGACTGCTCGTGCTGAAAGAGCTGAAAAGTTATCACGAATCATTCGTAATGAGAAGATTCAAAAGATGGTTAAAGATAAATTCAAGAAGGCACGTGATTCAGTTCCTCGTACACCTGAATCTGGAAGTATTTCACCAACATTGTCAGAGGACTACTACTTCAACAGTTGGAAGGATAACTATGGTGATACCTCTATGTTGGAAGAAAGTCTAGAGGCTAATCAGAGTGAAGAGACTTTGGTTGATTCTGATACAGAACTAGACAAATGGGGTAATATGTTTGCTGCTGAATTGGAAATGTTAGTTCTCATGGGTGAAGGTTCAGATCTTGAGAGTGTAAGTACAGATAATGATGATTCGGACAAGACGTCAGAATCAGAGGTTGAAGTTAAAGCTGATCATACTGGAGCAGATCAATATGAGTTTGAAGCATTGAACAAGCAAGCAGTAGATTTACTGAAGATGTGCTTATTAGAAAGTGATCTTGAAAAGGTTTCCAGTTTGACAAGAGCTAAGGATATATGGGATAGACTTGAGTAGATTCATTTGGGTAAAGATGATGATACATCAGAGTTTCTTTCAGACTCGTCAGAATCAGAAGATGAGCTCGATGATGGGAAGAAGACAGATTTCTTTGCATTTATGGCTGAGACTTCTTCATCAAATAACGCTCAACAGGTATCTTCTGATCCATCTACTGTTATTGAATGTGTTAAATGCGCTGAATCTAAGGTAACAATAGATAATTTAACAAAGGCATATGCGGAGATGAAAGAAAAATGGCATGCTGACCATGTGACCACTAAGGTTGAAAATGAGTTGAAAGAGCAAATCAAAGTTTATAAAAAACAACTTCACGATCTTAAATGTTATAACTTTGACATAAATCAAGCTTTAATTAAACGTGTTGACACAATTAATGAACTAAAGAAAGAAAATGAGTGCGTTAAAGCTGATTTAGAGGCAATTTCAATCAAAATGAAATGTTGGACAAGTGCGTCACAATGGAATGCATAATGATGGAACTTAATGACACCAAGGGAAAGGGTATTGGATATAGTTCTACATCTCCTCCTTTTTAGAACACATTTGTTAATGCTAACGTAGTTGACGGTCGACCAGAAGATTGTATTCCTCCTAGTTATGAAGATTATGTCGAAAAGAATAAAAAATGTAGTTCAGCTAAGAATATAACTTCTGATGATACTGTTGAAGGTGCTCTAGATCATGAGGAAGATAGGAAAACTGGGTTAGGAGATAACTCTAAGACAAGTAGAGTTAGAACACCAAAAGGTCCTGTTAAGATTTTGAAATATCCTAGATTTGCTAACAGACCAGTTCCTCCTGTTACCCCTAAGCCTGTTCAGAAACAGAGATCAAATGATTCTCCTGTGTTAGTAAGAATGCAAGATCCGTCATCTTCAAACTCTAATAATGTGTATCAATTCAAAGGACATAGGGAGTTTAGACAATGTTTTAATTTTGCTATTTTTGGACACATTGCTGCTTATTGTCCTAGTAGATTCAGATCCCTGAGACATAAAGTTGACTTATCACATGATGATTCTAGATCATCTCATGTTCATCGAACAGTTTTCACTGTAAATGATGAACTTCGTGATAAAAGATCTAAGACAAATGTTGTCTTTAGAGACTCCAAAAGGAAGTACTTCAATAGATCTGTTTCTCCTGTGAAGGGAAAAATTCCTAAAAGAAATTTTGAGGCAAATATTGCCAATGCTAATGAGAAAAGTGGACTTTTTGAACCAAAGTTGAGGTCTCCATCTCAAAGAGCTAGTCGCAGAAAGTATTTTTCAAGAACTAGACCACGGATGAATCATTCCGATTCAGAGAGGAATGTCAAATGCCAAGAGCGTGACCCCTCTCCTTCCAAACTTTCTAAATTTAAGGTTTCTAAAGATGAGATTCCTCTGGACTCAAACGTGAAATGGATGGAAGTTCAAGCTATGGGTGTTAATGGACAACCTACTGCCGTCCGGGCGTGGGTTCCCATTATCAATTAATTTTCTTAATGTGATGTGCAGGGAACCAGACTACCTGCAAACAACACCTGGATTGTGGATAGCGGTGCTTCGAGACATATGACTGGACATCTATCTCTTCTTTCGGATGTACACCCAATTAAGGGAGGTTATGTTGCATTTGTTGGAGATAAGGGTGGTCATATTTCAGCTAAGGGTTTATTAAAGAATGATAAAGTCAGTTTTGATAAAGTGAACTATTGTCAAGAGCTTGCAAATAATTTGTTATCAGTTTCACAAATCTGTGAAAAATCCTTCAAAGTAGCATTTGATGACCAATTCAGCTACATCTTGAAACCAGAGTTTGTGATTTCTCCTGAAATGATTTTGATGAAGGCTCCTCGACAAGCTGATTTATACATGCTAGATATGAATGTTGCTACTTCAACTGCTAAACATCATCAAGCTTTTGTTTCTAAAGTGACTGAACAAGATTCTATTATATGGCACAAACGCATGGGTCATTTAAGTTTTTGGAAGATGAACCATCTGGTTCACAACAATCTAATAGAAGGTGTTGATCTTTGTTCATTTCAGATTCCAGGCACATGTATTCCTTGTAAGAAGGGTAAGCAGAGCAAGAAAGCACACAAGTTGGTGAAGTATAATCCAATCTCTGCTCAACTTGAGTTATTGCACATGGATCTCTTTGGTCCAATTCGGTTTAAAAGTATTGATGGTAGTAAGTATTGTCTGGTGGTAACTGATGATTATTCAAGATTCTCATGGGTTATGTTTTTGAAAGAGAAGTCTGATACGTTTGAAAATTTGAAAGTGCTAATCAATCGATTAGAGACAAGTTTTAATTTGAAAGTTAGAAAGATTCGATGCGATAATTGTACAGAATTTAAGAATTAGTATCTCGCAAGTATTTGTATTGAAAAAGGTATCAATATGCAGTTCAGTTCTACATACGCTCCACAGATGAATGGTGTTGCTGAAAGAAAGAATAGGGTTTTGATTGAGACTGCTAGAACTATGCTAGCTGATTCATCTTTACCTGTTCATTTTTGGGGTGAAGCTGTTGCAAATGCTTGTTACACTATGAATCGAGTTTTAACCGTTACACGACTAGGTAAAACATGGTATGAGTTATTGCATGGGAGAAAACCTTCTTTGAAGCATCTAGAACCATTTGGTGCCCCATGTACCATTTTGAAGAGAAAACAAGGAAGTAAGTTTAATTCGAAAGTGGTTACTGGAGTGTTTCTAGGGTATATTTCTCCTAACAAGCGAGTTTTCAACAATGAGACAAGATGTGTTGAAGAATGGTCTGAAGTTGACGTCCAACGGAATTACACAAAGACTGCTACTAAAAGTCATCCTTGGATCTACAACTACGAGAGCTGATTGATTCATTTAATCTTGCTCCAGATCAGATGGGGAATGAAGTAGAGTTACAATGCTGTTTGATTTACAAAATGAGCCAGAAGTGTCTGCACCTATTCCAACTCCATTACCTACTGTCGTTGAACCAGCACAAGATTCAGATCAAGATGTTGATCCAGTGTACGATACCTGCGAATCTGATATTTCAATCAGATTATGCAGGTTGCAAAATCAACAACAAGTCTACATCAGGAGGATGTGAATTTTTAGGTGAAAGGCTGGTGACCTGGCAGTGCAAGAAACAAACTACAGTTGCTCTTTCCACGTGTGAAGCTGAATATATAGATGCTGCTAGTTGTTGCTCGCAAGTTGTTTGGATCCAACAACAACTTCGCGATTACGGGCTAAGAATCTCTTTCTCTCCTCTTTATATTGATAATACTGCTGCTATAGCGATCACTAAGAATCATGTTCAACATTCTAAGACCAAACACATAGGTGTTAAATATCATTTTCTTAGAGATTGCCATGAGAAAAAGATTATTGAGGTTAAGAGAATAGGTACTAAGGACCAGAGGGCTGACTTATTTACTAAGGCTTTTGATAGACCTAGGTTCTTATTCCTACTAGAGATAAATGGCATTGTTGATCGAGATAAAGTGATTTCGGATGTTGTATGGGAGGTTTAATCAATACTTATAGACTTTGCATGTAGGATGCATGACATATAGATTTTTAGTTTCTGATTATCTGTATTGCATATTTTTGCTTTCTGTCTGCATTTCCTTGCATGATTTCTTTCATGTTTGCATGCTAGTCTGTAGTTATTTTCTGTTCCTTTTGTTAAAATGCTAAAAAACAAAAAGATTTTATATTTTAGTATTTTAGGGGGAGTATATGTTATCAGCAGAAAATACGTAAAAAGTGAAAAATGCCTCACCAGAAAATCTTAAAAAGTTGAAAAATCCGAAAATGAGCTTGTTTTGATTAATCTGTTGGAGATGAAGAAATTACTGTACTGAGAATTGATATATTTGATTAGTAATGACTGATTTGAACGTTATGTCTATCTGTTGTGTGATGTACTGATAGATGTGACTTATGAATTCTTGACATTAGAGAATCATAATAAGAATAACGATCATCTGAGATTCAGAAGTCATGAACGATCTGTTGCATTTGAAGGTAGTCACCTAATTATCTCTGAAATCGTATCTAATGATAATTGTTGAGGAAATCAATAGTCGGTTGAGGGTATCCCCTATCATAATTGATAATCATTAGAGAAAGTTGGGGGTGAATTTTAAGTTGAGGATTATATGTTTGGCTGGTGGATACCACGTTGTCACGGGCCTAAGACTTTATAATCGAAACTAAACCCCAAAAATATCAGAGAAAATTAGTTTATGTCGAAAGTAAGTGTCCCTTCTCGCTTAAGGTCGAAAAATATAATTCCTTATTGCGGACCGTTCAAGCATTTAAGGGAGAACACCTTCGAGTGATCTGAGTACACAACAAAGAAACATGAGTTCATGCATAAAAATGGAAAATCCATTCATGATGGTGTTCAAAATCAATATATCAAAAGACTGTGATATGCTCAAAAAGGAAATATCAAAAGAAAATGAAAGTCAAAAATAATTGGCGTATCAAGATGGCAAAGTCCTGAAAGTATGAAGAATGCTGATTCATGATGTGCTCATAAAGAACTCAGATCATTCTTTGTGTGACGCCCCCGCACAGCTTGAATTGTTTAATCATGACGTTCACACTGAACTATCAAGATTCTTGTCTTCTGTAATATAGAGTTATACCTATTAAGATTGTAAGTTGGAAAGATACTTATCTAGATATACTCTAATTAAATATATATATGAAAGTTTAACTTTCGATTCCGTTTTCCCTGACAACTTGAACATAATGAAGTTAAGGGCCTTGAGATTTATTTCGTGTGACGACTGGTCATCAGGCAAGTCTGCTTTAACTGTAGACCGATCCCCGCGGTAAATAATGCGCCTATTCGGATAATCCAATATATTCTAAAATCTGCTGTTCCAACTAGATTGAAGATTATCAATACACTGATAGAAGCCAAAGGCTGACAGGGTTATTCAAAATGTCGTGAGAACCATCCTGTTCAATTTGAATGAAATACATGGAAATAGATAACGGAAAGGTACATGTAATGAATTGACAACCTAATAACAATGCACAATCATAAGTGATGAAAGAATCAAGGATTAATGAACTTAGCGTGATCTCAAAAATCACTGCTCTATAATGTTCAAGTAACTAATGCCAACATGATTGTCGAAGTGTCCGGAATGAATATGTTCATGTTTAATGAGGATTGACATCAGTAATTGCATGATAATAGACATGGACTGGATAATTAGGAATGAACAACAGAAGTTGATTCAATATGTCAGTTCTGATCCATTTTTATATTGTTAATCATTTTGCTCACAAGAAGAATGTGGATTTGTATATTTCATTTATGGCTTGTTCTGATTACTGAAAAACAACAAAAAGATTTTGGTTTACTTGTTATTGTATTTCATGATAGAATGTCTTTCATTTGCATATTTTTTTTAGTTGCATGACATTTTACATCAGAAAATTCATAAAGATTTTATCATTTCTTTGTTTTCTGATTGTCCTCGGAATGCATAACGATATCTGAAAGAACCTTGTTGAGATCAAGATATTTCTGGCCACCAAATCCATAAGTTTGAAGTTTTTAGAGCTGGTGATTACTTGAAGGACTTTAATGATTTAAGGTTGTTAATGAATTTAAGATGACATTACACTGTAGGACTTACTCAGGATAAACAAAATGATTGGAGTAATAACCTCAATTAGGTTAAGTTGTTTGGGTTACCTAAGTGTTAATGGTCATTTCTTGAAGGCTTTAGTGATTTATGACTCAATATGAAAGTGTTTGTTAACTCTAAGATTGCCAAACGAGTCGAAATCCTAAGATTGAAAAATTTGAAATTGCCTAAGTGGCTCACACGCACGCTTGATGTGTGAACCGTACGAGTAACCACACATTTGAGGTTAACCGTACGGATGACCCTGATCAAAATTGGTCTAAGACTATTGGGTCACACGCACGTGTGATTAAGATGAGACACGCGATTGATTGTGGATCGTGTGATCAACCGTACGGTTGATCACGAGAGTATAAATAGGGGTGACGAGCTCAGAAGCTCACACTTGTGTACCCACTTTTATTTCTCTCTCAATTTTCGATCTTAACCAATCAAGATTTCCACCGCAGCATTCGTTCATTACTTGATTCCGATCTCAGCGCCACCCAATAGGTACAATTTCATCGAGTTTTAGTACATTAATTTGTTGATTGAATGCATCAAAACCCTAAGGGTATATAACTCGAATTTTGTGTAATTAGAGCTTGTTTTAATCTGTGTTTGCTATTGTTTTAAGTTAAACGGAACCTATACATGCTATTGTGATGTAAATCGGTCCCTAAAACGATCAAACATGTATTTTGTTGAATTTAAAAAGGCATTTAATACGGATTTCATCAGACATGCACGAGTGACGTCACTCGCATGCGTGAGACATGACTCGCACGAGTCAGTGCACGGTTGATGATCAACCGTGTGGACCTTTGAGCTCACTCGTTTGTCTTGATCCTATTGATCACTCGTCTGCAAGAGCTGACATGTGTGATTAACCGTACGAGTCACCACACAGTTGACTCACTCGCTTAGAATTTTGCCTCAATCGTGTACATTTTCTGAAACCATATTACTGCTCAAATGTGTCAACAGTGACACGAGTGACTATATCACTCGTACGGTTGATCTCTCAGCCACACGTGTGACATTATCACTCGCACGGTTCATCATATTTAACATGTTTATGACACTTTGATGCAAATGCTATGATGTTTTATGGTGATTGATTTATATATCTAACTGTTCTGTAAATGTTTCAGTTATTGTTTAGATATCATCAAATGGCTGAACAACAAGTCAATATTCTGGTTGTTAACGTTGAAGGACAGGGGGAGCAACAAGCTAATCCTCAAGCTAATCCTATTAACCCACCTGCTCAGCAAGAAATTCCTCTAGAGAAGGGAGAACTGAACAACCAATTTGCTCTTTATGACACTAATCTTGAGAGGGGTTCTCACTTTAAGGAGATTGTTAAGTTTCTTAAGAGATCAAGGATACACACTTCTATTTCTACTGAATGCACACCATACTACAGTCATCAGAGAGAGTTCTGGAGAAATGATGTACTAGATGTAGATGAAGATAAGCTTGTTAGTAAGGTTCAAGGACACGATATTACTGTTTCTAAGGATGTGATTAGAAGGATTTTGGGTTTTAATGACGAGAACTGCTCCCACATGACTATCAGTAGAGAACGAATTCATGGTTGCTTTAGAAGATGTGCTTATTCTGGTTACCTTGGTGGCAAATCTGAACTGGTGAAGACATGTCTGCCTCCACAGTTTAGATATCTTGCTCACGTGATTATGCATTGTTTGAGTGGACGCAAATCTGGTTTTGATAAGTTGAACGAGAAAGTGCAGAGTATGTTTGTGGTACTTGTTTTAAAGGCACCATACGATTTCTCGGGATTTGTCTTATACTAATTCAAAGCAAACCACTTCAGTGCTACTCAGAGATACCTGATCTATGCCCGTTTTCTTCAATTAATCATTAATGACGCTGCACCTGATCTACCTAAGCTTGAAGAGGATATTATCCACCTGAAGCCGATGAATCCGATTACATTCCGCAGAATGGAAGAGACAAGGAATGAGGACTTAAAGCCTGTCTTTAATAGAAAGCTCATTAATCATCTTATCAAGGAGAACTATCGATGCCCAGCAGGTAATGCTTGGAGGAATGAGGATTCAGACTCTAACTACGATGTTACAGATGAGGAAGGACAAGGTGATAATCAGAAAGCTACTGGTAATGTTCAAGGAGGAGGTAATGTTGATGATGAGATTATCGAGGGTGATGATGAAGCGACAGAGGAGGATGTCAGCTTGATTTAGAGGAAAAGGAAAGGAAAGGATCCTATGACCTCAGAACAACTCAAGAAGAAGGAGAAAAGAATGAAGTATTCTTATGAGTCACCTCAGAGATCATCACAAGGAGGTTCAAAACAACAAGCTCAGAGGAAACCATTCGGGTTTATGAAGGATGCAAGGGCTGCTGTTACATCACCGAAACCTGCCACAACAACACCTCAGGTCACGTCAGATGAATATAAGACTCAGCAAAATCTGTTGATGTCTTTGGTCACGAAAATAACCAATTTGGAAAATCAACCTACTGAGGAGAAGAAGATTAGTAATGCTAAGATTGAATCATTGGTGGAAGAGAACAAGAGGTTATCTGATAGGTTGGATCGACAGAAGAGTAGGACAGATAAGTTGAAGAAGAAGTTTTTGGCAATTAAGAGTAAGAACAAGGAGAAATTGAAAAGGTTGAATGAAAGAATCGAACAGCTTACCTCTGGTAAAACAAAGTTGATTAAGGAAAGAGAAGAAGAGTATTCTTCTGATTTGGGAGAAGGTGATGAAAAAGATAATGAAGAAGATGCTGGAACTGGAGGACCCTCTTTTGATATACCGTTAGTGATCCTATTCGAAGTTTTAATGAATATGGTGAGGTCTTTACTGTTGAATATTATATGAATTATTCAAATGTTTTTAATAATGCAGAAAAGGGGGACGTTCCACCAAGTGAGTTTCCGATGGAACAGCTTGCTGCTCTGGCATACGATAGCGAAAATGATACGGAGAATGCAGAGTCAGTTGAAGCTGAAAACAAGGCTCCACAAGAAGATTCATTGTCAAGTATCCCTCCCGAATCAATCTAAAATATCAACTTAAGTGATTTTGATCTATTCAAAGATGAGAGGAGTGAAGATTCTGTTGGTAAAGATAGTTTGAAAGAGGATGTGATTATTGAGTCCGAGGACGAATTTGTGACAAAATCTGATGATGAAGAAGAAGAAGAAGTTGAAATTGTTATGCCTTCGCTTGAGCCATACTCGCATCCATCACTCAACACCTTAAGTGACTTCTTCAATCTGAGTTGTGAAGAGAAAAGAAAGAACTTAATTGAGTTAGAAAAGGCGAGGAAGGTATACAAAGAACAAGTGAAAGAAGTGGATGTTATGTTAGAAAGGAACAAGAAGATCCGACATAAGAAACTGCTCATTGAGAAAGAAAGAAAAGAAACTGAATTGAAAGATAAGAAACTCCGAGCTAACAAGCTAAAGCCGAGACATGGAATGAGATTAATGAATGGTTCAAACGTGATAGGGTTAAGGTGAATAGAAACGTTAAGGAAGACGAAGATCGTCAAAGTTAGTAGAGACAGAACGTTGTTAACCCTGATCAAGTAGACAAGCCAGAACTCGAGCCAAAGTTTGTTAGTTTCTATGAGAAAGGTAAAAGAACCAAGAAGTACTCCAAGGGTAAAATTTTGAGTTGGGGCTATTTCAAGGAGATCAATTGTTTTGCAATCAAGAGGGAAGGCGGAGTAGATTATATGGCATGTCCAAGTCACTTCAAAACTCTACCGTACTTCGAGATTATGCAACTCGCTAAGCTGAAGATGTTGAACGCTGAAGATTGTGATCTTTCCAGGTGGTTTCAAAGAAAACTCAGATATGAGTATAAGACAGGGAAATGAAACATCTTTAAGTCAACGGCCGCTAGGTTTTCCATACACCCGACAAAGAAAAATTCCAAGGGATGACCTATCCGTGTTGTTAAGTTCCGTCCAGCTAAGTATATGAAACAATCTCCCTTGATGCCATTACCCAAGGATATCTGTAAAAACTTCAGATGGTGGTTCTATGATGAGTTGTCGAAAGAAGCAGTGATCTTGACTGCGATTGAGAAGGAAGATAGTAGCATACAGTTCGACAATGTGAGGATCTTGGATCCTATGTGGCTAAGGAACTTATCAAGATTTGATGTGGAGACTCTTCACCGCCATCACATTACTTTTAGAGATGATCGAAAAGAGGAATCTATGAGATATCAACGTGTGATCGATGTCTACTATGCATACCTCAACAGAAACAGTGATGCTCAAAGCTCAAACCAAGTTCAAGCCAGTTGATCCGTGTCTGATACTGTGTTGCTCGTTTGTTTTTAGTTTTTGATGTTCGTTTATGCGAGAGAGAGAATCTGGATCTGTAATAACTTTACTAAACTGTTTGTGTTTATGAACTTGCATGGTTTATGGACATTTACTTAATTATAATAGATGTTCTAGGTCCTAGGGGGAGTTGTTGATGCATTTTATGCAAGTCCCTAGACATCTACCCACGTCCATTGCAGGTACAACAGTTTACAGGCCACCATGATCGCTCGTTATTATCCTATCTGTGTTTTTATGTGGTTACAGGAACTGCAGGAACGAGATTTGGATGTTTGACTATATTAGACTTAGTCAGACGTACGAGTGAAGTCTCACTCGTATGGCTGACAGGCTCATACGCACGGTTGATGCTGAGCTAAGTCACAATTACAACCTAAATGAGAAGACACGGGTGAGTGATCACCCGTACGGCTGATGAAGCCAACTCGTACGTGTGATGGATGACTCGTACGGGTGAGTCAATAGCAGGGGTATATAAAGTCTTATGTTCTTCATTTTAGGTTAAGCCTCTCATTTGTTACACACACTCAGATCTGGTGAGCTCCTCCGATTCTCTCTCAGCTCAAATCACCCAGATGGTGAATAATAGCTCTAGGTGTTGATCTAATCACACTTGATTTAGTTGTGGTTTGACTAAATTAATCCCAAAAAGCTTGACCTATTCACTAGAGGGTTTGATTCACTTATTCCGCCATTGTGTGAGTTAAATCTGTTGATTTCTAAGTTTCTAGTCATGTTTCCTCACAAGATGAATGTGTCATGTCGATTGTGTTACGGGTGTTAAAACCGGTTGAGTCAAGAGACCCATAACAATTTTTGTTCCATATTTATATACTTGTTATGGTCAATGGCACAAAAGGGTAGTTAACTTTACCTAATTTCTCATTTTGGATACTGAGTCTCTTTTAATTCTTGTAAGGTATCTAATTTTTTGTTTACCTTAAAAAGAGTTCATCATCAGTTTGTAAAAGGGTTTTTATAAAGAGATTGTATTGGGTCTTGTGATGCTTCAAAAGGTTTAGAATCTCGTTTTTATTTTTATTGTAGTTAACTGAAGAATGTAATTCACAAAACCAGAATCAACCATTCCAAAGTAGATAGTTTTCAAAATGCCACATCTAGTTTTTACTATGTTCTATCTTTTGTGCTTTATTTTGCTAACATTATTCCAATATTTAATCAGATTCGTGCAGAATCCTATTCTTCTGCCTACTCAAATCATCCTATGAGTGATGACTATGTGGGTGGCAGGGTTTCCGACTCATACTAGCAATGTGAGTTTTTACCTTGCATGGTTAAATAAATAACAGAGAGAACATGTTTCATGAGTTACGGCCAGCCTAGTGTTTGCGTGCATGATTTAGAGGCTTACATCAGTGGTAGTTTTGGGCTCAATAAATCGATATGTTGTGTTGATGGGATTATTGATATGGGATGGAGGTTAAGAAGATTTTGTCAGTTCCTTCATTTGGACTCGTTGTGTATGAATATGCGTATTAAGAGGATTTTGTCAGTTATGTTGGAAACATGTACCATTTCAAGTATTATTGAGATTGAGATTTCTAATAAGAACACATGGATAAATAGTTAAAAGACTTGACCTGCCCAATTTTGCACCTCTAGTATATATAGTCTGTGTTGTTACTCATGATAATTTTAATATGTGTTTCTTTCATAGTACTAGGAACATAGGTATGTAAAGTGAGATGACAAATATTTGATAAGATGGATTAAGCCATATATTCATCTTTTCAAGTCTGATGTTGTGCATTAAAAATGTTTGTTATATTTCTCAATTTAATTTAATGTTTTGTGCTAATATATTTTGAATTTTCAGATTCAGTTAGATGGTTAAAGGCTGAAGACAGAAATGCAGAACTTATTGCTTGCAGTCAGCGGACCGGCTTTAGCTCGATAACACTATATATTCTCTTAGATGCTCCTAAATCGAGGGGTTGAGGTAGATATCAAAAGGAGTAGTCATGATCAGTCTTTTGAAGAAAATGGAAATGCTTTCACTGATTATGTTCAAGGAATTATTATGAAGTGCTTTAGTCAGGTGCATGCTCTTTAGACAAAAAGTTTTAAATTTTTATTTTTGATGGTGCTGATGATATTTGGTTATGTGACATTATTAACCATGCCTAATTGACATATGAAATAGATCCATGTCTTTAGCTAAGATAGGTATATGGATTTACGTTTTTAGGAAATGTAAATAGGAGATAAAAGGTGGAAAAATCAGTGGGTCAGACAAGTTGGAGAGGTCAAAAGAAGTCATTGTTGTTACAACGATCGAACCAGTTTGTTTCAAGTTAACCCCAATCTTTTTGTGTTAAAATTTGTTTTTTTATTAATACACTAGTGTACCAATATGATTATACCAGTTGCGGATGACGAATACAGTTTTTTCAGCTTTCAAGTCATATGAAGAACATATTTTGTATAAATGGGCTGATTCATATTATATATTGTCTTGGATGGGTTAAATGGGTCTAACAAGTATCATATGCCAAACTAACATTCAAGATTCATTCCTAAAATTAAATAGAATTTGGTTACCTTTAGAAAGTTGTAGGACTTTGCATTATTATTTTTTAAGCAAAACGTTGTAGCATGAACTTTACTAATTCAGACTATTTGCCATTTGTAGCATGAACTTTACAAATTATGTTATAATCTGCTCGAGATATCATGATTGTATTTGTGTATCTATTTATAAAGAAAAGTTTGATTTTCATTATTTGATTCTTGGGCAACTGTTGTAGTAAAGGTTTGTATTTTAGCTAAGATGGTGGTTTTTGGATGGTTTTTAGTGGGTTAGATGCCTTCACTGGAAAGTCTGACCAATCTAACTAGTACACCAAAAAGCACAAATGTTAATATGATTAGTTTGACAAAATATAGACTAAAGAAAACCATAGTATGGTACGTCACGAGCAAGTATAATAATAACCTAATTTTACAACAAGCCGACAGCTAAACTCAAAGACTCTCTTTAATTAAAGTTTATAACTGATTAGTCTTTCAAATCTGCTTCTAGAAATTCATCTTTGAATGCATACTGACCATGTCTTCTTTATTTTCAGGTTATTTTCTTCAAGACTAATAAAATAGGAGCGGGTGGTCGGATGAATGCTACTGCTAATGGCAAAAATGTCTTTGAACGTTATTATATATTAGGTAATCTATGTTAAAGATTAATCTTTTTTAATCATTTGATTGATGCATAAGAATTCAGTGGAGAACTATTTTAGAAATATGAAACAAATAGTTGGTTTATATTCGGTAATACTTTAAATATGAAACAAATAGTTGGTTTATATTCGGTAATACTTTCAAACCCTTATTTGAATTCACCATCTTTTTGTTTGTGTTGCACCCTTTTGATGTTGGAGATCGTTGCCGAGCCCAAGACTGAAAAGCTCGATAAATGATGATGAAAATCATTGTTTTTCTCGTACCGTCCTCTGATTCAAGCAGAAGCAGAAAACAATCAAATATGCAGCCCATGGTATCAGACTTGAAGACCAGACACCTAAAACCAAGTTTTATAATCAATTTCAAAACAATAAGCAACCATGTAGGTACATTAATAACTATATTGATGGTGGGGCCAGGGCAAGGGGTAGCAGTGGATTCAAGTTCGAATCCCACTCTTTAAAAATACCCGTGGTAGGCTTACTTACCATAAGCCGGGTTGCCCCTGGGAAGGTTTTACCGACCTATTCAGGACCCAGATCCGACCCGCCTGCCCCTCGGGATGGTTTAAGGTTCGGATCCCTGTAATATGGTTCGGGTTTCCTGCCCGAACGCGTGTGTATCTGCAAATGATGACTAGGCTTCGGTCCGGACTGATGCAAGCTTGCCGTTCAAAAAAAAAAAAAAAAAAAAAAAAAAAAAAAAAAAAAATAATATTGATGATGATCTAGTGTTTAGCTTATATAGATTGTGAACGATTATGTGTTATAGTGTACCCATTTCATGGCAGGTATGCTGATCGAATTGTCAATGCTAAATGGGAAGTTGAAGAACTTGGAATGGAACATAATGTGAGGTCATGATACATGTGATGAATGTAAACATGCTGAAATTGCCCTCTCATTAGAGATTATCACGTGAATAAAAAATCTACACAAATTTATTATGGTTTTTTTTTAAGCCACAATGTTGATATTTACAATGATATACATTGTTTTTTTCGTCAATGGAACATAATGTTAGGTTATTTTACATTTTTTTTTTAATACTTCAATCTTAATATTTTTTATGATAAGCACTAACGATAACATACATTTGACGACGAATGATAACATACATTCGACGAATAATAACATATATCCAACGGCGATCGGAAACATACATTCGGCGATGAATGATAACATACATTCGACGGTGAATGGCAACATTCATTGGACAAGAGGTAACATACACTCGATAAAAGGTAACATAAATTCGATGAATGATAGCATACATTTGACGAATGGTAATATTCATTGGACGATAATAAGATACATTCAACGAATGATAGCATACATTCGACGGTGAATCATATCATACATTCGACAAATGATAACATACATTTGACGATGAATGGTAACATACATTCGACTACGAATGATAACATACATTTGACGACGAATGATAACATACATTCGACGTCGAACCATAACATACATTCGACGAATGATAACATATATCCGACGACGAACGGAAACATACATTCGGCGATGAATGATAACATACATTCGACGGCGAATGGCAAAATCATTGGACGAAAGGTAACATACATTCAACGAATGATAACATACATTCGAAAAATGGTAACATTCGTTCGACGAATGGTAACATTCAATGGACGAATGATAAGATACATTCAATGAATGATAACATACATTCGACGGCGAATCATAACATACATTCGATGGCGAATCATAACATATATTCGACAAATGATAACCTACATTCAACGACGAATGGTAAAATACATTTGACTACGAATGCAAACATACATTCGATATCGAATGATAACATATATTCGACGACAAATGCTAACATACATTCGACGTCGAATCATAACATACATTCGACGAATGATAACATATATTCGACAGCGAACGGCAACATACATTCTGGGATAAATGATACCATACATTCGAGGGCAAATGGAAACATTCATTGGACGAAAGGTAACATACATTCGACGAATGATAACATACATTCGACGAATGATAACATACATTCGATGAATGGTAAAATTCATTGGACGAATGATAAGATACATTTAACGAATGATAAAATACATTCGACGGCGAATCATAACATACATTCGACGAAGAATCATAACATACATTCGACAAATGATAACATACATTCGACGACAAATGGTAACATACATTCGACTACGAATGCTAACATACATTCGATATCAAATGATAACATACATTTGACGAAAGGTAACATAAATTCGACGAATGGTAATATACATCGAACGAATAATAACATTCATTGGACGAATGATAACATAAGTTTGACGAATGGTAACATTCATTGGACGAATGTTAACTTTCATTGGACGAATGATAAGATACATTCGACGACGAATGGTGACATACCTTCGACTTCGAATGAAAAAATACATTCGACGAATGGTAATATACACTCGACGAATGGTAACATACATTTGACAAATAATAACATTCATTCGATGAATGATAACTTTCATTGGAGGAATGGTAACGTACTTTCGACGAATGATAACATACATTCGACGAATGATAACATATATTCGATGAATGTTAACTTTCTAAAAGTTCTCTCTTTCGTTAGAGATTATCATATGAATAATAAATTTATATTAATATATTAGCATTTCTTAATGTCAAAATGTTACTAGTCATACAACGACAAAACATTTACTTTTCGTGAATTTTTTCTATTTATCACTAATATCTTATTATACATCCGATGAATGTTAACGTTGTTGTTGTTGTTGTTGTTGCTGCTATTATTATTATTATTATTATTATTATTATTATTATTATTATTATTATTATTATTATTATTATTATTATTATTATTACTATTATTATTATTACTATTATTATTATTATTATTATTATTATTATTATTATTATTATTGGAAAGAGTGCCGACAAGTTATTATACATCTAACGAATGTTAACATGTTGAAACTCACATCTTGTTGAAAGTATCATATGAATAATAAATTCATACTATTTCATAGTTTTATTTTACTTTTTAAAGTCACAAGGTTAACATTTACAATGATAAAACATAAATATTTTATAATTTTTTTATATGTATCACTTAATACGTTATTATACATTTGATAAAGGTCAATGTGATGACTGATGAATGTTAACGTGGCGAAACTTTATATTCTTATTAACAGCTAAAATTTTATCAAAATGAGTTTAGCAAGGGGCTAGACAAAAAATAAAAATTTACATAGGATTACAAAGTCAAGACGCTATTTTACATCTTGAATTAAGTCAAGAAAAAGCAACTAATCTGATACTATCGAATACATCACTTTATTTGATTTCCCTCGAGTCATGCACAATATCGTTACGAAGTATCCAAATCCACCAAACGGTAGCAGCCGCAATGCAATAAAAGCGACCGGAGTGAATGTGAGATTTAAAAACACCATCGATCCATGTGAATAGGTTATCAGCGGTCACGATGTATGTAGGCCAAACCACACCCACCCAAATGCGTATACGCCTCCAAAGGGATATAGCCAAATTACAAAAAATGAAAATGTGATCACGTGACTCTCCTCATACGCTGCAATTAGGACAAACAATAGAGCTAATGTCCATTTCGTTAAGAGCTAGGTTAATACACTTAGGGATGCGATTATTTAGAAGACGCCATCTAAAAATGTTAACCATAATCTAAAATTGCACATCACATTTCTTGCATGGACCCAATCTAAAATTGAATCCTTGAGGTAGAGGTACCAAATCGGACAATATCTGGTAGAATAACTTTGATTTGTGATCAAACCAAAATCGTTAGGTGTGATTTGGATCTTGGTTTGAGTGCTTGGTTTGATAAAAAGAGTAGATCGAATGTTTTAACTCCAATAATTGTGCAAACCCCGATTTGAAATCTGGAGTTCAAGAGCGTAAAACAACCGATGGGATTAACCTTATTCGATCGAAATCGAATAAGTTAATATCTTAGAGTGGGGATTAACTCCGATAATGACCGAAATCCTTATCGGAATTGTTTTATCAGCTGGAGAGATATTACCATAATTGATTCGGGCAGAGTAACATTAATGCATCCAGTGATGTTGAATGAATGATCTTGTTCGGGTATTTATAGATGTTATGAGGGAGTGGTGGTGTGCAACATGCCCCTTTCATGGTTGTAACAAACATTGCTAATCCCAAGGATTGACGTGGCACATGTCCCTTTCATGGGTATAACGAGCAGATCCTAACAAACTTTCCGAGATTCGTAGGTTGATATGGCGTGCAGCTTGTTTGTATGTTTGTTCCGGGAACAAGTACTCGTCCTGGGATAGTGCACTTATTCCGGGATGAAGTGCCTGTTCCGGGACAATGCACTTATTCCGGGACAGCGTGCTTGTTCCGGGATGGTATCCTTGTGCCGGGCCAGTATATCTAAACCAAGAAGATGTGGTGGTTCCGAGAGTGTGGTGGATCTGCCCAGGTTGTGACGGATGAATGTCTTGATCAGTCAAGAAGGTTTTGCCTGATGTTTATTCCAAGTGTTTCTTCACGGTATCTGTTATGACTGGGCAAGATTGTATACGGTTTATGAATAGCCTTATAAATATTGTCGGGTACCCAACGTCCATGGTCCAGGAGGCCTTCTTATGTGATGACATGGTTCCCGGCTTCTTAATGCTTCTTGTGCCCGGCTAAGTGGTGTCGGTAGCCCGCGCACTTGTCCAGGTAGGATAAGTTTTGTGTAGTGTCTTGGCTAGCCTTTGTCCGGTACGCTTCTTCCCGGACGCGTGCGCAAGTAACCTTCCAATCAGGTTACTAAAGTAGGGTCGGGAAGATGTTACTTGCCCGTGATGATTCATGCCGAGAATATTCTAGCCAGAATGCTGTTAATATTGTATTTTTCTGAGACGGATCACTATACGTATCATCAAGTCCCCCATGTTTGATGATGGTAGCTGGAACGGTTACTTTTATCAAACTTGAAAATGATCCCACGTTCCTAATTGGATGTTCATTAAATGCCTGACAGTTTGAAAAGACAGTTTCTGCAGACATGCCCCCTTTTTGTGTTTTTTTCAATTTTTCAACTTTTTGGAACGAAGTTCAAGGGATGTCTTTTTGCAATTTTAATCATTACTTTTGTGAATCCATCCTTTGATCTGGACCGTTAGATCAACTTATTTGAAACCTATAAATAGCCACCTTTTTCCAATCGTTTCACTTTTTACAACCTTTACATCTTCCATCGTTTCTTCTTCAAAAACCAACAGTTTTTTCACGAAAAAGGTACCCTTTCTTCTTCTTTCTTCTCCTAACTTTTTTCTATCAGTTTGTAATTTTTACCTTTTCTTATATATATATATATATATATATATATATATATATATATATATATATATATGTATATATATATATATATATATATATATATATATGTATATATATATATATATATATATATATATATATATATATATATATATATATATATATATATATATGGCGGATCAGTGTTCCACATCAACTAGTGTAGACGTCGCTGAATCGTCCGCTTGGGCTGCTGTTAGTATTGATAGGATAATGAGAGTATCCATTTTTGACCAATTACATCTTGAGGGTTCCTGATGCCACCCATCGAGCACATAAACCTCAACCCGACATGGTTACCATATATGGTGCAGCCATTACTGTGGGCAACTTTCGGTTGCCCTACTCCGAATTTATGTATCAATTTTTTACGCACTATGGGGTAGCTCCTGCCCAAATACATCCCATGTGTACCAGAAGTTGGTGATGTGGGAGATGTATTTGAACTACTACCACATTTTTCCGACTGCTCGCATGTTCCAATACTGTTTTACCGTTTCGAGATCCGAGGTTGGTTGGTTTTCCATCAAGTGGAGAGTATTATTTAATTTTACCGGTGATATGGATTCTTCTCTAAAGGAATGGCGAGAGCCGTTCTTTTTTGTTAGTAGTAAAGGATTACTGGATAGGTTTGTTCGCCTTTGTGAGTGGGCAGACAAGGTGAAGAAGGGAGCCAACAAGGTTCCAAGATTGAACGCTGCCGAAAAGGCATGTATATTAGCCATTCAGGAGTTTAAGTTTTCCCAATGGCCATACCCGGAGGCCATGCTTGTGTTGGGAGGGGTTAGCCACCAATGGCCGGATCCAAACACGAAACCCTTCATCCGTTACAATGGAGCATGTAGAGACTCATCCTAGCCAATTGTTATGTCATTTTAGTTAGGTTTTTGCATGCTAACCTTGTTTATTTTTATGCGACAGTGATGGAGTTCGCTACTGCAATGGCGTTTGGCGATCTTGAGGAGATCCAATTCGAGGCCGTCCCGGTCAATCCGAAAGGCGAACCGGATTTTGTTCTGCAAAACCTGGAATAGAACGCCAATGATGGGGCCGACATGGTCCTCCCTCCTCCGACTGTGACGGAGGAGCAGGCGGTTGTGAAGAGGAGGATCCATGAGCTTCGTCAGCTACGGTCGAAAAAGGCCAAAGGTAATCTTCTTGTTCCAGCAAGCTAATCTTATTCTTTGTTATGATATTTGTTTTATACTTGACTTTCTTGATTATTGCAGTTGTTGCTGAGCCTTCTGTCGGAGGTGAGGCAACCGTGACGGAGCCCGTAGAGCTGGGGGGTGGCGAGGGTGATCATTTAACCCTGGAGAACTTTGATGACATTCACTTCAATGTCCCTGCCGGTGATGACCTTATCCGTGCTTTCTCCCAGCTGGATATTGTTTATCACGGCTGCATGAGTGCCCTGGAGAAGGGATCCTCCTCAACCCTTCGCCGGGCAGTTTCCACCCTCCCTATAGATGATGCCAAGGTTGTCCATGATCGGGCAATCGTGGCGCTAAATACTTTTCTTCTTGATAGTATTGACCGTGATGAGTAGGCAGCGATGGCCCGACAGGCAATGAGTGACCTGGAGAGTTAGCTAAAGGCTGCCAGGGATGAGCTGGCTCGCGTGGCGAAGCCCCGGGAAGCTATGAATGACTTGGAGAGCCAGTTGAAGGCTCCCAAGGATGAGCTTGCCTGGGTGGTGGCAGAGAATATAAAGAGATATCCTCTGCCATCCTTGTGAAGGAGTCAGCCGTTGTGTAAGCGGTTGCAGGGTGCCCTACCCTCTGTGTTGAAGAAGGCCATCAACTCCAGTACCGTGAATATAACGACCCTCATTTTTTCATTCTATATTTTTCCTTATTAAATGCCCAAACAATATAATTAAAACTTAACGACTTAACTTTAATTAATAATTGTTAAGTATTAAAAATTTTAAAACGTAATAATTAACTTTGTGTAATAAACAACAAGTTAATAAAATACGGAAATGATAAGCTAAATAACTTTCGTGAACAAAAGGTAATAAATTAAAGTTTAATGTATATAACTTAATTAGTCTTAAATAAGTTTAGGGATCATTTAAGCTAACTTAAAGTACAAGGACTAAAGTGAAAAATCCTAAAACTCACCCATGCATGCATGAGCCAAAATTTAAAAAAGAAATAGGTGAATTGCCTAAATTGCCCTCCCTAAAATCAGCTCCCTTAACACCCATTACTTCCTCTCCAAGTTCAACTTGTTCCCTAAGTAAACCTAATCCTAACCCTAATTCTAGAATTATCTAATCCTCTCTATAAATAGAGGCTTAGGCTAAAGCTAAACATGTACCAAATCAAATTACAAAAATCTCTCTCAAATCTCTCCCCTCTCTCTCTCTCTCTCTCCCTATTTTCGGCTCAAAAACCGAAACCCCAAACCACCAACATCGAATTCATCATCAATCTTCAAAGAGTTTTCAAGAAATCTTCATCGTGTTCTTCGCGTTCTTCGAAGATCTTCAAAGGTGTTCTTCAAATCTTCAAGGTTTTGATCTTCATCTCCAAAGTATTTCATTTTTTCTTTGTTAATCATCTTCGAATCTTCAAGGTATAACATAAACCCTAAAACTTATTTACATAATATTTGATCTTGTTTTAAATTCATATTCATGATATAATCTTGTTAATTCCAACAAATACATATACATATACATGAACACGCACAGATATATACATATACTTGGAGAAAAAAAAATATTAATATGTATGTGTGTGTGTCGATCGAAAAAAAAGGAAAAGGAGTGTTTGATCCTTAAAACCTAGGTGATTAGATAAAATATGTGTTTGTGTTAATTAAGGAAACAAAATATAAATATATAGTCATATACATAAACCGATACATATATATATACATGTAAAAAATATTTATATATATATATATATATATATATATATATATATATATATATATATATATATATACACACACACATATACACGATTTACATATAAAAACTAAAAAATAAAAACTATATATATATATATACATACATATACGATATACATATATATACATAAACCCTAAACCTAACCCTAATTATTAAACCCTAATTAATTAAACCTAAACCCTAGGACATTAATTAAACCCTAGTCATTTATTACTAAACCCTAATCATTTAAAATACTACTTTAATTAATTAACCATAATTAATTAATGAAACCCTAATATTACTTATACTATTATTTAACATTTATACACTATTACTATTACTAACACTTATAACCTACTACTTATATTATAACACATATAACATACTACTACTTATATTATATTATACGATTACGTTAGTCATTCACGATAACGTGTGATTACTCGAACATCAACGCTACTTAAGGCCTAGGGTGATCCTTGGTACCACTATGGGACGCTTGTGGATTACGAATGCCAAACTTAGATTTTGGTCAAGAAATCCTGGGCCAACCTGTAACAATTGGTCATTCTGGTGACTCGACGGTGGAATAGATGTTTGAGTATGATGCACAATGTCAAACCCGACTATAGTAATCATACACTTAGTTATCTTCACACTTAATAGGTGGTAGACTTATTAAGGACAACTCACTAGTGTTCGACACTAATTTACTAAAAGTGGAAACTACTAAAAATGGAAACTTGCTAAAAGTAGAAACTTACTAAGAATGGAACTTAGTAAAACGAACTATACTTAAACACTTGCATACTTAAACTTAAATTTGGGAAAAACACTTAACTACTCTTAAATGTCAATAGGTTGACTTTCTGCTCACGTCCATTCAAACTTTCTATTCCGAGGAATAACTCTCTCTCTACTTACTAAGGTAAATTTCATAGCCCCACTTTATATTGTGCACAACTTATTTAACCTTTTGGGGTGAGACACATGCTACTTTTATTTATAACAATTTAGACACAAGTACCAACTGTTAAACTATGCTATACCCGGCTATGTCCGACTAAGTCCCTACAGTGATATTTTTAATTGCTCGTTGAACGCATTCTTAATTATTGGGGGTAGGCCTACCGGGAGTAACGTCCCCGATACATTTGACCAAGTCATTGTATTACTTAATAATGAAATTAAACCGACAAGTATAGACACAACTTGTCTTTGGGGCAAACTTTGAACGTTTAGTCTAAATATCACGAATTGACATAACTTTTTGATCCCTGCGAGATCAACTTTATAAACTAAATCGTGTGCTCTAAAACAACGGTCAAACATTTTTGTTAAACCTATGAATTTCACTCAACCTTTTTGGTTGACACTTTAGCATGTTTGTCACAGGTGCCGATTGATCAAGCTTGAATTACTTACTGCTTATGTGATGCTACTTGGACTTAGGATCAAGAGATATTGCATTTATTATTCTTGCATTTAAAACAATTACTTTATTGTAATTTCCATTATTGTAACGACATTCATTTTCTGCTGCGTACTCAACAAATTTGTTTTTATCATTTAGTATTGTTCTCGTATATTATAATATGTTGGTTTGTTTGATATTAATGTCACATTCACCCAGGCCCTAATTAGGGGTGTGATAGATTGGTATCAAAGCATAACCAGGCTGTTATAGAGAACCAGGATTACATCTTTATGTGTGCCTTACTTGCTAGCTAGGGTGCCTTAGCAATCTTGGAAACTATAACCTTTCCTGCCTTAGACTTTAAATCACTTAGGATTGCCTTATAATCTTAACACTTATGCTTTAATAAACTTGACTTAAAGATTCTAATCAAAGTCTCTTTCCTAATGTTAGGATGTCAAGCTCAAGCGTTAATCAACCAAATAAAATGAATCTCGTCAAATCTTCTGAAGAAATAGCTCGCTTTCAACCTACCAACGAAGTAGGTGTTGGACACTCTTCAACTTCGAGACGAGTCTAAAGCCCACCTTATGGTCTTGGTGGTCCTCCCTCACCAAACTATAGTCCGAATACTTTACCTAAGTCTCCCAACTACTACCCAACCCCAAGAATTGAAGACAAGGGGAATCGCCCTGCTGATTTTAATGAAGATGGCCCGTCTAAGAAAAGAGCTCGATCTCCTTCTTATGATAACCATAACGCCATGTGTGAAATTATGAATTTGCGAACGACTACCAAGAAGAACTTTGATGGTTTGCTTTGCCATATTTCAAGGATCGAAGCTCGAATGGATGAAAAAGACCTGGTAATCAAGAAACTTTTGGAGGAGAATGCGGAGTTAAAGAAAGAGATAAAGTTGGTGAAGTATGAGGAAGAACGTAACACCCGTTGGGGAAAGAAATCGCTTGCTCATCTCAAGGAGAATGTTGATTTCTGGTTGGATATGGAAAGAAATCGAGTCAACAAGCAGCTTGCTCTAAAGGGGTACGATAACAACGCAGTCAACAGCCGCGTTACTAACCTCTACGATAACCTCGAGTATCTCTATGAGAAGTAAAAGGCGAGGAACGAGAAAGTTGATGAGTTTATGAAGAAGGTCGAGGACGAAAAGAAGAAATATGAAGATTACTTCAATCTTAATATTTCCTAGATTATTTTTCCAATTCCCTATCTATGTAAAGGCTATGCCTTAAACTATTACTATTTCCGAATCGTGTATTAAAAAGGCTTATTTAATGCTTCGTTCTAATAATATAAAGTATTCTATTAATATCATGTGATATCAATGCTTTATTTTATTCATACTTATAATTGCCCAAACTTATAACTTGTCACCTTACCAAACTTATGTTTACTTCTATGTAGTGACATCATGGTTCGTCCAACTGTACCTACTGTTAACAACATTTTATTGACCACTGAACAATTCTAACAGTTGCTTGCTACCGTCCAAGGCAACGCTCAAGCTAATAATGTTAATCCTCAACCGAAACCTTGTTCTTACAAGGACTTTACAAATTGCCATCCTCCCGCTTTTAAGGGAAATGAAGAGGCTGTCGAACTAGTTCGATGGTTTGAGAAGCTAGAGTCTATCTTCCACATTTGCAACTGCAGGGATGACGATCGGGTCAAATATGCCACTAGCTCATTAGCTGGCAATGCTTTGACTTGGTGGACTCCTTATGCTAAGTCCGTGGGAATTGACAATGCTAATGCAATCCCATGGAACAAACTCTAAAGCATGATGGTTAATAAATTCTGTCCTAGGATTCAAGTTCAAAAACTTGAAGCCGAGTTCTGGGAGCTCAAGGTGAAGGGTACTGATATTGAAAGCTACACCAATCGTTTTCTCGAGCTTTCAACTTTGTGTCCTGAGATGTTTCCTTCCGAAGCAAGAAGGATTGAAAGGTATATTGAAGGTCTCCCAGAAAATGTTCAAGGGAATATTATCGCTGCCGAGAAGGTTACTCTTGATGTGGTGATTCTCATGGCCCAAAATTTGATGTTGGCCAAGAGAAGAAGAGCGTCGGCTAATAAGCAGGTTGACACTAAGAGTAATGAAGGTAAAGGAAGTTTGAGCTATCTCAAGGTTCGACTCAGAATGTTAGTAAGAAGCCGGCGGATAGTACAAGGATGAATTATAAAGGCACATATCCTTTTTGTATTTGTTGTGAAAGGCATCACCCGGGGCGGTGTACTGCTACTTGTACGTTGTGTAAGAAAGTGGGACACGTTGCTAAGACGTGTAAGACTCCTCCAAAGGATAAAGCTATTGTTCCTGTTAAAGCTCCTCCTACTTGCTACACTTGTGGAGAAAAGGGACACATTAGTCCAAATTGTCCTAAGAAGAAAGATAATCCCGCTACTGCTGCAAAGGGTCGTGCATTTTTCTTACTGCTGCTGAAGCCCGAGATGAAGATGAGGTCATCACGGGTACGTATCTTGTCAATAATTGTTACGCAACTATTTTATTTGATACGGGTGCCGATAAAAGTTACATGTCTAGTGAATTTTGTACCTTATTTACTGAAAAGCCTCAACCCTTAAAATCTAAACGATTAGTAGAACTAGCCAATGGAAAGATCATGAAAGTCGATAAAATCTATAAAAACTGCAACCTAATCTTAGCCAATAAAGAATTTAAGATAGACCTTTTGCCGATCGAGCTCGGAAGTTTTGATGTCATAATTGGAATGGATTGGTTACGTCCATTACATGCTGCAATCTTGTGTTTTGATAAAACCGTTAACATTCCATTGGGAAATGGAGAGACTCTAGTCATTCAAGGCGACAAGAGTGGTTCTAATCTCAACATTATCTCATGTATTAAAACCCGAAAGTACCTTATGAAAGGTTATCCAGCTATTCTAGCCCACGTTAAGATGATCGAATCGAAAGAGAAGTGCATTGAAGATGTACCAGTAGTTAAAGACTTTCCCGATGTATTTCCCGAAGATCTTCCTAGTCTTCCACCTCCTCGACAAGTTGAATTCCAAATTGATTTAGCTCCCGGTGCTGCTCCCGTTGCTAA
The DNA here is from genome assembly GCF_046630445.1 of Rutidosis leptorrhynchoides. Lineage (NCBI taxonomy): Eukaryota > Viridiplantae > Streptophyta > Magnoliopsida > Asterales > Asteraceae > Rutidosis > Rutidosis leptorrhynchoides. Next base: position 327,513,637 of record NC_092335.1, read on the forward strand.
AGCACCATACCGTTTAGCACCTTCCGAAATGAAGGAACTTTCTAACCAACTCCAAGAACTATTGGATAAAGGTTTCATTCGTCCAAGCTCGTCCCCATGGGGAGCTCCTATTCTATTCGTTAAGAAGAAAGATAGTATGTTGAGGATGTGCATTGATTATCGCAAAATCAACAAGCTTACTATCAAGAATCGTTACTCGTTGCCACGTATTGATGATCTATTCGACCAACTTTAAGGGTCAAGTGTTTATTCAAAGATTGATTTGAGGTCCGGTTATCACCAACTCAAAGTCAAGGAATCCGATATTCCTAAGACTGTTTTTCGCACTCGTTATGGGCACTATGAATTTTGTATTATGCCTTTTGTCTTAACTAACGCTCCTGCCGTATCATGGATCTTATGAATCGCGTCTGCAAGCCGTATCTTGACAAATTTGTCATTGTGTTCATTGACAACATCTTGATCTACTCCAAGAGTGAGAAAGAACATGAGAAACATTTGCGAATGATTCTTGAACTCTTACAGAAGGAACAACTCTACGCTAAATTTTCTAAGTGTGAGTTTTGGCTCAAAACCGTACAATTCCTTGGACATGTTGTTGATAGTGAAGGAATACATGTCGACCCAGCTAAGATTACCGCTATTCAAAACTGGGAGATACCAAAGACTGCGAAGCATATTCGTCAATTTTTGGGACTTGTCGGTTACTATCGAAGGTTCATAAAAGATTTTTCCCTCCTTGCTAAACCTCTTACCAAGCTAACTTACAAAGGGAAGAAATTTGAGTGGTCCGAGGAACAGGAATCTGCTTTCAAGATTCTGAAGGATAAATTGACCACAGCTCCGATCCTCTCTTTACCTGAAGGTACTGATGACTTTGTTGTTTACTGTGATGCCTCAAAGCAAGGCTTTGGTTGTGTTTTAATGCAACGTGAAAAAGTTATTGCCTATGCATCTAGACAGTTGAAGAAACACGAGGAGAACTATACCACACATGACCTTGAGTTAGGTTCCGTGGTATTCGCATTAAAGATATGGAGACATTATCTATATGGTACTAAGTTTACGGTGTACACTGACCATAAAAGTCTTTGACATATCTTCGATCAGAAACAACTAAATATGAGGCAAAGCCAATGGCTCGAGTTATTGAACAATTATCACTGTGAGCTGAAATATCATCCCGGCAAGGCGAATGTAGTTACCGATGTCCTTAGTCGAAAAGACGATGTTAAACGTGTTTGTGCTTTAAACCTGAAAATCAAGTCGAATCTCATATCACGAATCTGTGAAGCTCAACTTGAAGCTATCAAACCAACATTTATCGAAGGTGAAGGACCTATCAGTTTTGAGAACCAACTCCAAGTGAAAGCTAATGGTACACGGTACTTTGGCAACAAAATTTGGGTCCCTCGTTTCGGTAATCTCCGTAAACGAGTCTTAGATGAAGCTCATAAGACTAGGTACTCTATTCATCCTGGTTCCAGTAAGATGTATCACGATGTGAAGGAATTCTACTGGTGGCCTAACATGAAAGCCGACATTGCTACCTATGTTAGTAAGTGTCTCACTTGTTTGAAAGTCAAGGCTGAACATCAAAAGCCTTCTGGTCTGTTGACATAACCCGATATTCTGCAGTGGAAGTGAGAATGCATCACTATGGACTTCGTTACTAAGTTTCCTAAGACTTCAAACGGTAACGATACCATTTGGGTCATAGTTGATCGTCTTACTAAATCTGCACATTTCATACCGATCAAGGAAACTGACAAGATGGAGAAATTATCACAGCTTTACATTAAAGAAATTGTCTCACATCATGGAGTTCCTATCTCGATTATTTCTGATCGCGACAGTCGATTCGTTTCTAGATTCTGGAAAACTTTACAATCTACTATTGGAACTCAACTCGACATGAGTACAGCCTATCATCCACAAACTGATGGTCAAAGTGAACGAACTATTCAAACCTTGGAAGATATGCTACATGCTTGTGTAATTGATTTCGGCAAAGGTTGGGATAGACACTTGCCTTTGGTTGAATTTTCTTACAACAACAGTTATCACTCTAGCATTAAAGCTGCACCTTTTGAAGCTTTATATGGCCGAAAATTTAGATCCCATTTGTATTGGGATGAACTCGAGGACAGACATTTAACTGGTCCTGAAATCATTCATGAAACTACCGAGAAGATCGTTCAGATTAAGCAATGATTAGAAACTGCCCATAGCCGATAAAAGAGCTATGCCGATAGAAAGCGAATGGATATAGAATTCCAAGTTGGAGATAAAGTCATGTTGAAAGTATCCCCTTGGAAAGGCGTTGTCCGTTTCGGTAAACGAAGCAAACTCAGTCCACAATATGTTGGACCTTTCACGATCACTCAAAGAGTCAGTCCCGTGGCGTACCGATTAGAACTACCAACTGAACTGAGTCAAGTACATGAGGTGTTTCATGTCTCAAATCTTAAAAGGTGTCTTGCTGATGACACACTTGTTATTCCTTTGGATGATATCCACATTGATGAGCAAATGCACTTCATTGAAGAACCTATAGAAATCATGGAAGGAGAGGTCAAACAAACGCGTAAAAGCAACATACCTATCGTTAAAGTCCGTTGGAATTCGCGTTGAGGCCTCGAATATACCTGGGAACGCTAAGACCACATGATACAGAAATATCCCCATCTCTTCTCAACTGCTGATGCAAACGAGGAATCTACCTAAAACTTCGGGAAAAAGTTTTCAATAACGGGGAGGTACTATAACGACCCTCATTTTTCCATTCTATATTTTTCCTAATTAAATGCCCAAACAATATAATTAAAACTTAACGACTTAACTTTAATTAATAATTGTTAAGTATTTAAAATTTTAAAACGTAATAATTAACTTTGTGTAATAAACAACAAGTTAATAAAATACGGAAATGATAAGCTAAATAACTTTCGTGAACAAAAGGTAATAAATTAAAGTTTAATGTATATAACTTAATTAGTCTTAAATAAGTTTAGGGATCATTTAAGCTAACTTAAAGTACAAGGACTAAATTGAAAAATCCTAAAACTCACCCATGCATGCATGAGCCGAAATTTAAAAAAAATATAGGTGAATTGCCTAAATTGCCCTCCCTAAAATCGGCTCCCTTAACACCCATTACTTCCTCTACAAGTTCAACTTGTTCCCTAAGTAAACCTAATCCTAACCCTAATTCTAGAATTATCTAATCCTCCCTATAAATAGAGGCCTAGGCTAAAGCTAAACATGTACAAAATCAAATTACAAAAATCTCTCTCAAATCTCTCCCCTCTCTCCCCCTATTTTCGGCTCAAAAACCGAAACCCCAAACCACCACCATCTAATTCATCATCAATCTTCAAAGTGTTTTCAAGCAATCTTCATCGTGTTCTTCGCGTTCTTCGAAGATCTTCAAAGGTGTTCTTCAAATCTTCAAGGTTTTGATCTTCATCTCCAAAGTGTTTCATTTTTTCTTTGTTAATCATCTTCGAATCTTCAAGGTATAACATAAACCCAAAAACTTATTTACATAATCTTTGATCTTGTTTTAAATTCATGTTCATGATATAATCTTGTTAATTCAAACAAATACATATACATATATATATACATGAACACGCATAGATATATACATATACTTGGAGAAAAAAAATATTAATATGTATGTGTGTGTGTCGACCAAAAAAAAAAAAAAGAAAGGAAAAGGAGTGTTTGATCCTTAAAACCTAGTTGATTAGATAAAAGATTTGTTTGTGTTAATTAAGGAAACAAAATATAAATATATATACATATACATAAATCGATACATATATATATACATGTAAAAATATATTTTTTTATATATATACATATACACGGTTTACATATAAAAAAAATAAAAACTATACATATATATATATACACATATACGATATACATATATATACATAAATCCTAAACCTAACCCTAATTATTAAACCTTAATTAATTAAACCTAAACCCTAGGACATTAGTTAAACCCTAGTCATTTATTACTAAACCCTAATCATTTAAAATACTACTTTAATTAATTAACCCTAATTAATGAATGAAACCCTAATATTACTTATACTATTATTTAACATTTATACGCTGTTACTATTACTAACACTTATAACCTACTAATTATATTATAACACATATAACATACTACTAGTTATATTATATTATACGATTACGTTAGTCATTCACAATAACGTGTGATTACTCGAACGTCAATGCTACTTAAAGCCTATGGTGATCCTTGGTACCACTATGGGACGCTTGTGGATTACGAATGCCAAACTTAGATTTTGGTCAAGAAATCCTGGGCCAACCGGTAATAATTGGTCATTCTGGTGACTCGGCGATGGAATAGATGTTTGAGTATGATGCACAATGTCAAACCCGACTATAGTAATCATACACTTAGTTATCTTCACACTTAATAGGTGGTAGACTTATTAAGGACAACTCACTTGTGTTCGACACTAATTTACTAAAAGTGGAAACTACTAAAAATGGAAACTTGCTAAAAGTAGAAACTTACTAAGAATGGAACTTAGTAAAACGAACTATACTTAAACACTTGCATACTTAAACTTAAATTTGGGAAAAATACTTAACTACACTTAAATGTCAATAGGTTGACTTTCTGCTCACGTTCATTCAAACTTTCTATTCCGAGAAATAACTCTTTCTCTACTTACTAAGGTGAATTTCATAGTCCCACTTTATATTGTGCACAACTTATTTAACCTTTTGGGGTGACACACATGCTACTTTTACTTTTTACAATTTAGACACAAGTACCAACTGTTAAACTATGCTATACACGGCTATATCCGACTAAGTCCCTATAGTGATATTTTTAATTGCTCGTTGAACGCATTCTTAATTATTGGCGGTAGGCCTTTCGGGAGTAACATCCCCGATACATTTGACCAAGTCATTGTATTACTTAATAATGAAATTAAACCGATAAGTATAGACACAACTTGTTTTCGGGGCAAACTTTGAATGTTTAGTCTAAATATCACGAATTGGCATAACTTTTTGATCCCTGCGAGACATACTTTATAAACTAAATCTTGTGATCTAAAACAACAGTCAAACATTTTTGTTAACCCTATGAACTTCACTCAACCTTTTTGGTTGACACTTTAGCATGTTTGTCTCAGGTGCCGATTGATCAAGCTTGAATTACTTACTACTTATGTGATGCTACTTGGACTTAGAATCTAGAGATATTGCATTTATTATTCTTGCATTTAAAACAATTACTTTATTGTAATTTCCTTTATTGTAACGACATTCATTTTCCGCTGCGTACTCAACAAAGTTTGTTTTTATCATTTAGTATTGTTCTCGTATATTCTAATATGTTGGTTTGTTTGATATTAATGTCACATTCACCCAGGCCCTAATTGGGGGTGTGATAGTGAAGGCGCCTTTTGAGGCTTATTTGCAGAGTTTTGGGACGGCCAACTTTACCATACCGGATTAGCTGTCTCCTTGTACCCGGATATTGTTGGGAAGGTGAACGCGGGTGCCGTGCAGGAGCTTCAGGCTGCTCAACAAGCGTTAGTGGAGATCCAATTTGGCAATTTTGAGGATCATTGTGCTGACGAAGCTACAACTGTGCAACAGTTGTTAGATTTTAAATTTTAGTATGTTGTACTGCACGTTGTTGCATATTTTTTGATGTATCTTGTAATGAAACATTGTGTAATTAATGAAATTTTAGTTTCATGTATTCTGTGATGAAATTTCTTCAGTCGAACTAGTTCGTGTCTTCGTATGTAGGTCTAGACTACATTTGTATTAGTTTTGGCGTGTACACCGTGCAGTCACGTGTGTTTATGTCATCTACTCATTGGCCGTTTATCAGTATAAACTTGTACCGATGAGGGCTAGACAATTACCTCCTAAGGGGGTACAGAATAACTTACATGGAACTTATGTGGATGCCGGAATCCGTCTGCCGCTAGCTGGTTATTATTATGTGAACAACGTTGTAAATAACATAATGACTAAGTTATTGTAAACGGTAAAAATTTTATTCATCCTAGAAAAGGAAAGTCATACTTATTGGAAAAGAAAAACATAAACATCAAGATAACTTATGATTGAAGTGATCAGTTTCAACCATTAAATCCATCTAAACTTCAGTCGTGGTGCCTAGCCACTTTTGTTTCCTTCAACCGGCGTTCCATCTCGGTTAGAGCTCTCGCAACTCTCTGGCCTGGAACGTTTAAGTGTCGGATGGAAGGGTTCTGTTGGTTCATGCATATCGTTAGATTGTTCCTCCCACTCTGGCCGACGATGTCGGCCGGCGATCACCTGCCCAATCCCGTGGTCGTTGATCGAGCTTTTTCTAGTAGAGTGTGTCGGCGGAGAGAAGTAGGTTAGCCTTTTGAGAACCGACACGCATTTTTCTGCCAAAATGTGTGGTATCTTCCTTGTTTCAATGTTCCGCGTAGCTTGAGTGTTCAATTCTCCTGGGAAGGGGTGTCGGGTAGATTCGACTGTTGCAACGCCTTGCCAGGTTGGAAATTTAAGCAAACCGTGAGCGGTAGAGGCTATTGCACCAAACTTTCTGAAGAAATTTCTTCCCAATATCACATTTGTTTGGTCAGGGATTTGATAATATAGAAATCAATGATCTGACTACGGAGGTAGGGCTGGGTGCCTACCTTGACTGTTGCCTTGAGTCTTCCTATAGGTTCTTCAGTAGAGCCTGTGAACCCAGAGATGATAGCGTTGGACTGCCTCATTTTTCTTCCAACACATTTTAGGAGTTGGGAAAGCCAATGGGCAAACAAGACATCAACCTCACTCCCGTTGTCAGTGTACATTTCATGAACTCGAAAACCGTCTATCAAACCGTTAATCACTATAGGCTATTCCCGAGGGTATCGTGTCGGTAGTTTTAGGAATGTGATTGCGGCATCTCTCCAGGAGTTGAGCTCATCCTTTTCAATGCTGATCATGTTGATTACGACCTTGTCTTTTGCTTTCTCATGCTTCTGGCCGTCTTCCTTTTGCTTGCTGAATGTTTTGTTTGGATCAGCTTTCTTGCACTTCCGGCCTTGCAGCAAGTGATTGAGTTCGCCAGCCTTTATTTTTGCAATAGTCTCACGCACTAACGCTTTACATTCAGCAGTGTCATGGTCGTTATACTCATGGAACTCATAGTATTTGTTAGATTTTTGACCTTCCCGTTTTTCTAATGGCGCCGGAGGGGTGAATTTGGCTTTCACCGGCTCTATTAGCAGTATCTCTCTTGGAGTTTTGGTCAAGCTGTCGATTAAAGATCCCTTATCATATGGTCTTCGATTGCCATTATCATACCTATGACTGTCATGGCTTTTTCCATGGCTGTTATGGCTTCTGTGATGACTATCACTGCGTCGGCTACTGTCATGACGATGCCTGCTATCGCTTCTTCTTTCATCGTCTCGCTTCTTCTCATCTCGGTGGTAACCTGCTTGCCTTTCTCGCCCAGAATGCTGGTATTGCCTTGCCACCGTTACAACATCCGCGAATGTACTCGGGATGTTCCATCGAAGTTTGGCGACAAGCGACAGGTGTGCTTCTTTATCTAAGCAAGTTATGAACCCGCAAATCTGCTGTGTTTCCGGGAGCCTTGGGATTTTTTGGCACTCCAGCATGTATCTTGTGATGAAGCTTTCAATTTTTTCTCCAAGATACATTGGTATTTCATTGGCATACAGGTGTGTAAACATGTGCCGACGAAGATTTTGATATTGCATGAGAAATTTCTCCCGTAGGTCTGCGAAGCATCTGATGCCATTTGGTGGCAGTTTGGCGAACCATTCTCCGGCGGAAGACTGCAGGACAGTCGAAAAAAGATGACATGCTACCTTATCACTCTAATGTTGGGTTTTCATGGCACCCTCAAAGATTTGCAGAAAATCATCCGGGTCAGTAGTGTCATTGTACACCCCCAAAGTAACTGGTATGATGATGTTAGCGGGGAGAATACAGCCGGCTATTCGTTTGCAGAGCTTTTGGCTGGTAGCTGACATCTCAACCGATCGCTTTGCTTTATTACCTATGATCAGAGCAAACATATTCTCAAGGGCAGTCCCCTGGACGGCAGGTTGTGACAGAGAGTGCTTGTATGCCGGTGGTGCAGCCTGCATAAGGAGCTCAGTTAGCCATGCATTTGCGGCAGCCTTAGTGACGCCGTCACTTCCTGTGCCAATGTTTGGCAGGGGACTGGTCATCAGGATGTCAAGGTTTTGCAACTGTTGTCTTTCTGCTAGATTGGTGTCGTCGCTCAACATGGCCTTTAGTTTTTCGATTACTTGCTTTTCTACATCAGCTGAGATCATCTTGGTTATCATTTCGGTGTCATCACGAGATGATTCGATTCCACTCGAACCCCCAGTTTTGAAACCAGAGATGCCGAGATTCAATCTTCTCCCACCAATTGGTGATTCCTCCTGTGTGTCCTCGTCGCCATCGGAGACATTCATCTCATCGCCTAATGCATCACCAGTGTGAATGTGAGTGATTGATTGCTTTTGGTGTTAAGGTGGTTCCACCGTTGGCGAGCTTTCTTTGTTCAAAGGTTGTTGAACGTCATCAGACGTTCCTTTCTTGCTAGCCGTTTCGCTGCCTGGTTTCACTGTGTTGTTCGTACCTTTAGGTGGCTCCATTTGATCAAACCAAAATTCGTTAGGTATGATTTGGATCTTGGGTTTGAGTGCTTGGTTTGTGAAAAAAGAGTAGATCGAATGTTTTAACTCCAATAATTGTGCAAACTCTGATTTGAAAACTGGATTTCAAGGGCCTAAAACAATCGATGGGATTAACCTTATTCGATCGGAATCGAATAAGTTAATATCTTAGAGTGGGGATTAACTCCGATAATGACAGGAATCCTTATCGAAATTGTATTATCAGCTGGAGAGATATTACCGTAATTGATTCGGGCAGAGTAACATTAATGCATCCAGTGTTGTTGAAGGAATGATCTTGTTCAGGTATTTATAGGTGTTTTGAGGGAATGGTGACATGGCACGTGTCCCTTTCATGGTTGTAACAAACTTTGCTAATCCCAAGGATTGACGTGGCACCTGTCCCTTTCATGAGAATAACGAGCAGATCCTAACAAACTATCCTAGATTCGTGGGTTGACGTGGCGTGCAGCTTGTTTGTATGTTTGTTGTGATGCCCCGTACAAAACCATCGTGTACGAATCATCAACAATAGGATCATTACAAGGTTAAGTACTATATGCTGTAATAAAAGAAGTTGCATTCAAGATAAAAAGGTGACGTCATAACCGACATCAAATGTTTTACACCAACAGTATGCTTCTACGAATAGCAAGCATGAATAAATGTATGTGACCCTTAGGTCGATACAAAACATAGTTTCAAAAGTATAAAAGTTTGAATGCAAGATAAACAGTTCATGCGGTGACAACACTAGAGCAGCGGGTGTCTACGGCAAGACTAGCACGACAGCGGAAGCAAATAACCTTAAGCACCTGAGAAAAACATGCTTAAAAATGTCAACACAAAGGTTGGTGAGCTATAGTTTAAGTATAACAGTATGTAAGGTAGGCCACGAGATTTCAGTGCTACAAAGAGCGTTTCAAAACAGTATGATAAAGTATATGTTAACCGTGGGCACTTGGTACCTAACTTAACGTTTATACCCCCTAAAAGTACACTTAGCAAGTGTGTATGTTTACGAAGTATTAAACACTCGTTAAATGCTAGCGCTACTAGCCCGAGTGGGGATGTCAAACCCTATGGATCCATATCTAAGATTCGCATTCACCGGTTCAAAAACCAATGACTAAACGTTACCGAGCTAAAGGGAATGTTTATGCCGTTGTATAAACCACACATATATAAGTTTAAGTACTCGTTCCTAGTATGTAAAACGTAAAATGCGCATGTATTCTCAGTTCCCAAAATAAGTTAAAGTAAAAAGGGAATGCTATAACTCACAATGATAAAGTAGCGGTAAAGTATGACTCGGAAAGTAAGCAAGTAATGAAGGTCGTCCAAATGGGTCCTCAACCTAAGTCAAATAGTACTAAGTCAGTAAATCATCCCAAAAGTTTTAAAAGTATGTAAATAAGGTCTTAAGGGTCATCATCATTCATCATCAACAAAAAGGCGTAAAGTAAGTTTCGTTTATGAAAGTAGTTTAAAACAAAGGCTGAGTTCGGTTAGTCACCACGGCCTCTATACCTATTGAAATAAGGTGAGACCAGTGGCCATGGCTTCGTCTATGAGTCCTTTAGTTGTGGTAAAAATTAGAGAAGCAAACTCATCTTCCTTTGACCGTGGCGACAGTCTAAGTGCGAGTAGGTCAGAAATTTCTGCACAACGTTAAAAGGACATAGTGACGATCGGAGGGCCATAAATCTTAAACCGTAATTCGGATTAAGATGAGTCCTATATGAAAAGTTATATACTCGAACAGATCTATCTAAAAATCAACATTAAAACAGCCCAGGTCTTACTGATCAGACCCAGAAACAGCAAAACAATAGGGTCAGTAGATTCTGGTGATTCTTGGTGCTCGATGCTTATCATGGTTCTCATCCTTGATGCACATAGCTTCAAGTGTACAACTTGTTGATGTGTTTGCATCATTTTCACCAAGGTTTGACCATCATAACCCAAGTGTAAGTCTACCACATGAAGCACAACTCACTTAAGTGTTGCAAGTGTTTTGATGAACCAAAGTTACATCAAAGTCTTAGATTCAACACATACATGAAATGTAAAAGTAATATTAACCAAGTTTTGAGTATTATGACACAAGTGTAGGTATAAGACATGTAGCACAACTCACTTAAGAGTTGTATGAAGTTTGATGAACCAAGGTTACATCAAAGTCTTAGATCTAACACGTACATGAACTTTAAAACTAATAATAAGTTACAAACTTGAAAGTAAACTTATGAAATCAAGATTTTGAGTTGTAGAACATAGTTCTTAGTTTGATCTTGAAGATCCGAGACTCAAAAGTCTAGATCTAACATAAGTGTACAAAGTTATAATTTAAGAAAGCTTACTAACATGTTCTTGAACTTTTAAAGTTAACTCTAGTTCAAGAAAGTATGAGATCAAGACTAACTTGTAGTACTTGACCATTTAACCAACAACATGAAATTAAAGTGCAAGTAAGCTAAGTAAACAAGTAACTAGTAACTAGTTCATGGGTTGTTCATACTTTAAAGATTCAAACTAAAGTTTGATCTTTAAGAAAGTAAACTTTAAAGTTTACAAACATGATTCACAAGTATGACTTCTACAACCATGAACTTACAAACTTTAAAACAATAAAGGTAGAATCATAAACTAGTAAGTTTATGTTCTTGAGTGTTCTTGTAAATACAAGATAAAAGAAGAATGAAACTAGTAAGTTTAATCCTTGGAATCATGTAAGTAAGTAACAACAACAATTAACAACTACTAGTAAGTGAACCAACAAGAACAAGTATCAAAATAACAAGCAAAGAATGATGATGAGGGGTGTTCTTGGTCACGGTTTGGATGAAGAACAAAGAGAGAAAAAAAGTCTCATAATATTTACAAGTATGTAGAGGAAGGAGAGAAAAGTTTAGAGGAAATTGTAAGTAAGTGTGTGTGTGTGTAATTGAAAGAGTTTAAGTGAGTATGTAAGAAAATTTGAAACAAAAGAAAACACCTTCCAAGGCCAAGTAGGCCACGGCCTGCAGCAAGAGGAAGAGGGAGGGCAAAGTTCAATGGTTACTAGCATGTTAAAGCCTTAAAAGTGTGGTTAATAGATGGCCATGCATGGGGATTATGGTAACTAGATTCTCATTTGAACAAAACTAGCTAGTTTCTATCTAAATAATACTTACAAGTGTAAGACATGGGCTAACTAGTCCAACTAAGAAGTAGGGTGGGCTAATCAAGTCCATTAAAGTGAGCCCAAGTCCAATTAAATGATAATTCAAATAAAAGTCCACTATCACTAGTAAAGGCCCAAGTAATTAACTAATAACTTTAGTTAAATAAAATGATTGATAAAACTTAATCATGAATGTAAATAATACTTGAAAATATTATTCGTGTAGGTTTCGCGTGTCACAAAGACGTTTCGGGCAATTAAAGTCAAGTACGGGCAATCATGGCAACATGTAAATGTAATAACATACATTCGTTTAATCACAAGTATTAATAATAATAATTATTAATAAATAAACGTTGGAAAATCTAGGGTCGTTACATTACCCACCTGTTAAAGAAAATTTCGTCCCGAAATTTTAAGCTGAGGTAGATGGAGGAGTCGGGAAAAGGTGAGGATACTTCCGCATCATTTGATCGTCTCGCTCCCAAGTAAACTCAGGTCCTCGTTTGGCATTCCATCGTACTCGGACGATTGGAATCTTGTTGCGTTTCAAGGTTTTGATCTCTCGATCCATAATTTCAACAGGTTTTTCCACAAAGTGCAGTTTGTCGTCAATTGTAAGTTCTTCAAGTGGTATAATAAGTTCAGGTGCAGCAAGACACTTCTTCAAGTTTGACACGTGGAAGGTAGGATGAACTGAGCTCAATTGTGCTGGTAGATCCAAACGGTAAGCAACAGGTCCAACACGTTCCAAGATTTCAAAAGGACTAATGTATCGTGGGTTTAACTTTCCATGTTTTCCAAAACGGATCACACCTTTCCAAGGTGCAACCTTCAACATTAGATGATCACCAATGTTGAATTCAAAGTCTTTACATTTAAGATCGGCATAACTCTTTTGGCGATCACGGGCAGTCTTAAGTCTAGCTTGAATCTGAGCAATCTTCTCCGTCGTTTCATGGAGTACCTCGGGTCCGGTGATTTGCTTTTCGCCTACTTCGGCCCAACAAATAGGAGATCGGCACTTGCGGCCATACAATGCTTCAAAAGGTGCGGCATTAATGCTCGAGTGATAACTGTTGTTGTATGAGAATTTGGCTAGTGGCAAATGTCTTTCCCAGGCCTTTCCAAAATCAATGACACATGCACGCAACATGTCCTCCAAGGTCTGAATCGTTCGTTCACTTTGCCCGTCAGTCTGAGGGTGATAAGCAGTACTCATGTCAAGACGAGTTCCCATGGCTTCTTGCAAAGAACGCCAAAATCTAGAAGCAAAACGGGGATCGCGATCCGAGATGATCAATAAAGGTACACCATGACGAGATACAACCTCCTTGATGTATAATTTGACAAGTCTCTCCATTGTATCCATTTCCTTCATCGCTAGAAAGTGTGGAGATTTGGTAAGGCGATCAACAATAACCCAAATAGTATCGTATCCACCCACCGTCTTCGGTAGCTTAGTAATGAAATCCATTGTGATCCTTTCCCACTTCCATTGTGGGATCTCCAGCTGTTGAAGTAATCCAGAGGGTCTCTGATGCTCGGCTTTAACCTTCGAGCAAGTCAAACACTTACCAAAATAGGTTGCAACGTCCTTCTTAAGATTCGGCCACCAATACTGTTCTTTAAGGTCGTGGTACATCTTGCCCGCTCCAGGATGAATTGAATATCTCGATTTGTGTGCCTCATCAAGTATAAGGTTCCGTAGATCTCCATAAAGAGGTATCCAAATTCTTCCGGCATAACATCGGAGTCCAAACTCCCTAACCTCGAATCGAGAGACAAGTATGTTCAAATGTTCATGAGTTATATTCTCCTTCTTGAGAAACTCATCTTGGGCTACTCTGATCTGGCTGTTGAGGTTCGAATGGATGGTGATGTTCAGAGCTCTAACACGAAGAGGTGTCGCCCTCTCCTTTCGGCTTAAAGCGTCAGCTACAACATTGGCCTTGCCAGGATGATAACGGGGTTCACAATCGTAGTCGTTGAGCATCTCGATCCATCGACGCTGTCTCATATTCAGTTGCTTCTGATCGAAGATGTGCTGGAGACTCTTGTGATCGGTGAAGATAGTACTCTTAGTTCCATACAAATAGTGTCTCCACAATTTGAGCGCAAAGACAACGGCTCCAAGTTCAAGATCGTGAGTAGTGTAGTTCCGCTCGTGAATCTTAAATTGGCGGGAGGCATAGGCAATAACCTTTGATCGATGCATCAGTACACAACCAAAACCACTCTTTGAAGCATCACAATAAACAACGAAATCGTCACTACCTTCGGGAAGCGATAGGATAGGTGCAGAGGTTAACTTCTTCTTCAAAGTTTGAAATGCTGATTCGTGTGCGGGTTCCCAAATGAACTTCTTGCCCTTGTGAGTCAGCGCGGTCAAAGGACGCGCAATCAGAGAGAAACCTTCGATAAACCTTCGGTAGTAACCGGCGAGACCTAGGAATTGGCGAATATGCGTCGGAGTAGTGGGGGTCTCCCACTTACTAAAGGCTTCAATCTTGGCGGGGTCAACTTTGATACCCTAGTCGCTCACAACATGACCCAGAAACTGGACTTCCTTCAGCCAAAATTCACACTTGGAGAATTTGGCGTAAAGTTGCTCTTGTCTCAGGAGTTCAAGTACTAGTCGGAGGTGTTGCTCATGTTCTTCTTCGCTCTTAGAGTAGATGAGGATATCATCTATGAAGACGATAACAAACTTATCCAGGTACGGCTTGCAGACACGATTCATAAGATCCATGAACACGGCAGGTGCGTTGGTTAATCCGAATGGCATCACGAGAAACTCATAATGACCATAACGAGTTCTGAACACAGTTTTCATTACATCGCTTTCCTTCACCCTCAACTGGTGATAACCGGATCGCAAATCGATCTTAGAGTAAACGCTCCATCCTTGTAGTTGATCAAAAAGATCATCAATTCTAGGAAGAGGATATCGATTCTTGATTGTCAATTTGTTGAGTTCACGGTAGTCGATACACAAATGGAAGGATCCATCCTTCTTCTTCACAAACAGAACAGGTGCGCCCCAAGGCGAGAAACTTGGTTGGATAAACCCTCGGTAAAGTAGTTCTTGTAGTTGGCTCTGTAATTCTAACATCTCGGAAGGTGCGAGTCTATAAGGTGCGCGAGCTACAGGTGCTGCTCCTGGCACTAAATCAATCTGAAACTCTACTGCTCTTGGCAGCGGTAATCCAATCAATTCTTCAGGGAAGACATCAGAAAATTCGTTCATAATGTGAACGTCGTTCGCACTCTTCACCTCACTTTCTACTGTTTTCACATGTGCTAGGACAGCAAAACGTCCCTTCTTCATGATCTTTTGCGCTTTCACGCAACTAATGAGGTTCAGCTTCGAGGTACATCTCTCTCCATAGATAACCAGTGGCTCGCCATCTCCTTGTGGTATACGAAGAGCTTTATCTCCACAGATAATATCGGCTCTTATCTTGCTCAACCAATCCATACCGACGATCACGTCAAAACTTCCCAATTTGATAGGTATCAAATCAATTTCGAAATCTGCACCAGCTATGTTGATAATAGCTCCTCGAATAATATGGTCAACTTTCTCAAGTTTTCCATTGGCGACCTCGACAAGCATACTCTCTTTTAACGGGACTAATGACTAATTAATCTTATCGCAAAAATGTCTACATACATAACTTCTATCCCCACCAGTATCAAACAAGACAGAAGCTAAAAGATTATTGATTGTGAATATACCTGTCACCAAGTCGGGGTTATCGCGTGCATCCCTTGCATTAACATTGAAAGCTCTACCACGGGGTGGTCAGCCGTCTTTTCGCTTGTTTGGGCACGCATTTCTGAAATGGCCCGTTTGTCCGCATTCGTAGCACTTTTTCGGTCCATTGGTGTTTGGCTTCCCATTCAAAGTGGTGATCTTGCAATCCTTCCCAATATGCCCAGTCCGTTGGCACTTTTCGCAAACAATATTACAATACCCAGTATGGTGCTTGTAGCACCATTTTCATTGTGGTAAGGTTCCTTTGTAGTTCGGGTTGGAGTTGGTGTTGTTGTTGGGGTTTCCACCGTTGTTGTTTCCTATGAAACCCTCATGTCGTTTTGCCGGGTTTTGATCATAGGTCCGTCCCCTGTTGTTGTTGTTGTTGTGGTTATCCCATTTGCGCTTCTCAATAGTACCCGCTTCAGATTTAGTTTTCTCCAGTTCATCGATGGTTATTTGATTCATTAAAGTATGCGCCATGCGCATCGCTTCGGGAACATTCGGTGGCTTGGACGAGGTGACGTTTCCCTTAATGCTCTTAGGGAGTCCCCAGAAGTATCTCTCCATTCGCTTGAATTCTGGGGTGACCATTGTTGGACACATCAGGGCTAGTTCCAAAAATCTCCTGTTGTAACCATCAAGGTCGTTCCCAACGGCCTTTAACTGCATGAATTCCATTTCCATCTTTTGGATTTCGGTTCTCGGACAATACTCCTCAATCATGGCACACTTAAATTCTTCCCATGGCGTAGCATACGCCTCATCAATGCCTTGTGCCTGTGCCATTGTGTTCCACCACGTGAGCGCGCCGTCAGACAGCGTGCAAGAAGCAAATTTGGTTTTGTTGTCCTCCGAACAGTTGCTAACTCGGAATACTGATTCAAGTTTCTCGAACCATCTGGTGAGACTAACCGGTCCCTCAGTGCTGCTGAAGTTATGTGGTTTACAGCTCTGGAATTCCTTGTAAGTATACCCATTTCGAATGGGCTGCATAACCGGTGTTGGTGGCGGTGGTGGTGGAGCTTGGGGTTGCATTTCCGCAATGGCTGCGGCTACACGTTCTTGGATCATCTCTTCAATTTGAGCAGCAGTAGGTGTGGATCGACCGTTAGCCATGGTGTTCTAAACAAAAATTTTGACTCAAGTCAAAATCCAGTATGCAAAGAGTAATAATACAGTATATAGTAACCAACATGGAATCAAAACATCACATGTTATTAAATAACGCATCTAGGTACAAATACCACAGAATCATCATACTGTAATGTAAATAGAACATCATGCACGAATTAAATAACGCAAAGTTCCATTCATTAATAATAATAAGTTTCATACATCTGAATAAGTTCGTACAATACATAAGTGAAACATAAAACTACAACTAGATTACATAATGAAATCTAAATACAAAAGCCCTATGGTGAAGGTGGGTGAAGGATGTCCATAACATGGGCCATCTGGTCCTCTAGCTCAGTAACTCGAGCTCGGAGGGTCTCCACCTCCCTTGTCAATTCCTCGACAGTGGGAGATGGTGGGGCAGGTGGTGCTGGGGGTGCCGGTGGTGCGGGTGGTGCGGGTGGTGCCGGTGGTGCAGACATTACATAACGGGGTGCAGATGATCCGGCTCCAGAAATAGTCAGTACGTAATGGGGTGCCTTACGCACTTGTGGGTCGGCAGGGTACGGCACAAGCCGCTTACGAGCAGTAACCTTACGACGCCGACCAAATGCGTCAGTGAAGGCTCGTCCTCCGTTGATCCCCGGAATGATGGTACCGTCGAAGCGATATCGCTTCTTCGGCAGGGTGGAGGGTGGCTGAATAGGTGCATCAGCAGGGTCCTCATCATCACTGGAGTCGTCTGAGGAGGTGTCGTCGGATGAAGCATCAGTGGATGACGGGTCGTCCGAATCATGTGGTGGCTGTACGGGTGGCTGAACTGGCCGTCCTTGAGCGGCCATCATCTGACTGTACCTAACGGGTCCGATCGGAATGAGACGTCCATCAGGGGCGCGTCAGCACCAATGGCGATACCGGTTACGGAATGGACCTTCCCCGAAGGGTCCTGGGGGTCCGGGGGTAGATGGAGCTGGAATCTCCGAAGGGTCCTGGGCTCCGCTAAATGTAACCAATGGTGCAGGCGCCTGGCTACTAGTCCTGGAAGATGAAGCGCCGGGGTCACTCGTGGGTAGCGGGATCGGTGTGTCAGCAGCAGCAGCAGGTGGGGTGGCTGACGAGTCTAAACTGCCCAAAATGACAGCAGGTGGAACATCCGACATCTGAACAAGGAAAAATAAATTTTCCATGTCAGTAAGTCATAAAGCAAGCACGTATTAGGCCAACAATTTAAATCATGTATAACAATAAGTAGCATGGCAATAATAACGAATCGTACAAAAGTAGCATGCAATCGAAAGCAAGTGATATTATACAGTAGTGAAATCATGTAGTAGCATACGACATATAGCAGTAAAAGTAAGCACCAGCATGCTGTAAGTTCAGCAGAAACACGTAAACTAGCAAGTTGTAGATTAGTCCTATTAGTGAATCCTACTCGGGTCGGTCTTAGACTCACTAATGCAACCTAATTCCCTACAACCAATGCTCTGATACCAAATGTGATGCCCCGTACAAAATCATCGTGTACGAATCATCAACAACAGGATCATTACAAGGTTAAGTACTATATGCTGTAATAAAAGAAGTTGCATTCACGATAAAAAAGGTGACGTCATAACCGACATCAAATGTTTTACACCAACAGTATGCTTCTACGAATAGCAAGCATGAATAAATGTATGTGACCCTTAGGTCATTACAAAACATAGTTTCAAAAGTATAAAAGTTTGAATGCAAGATAAACAGTTCATGCGGTGACAACACTAGAGCAGCGGGTGTCTACGGTAAGACTAGCATGACAGCGGAAGCAAATAACCTTAAGCACCTGAGAAAAACATGCTTAAAAATGTCAACACAAAGGTTGGTGAGCTATAGTTTAAGTATAACAGTATGTAAGGTAGGCCACGAGATTTCAGTGCTACAAAGAGCGTTTCAAAACAGTATGATAAAGTATATGTTAACCGTGGGCACTTGGTAACTAACTTAACGTTTATACTCCCTGAAAGTACACTTGGTAAGTGCGTATGTTTACGAAGTATTAAACACTCATTAAATGCTAGCGCTACTAGCCCGAGTGGGGATGTCAAACCCTATGGATCCATATCTAAGATTCGCGTTCACCGGTTCAAAAACCAATGACTAAACATTACCGAACTAAAGGGAATGTTTATGCAGTTGTATAACCCACACATATATAAGTTTAAGTACTCGTGCCTAGTATGTAAAACGTAAAATGCGCATGTATTCTCAGTTCCCAAAATAAGTAAAGTAAAAAAGGAATGCTATAACTCACAATGATAAAGTAGCGGTAAAGTATGACTCGGAAAGTAAGCAAGTAATGAAGGTCGTCCAAACGGGTCCTCAACCTAAGTCAAATAGTACTAAGTCGGTAAATCGTCCCAAAAGTTTTAAAAGTATGTAAATAAGGTCTTAAGGGTCATCATCATTCATCATCAACAAAAAGGCGTAAAGTAAGTTTCGTTTATGAAAGTAGTTTAAAACAAAGGCTGAGTTCGGTCAGTCACCACGGCCTCTATAGCTACTGAAATAAGGTGAGACCAGTGGCCATTGCTTCTTCTATGAGTCCTTTAGTTGTGGCAAAAATTACAGAAGCAAACTCGTCTTCCTTTGACCGTGGCGACGGTCTAAGTGCGAGTAGGTCAGAAATTTCTGCACAACGTTAAAAGGACATAGTGACGATCGGAGGGCCATAAATCCTAAACCGTAATTCGGATTAAGACGAGTCCTATATGAAAAGTTATATAATCGAACAGAGCTATCTAAAAATCAACATTAAAACAGCAAAGGTCTTACTGATCAGACCCAGAAACAGCAAAACAATAGGGTCAGTAGGTTCTGGTGATTCTTGGTGCTCGATGCTTATCATGGTTCTCATCCTTGATGCATATAGCTTCAAGTGTACAACTCCTTGATGTGTTTGCATAATTTTCACCAAGGTTTGACCATCATAACCTAAGTGTAAGTCTACGACATGAAGCACAACTCACTTAAGTGTTGCAAGTGTTTTGATGAACCAAAGTTACATCAAAGTCTTAGATTTAACACATACATGAAATGTAAAAGTAATATTAACCAAGTTTTGACTATTTTGACACAAGTGTAGGTCTAAGACATGTAGCACAACTCACTTAAGAGTTGTATGAAGTTTGATGAACCAAGGTTACATCAAAGTCTTAGATCGAACACATACATGAACTTTAAAACTAATAATAAGTTACAAACTTGAAAGTAAACTTATGAAATCAAGATTTTGAGTTTTAGAACATAGTTCTTAGTTTGATCTTGAAGATCCGAGACTCAAAAGTCTAGATCTAACATAAGTGTACAAAGTTATAATTTAAGAAAGCTTACTAACATGTTCTTGAACTTTTAAAGTTAACTCTAGTTCAAGAAAGTATGAGATCAAGACTAACTTGTAGTACTTGACCATTTAACCAACAACATGAAATTAAAGTGCAAGTAAGCTAAGTAAACAAGTAACTAGTAACTAGTTCATGGGTTGTTCATACTTTAAAGATTCAAACCAAAGTTTGATCTTTAAGAAAGTAAACTTTAAAGTTTACAAACATGATTCACAAGTATGACTTTTACAACCATGAACTTACAAACTTTAAAACAATAAAGGTAGAATCATAAACTAGTAAGTTTATGTTCTTGAGTGTTCTTGTAAATACAAGATAAAAGAAGAATGAAACTAGTAAGTTTAATCCTTGGAATCATGTAAGTAAGTAACAACAACAATTAACAACTACTAGCAAGTGAACCAACAAGAACAAGTATCAAAATAACAAGCAAAGAATGATGATGAGGGGTGTTCTTGGTCACGGTTTGGATGAAGAACAAAGAGAGAAAAAAAGTCTCATAATACTTACAAGTATGTAGAGTAAGGAGAGAAAAGTTTAGAGGAAATTGTAAGTAAGTGTGTGTGTGTAATTGAAAGAGTTTAAGTGAGTATGTAAGCAAATTTGAAACAAAAGAAAACACCTTCTAAGGCCAAGTAGGCCACGGCCTACAGCAAGAGGAAGAGGGAGGGCAAAGTTCATGAAATGTCCCGTTCTTATTGATTAAAAAAGTTCCATATTAATTGATTTCGTTGCGAGGTTTTGACCTCTATATGAGACGTTTTTCAAAGACTGCATTCATTTTTAAAACAAACCATAACCTTTATTTCATAAATAAAGGTTTAAAAAGCTTTACGTAGATTATCAAATAATTATAATCTAAAATATCCTGTTTACACACGACCATTACATAATGGTTTACACTACAAATATGTTACATCGAAATCAGTTTCTTGAATGCAGTTTTTACACAATATCATACAAACATGGACTCCAAATCTTTTCCTTATTTTAGTATGCAACAGCGGAAGCTCTTAGTATTCACCTGAGAATAAACATGCTTTAAACGTCAATAAAAATGTTGGTGAGTTATAGGTTTAACCTATATATATCAAATCGTAACAATAGACCACAATATTTCATATTTCAATACACATCCCATACATAGAGATAAAAATCATTCATATGGTGAACACCTGGTAACCGACATTAACAAGATGCATATATAAGAATATCCCCATCATTCCGGGACACCCTTCGGATATGATATAAATTTCGAAGTACTAAAGCATCCGGTACTTTGGATGGGGTTTGTTAGGCCCAATAGATCTATCTTTAGGATTCGTATCAATTAGGGTGTCTGTTCCCTAATTCTTAGATTACCAGACTTAATAAAAAGGGGCATATTCGATTTCGATAATTCAACCATAGAATGTAGTTTCACGTACTTGTGTCTATTTTGTAAATCATTTATAAAACCTGCATGTATTCTCATCCCAAAAATATTAGATTTTAAAAGTGGGACTATAACTCACTTTCACAGATTTTTACTTTGTCGGGAAGTAAGACTTGGCCACTGGTTGATTCACGAACCTATAACAATATATACATATATATCAAAGTATGTTCAAAATATATTTACAATATATTTTGATGTTTTAAGTTTATTAAGTCAGTTGTCCTCGTTAGTAACCTACAACTAGTTGTCCACAATTAGATGTACAGAAATAAATCGATAAATATTATCTTGAATCAATCCACGACCCAGTGTATACGTATCTCAGTATTGATCACAACTCAAACTATATATATTTTGGAATCAACCTCAACCCTGTATAGCTAACTCCAACATTCACATATAGAGTGTCTATGGTTGTTCCGAAATATATATAGATGTGTCGACATGATAGGTCGAAACATTGTATACGTGTCTATGGTATCTCAAGATTACATAATATACAATACAAGTTGATTAAGTTATGGTTGGAATAGATTTGTTACCAATTTTAACGTAGCTAAAATGAGAAAAATTATCCAATCTTGTTTTACCCATAACTTCTTCATTTTAAATCCGTTTTGAGTGAATCAAATTTCTATGGTTTCATATTGAACTCTATTTTATGAATCTAAACAGAAAAATTATAGTTTATAGTCAGAAAAATAAGTTACAAGTCGTTTTTGTAAAGGTAGTCATTTCCGTCGAAAGAACGACGTCTAGATGACCATTTTAGAAAACATACTTCCACTTTGAGTTTAACCATAATTTTTGGATATAGTTTCATGTTCATAATAAAAATTATTTTCCCAGAATAACAACTTTTAAATCAAAGTTTATCATAGTTTTTAATTAACTAACCCAAACAGCCCGCGGTGTTACTACGACGGCGTAAATTCGATTTTACGGTGTTTTTCGTGTTTCCAGGTTTTAAATCATTAAGTTAGCATATCATATAGATATAGAACATGTGTTTAGTTGATTTTAAAAGTCAAGTTAGAAGGATTAACTTTTATTTGCGAACAAGTTTAGAATTAACTAAACTATGTTCTAGTGATTACAAGTTTAAACCTTCGAATAAGATAGCTTTATATGTATGAATCGAATGATGTTATGAACATCATTACTACCTCAAGTTCCTTGGATAAATCTACTGAAAATGAAAAAAATAGATCTATCTTCAAAGGATCCTTGGATAGCTTGAAAGTTCTTGAAGCAGAATCATGACACGAAAACAATTTCAAGTAAGATTTCCACTCGAAATAAGATTGTTATAGTTATAGAAATTGAATTAAAGTTTGAATATGATTATTACCTTTTATTAGAAAGATAACCTACTGTAAGTAACAAAGGTTTCTTGATCTTGGATGATTACTTGGAATGGATTTAGAAAACTTGGAAGTAAACTTGCAATCTTGGAAGTATTCTTGATTTTATGAAACTAGAACTTTTGGAATTTATGAAGAACACTTAGAACTTGAAGATAGAACTTGAGAGAGATCAATTAGAAGAAGAAAATTGAAGAATGAAAGTGTTTGTAGGTGTTTTTGGTCGTTGGTGTATGGATTAGATATAAAGGATATGTAATTTTGTTTTCATGTAAATAAGTCATGAATGATTACTCATATTTTTGTAATTTTATGAGATATTTCATGCTAGTTGCCAAATGATGGTTCCCACATGTGTTAGGTGACTCACATGGGCTGCTAAGAGCTGATCATTGGAGTGTATATACCAATAGTACATACATCTAAAAGCTGTGTATTGTACGAGTACGAATACGGGTGCATACGAGTAGAATTGTTGATGAAACTGAACGAGGATGTAATTGTAAGCATTTTTGTTAAGTAGAAGTATTTTGATAAGTGTCTTGAAGTCTTTCAAAAGTGTATGAATACATATTAAAACACTACATGTATATACATTTTAACTGAGTCGTTAAGTCATCGTTAGTCGTTACATGTAAATGTTGTTTTGAAACCTTTAGGTTAACGATCTTGTTGAATGTTGTTAACCCATTATTTATTATAACAAATGAGATGTTAAATTGTTATATTATCATGATATTATGATATATAATATATCTTAGTATGATATATATACAGTTAAATGTCGTTACAACGATAATCGTTACATATATGTCTCGTTTCGAAATCATTAAGTTAGTAGTCTTATTTTTACATATGTATTTCATTGTTAATACACTTAATAATATATTTACTTATCATTTAACATAATTAACCAAGTGTATCAATATCTTAATATGATTCATATGTACCTAGTAAGACGTTGTTATAACGATAATCGTTATATATATCGTTTTCGAGTTTCTTAAATTAATAGTCTCATTTTTATGTATATAACTCATTGTTAAAATACCTAATGAGATACATACTTATAATAAAATCATGTTAACTATATATATAACCATATATATGTCATCGTATAGTTTTTACAAGTTTTAACGTTCGTGAATCACCGGTCAACTTGGGTGGTCAATTGTCTATATGAAACCTATTTCAATTAATCAAGTCTTAACAAGTTTAATTGCTTAACATGTTGGAAATACTTAATCATGTAAATAACAATTTCATTTAATATATATATAAACATGGAAAAGTTCGGGTCACTACAGTACCTACCCGTTAAATAAATTTCGTCCCGAAATTTTAAGCAGTTGGAGGTGTTGACGTATCTTCTGGAAATAAATACGGGTATTTCTTCTTCATCTGATCTTCACGCTCCCAGGTGAACTCGGGTCCTCTACGAGCATTTCATCGAACCTTAACAATCGGTATCTTGTTTTGTTTAAGTCTCTTAACCTCACGATCCATTATTTCGACAGGTTCTTCAATGAATTGAAGTTTTTCATTGATTTGGATTTCGTCCAACGGAATAGTGAGATCTTCTTTAGTAAAACATTTCTTCAAATTTGAGACGTGGAAAGTGTTATGTACAGCCGCGAGTTGTTGAGGTAGCTCCAGTTGGTAAGCTACTGGTCCGACACGATTTATAATCTTGAATGGTCCAATGTACCTTGGATTTAGTTTCCCCCGTTTACCAAATCGAACAACGCCTTTCCAAGGTGAAACCTTAAGCATGACCATTTCTCCAATTTCAAACTCTTTATCTTTTCTTTTACTGTCCGCGTAGCTCTTTTGTCGACTCTGGGCGGTTTTCAATCTTTGTTGAATTTGGATGATTTTCTCGGTAGTTTCTTGTATTATCTCCGGACCCGTAATCTGTCTATCCCCCACTTCACTCCAACAAATCGGAGGCCTGCACTTTCTACCATAAAGTGCTTCAAACGGCGCCATCTCAATGCTTGAATGGTAGCTGTTGTTGTAGGAAAATTCTGCTAACGGTAGATGTCGATCCCAACTGTTTCCGAAATCAATAACACAAGCTCGTAGCATGTCTTCAAGCATTTGTATCGTCCTTTTGCTCTGCCCATCAGTTTGTGAATGATAGGCAGTACTCATGTCTAGACGTGTTCCCAATGCTTGTTGTAATGTCTGCCAGAATCTTGAAATAAATCTGCCATCCCTATCAGAGATAATAGAGATTGGTATTCCATGTCTGGAGACGACTTCCTTCAAATACAGTCGTGCTAACTTCTCCATCTTGTCATCTTCTCTTATTGGCAGGAAGTGTGCTGACTTGGTGAGACGATCAACTATTACCCAAATAGTATCATAACCACTTGTAGTCCTTGGCAATTTAGTAATGAAATCCACGGTAATGTTTTCCCATTTCCATTCCGGGATTTCAGGTTGTTGTAGTAGACCTGATGGTTTCTGATGTTCAGCTTTGACCTTAGAACACGTCAAACATTCTCCTACATATTTAGCAATATCGGCTTCCATACCTGGCCACCAAAAATGTTTCTTAAGATCCTTGTACATCTTCCCCGTTCCAGGATGTATTGAATATCTGGTTTTATGAGCTTCTCTAAGTACCATTTCTCTCATATCTCCAAATTTTGGTACCCAAATTCTTTCAGCCCTATACCGGGTTCCGTCTTCCCGAATATTAAGATGCTTCTCCGATCCTTTGGGTATTTCATCCTTTAAATTTCCCTCTTTTAAAACTCCTTGTTGCGCCTCCTTTATTTGAGTAGTAAGGTTAGTGTGAATCATTATATTCATAGATTTTACTCAAATGGGTTCTCTGTCCTTTCTGCTCAAGGCGTCGGCTACCACATTTGCCTTCCCCGGGTGGTAACGAATCTTAAAGTCGTAATCATTCAACAATTCAATCCACCTACGCTGCCTCATATTCAGTTATTTCTGATTAAATATGTGTTGAAGACTTTTGTGGTCGGTATATATAATACTTTTGACCCCATATAAGTAGTGCCTCCAAGTCTTTAATGCAAAAACAACCGCGCCTAATTCCAAATCATGCGTCGTATAATTTTGCTCGTGAATCTTCAATTGTCTAGACGCATAAGCAATCACCTTCGTCCGTTGCATTAATACACAACCGAGACCTTGCTTTGATGCGTCACAATAAATCACAAAATCATCATTCCCTTCAGGCAATGACAATATAGGTGCCGTAGTTAGCTTTTTCTTTAATAATTGAAATGCCTTCTCTTGTTCATCCTTCCATTCAAATTTCTTCCCTTTATGCGTTAATGCAGTCAAGGGTTTTGCTATTTTGGAGAAATCTTGGATGAATCTTCTGTAGTAACCAGCCAATCCTAAAAATTGACGTATATGCTTCGGAGTTTTTGGGGTTTCCCACTTTTCAACGGTTTCGATCTTTGCCGGGTCCACCTGGATACCTTCTTTGTTCACTATGTGACCAAGGAATTGAACTTCTTCCAACCAAAATGCACACTTTGAAAACTTAGCGTACAGTTTTTCTTTCCTCAATACTTCTAGCACTTTTCTCAAATGTTCTTCGTGCTCTTGATTATTCTTTGAGTAAATAAGTATGTTATCGATGAAAACAATGACAAACTTGTCAAGATATGGCCCACACACTCGGTTCATAAGGTCCATGAACACAGCTGGTGCGTTAGTCAATCCAAACGGCATAACCATAAACTCGTAATGACCATAACGCGTCCTAAAAGCAGTTTTTGGAATATCATCCTCCTTTACTCGCATTTGATGATATCCAGAACGTAAATCGATCTTCGAATAAACCGACGAGCCTTGTAGTTGATCAAATAAGTCGTCAATTCTCGGCAGTGGATAACGGTTCTTGATGGTAAGTTTGTTCAACTCTCGATAGTCGATACACAACCTGAATGTACCATCTTTCTTCTTGACAAACAAAACAGGAGCTCCCCACGGTGATGTGCTTGGTCGAATGAAACCACGCTCTAAAAGTTCTTGTAATTGGCTTTGCAGTTCTTTCATCTCGTTGGGTGCGAGTCTGTAAGGAGCACGAGCTATTGGTGCAGCTCCTGGTACAAGATCTATTTGAAATTCAACGGATCGATGTGGGGGTAATCCCGGTAATTCTTTCGGAAATACATCGGGAAATTCTTTTGCGACGGGAACATCATTGATGCTCTTTTCTTCAGTTTGTACTTTCTCGACGTGTGCTAGAACAGCATAGCAACCTTTTCTTATTAGTTTTTGTGCCTTCAAATTACTAATAAGATGTAGCTTCGTGTTGCCCTTTTCTTCGTACACCATTAAGGGTTTTCCTTTTTCTCGTATAATGCGAATTGCATTTTTGTAACAAACGATCTCTGCTTTCACTTCTTTCAACCAGTCCATACCGATTATCACATCAAAACTCCCTAACTCTACTGGTATCAAGTCAATCTTAAATGTGTCGCTAACCAGTTTAATTTCTCGATTCCGACATATATTATCTGCTGAAATTAATTTACCATTTGCTAATTCGAGTAAAAATTTACTATCCAATGGCGTCAATGGACAACTTAATTTAGCACAAAAATCTCTACTCATATAGCTTCTATCCGCACTCGAATCAAATAAAACGTAAGCCGATTTATTGTCAATAAGAAACGTACCCGTAACAAGCTCCGGGTCTTCCTGTGCCTCTGCCACATTAATATTGAAAACTCTTCCGCGGCCTTGTCCATTCGTGTTCTCCTGGTTCGGGTAATTTCTAATAATGTGGCCCAGTTTTCCACATTTATAACAAACTACATTGGCATAACTTACTCCGACACTACTTGCTCCGCCATTACTCGTTCCGACACCATTTGTTCCTTTCGTTCTGTTAACCCCTGGTCCGTAGACCTCACACTTCACCGCGCTATGACCATTTCTTTTACACTTGTTGCAAAATTTGGTGCAGAACCCCGAGTGATACTTTTCACACCTTTGGCATAGCTGCTTCTGATTGTTGTTGTTGTTGCGATTGTTATTGTTGTTGGGACGATTGTTGTAGTTACTGTTGTTGTTGTTGCTGTTGTTGTTGTTGTTGTTGTTGTTGTTGTTGTTGTTGTTGTTGTTGTTATTGTTGTTGTTGTTGGGCCATTTGTTGTAGTTGCGATTGATGTTGCGATTGTTGGGATAATTGTTGCGATTATTATTGTAATTGTTGTTGTTGTTGTATTGGTGATTCTTATCACCGTTTTCCTCCCACTTTCTTTTGACTTGCTTCACATTGGCCTCTTCAACTGTCTGTTCTTTAATTCTTTCCTCAATCTGGTTCACTAGTTTGTGAGCCATTCTACATGCCTGTTGTATGGAGGCGGGCTTGTGTGAACTTATATCTTCTTGGATTCTTTCAGGTAATCCTTTCACAAACGCGTCGATCTTCTCTTCCTCATCTTCGAACGCTCCCGGACACAATAGGCACAATTATGTGAATCGTCTTTCGTATATGGTAATATCAAATCCTTGGATTCGTAACCTGCTAAGTTTTGTCTTGAGCTTATTGACCTCGGTTCTGGGACGGTACTTCTCGTTCATCAAGTGCTTGAATGCTGACCACGGTAGTGTGTACGCATCATCTTGTCCCACTTGCTCTAGATAGGTTTTCCACCATGTTAACGCAGAACCTGTGAAGGTATGCGTAGCGTACTTCACTTTGTCCTCTTCAGTACACTTACTTATGGCAAACACCGATTCGACCTTCTCGGTCCACCGTTTCAATCCGATCGGTCCTTCGGTTCCATCAAATTCCAAAGGTTTGCAGGCAGTGAATTCTTTGTAGGAGCATCCTACACGATTTCCTGTACTGCTAGATCCAAGGTTATTGTTGGTATGTAGCGCAGCCTGTACTGCGGCTATGTTTGAAGCTAGAAAAGTACGGAATTCCTCTTCATT
Organism: Rutidosis leptorrhynchoides; assembly: GCF_046630445.1. NCBI lineage: Eukaryota > Viridiplantae > Streptophyta > Magnoliopsida > Asterales > Asteraceae > Rutidosis > Rutidosis leptorrhynchoides. Next base: position 327,542,527 of record NC_092335.1, read on the forward strand.
CATATTCACGGTGTGTCGAGTAGTCGGTGCCATTTCCTTCAAAATAGTCAAATGGAACAAGTTAATCATACAGAATATTAAGAGTAGTTAATAGTATTTCGTAGCATAATATGAACTCATTTATAAAAGATTTTTCTTCATATTAGCGTTTTATAAGTTTAAATTCGGGTAGTACCTACCCGTTAAGTTCATACTTAGTAGCTAATATATAATTCAAGTACTACAATTCTATATGAAAAACTGATTATAATAATATTTCGCGTTCAAACTTTTATACAATATTTTACAAACTTACAATACCGCTTATTTTACATAAAGCATGAAATATAGCACACAATAACTTTGATACAAGATAGTTGTGAAGATAATTCTAGCTAGTACACAAGTCGTTCAGCAAAGGCAATAAAGACACGTAATTCATACGTCCAGAAATAAGTCATGCATTCTGGTTTTACTAGGACTACTTCCCATCCTTGGTCTTGTGGAACATAACCGTTATGGCCGTTGATAAGACAGCGTTTGTAACGTCATCAAAGGGACGAGGGTTACGTAATGACCAACAGTCTCGTAATAACCTAAAAACCTCATTTCTTACCCCAATTACCGACTCCGTCACTTGTGGGAACGTTTTGTTTAATAGCTGTAGCCCGATGTTCTTTTTCTCACTTTGGTGAGAAGCGAACATTACTAACCCGTAAGCATAGCATGCTTCTTTATGTTACATGTTAGCCGCTTTTTCTAAATCATGAAGTCCTATATTTGGATACATTGAGTCAAAATAATTTCTTAACCCGTTGCGTAAAATAGCATTTGGGTTCCCCGCAATATATGCGTCAAAGTAAACACATCGTAACTTATGGGTTTCCCAATGTGATATCCCCCATCTTTCAAACAAAAGTCTCTTATAAACCAAGACATTCTTGGAACGTTCTTCGAATGTCTTACAAACTGATCTCGCCTTAAATAGTTGTGCCGAGGAATTCTGACCGACTCTAGACAAGATTTCATCAATCATGTCTCCGGGTAGGTCTCTTAAAATGTTGGGTTGTCTATCCATTTTGTGTTTTTAAACTGTAAAATAGACAAGAGTTAGATTCATAAAAAAATACTTATTAATACAAACAATTTTTACATATATTATAAAGCATAAGCACACTATATTACATATATTACACCACACGAATACAACTATCTTATTCCGACTCGCTTGTTTCTTCTTCTTCGGTTTTGGTTCGTTTTTCCAAGTTTCTAGGGATATATGATGTTCCCCTAATACTAGCTATCGTTTTCCACAACGGTTTAGAAAAACCTGGTGGTTTAGAGGTTCCCGGGTCATTGTTACAACTTAAGGACTTCGGGGGTTGACGATACATATAAAGTTCATCGGGGTTGGAATTAGATTTCTCTATTTTTATACCCTTTTCCTTATTATTTTCTTTTGCTTTATTAAATTCAGTTGGGGTAATTTCTATAACATCATCGGAATTCTCGTCGGAATCCGATTCATCGGAGAATTGGTAATCCTCCCAATATTTTGCTTCCTTGGCGGAAACACCATTGACCATAATTAACCTTGGTCGGTTGGTTGAGGATTTTCTTTTACTTAACCGTTTTATTATTTCCCCCACCGGTTCTATTTCCTCCTCCGGTTCCTCCTCTTCCGGTTCTGATTCTTCTTCCGGTTCTTCTTCGGGAACTTGTGAATCAGTCCAATATATATTCGACTCTTCGTTATTATTATGTGAGTCAATGGGATTTGTGCTAGAGGTAGACATCTATCACACAATATCAAACATGTTAAGAGATTAATATATCACATAATATATACATGTTAATAATATATAGTTTCCAACAAAAATGTTAAGCAATCATTTTTAAAGAAAACGCGGTCGAAGTCCATACTCAATAATGCATCCTAACAAACTCGATAAGACACATTAATGCAAATTTTCTGGTTCTCTAAGACCAACGCTCGGATACCAACTGAAATGTCCCGTTCTTATTGATTAAAAACGTTCCATATTAATTGATTTCGTTGCGAGGTTTTGACCTCTATATGAGACGTTTTTCAAAGACTGCATTCATTTTTAAAACAAACCATAACCTTTATTTCATAAATAAAGGTTTAAAAAGTTTTACGTAGATTATCAAATAATTATAATCTAAAATATCCTGTTTACACACGACCATTACATAATGGTTTACACTACAAATATGTTACATCGAAATCAGTTTCTTGAATGCAGTTTTTACACAATATCATACAAACATGGACTCCAAATCTTGTCCTTATTTTAGTATGCAACAGCGGAAGCTCTTAGTATTCACCTGAGAATAAACATGCTTTAAACGTCAACAAAAATGTTGGTGAGTTATAGGTTTAACCTATATATATCAAATCGTAACAATAGACCACAAGATTTCATATTTCAATACACATCCCATACATAGAGATAAAAATCATTCATATGGTGAACACCTGGTAACCGACATTAACAAGATGCATATATAAGAATATCCCCATCATTCCGGGACACCCTTCTGATATGATATAAATTTCGAAGTACTAAAGCATCCGGTACTTTGGATGGGGTTTGTTAGGCCCAATAGATCTATCTTTAGGATTCGCGTCAATTAGGGTGTCTGTTCCCTAATTCTTAGATTACCAGACTTAATAAAAAGGGGCATATTCAATTTCGATAATTCAACCATAGAATGTAGTTTCACGTACTTGTGTCTATTTTGTAAATCATTTATAAAACCTGCATGTATTCTCATCCCAAAAATATTAGATTTTAAAAGTGGGACTATAACTCACTTTCACAGATTTTTACTTCGTCGGGAAGTAAGACTTGGCCACTGGTTGATTCATGAACCTATAACAATATATACATATATATCAAAGTATGTTCAAAATATATTTACAACACTTTTAATATATTTTGATGTTTTAAGTTTATTAAGTCAGTTGTCCTCGTTAGTAACCTACAACTAGTTGTCCACAATTAGATGTACAGAAATAAATCGATAAATATTATCTTGAATCAATCCACGACCCAGTGTATACGTATCTCAGTATTGATCACAACTCAAACTATATATATTTTGGAATCAACCTCAACCCTGTATAGCTAACTCCAACATTCACATATAGAGTGTCTATGGTTGTTCCGAAATATATATAGATGTGTCGACATGATAGGTCGAAACATTGTATACGTGTCTATGGTATCTCAAGATTACATAATATACAATACAAGTTGATTAAGTTATGGTTGGAATAGATTTGTTACCAATTTTAACGTAGCTAAAATGAGAAAAATTATCCAATCTTGTTTTACCCATAACTTCTTCATTTTAAATCCGTTTTGAGTGAATAAAATTGCTATGGTTTCATATTGAACTCTATTTTATGAATATAAACAGAAAAATTATAGGTTTATAGTCGGAAAAATAAGTTACAAGTCGTTTTTGTAAAGGTAGTCATTTCCGTCGAAAGAACGACGTCTAGATGACCATTTTAGAAAACATACTTCCACTTTGAGTTTAACCATAATTTTTGGATATAGTTTCATGTTCATAATAAAAATCATTTTCCCAGAATAACAACTTTTAAATCAAAGTTTATCATAGTTTTTAATTAACTAACCCAAACAGCCCGCGGTGTTACTACGACGGCGTAAATTCGATTTTACGGTATTTTTCGTGTTTCCAGTTTTTAAATCATTAAGTTAGCATATCATATAGATATAGAACATGTGTTTAGTTGATTTTAAAAGTCAAGTTAGAAGGATTAACTTTTATTTGCGAACAAGTTTAGAATTAACTAAATTATGTTCTAGTGATTACAAGTTTAAACCTTCGAATAAGATAGCTTTATATGTATGAATCGAATGATGTTATGAACATCATTACTACCTCAAGTTCCTTGGATAAATCTACTAAAAATGAGAAAAATAGATCTAGCTTCAAAGGATCCTTGGATGGCTTGAAAGTTCTTGAAGCAGAATCATGACACGAAAACAATTTCAAGTAAGATTTCCACTCGAAATAAGATTGTTATAGTTATAGAAATTGAATTAAAGTTTGAATATGATTATTAACTTGTATTATAAAGATAACATACTGTAAGTAACAAAGGTTTCTTGATCTTGGATGATTACTTGTAATGGATTTAGAAAACTTGGAAGTAAACTTGCAATCTTGGAAGTATTCTTGATTTTATGAAACTAGAACTTTTAGAATTTATGAAGAACACTTAGAACTTGAAGATAGAACTTGAGAGAGATCAATTAGATGAAGAAAATTGAAGAATGAAAGTGTTTGTAGGTGTTTTTGGTCGTTGGTGTATGGATTAGATATAAAGGATATGTAATTTTGTTTTCATGTAAATAAGTCATGAATGATTACTCATATTTTTGTAATTTTATGAGATATTTAATGCTAGTTGCCAAATGATGGTTCCCACATGTGTTAGGTGACTCACATGGGCTGCTAAGAGCTGATCATTGGAGTGTATATACCAATAGTACATACATCTAAAAGCTGTGTATTGTACGAGTACGAATACGGGTGCATACGAGTAGAATTGTTGATGAAACTGAACGAGGATGTAATTGTAAGCATTTTTGTTAAGTAGAAGTATTTTGATAAGTGTCTTGAAGTCTTTCAAAAGTGTATGAATACATATTAAAACACTACATGTATATACATTTTAACTGAGTCGTTAAGTCATCGTTAGTCGTTACATGTAAATGTTGTTTTGAAACCTTTAGGTTAACGATCTTGTTGAATGTTGTTAACCCATTGTTTATTATAACAAATGAGATGTTAAATTGTTATATTATAATGATATTATGATATATAAAATATCTTAGTATGATATATATACAGTTAAATGTCGTTACAACGATAATCGTTACATATATGTCTCGTTTCGAAATCATTAAGTTAGTAGTCTTATTTTTACATATGTATTTCATTGTTAATACACTTAATAATATATTTAATTATCATTTAACATAATTAACCAAGTGTATAAATATCTTAATATGATTCATATGTACCTAGTAAGACGTTGTTATAACGATAATCGTTATATATATCGTTTTCGAGTTTCTTAAATTAATAGTCTCATTTTTATGTATATAACTCATTGTTAAAATACCTAATGAGATACATACTTATAATAAAATCATGTTAACTATATATATAACCATATATATGTCATCGTATAGTTTTTACAAGTTTTAACGTTCGTGAATCACCGGTCAACTTGGGTGGTCAATTGTCTATATGAAACCTATTTCAATTAATCAAGTCTTAACAAGTTTGATTGCTTAACATGTTGGAAATACTTAATCATGTAAATAACAATTTCATTTAATATATATATAAACATGGAAAAGTTCGGGTCACTACAGTTCAATGGTTACTAGCATGTTAAAGCCTTAAAAGTGTGGTTAATAGATGGCCATGCATGGGGATTATGGTAACTAGATTCTCATTTGAACAAAACTAGCTAGTTTCCATCTAAATAATACTTACAAGTGTAAGACATGGGCTAACTAGTCCAACTAAGAAGTAGGGTGGGCTAATCAAGTCCATTAAAGTGAGCCCAAGTCCAATTAAATGATAATTCAAGTAAAAGTCCACTAACACTAGTAAAGGCCCAAGTAATTAACTAATAACTTTAGTTAAATAAAATGATTGATAAAACTTAATCATGAATGTAAATTGAAGGTATTTCGTATGCCCGAGAGACATATTAAATTAACGTGGCCACTATGTTATGATCCAAATCGGGTCATACCCAATAACAAGCTTACCAACACTTTATATGTATTTAATTTAACGGTTGGATTGTTAAATGAATACGCGACACTTGAATCTTTAGAAAATCGGTTTTCTAAATTATAATCACCTGAGATAAATTATTTGGATAATTTACATATGATGTGTATTTAATTATTTATAGGTTTAAATAATTATGTTGTGTTATATTTTATAAAATTGGTTTATAAAATAAGTGACTTAACAAATGCATACTTTATATAATAAGTTTTATATAAATTACAAGTATTTTATAACATGTTTTATAAAAATATAAACCTTTTATATATTTAAAAGTATGCAGAATTTTGGTGTCTCCAAGGAGACACCCATGCCTTGTTTTATCACTTTCAAGGTAGCACAACTACTAAGGGACATGCTTAAGTAGTTTACCAATGCCTTGACTCAAGACACACATGCAAAATACATCTTACACTTAAAAAAAAAACTGCATTTTAAGCTCTATTTTTCTGCTGCAAAAACCGTGGGGTTTTTGGGGAGCAAAGGGGGTTCTCAATTTTTTTTTGAAGCTAAAATCAAGTGTCAAATAAATCCTAACTAAAAGCTAGGTTGTTGGTGCAAAGCTTGGGGTATAACAACTTGAGGTTTCATCCATTTGAAGCTCCAATTTCCATCATCTTCATCATCATCTTCTTCATCTTGTAACCTCCTAACTTGGAGTAGGTACATCCCTTTAAACTAGCTCTTTTACATTTAAGTATATTTTCTAGACTTGATCTATTTTGGAATTCATATTAAAATGGTTAAACATATTGAAAGTTTTTCATGATAAATTGCTTCCGCTTCCATCTTGTAACATGAATGTTTATGAAACTTGTTTTATGATGAATTCCATCAATGGTATCTAGAGCCAAAGTCTTAGAAATATACTTCTTGTATTTGGCTTTAAAACCCATTTATCTTACATTCTTGTAACATGCATGAAATGAAAATGTAAAAAAATAAAATTTTGGGTTTTGGTGGGGATGGTTTTTTGGCCGAAAATATGGGGTCTCCAAAGTGGGTTTGGAACTTCATTTTGGCCAAAAATATTTGTTGTTTGTTGTTGTTCACAATCGAGCCTAGACCATGTGTTTGAATATTTGAATGATTTAGTTGTTATTCATGGTTGTAATATTCATTCATTTGGTTTGTATTAATTTGTAATTATTTTGTAATTTGGTATTGTAATTTATTCTATTTTGGTATGTAAAAATAGAGTAGGGTAATTTCTTTTTCCTAGAAAAATGTAGTAGGTTACATATTTTTTGTAAAAAGAGATGAAGATGCATGAAGATGAAGGATGAACACAAGATGGTGCTTTTGAAGATGCAAGATTAAGTGGGAGATTTTGTAAAATCTCTTACTTTGTGTTTAACCCTTTTCCGGTGACATTTGTTTTTTGGCTAAACAAATGTCCACCACATTGGCTCTTGATTGTGAACATTTTATTATGCTTGCGTGTTTGTTTATTATGTGTGTATGTTTGGTTACTACAAGATAATTCACATGTTAACAACTTGCAAAAACAACATTATAATTGGTTATAGTAAAACAACAAAAGGACACTAATAAATGGTTATTAAGGACATGATGTTAATGTATATAAAATGGTTTATATCATGTAATTGGCTTTACTAATATGACATGAAAATTGGTTTTTCATAATGTACTATACACCAAATGCATGTTGGTGTATGGCAAATGTTTTCTTAAACTAGAATTTATGAAAACTTAAAATCCCTTAACTAAAACAAGGTAAACAAGTTAAACAAGTTAAACACAATTCTTTTGTGGGAACACTTGAACATAGTAGGGAACTCATAATGGGATAAAGGTCACCTAACCATTATGAACTAACTAATATGGTTAAGGTAAAATTCGCATGCTTGTGGGATAAAGATCACCTAACCACTTGTATGTTGATTTTACATGTTTACACAAGTAGGACAACTTGATTTGGGAATCATGAACTTAGGGTCACCGAAGCATGAGGAACAAATAGGCGTTGATGGGATAAATATGCCATGCAAAAGGATTGCATGATCCCATAATTTAGAAGTTGCAAAAGGGTTGCAATTGTCATATAAATGACTACCTAGCTAAATTAAATAACGGGATAAAGGTCACCTAACCGAAATTTGATTTACCGTTGGATTCTAATATTTAATAAGACAATTAATTATAAAAGGGTGTTGTTTATTAAATTTAAAATCGATGCTTAAAATGAACTTTGTTAATTTTGTAGATGGCCGCAAATAACAACAACATGCAAAATGCACCACTTAACCTAAACAACCTATCATTAAGGTCTCTCCTTGAGAAAGACAAACTCAACCATACGAACTTTATGGATTGGTTCCGTAATCTTAGGATTGTCCTCAAACTTGAGGATAAAGCGTATGTGTTGGAGGACCCTATTCCCGACCAACCGGATGAGGAAGATCTAGAGGGCATGGCTTATTATGACAAGTATTGCGCCGATTCGGTGCAAGTCACTTGCCTAATGCTTGGGACTATGATACCCGAACTCCAAAAGGATTTCGAACATCATAGTGCATATGACATGATTACACAATTGAAGGAGATGTTCCTTCAACAAGCACGTGTCGAGCGCTTCAAAACGGTTCGAGCGCTACATGCATGTCGTATGGATGACACCCAATCCGTATCCTCTTATGTCCTCAAAATGAAAAGCCTTATTGATCGCGCAAACCGTCTTAATCTCAACATATCTAATGAGCTAGCCACCGATCTTATTCTAAACTCCTTGTCAAAGAGGTTTGACCAATTTGTAATTAATTACAATATGAATGGGATGGATAAGACCATTGGTGAACTTCATGGCATGTTAAGGACGGCTGAAACTAGCATGGGTAAGAGGGCTTCACCCGTGCTAATGATCAATGATGGTGGGTCCAAAGGTAATAACACCTCTAAGCCAAAGGCGGCTAAGAGGAAAGGACTCGCTCATCAAGGCAAGGGAAGGGGGAGGATGGTTACCCCAACCAAAAACAAGAACAAGAAGCAAAAGGTTGCCGGACAAGCAAAGCCCAAGGAAGACCCATGTTTCGGTTGCGGTGAAATGGGTCACTGGAAACGAAACTGCCCGGTCTACCTTAAGGAGTTGAAGGAAAAGAGGGATGCGGGGCAAACCTCAGGTAATACATATATGGTATATATAGAGCTTAGTATTACTTCTTCTAATACATGGGTATTAGACATAGGATGTGGAACTCACATTTGCAATTCTTTGCAGGGGTTCAAAAGAAGTAGCAAGCAAACGGGAACATCAAGTCTCTTTATGGGTAATGGAGCTAAAGTGCAAGTGAAGGCTCAAGGAGACTTTGTATTAAAGCTTCCAAGTGGTTTGGAACTTATTTTGAACAATGTTTTGTATGCACCGGATTTATGTCGAAACATTATTTCAGTTTCCCGTTTAAAACAATGTGGTTTTTATCTTAATTTTGTTAATGATGATATCCACGTTTATTTAGATAATGTATTCTATTTTAAGGCTTCACCTTCAAATGGAATTTATGAATTGGTTCATGATGACACATCATCTAGTAGCTCAATATACCATACTAGCACCAAGAAACTCAAAAGGGATTTGAGTGATTCCTACTTATGGCATTGTCGCCTTGGTCACATAAACAAGAATCGAATGCATACACTTCAAAAGAATGGCCTTTTGAAATCAAATGAACTAGACTCCTTTGATGTATGTGAATCTTGTTTACAAGGCAAAATGACTAAAGCACCTTTCAAAGGGACCTTTGAAAGGGCTAAGGACTTATTGAGATTAATACATTCGGATGTATGTGGACCCTTTAAGCCCATAACTAGGAATGGTGAAAGATACTTCGTTACTTTCATTGATGACTTCAGTCGTTTCGGATATGTCTACTTGTTAAGACATAAGGACGAAACTTTTGAAGCATTCAAAGAGTACCAAAGCGAAGTACAAAATCAACTCAATAAGACAATCAAGGTACTTTGTACCGATAGAGGAGGTGAATACCTAAGTGATGCTTTCCAAGATCATCTTAGAAGTTGTGGGATTATCTCGCAACTCACTCCTCCTGGAACACCCCAACTGAATGGAGTTTCCGAAAGGAGGAACCGAACCCTAATGGATATGGTTCGATCTATGATGGCTAGAAGCTTGTTACCTCTATCATTTTGGGGTTATTGTCTATGCTCCGTGGCTCGTATTTTAAATATGGCCCCAACCAAGAAAGTGGAATGAACACCTCATGAGATGTGGTTTGGAAAACCTCCATCTCTATCATACTTAAAGGTATGGGGATGTGAAGCTTATCCTAAGCGTTACGTCCCTAATAAGTTGAATGCTCGATCCATGAAGTGTATCTTCATAGGATATCCCAAGGATAATATGGGATATTATTTCTATGATCCATCCGAGCAGAATGTATTTGTTGCTCGGAAGGCGGAATTCCTTGAAACTAAGTTCCTAATGGAAGGAAGCAGTGAAAGGAAGATAGATCTTGAAGAGGTTCAAGATCAAGTAGATGATACACAATTGGTTGACACTAGCACTCAACATGAAAATGTTGAGAGTGATCAAATGAATGATCAAAATACACAAGATGTTCGCAGATCTGGTAGGATTAGTAATCCTCCTGAGAGATATGGGTTCCTCATGGATGGTTGCTATGTGGTTGATTTGGATGAACCAATAAACTACCAAGATTCTTTATCAAGGATTGATAAAGATAAATGGCAGGAAGCCATGAACGCTGAGATGCAATCCATGTATGACAACCAAGTTTGGGAACTTGTTACACAACCTGCTGGCTCAAGGCTAGTTGATTGTAAATGGCTTTTCAAAATGAAAACCGACATTCATGGAAACTTGGATACATATAAAGCTAGACTTGTAGCAAAAGGTTTCACTCAAACTCAAGGGGTTGACTATGATGAAACTTTTTCGCCTGTGGCAATGCTAAAGTCTATTAGGATATTACTTGCCATTACTGCTCATTATGATTATGAAATATGGCAAATGGATGTCAAGACCGCTTTCCTAAATAGATATCTTGTGGAAGATGTCTATATGGTTCAGCCTGAAGGTTTTGTTGATCCGAAATATCCTAAAAAGGTATGCAAGTTAAAGAAGTCAATCTACGGATTGAAACAAGCATCTAGAATGTGGAATCATCATTTTAATGAGGAAGCCGAGAAATTTGGCTTCATTAAAAATGGTGATGAAGCTTGTGTATACAAGAAAGCTAGTGGGAGCACTATCATGTTCCTTGTACTATATGTGGATGATATATTGTTATTTGGAAATGATATTCCGGCAATGCAAGGAGTTAAAACTTGGCTAGGTAAATGCTTCTCCATTAAGGATCTTGGAGAAGCACAATATGTTTTGGGGATTGGGATCTACAGGAATAGATCCAAGAAACTGATAGGTTTGAATCAAAGTGCATACATTGAAAAGATCTTGAAAAGGTTCAAGATGGAGAACTCTAAGAAAGGTTTGGTACCTATTCAAAGAGGAACACTCCTTAGTTCATCTCAGTGCCCCACCACGAAAGATGAACAAGAGAGAATGAAGAAAGTCCCATATGCGTCTGCCATTGGGTCAATCATGTATGCAATGATATGCACTAGACCGGATGTGTCATGCGCTCTTAGCCTGACAAGCAGATACCAGAATAACCCAGGAAACAGTCATTGGATTGCTGTTAAAAGTATATTGAAATACCTTAGGAGGACTAAGGATATGTTTCTAATATATGGATCTGGTGAGGAGGAGCTCACTGTGAAAGGTTACGTGGATGCGAGTTTCCAAACTGATCGTGATGATTCTCGATCACAATCCGGTTATGTCTTCACGTTAAATGGAGGTGCAGTCTCTTGGAAGAGTTCAAAACAGGATGTTGTTGCATTATCCACTACAGAGTCGGAGTACATCGTCGCATCATTGGCAGCTCAGGAAGCTGCATGGATGAAGAAATTCATCGACGACTTAGGAGTAGTCCCTTCCATTCAGGACCCTCTTGAGATCTTTTATGACAACGAGGGTGCAATTGCTCAAATCAAAGAACCTCGTGCTCACCAAAAGACCCGTCACATTGAGCGGAGATTCAACTACATAAGGGATGAAGTTGAAAAGGGAAAGATATGTATTCGCAAAGTTCACACAGATCTTAATATAGCGGATCCTCTCACGAAGCTCTTACATGGATCAAAACATGCAGGACATGTTTATGCATTAGGGCTTCGATATTCTAGTGATTGGTCATGATCTGTTTTAAGTATTGTAACGGAACGAAATTGTTCAAACTCATTAATATAATTATGGTATTGATTTATTTTGAGTTATGTTTCTATTTTGCATGTTTTATCCATGAATAAGTAATTATTCTAAATTCCGTAGTCGATCACATTTGTGGGAGCAAGTGTGAGGTTTAGACTATTATGAACTTGGATTGGTATACATTCACGGGATGAATGTGGGGCAAGGTTGCAACCAAGGTTCATAGATATTTGTGGGACACAAATATTGGAAGACCCGCTCTCAAGACTTACTAAATAGAGCCTTTGTGGTTGATCACTTATAATCTTGAGTAAAGGCGAATATCATTGTATCCTCTGACCTGAGATACGTATTGGATTCGGATATTTACCAGGTATTGTGCCTTGATTCTTTCCTTCGCTATTCTGAAATATGGTAGTTCACAAGGAAGAGCTCAGGCATAATGCAAGGTACATATTTAGGACGTATGTAGTCAAGATGGAATTTGTCCCTCTTATTCGTTGAGAGTCAGATGTCTAAGGCCTGATAAAGTTAAATCTAAAAGAGAGTGATCACTCTGTATCTCTTGGAATTAGCATGACATCTAGGATGAAAGGATAAATGAAAGATTCACCTATTCATATTCGAGATGGAAACTCGAAAGGGATGATGTTATTGAATGGCAAAAGTCATAACATATTGGGGGTGATGGACGGTCGTTAGGTGGTATCCATCACTTGCATTAATTTCTTATGTCTCTCGTGCAAGTGGGAGATTGAAGGTATTTCGTATGCCCGAGAGACATATTAAATTAACGTGGCCACTATGTTATGATCCAAGTCGGGTCATACCCAATAACAAGCTTACCAACACTTTATATGTATTTAATTTAACGGTTAGATTGTTAAATGAATACGCGACACTTGAATCTTTAGAAAATCGATTTTCTAAATTATAATCACCTGAGATAAATTATTTGGATAATTTACATATGATGTGTATTTAATTATTTATAGGTTTAAATAATTATGTTGTGTTATATTTTATAAAATTGGTTTATAAAATAAGTGACTTAACAAATGCATACTTTATATAATAAGTTTTATATAAATTACAAGTATTTTATAACATGTTTTATAAAAATATAAACCTTTTATATATTTAAAAGTATGCAGAATTTTGGAGTCTCCAAGGAGACACCCATGCCTTGTTTTATCACTTTCAAGGTAGCACAACTACTAAGGGACATGTTTAAGTAGTTTACCAATGCCTTGACTCAAGACACACATGCAAAATACATCTTACACTTAAAAAAAACTGCATTTTAAGCTCTATTTTTCAGCTGCAAAAACCGTGGGGTTTTTGGGGAGCAAAGGGGGTTCTCAATTTTTTTTTGGAGCTAAAATCAAGTGTCAAATAAATCCTAACTAAAAGCTAGGGTGTTGGTGCAAAGCTTGGGGTATAACAACTTGAGGTTTCATCCATTTGAAGCTCCAATTTTCATCATCTTCATCATCATCTTCTTCATCTTGTAACATCCTAACTTGGAGTAGGTACATCCCTTTAAACTAGCTCTTTTACATTTAAGTATATTTTCTAGACTTGATCTATTTTGGAATTCATATTAAAATGGTTAAACATATTGAAAGTTTTTCATGATAAATTGCTTCCGCTTCCATCTTGTAAATGAATGTTTATGAAACTTGTTTTATGATGAATTCCATCATAAATAATACTTGAAAATATTCTTCGTGTAGGTTTCGCGTGTCACAAAGACGTTTCGGGCAATTAAAGTCAAGTACGGGCAATCATGGCAACATGTAAATGTAATAACATACATTCGTTTAATCACAAGTATTAATAATAATAATTATTAATAAATAAACGTTGGAAAATCCAGGGTCGTGACATTTGTTCCGGGAACAAGTACTCGTTCTGGGATAGTGCACTTATTCCGGGATGAAGTGCCTGTTCCGGGACAATGCACTTGTTCTGGGATGGTATCCTTGTGCCGGGCCAGGATATCTAAACCGGGAAGACGTGGTGGTTCCGAGAGTGTGGTAGATCCGCCCAAGTTGTGACGGATGAATGCCTTGATCAGTCAAGAAGGTTTTGCCTGGTGTTTATTCCAAGTGTTTCTTCACGGTATCTGTTATGACCGGGCAAGATTGTAGCTGGTTTATGAATAGCCTTATAAATATTGTCGGGTACCCGACGTCCATGGTCCAGGAGGCCTTCTTATGTGATGACATGGTTCCCGGCTTCTTAATGATTTTTGCGCCCAGCTAAGTGGTGTCGGTAGCCCGCGCACTTGTCCAGGTAGGATAAGTTTTGAGTAGCGTGTTGGCTAACCGTTGTCCAGTACGCTTCTTCCCGGATGCGTGCGCGAGTAACCTTCTGATCAGGTTACTAAAGTAGGGCCGGGAAGATGTTACTTGCCCGTGATGATTCATGCCGAGAATATTCTAGCCGGAATGCTATTAATAGTGTACTTTTCTAGAGACGAATCACTATACGTATCATCAATATGTATCATACATTACAAGAATATTTTAAGGATAACTAACTAACCCAAAATGCACCAACATAATTCACTTTCCTTTCACCACTTATTTCATCAATGCTACTTTCCTTCCTCTAGCAGCATAAATAAAAACTACCGCACATGAACTTCAGTACTAGTGCAGAAACAAATGTTTCTCAACCACGTTTCTTGAGTTCCAGTTTGGCAGCGGGAACATCCCTAAGTTGATGAACATCCCTCTCGAAGGAGAGTCACTGAATCTAGTCAGTGCCTTTAAGAACTCATGTTACCCTGTGAAATTTAACAAAAACATCAGTAAGGTAAGGTAACTTTTTAGTACAAGTTTAATGGTGCTTTTACTGATTAGAAAAATCAAGAGGTGGCAATTTTAACCCATTCACTTATAATGAGCGGTTCCATTTGTGTTATTATTTAGCTAGTATGAATCTAATAAAATACTGTAATAGTTAAGAGGGTAACTGATGATATAAGTGGAAAGTCACTAAAGTCTTTTATATCAGACATCGTAATAATTTCTTTTTGCAAGAATAAAATTTGTAAGCTGATTAAAGGTATTAAAAACATTATTTTACCTTGCAGGACATTAAGTTTAGCGAATGAACACTTTGTTATGACAACTTTACATTAACGCCACGTGCCTTTGCGATCAGCTACTCCAGGGGCCAATATACTTTTTACTTATAAACATTTCGATTTCATGGAGTTTTTTTTTTTACTCAATTCAACTTTTCATGCCCTATCTCGTTGCAGCCTTGCTTCAGCTTCCACTAACTGCAACCTGAGTCGTTTAACAACCACGACGTTTACATCCTTCAGTGTATGCAAATTTTTTGAATATAGTCTGAAACACAATGTCATACTACCATATATTTTAATGAACTTAAGACAAAAGCAAGCCATCATCAATTTCAGAAGCTACAAAACACAATTGTATAGTTCATCATAAAATTTATGTAGTAGAGAGAGGACTACATCACTGTCAATCAGTTGAAGCCAAATATCATTTGAAACTGATCTATATTCTTTTCTTATAATACATTAAAGGTTCAGCTTTAGGGAATATGTATAGTAGGTATAAATTTATGACCCATACTTTATCAAAATCACTGAGTATTTCTTTATATCTTTGCTTATAAAATCAAACATTAAGATCTCACCCGTTCTTTAGTTAAGGAGTAGCACTGCCACAATTGTCCATATTCTCAAATATTGAAGTCCTGGAGCTAATAAACAATCAATCACATGTCATACGTGATCCATATTTAGACAACCTTGGCAACAAATCCTTTTAAGTTCTCATATGTACATCCGACTACTACTAGTTATCAAGCTTTTGGTGATACATCAAAATCAAAATAAATCAATAAAATGGGATCATAATATTTATTAGTTACTCCGTACTGCCTAAATCTGTAAATGAATGTAACTGATTTATTGACCTAGTTTGTCATTCTATTTCATAATAACATAAGTAACGAAGATCATAAGAGTATCAAGATACGCCACACCTATTTCTATTTAATCTTGGTGTGACCATATAATTTTACCAAATCTATGCACAAATGAATACAGATCAAATAACAGTACACTTATGATAGTTTAGACCACATAAATAAACTCTAATCAAATTGGTTTTCATAATGCATAGAATCAAAAATTAGGAAACTGAAATTGGACAATCGAATGAAGACATAACTTGTTTCAGGTAAAATAATAGTCCTTGCATCATATTAATATAATAACTAATTCATTTATAATTTTAGGTAATAACGAAATTGTTGAGATTTAACAAGTTTCATAATACTTAAAACCTTTTAAGAATCAAAATTAAAGCGGAAGATGTACATAAAATGCTACCATTTAAAACTTGTATATCTTTAACCAATTAAAGTTAAATCCCAATTAGGATCAAGTTGTGAAACAAACTTACAAACTACAAGCAAGAAAAGAGTTTATACCTACTCCAAGCTTGTTGATAAGTGATGAAGATGATGATGATGAATGGAGCTCCAAAAGTGTGAAACCTCAAGTAGTTATACCCCAAACTTGTATACCAACACCCTAGCTTTGGTTATGATTTAATTGCACTTGAATATTAGCTTGCAAAATCAATTCAAGAACCCTTTTGGAGCTTCAAAACTCACGGCCAAAACAGCAAAGGGAGAGCATAATTTTTTGCTAGTTTGATGTGTAATTGCAAGTGTGTGTTTCTAGGAGTCAAGATGCTTGCATGTATATGGAAATGGGATTTAATTGACCAAGGAAGGAATCTCTAGTATGTGAGATTACACTCCCCATGCCACCCATTAGTTTTATAATTAATTTTATAAAAGTAAGATTTTATAAAATTTATTTTATAAAACTTCCATATTAATATTTATGTACATTTCATTATATAAAACCAATTTATATAAAATGTAACATAAATTAATTAATTATTTAACCTATAAATAATTAAATCCATATTATATATATATATATATATATATATATATATATATATATATATATATATATATGTATGTATGTATGTATGTATGTATGTACACATCAAGTAGTATTTCAGAAAACCATTTTCTCAAAGTTCAAGTGTCGCGTATTTGATCAATGATCCAATCGTGAAGATTAAATACGTATAAGGTGTCGGTAAGTTTGTTATTGGGTATGACCCGACTTGGATCATAACACATTAGCCACATTAATTTAATATGTCTCTCGGGCATACGAAATACCTTCAATCTCCCACTTGCACGAGAAACATAAGAAATTAATGCAAGTGATGGATACCACCTAACGACCGTCCATCACCCCCAATATGGTATGACTTAGTGCCATTCAATAACATCATCCCTTTCGAGTTCCCCTCTCGAATGTGAATAGGTAAATCTTACATTATTTCCTTTTGTCCTAGATGTCATGTTAAATCCAAGAGACACAGAGTGATCACTCTCTTCTAGATTTAACTTTATCAGGAGTTAGACATCTGACTCTCAACGAATAAGAGGGACAAATTCCATCTTGACTACATACGTCCTAAATATATACCTTGCATTATACCTTAGCTCTTCCTTATGAACTACCATATTTCAGAATAGCGAAGGAAAGAATCAAGGCACGATACTTGGTAAATATCCGAACCCAATATGTATCTCAGGTCAGAGGATACAATGATATTCGCCTTTACTCAAGATTACATGTGATCAACCACAAAGGCTCCATTTAGTAAATCTTGAGGGCGGGTCTTCCAATATTTGTATCCCACAAATATCTATGAACCTTGGTTGCAACCTTGCCCCACATTCATCCCGTGAATGTATACCAATCCAAGTTCATAATAGTCTAAACCTCACACTTGTTCCCACAAATGTAATCGACTACAGAATTTAGAATAATTACTTATTCATGGATAAAATATGCAAAATAGGAACTTGACTCAAAATAAATTAATACCATAATTATATTTATGAGTTTGAACAATTTCGTTCCGTTACAATACTTAAAACAGATCATGACCAATCACTAGAATATCGAAGCCCTAATGCACAAACATGTCCTGCATGTTTTGGTCCATGTAAGAGCTTCGTGAGAGGATCCGCTATATTAAGATCTGTGTGAACTTTGCAAATACATATCTTTCCCTTTTCAACTTCATCCCTTATGTAGTTGAATCTCCGCTCAATGTGACGGGTCTTTTGGTGAGCACGAGGTTCCTTGATTTGAGCAATCGCACCCTCGTTGTCACAAAAGATATCAAGAGGGTCCTGAATGGAAGGGACCACTCCTAAGTCGTCTATGAATTTATTCATCCATGCAGCTTCCTGAGCTGCCAATGAGGCGGCAATGTACTCTGACTCTATAGTGGATAATGCAACAACATCCTGTTTTGAACTCTTCCAAGAGACTGCACCTCCATTTAACGTGAAGACATAACCGGATTGTGATCGAGAATCATCTCGATCAGTTTGGAAACTCGCGCCCACGTAACCTTTTACAGCGAGTTCCTCTTCACCAGACCCATATATTAGAAACATATCCTTAGTCCTCCTAAGGTATTTCAATATATTTTTTACAGCAATCCAATGACTGTTTCCTGGGTTATTCTGGTATCTACTTGTCAGGCTAAGAGCGCATGACACATCCGGTCTAGTGCATATCATTGCATACATGATTGACCCTATAGCAGATGCGTACGGGACTTTCCTCATTCTCTCTTGTTCATCTTTCGTGATGGGGCACTAAGATGAACTAAGGAGCGTTCCTCTTTGAATGGGTACTAAACCTTTCTTAGAGTTCTCCATCTTGAACCTTTTCAAGATCTTTTCAATGTATGCACTTTGATTTAAACCTATCAGTTTCTTGGATCTATCCCTGTAGATCCCAATCTCCAAAACGTATTGTGCTTCTCCAAGATCCTTAATGGAGAAGCATTTACTTAACCAAGTTTTAACTCCTTGCATTGCCGGAATATCGTTTCCAAATAATAATATATCATCCACATATAATACAAGGAACATGATAGTGCTCCCACTAGCTTTCTTGTATACACAAGCTTCATCACCATTTTTAATGAAGCCAAATTTCTTGGCCTCCTCATTAAAACGATGATTCCACATTCTAGATGCTTGTTTCAATCCGTAGATTGACTTTTTTAACTTGCATACCTTTTTAGGATATTTTGGATCAACAAAACCTTCAGGTTGAACCATATAGACATCTTCCTCAATATGTCCGTTTAGGAAAGCGATCTTGATATCCATTTGCCATATTTCATAATCATAATGAGAAACAATGGCAAGTAATATCCTAATAGACATTAGCATTGCCACAGGCAAAAAAGTTTCATCATAGTCAACCCCTTGAGTTTGAGTGAAACCTTTTGCTACAAGTCTAGCTTTATATGTATCCAAGTTTCCATGTATGTCGGTTTTCATTTAGAAAAGCCGTTTACAATCAACTAGCCTTGAGCCAGTAGGTTGTTCAACAAGTTCCCAAACTTGGTTGTCATACATGGATTGCATCTCAGCGTTCATGGCTTCCTGCCATTTATCCTTATCAATCCTTGATAAGGCATCTTGGTAGTTTGTTGGTTCATCCAAATAAACCACATAGCAACCATCCATGAGAAACCCATATCACTCAGGAGGATTACTAATCCTACCAGACCTGCGAACGTCTTGTATACTTTGATCAACCATTTGATCATTCTCAACATTTTCATGTTGAGTGCTAGTGTCAACTAATTGTGTATCATCTGCTTGATCTTTAACCTCTTCAAGCTCTATTTTTCTTTCACTATTTCCTTCCATTAGGAACTTAGTTTCAAGGAATTCAGCCTTCCGAGCAACAAATACATTCTGCATGGAAGGATCATAGAAATAGTATCCCATATCATCCTTGGGATATCCTATGAAGATACACTTCGTGGATCGAGCATTCAACTTATTAGGGACGTAACACTTAGGGTAAGCTTCACATCCCCATACCTTTAAGTATGAAAGAGATGGAGGTTTTCCAAACCACATCTCATGAGGTGTTCGTTCCACTTTCTTGGTTGGGGCCATATTTAGAATACGAGCCGCGGAGCATAAACGATAACCCCAAAATGATAGAGGCAACGAGCTTCTAGCCATCACAGATCGAACCATATCCATTAGGGTTCGGTT
The DNA here is from genome assembly GCF_046630445.1 of Rutidosis leptorrhynchoides. Lineage (NCBI taxonomy): Eukaryota > Viridiplantae > Streptophyta > Magnoliopsida > Asterales > Asteraceae > Rutidosis > Rutidosis leptorrhynchoides. The sequence goes on from NC_092335.1 coordinate 327,562,838, forward strand.
CCTCCTTTCGAAAACTCCATTAATTTGGGGTGTTCCAGGAGGAGTGAGTTGCGAGATAATCCCACAACTTTTAAGCTGATCTTGGAAAGCATCGCTTAGGTATTCACCTCCTCTATCGGTACGAAGTACCTTGATTGTCTTATTGAGTTGATTTTGTACTTCGTTTTGATATTCCTTGAATGCTTCAAAAGTTTCGTCCTTATGTCTTAACAAGTAGACATATCTGAAACGACTAAAGTCATCAATGAAAGTGACGAAGTATCTTTCACCTTTCCTAGTCATGGGCTTAAAGGGTCCATATACATCCTAATGTATTAATCCCAATAAGTCTTTAGCCCTTTCATAAGTCCCTTTGAAAGGTGCTTTAGTCATTTTGCCATGTAAACAAGATTCACATACATCAAACGAGTCTAGTTCATTTGATTTCAAAAGTCCATTCTTTTGAAGTGTATGCATTCGATTCTTGTTTATGTGACCAAGACGACAATGCCATAAGTAGGAATCACTCAAATCCCTTTTGAGTTTTTTGGTGTTTGCATGGTATATTGAGCTATTGTATGATGTGTCATCATGAACCAATTCATAAATACCATTCACAGGCGAACCCTTGAAGTAGAACACATTATCTAAAGAAACATGGATATCATCATTAATGAAATTAAGATTAAAACCACATTGTTTCAAAGGGGATACAGAAATAATGTTTCGAGATAAATCGGGTGCATACAAAACGTTTTTCAAAACAAGCTCCAAACCACTTGGTAGCTTCAAAACAAAGTCTCCTTGAGCTTTCACTTGCACCCTTGCTCCATTTCCCATGAAGAGACTTGTTGTTCCCGCATCTTGATCACTTCTTTTGAACCCCTGCAAAGAATTGCAAATATGAGTTCCACATCCTGTGTCTAATACCCATGTATTAGAAGAAGTAATACTAAGCTCAATGTATACCATATATACATTACCTGAGTTTTGCCCTGCATCCCTCTTTTCTTTTAACTCCTTCAGGTAGACCGGGCAGTTGCGTTTCCAGTGACCCATTTCACCGCAACCGAAGCACGGATCTTCCTTGGGGTTAGCTTTACCGGCAACCTTTTGCTTCTTGTTGTTATTGGTTTGGGTAACCATCTTCCCCTTTCCCTTGCCCTTGCCTTGGTAGACGGGTCCTTTCCTCTTAGCCGCTAGAAGTGTTATTATTTTTGGACCCACCTTCATTGATCATAAACATGGGTGAAGCCCTTTTACCCATGCTCGCTTCGGCCGTCTTTAGCATGGCATGTAATTTGCCAATGCTCTTATCCCATCCATTCATGTTGTAATTCATTACAAATGTGTCAAACCTCTTTGACAAGGAATTAAGGATAAGGTCCGTGGCTAATTCATTAGACATGTTACAGTTTAGACGGTTCGCTCGATCAATTAGGCTTTTCATCTTAAGGACATAAGATGAAACGGATTGGGAGTCGTCCATCCCACATGCATGAAGCGCTCGGACCGTTTCAATTCGCTCGACACTAGCTTGTTGAAGGAACATCTCCTTCAACTGTGTGATCATATCATATGTACTATGATGCTCGAAATCCTTTTGGAGTTCTGGTATCATAGTCCCAAACATGAGGCAAGAAACTTGCACCGAATCGGTGCAATATTTCTCCCAATAAGCCATGCCTTCCGTATCATCCTCGTCCGGTTGATCGGGAATGGGGTCCTCCAACACATACGCCCTATCCTCTAGTTTGAGGACAATTCTTAGATTGCGGAACCAATCCATGAAGTTCGTATGGTTGAGTTTTTCCTTTTCAAGGATTGACCTCAACGATAGGTTGTTAAAGTTGATAGGTGCGTTTGGAATGTTGTTGTTGTTATTGGCGACCATCTACAAAATTTAACAAAGTTTTTTAAGTATCAATTTTAATTTAACAATCAATACCCTTTAAATCCAATTGACATTTATTAAATTTTAGAATCCAACGGTAAATCAAATTTCGGTTAGGTGACCTTTATCTCGTCATTTGATTTAGCTAGGTAGTCATTATATGACAATTGCAATCCTTTTGCAACTTCTAAGTTATGGAATCATGCAATCCTTTTGCATGGCATATTTATTCCATCAACGCCTATTTGTTCCTCATGCTTCGGTGACCCTAAGTTCATGATTCCCAAATCAAGTCGTCCTACTTGTGTAAACGTGTAAATTTAACATACAAGTGGTTAGGTGACCTTTATCCCACAAGCATGCGAAATTCACCTTAATCATATTAGTTTGCTCATAACGGTTAGGTGACCTTTATTCCATTATGAGTTCCCTAATATTTTTAAGTGTCACACAAAAGGATGGTGTTTAACTTGTTTGCCATGTTGATTAAGGGATTTTAAGTTTTCATTAATTCTAGTTTGAGAAAACTTTTATGCCATACACCAACATGCATTTAGTGTATGGTTCATTTGAAATCCATTTTCAAGTCTTGTAATTAAGCCAATTACTTGATATAAATCATTTTATATGTGTGATCCTTTTAGTGTTCTTAATAACCATTTATTAATGTCCTTTTGCCATTTCAATTTAACCATTTAAATTGTCGTTTTGCATGTAGTTAATAATGTCTAATTTAACCAATTAAATTGTCATTTTGCTTGTTGTTAACTTGTGATATACTTGTAGCAACCAAACATACAAACACAATAAACAACCATGCATGCAAAACAAATATGTTCACAATCAAGCCAATTTGGTAGACATTTGTTTAGCCGAAAACAAATGTCACCGGTAAGGGTTATGACACAAAGTAGGAGATTTTAAATCTCCCACTTAATCTTGCATCCAAATGCTTCTTCTTGTGTTCTTCAAGTCTTCATCATCTTCATCATTTTTACAAAATATATCCTAATACATTTCTCTAAAAAATGAAATTACAACCTAATCTATTTTACATATCAAATATAAAATAAATTACATAACCAAATGAATGAATAATTACATGCCAAAAGAATAATTAATATTACATACTAAATGAATAATTAATCAACCAAACAAGCATGCAACCAAACACAAGGCCAAGGATTAGATTGTGAACATTTACATATAACCAAATATGAACCAAAAAGAAGAGCTCAAAACCCACTTTTGAGACTCCAAAAATTCGGCCAAAATAAGGAACCCACCCTAACCCTTTAATTTTTGCATTTTTCTTTCATGCATGTACATAAAATGCAAAATATAGTGGGTTTAATAAATCATCTCGAAGCATATTTCAACAACTTCGGCTCTGATACCATTGTTGGGATTTAACAAGTTTCATAATACTTAAAACCTTTTAAGAATCAAAATTAAAGCGGAAGCATGTACATAAAATGTTACCATTTAAAACTTGTATATCTTTAACTAATTAAAGTTAAATCCCAATTAGGATCAAGTTATAAAACAAACTTACAAACTACAAGCAAGAAAAGAGTTTATACCTACTCTAAGCTTGTTGATAAGTGATGAAGATGATGATGATGAATGGAGCTCCAAAAGTGTGAAACCTCAAGTAGTTATACCCCAAACTTGTATACCAACACCCTAGCTTTGGTTAGGATTTAATTGCACTTGAATATTAGCTTGCAAAATCAATTCAAGAACCCTTTTGGAGCTTCAAAACTCACGGCCAAAACAGCAAAGGGAGAGCAGAATTTTTTGCTAGTTTGATGTGTAATTGCAAGTGTGTGTTTCTAGGAGTCAAGATGCTTGCATGTATATGGAAATGGGATTTAATTGACCAAGGAAGGAATCTCTAGCATGTGAGATTACACTCCCCATGCCACCCATTAGTTTTATAATTAATTTTATAAAAGTTAGATTTTATAAAATTTATTTTATAAAACTTCCATATTAATATTTATGTACATTTCATTATATAAAACCAATTTATATAAAATGTAACATAAGTTAATTAATTATTTAACCTATAAATAATTAAATCCATATTATATAAATTATTCCATAATTTATATATATATATATATATATGTACACATCAAGTAGTATTTCAGAAAACCATTTTCTCAAAGTTCAAGTGTCGCGTATTTGATCAATGATCCAATCGTGAAGATTAAATACGTATAAGGTGTCGGTAAGTTTGTTACTGGGTATGACTCAACTTGGATCATAACACATTAGCCACATTAATTTAATATGTCTCTCGGGCATACGAAATACCTTCAGAAATGAAGATATAAATATCTACTACCAAAAAATTTGAGCAGATTTACACTTAATTATCAAAATTATAATAACAAAATGCATTTGTATTCTCATTGTTACAAGTGGTTAAACTGACAACGATAACAATAAAACAAACTGAACGTTCTTCAACTATTTTAGATTTCTTACTCCACATATCATATACATGCTCACAATCTTCATCACAACAAAGGGATCTCAAACTTTGAACATAAATGCAATAAATTAACTCTCTTTATCAATTATTTACACGGCTCAGTATCCAGTTTCTCACTGAATGTTGTAGGAGAATGATCCAATACTATTTGACTATCTAATTGGTTGAGTTACAGCAAAAAGAAACATAATGCTTACACGCATGGTGATTACAATATCAAGTGAGACTCAGGAGGTCACCTCATTATCTTAGGAAAACATTCATCATGTTAAACCCCTATCCTTGACGTGAGTTGTTCACTACATAATCATAATAAAACATTTACTAATATACATCCCTATATAAATATCACAAGTTTAACATTCATCGCCTAAATCTAAAATATCAAAGGTTTAACATTCATCATATAAATATAACATACATCATGTTACGCTTACCAACTCACAATCCCAGTGATAAGCTAGCTAATCAAATAACTACTTAAAACCTCTTGCAACATCTACAGCTCATTGTGTTCTTTCAGATTTTATATTTAAATCAAATTCTTCAATTTATTTAAATGTTATTAGCATCACTGAATGTGAAGAAGATAAATCAAGAAATTCGTATTCAGAGTGGAATGTAAAGTTAACATTCATCATATGCATTTAATTTATAAACCCATTTCACTAGTTATCAAACTTAAAAGACAACTTAATTAGATGAACAAAAAAAGATGAACAAGGTAACAATTTACAAGCTTTAAACAACAAAATCAATTACTAAGTTATACCTGAATATTTTTGAATAATCATCAACTCAGTTACATTATTCTCCATGCTTCTTCGGATTTTGCATCCATCACCTTTGGGTTTGTCACAAGGAAATCATCACCAAAAATCTGCTCCAGAAAAATAGATGAACAAGGTAGGTAACTAATTTATACCTGAATGTTGCCTAACACTCATCGATTCATGAATCTTTCTAGGTTATAGAACATTAAATTTCTTCATATATGTTCAGTTCTCCCCCAAATTTTTTTTCTGTTGCCTTTCGATTAGTTTGATCTCGAAGATTCGTAAATGATCCTGAATTTAAATAGGATTCAGCCGTGTCGCTTTTATTTGGAACAATTCACGAATCGCTGTTGATAGATATCCAATCGTTTGACTTCATACCTTTATTTACGATATGCATTCATTCGAACGATTTCGTGTCGTACTTTATCAATTATTGGGAGATTAGAATGTCGAAACCCTAAATGCCTGATTTATTTTCTTCCCCTTTTCTTTTAGTTATTTTAATTAGAGTTATCAATTTACCAAATTACCCCTCTGTGTTTTTTATTATGCCTATCAGATCATGATGTAAGATCCTGTTTTTCCAGATGGTTGGGACGCCGTCCAAAATGGTGGGATGCCGTCCCAATGTGAAGGGCTGGACGCCGTTCAGATGAACTGGCAGGTCTGCTGCCTTGTTTTTAGATATTACAAGGGGTATTTTGGTATTTTCGCTTAGTGGACGAATTTAAGGGTATTAGATCAGTTTGGTCGGTGACTTAACTCCACTTTCATCTACCATTACCCTTCCACTTCAATTCTAGAGAGAGAGAAAGTTCTAGAGTGAGAGAGCTCAAATCAAGGACGAAGAAGGTCGAATCGGGGCTTAGTGCGAGTTTTAAAGTTATTCATCTAGTCCCTAGCTACATTTTGATTGTAGTGGTAAGTCTTAACCTTGATTTCCTTGTTTTAATTGTGTAAGGGTTAGGGTTTGGGTTAGTAATGAACATAAAAACCCAATTGTTAGTGTTTTGGGGGTTTGTGGGTAAGTTTGGGTCATGAGGACTCAAAGCTGACTAACCTAGGGTTTGAAATGTCAAATTGTGTATATGGATCTTAAATGTTAGTAAATCACTAGCACACTTAGTGGTTAAAGTGAATGGGTGTATATGGGTATGATAGTGACCCAAATGAGTGTGTTAATCTTGAAATGGGTCAAATGAGTCTTTGATGACCTAAGTAGGTTAATGGGTGTGAAAGTGTGATAACTTTGTGTTAAAAGGTGTATTAAGACCATAATCAAATTGTTTGTAAGGGTTTGACGAAATCCCGACCTAGTGTTAGAATGAATGGTGCAAATGGGTCACGTTTGCACTATGGGCCAAATGGCATTTGTATGGCGAATAAGTTGGTTGACCAACTTGAATGAATGTTTGATATATGTGCATAATGTAATAGGTACGTTACCTTGAAGTTGCGAGCTTGGTTTATCAATTCACCAAAGACGTAAGGTGAGTGGAATAATTATGCGTATACGTATATAATGTATTTATTTGTGTAGCGTGGGATGTGAAATTGTCGCGGTGTTCAAGACACCACATTCTACGTAACGAGCGAAATTGTTGCAGTGTTCAAGACACCACTCGTCGATTTGATTGACATGTGGAATAGTCACGGTGTTTAAGACAACACATTGTCATGGGAGTGGAATTGTCGCGGTGTTCAAGGCACCACTCATTTGGTTGATTGACATGTGAAATTGTCGCGGTGTTCAAGATACCACATTGTCATGGGGGTGAAATTATCGCGATGTTCAAGACATCACCCGGAGGATTAGTGATTACGCGTCGTATGTGCAATAATGGATGTTATGAACTCCGATGGTCTTTAGCGAGGACCGTTTCCTTGTACGATTGGTTAACCATGGTTGTGTGAATTTTGTATTAGCATGTTTAATTGTGAACTATATGCTTTTGGTGTCGCTAGCTTGTTATGAATTACGGATATTGGTTTATGCATAATGTTTGCATAGTTGTCGAATTGCTAGCTTGTATGCGGTATTTTGTAAGTGATTGCAAGTAAGTAGGTTATATATGTATATGTATAATTATTGCATTCAATAAGCTGTAGTTTACCCTCTCGTTGTTTACCTTTTTAGGCTCTGGCGTGGACAAGGGTAAAAGTATTCATTTAGATTAGTAGTGGCTCTCGGGGGTTTAGCTTTTTGGAAGTTCGGCCAAGAATTGGGTAGTTTAACCCCAAACACGATGCTCTAGTGTCGTTTGAAAATTAAACTAGAACGGTCGAAACTTGTATTTTTGAACGAAACTCGTAAAGCGGCCGATATGGGCCCGATGTTGTAAAACTTGATTTTATTGTGAAAATCTCTTAGTTTAACTTATATTGACATGTTGTGAAAAGGTTTTCGTTTAAAAGTGTCGGGAAGCGTGTTTTTCGCTCACGTAAGTGGGACACCCAAATCAGTAGCTGACGGTTCATTTGGATGCCGTCCAGACCTTCTGGACGCCGTCCAAGGCTTCTTTGCTGGACGCCGTCCAGAAAACCGGACGCCGTCCAGATGTATTGAAACATAATTATTTTTTTTTGGGTCATATTTTTGGTGTAACAAGGTTTGGGTTGTTACAAGTGGTATCAGAGCATGGTCTAAGGGATTTAGGTGACTTGAGATAGGTGCCTAGACTATACTTGAATTGTTTATGCGCGTTATGCGGGACTTGTAGGAGACGGGTCGGACAGGGTAATGGTTAGTGCCTAGGATTAGGTGAACTAACTATGCGCTAATTGTTTTGTGTTGTGTTTTTGCAATCATCAAGCGAGATGGACGTTGTACTAGCGAGTTAATGCGACGTGCTCGTGTAACAATGATTAGCTACCATTGTTACGGGTTCAAATCGTGTCAAACAAGCGATGTACGACGATTGTTGAGCAAGATGGGGCGGTGAGGTGAATATGTATATGTGTCAAGTTTTTTCGTTCGTTGTTTAACGTATTTCCATTTTATAGAATGAAGATGATAAATGGACACGACAGCAATGATTAAAGTACGAGTGAGGACGCCAAGTTTACGGCTAATATTTTCAAACGTCAAAAAGCGGAGTTTCTCGAAGACGTTAGGAAGATGTTTCTAGATTCGATTGACGAGCAAGTACTCAATATGGTTAAGGAAAAAGTTAAGCTTGTTATACAAGAAGATAATGTGAGAAGACGTTACTTCTTTTATAAGAATTTCAAGGATTCTCAACCTCCCACCTTTGACGGTGAACGAGACCCTCTTAAGAGTGCCTGTTGGATCTCCGATATGGAGGGGGCTTTTCGTACTTGTGAATGCCCTCTCGATAAGAAGACAAGGTACGGGTGTAGTATGTTGCGGGGCGATGCCAAGTTGTGGTGGGACGCAAAAATCCAACTTTACGGTGAAGAACAATGTATGGACTTCACTTGAGACGAGTTCAAGGTGAAGTTTTTCAACGGGTACCGAACTTCGGCCGATCTTACTAGACTTAAGGGTGAGTTGCATGCCTTGAGGCAAGGGTCGATGAATTTGAACACTCTCAAATCCGTTTTCTTGTCAAAGACCCAATTTTGCCCGGAGTACGTCGGGAATGATAAAATGTTGAAGGAAGATTTCTATCGAATCTTGAATGACAACTATCAAGATAAGATTAATGTAAACGTGGTGAAGGGTTTTGATGAGTTTTTTGATTTGGCCAAGGGTTTTGAGTCGCTCGCTTTGAGAAAGAGTGGCTTTACTTTTGGCAAGAGGAAGTTTGAAGCTATTAGTCATTCGAGCAAGAAGAGTAAAGGTGTAACCGAGAGTGTCGATAGTGTGAAGAAAGGTGCTTCCGGAGTTTTTCCTTATTCTTGTCACAATTGTGGGCGAAGGGAGCATATGGCCCGTGATTGTACCAAACCATCTACTACAACCAAACTCACTTGTTATAATGTGGTAAAGAAGGATACCGAAGGCCGGAGTGCCCCGATTTGAACACCGATCATGTTAAAAAGTTGGAGAAGGCGGCGGGTACGGCTCGTGGATGTAATTATTTGATGACCCATGACGAGGCCAAGCAATCAAACGAAGTTGTCTCATGTACTTTCATGGTTAACTCTAATCTGGCAAGGATCCTATTTGATAGCGGTGCTAATTTATTGTTTGTTTCTCCAAGATTTGTGTCTAAGCTTGATAAACCGCTAGCTAAGTTAAGTCAACCGGTAGAATTCGAAATAGCGGATGGTAAGACGGTGTTAGGGGTTGATGTGTGTAATGATTGTAATATTGTGTTTGGTTCCCAAACGTTTAAAATTGATCTTATCCCGATGACCTTGGGTGAGTTCGATATTGTCGTTTGTATGGATTGGCTCGATCGCTATAGAGACGATATTGCATGCCATGAAAAATCTATTCGTGTGAAGACTCCAAGTGGGGGAGAGTTAATTATTCATGGCGAGGGGTGGAGAAGACTTGTGCCATTATGCACTTATGCACGGGCACGTCGTTTTCTTGTTAGTGGTGGCATGGCTTTTTGTTGGTCCCTTGATAACAACAGGAGTATTGTGGGGGGGGGGGGGGGGGGTGAATACAATTTCTTTTCAATTAACTAAACAGTTAAACTCGATTAGTATTCAAGCATGCAAATAAATAGAGTCACAGGTATTTTTCAACCGTTATTCTTTATTGATTGAATCACAAAGAATCACAACTATCCTTGGCGTAATGATAGTTGGTTGATACAGATTACCTAGATTATAGCTAAGAGGTAAACTAACAGCTATTACACGTTTTGACTCTATAAAATAAACCCACACCACTAGTTATAACAATAGTGGATACAACAATTTATAGTAGTCCTATTAACCGTGTAATGGTTCTATTGTCCACTGGTACATAGGATGTCTGTACTTGTGGAGACAACTATATCAGAGAGCATGCTCTCTTCTTTCCTCTTTGGTAGCTATTTGCAGGAACACCCCAATTCGGTTTGGCATAAATATTTGATTAAACAAATAGAATGTTGTGTTCCCTAGGTGATGACAAAGTATAACCCATGTCTGTACATGCGGTAACCTTCTGCATTCCCATGTGGTCTTGTAAGGTCACTTGTCAGCCGCCGACGCGTGTCCTTTTCTGTTCAACTTTGTCTTTGACTTCTGTTGAATAGTACCATTGATGTAGACCACTCGGGAAATGACTATGCTTATAATGGAGCATAGCTGTCTTGTGTAGTGAGCTACATTCCAGCTGTGCTGGTTCTTCATTGCTGAGCCATTTCATATTCTTGATTTGCTGAGTACACATCCTGTGCTGATTGAAGAACACTGTCTACCTTGTGCTGGTAGATTGAGCAGCAAACTAAACACTCGACACAGCTATATCTGCTGTCTATACATGAACAAACTTGTGCTGACTGCACATAACACTTTAGTGCAAATAAATTACAGTTTTGTCATAATTAAATCCTTAATTATTTTGGGGACTCAACAATCTCCCCCTATTTGATGATGACAAAACCTATGACATGTAGAGAAAACACTAAAGTCAGCACGGAGGGACCCAAAAAAAATAGGCAGTAAATTTGTCCCTTTTTAAGTTTGTTTTGGGATCTTTTGCTGAGTTATCCATATCTTATAATTTGATATGATTTTGAAGATAAACTCATTTCACTTTCATTGCAACACAATATGTACAGTAATTACAACAACAGCAGAATGAAAAGTGAATTAAACAAAAGCTACAATTTGAGCACATAGGAGACTATCTATCTTTATCTTTTTCTCATTCTTCTTCAGATAGCTCCTCTTGTTTGATTCTCCAGGCTTCAGGGAACAGATAAGGTACATCAGCAGGGTCAAACACAGGGATATGAGGAGGTAGAATGATGGGGCCTTTTTCAGTTGGTCCTTCACTAGTGGATTGCTTTCCTTAAGGTTTTTGAGAGAGGACTTCATCTACATTCACCGCTGGTGCATTCCCAAACCTTGTTGCTTTCTTGAAGAGCTGTTGGAGTTCAGATTTAAGTGTATTTTTGATAGCACTTTCACCTTTACCAATGAAATACTCTAAGATCTCCATCCATTCACTAAATCCAAGGGATCTTAGCTCATCATAGTTTATTCTTTCTTGAACTTTATTATCCCTTACAATATTGAACGCTCTTTTTAACCCTCTGTTTACTTTGATGATCCTGCTGGGATTGGATATTCTATTCATCACATCACCATACCTACTCCTATAATAATGATCAGGAAATTCACTGGTTCGAATAGATTCTATAGGAGCAGTAGCAGGTGCTTTCTCAGCAGCTTTGATAATGCTAAAAACGAACATATATTTCATAGCATTATTCCTCAAGAAAGACAAGCTTTTAGTTGCAATTGTTCTATTTACAAGTGATATTCGTTTAAATAATAAAAGGTGAAGACAAAAGACAGATTCGACGAATTGAAGACGCAAACGACCAAAAAGCTCAAAAGTACAAAAGACAATCAAAAAGGTTCCAATTATTGATAAGAAACGTCTCGAAATTACAAGAGTACAAGATTCAAAACGCAAAGTACAAAATATAAAATTGTACGCAAGGACGTTCGAAAATCCGGAACCGGGACCAGAGTCAACTCTTAACGCTCGACGCAACGGACTAAAAATTACAAGTTAACTATGTATATAAATATAATATAATATATAATTAATTATATTAATTATATATATATTATATATATATTATAAAACCGTCGGCAGAGAAAGACTCCAAGGGTGTGAGCTGTAAATTCATTCTCCGCGACTCGCGGAGTTTGAAGAGGATTTTGCCGCGAGTCGCGGAGCCCCAAATTTCATCTTTTCCTATAAAAGCAACCGAATTCTGATCGCAAAATATAATCTATTTCTCTCTTCTCTCATATATACGATATATATATATATATATATATAATTTATATTTTAATTTTAATTATAATTATAATTCTAATAATAAGGGTATGTTAGCGAATGTTGTAAGGGTGTAAGTCGAAATTCTGTCCGTGTAACGCTACGCTATTTTTAATCATTGTAAGTTATGTTCAACCTTTTTACATTAATGTCTCGTAGCTAAGTTATTATTATGCTTATTTAAAACGAAGTAATCATGATGTTGGACTAATCACTAAAATTGGGTAATTGGGCTTTGTACCATAATTGGGGTTTGGACAAAAGAACGACACTTGTGGAAATTAGACTATGAGCTATTAATGGGCTTTATATTTGTTTAACTAAATGATAGTTTGTTAATGTTAATATAAAGATTTACAATTGGGCGTCCCTATAAATTACCATATACACTCAATCGGACACGATGGGCGGGGTATTTATATGTACGAATAATCGTTCATTTAACCGGACACGGGAATGAATTAATAGCCACTAGAATAATTAAAACAGGGGTGAAATTACATTCAAGGGTAATTGGTGTAATTGTTAACAAAGTAGTAAAACCTTGGTTTACACGCAGTCGATAACCTGGTGTATTCATTAAACAAAGTATTAAAACCTTGTTACAATTCGAATCCCCAATTAGTTGGAATATTTAACTTCGGGTATAATTAAAATTTGACGAGGACACTCGCACTTTATATTTATGACTGATGGACTATTATGGACAAAAACCAGACGGACATATTAAATAATCCAGGACAAAGGACAATTAACCCATGGGCATAAAACTAAAATCAACACGTCAAACATCATGATTACGGAAGTTTAAATAAGCATAATTCTTTTATTTCATATTTAATTTCCTTTATTTTATATTTAATTGCACTTCTAATTATCGCACTTTTATTTATTGTTATTTAATCGCACTTTTAATTATCGTACTTTTTAATTATCGCAATTTTATTTTATCGCACTTTTATTATTCGCAATTTCATTATCGTTATTTACTTTACGCTTTACATCTTTTATTTATTTAATATTTTACATTAGGTTTTAACTGCGACTAAAGTCTTAAAATCGACAAACCGGTCATTAAACGGTAAAAACCCCCCTTTATAATAATAATATTACTTATATATATATTTGTATTTTTATAAAAGTAAACTAATATAGCGTTGAGCTTTGTTTAAAGATTTCCCTGTGGAACGAACCGGACTTACTAAAAACTACACTACTGTACGATTAGGTACACTGCCTATAAGTGTTGTAGCAAGGTTTAAGTATATCCATTCTATAAATAAATAAATATCTTGTGTAAAATTGTATCGTATTTAATAGTATTTCCTGCTAAAATTTAATAGTATTTTATACCCCTCTGCTTTGACATCAAGTATTTTTGGCGCCGCTGCCGGGGAATACTCTTAAACGCCGGAAGCGCAACGCTAATATAAAAAAAAAAGATTTTTTTTTGTTTACTTTTATTAAAAGTCGTTTTTGTAAAAATACGTTTTAAATATTCGAAAATATAAAAAGAAAAACAAAAATATAAGTATTTTTAAGATTTTGTTAAATATTTAAGTTTTATAAGTTTCTTTAAATATCTTTTATTTATATAAAAACAGAAAACAGAAAATAAAAAAAATAAATAAAGAAAAACGCGTCGAATTTAATAAGCTGTCATCTGAATTTCTGAACCCCGCGACTCGCGGGGTTTTCTTTATAAATTACCGCAACTCGCGGAGCTTCTCTGACACGCGAACAGGAAGCCCTAATTCAGCATTAATTACGGGTATTAATTAATTATTATTATTATTTTACCCTAATTATTATTATTATTATTATTAGTTTTATTTTAAGATTTACTTTTTATTTAATTTTTTTTATTTTGTTTAAATTAGTTTTATTAAATTGTAAAATTAGTAGTTTTAAAAAAAAAATAATATAAAAATAATATTTTTATAAAAATTGTACTTTTTACAACTTTTTATATATTTTTATATTTTGTTCCTTTTTAATCGTTTTAGCGTAACTTTTGTATTTTTAGCTCATATTTAATTTTAAACTTAGTTTTTGCTATAGTGATTTTTACTCCTAGATTTTTAGGCTTTGCCGTAGAATTCCTTAAGTGCTTTTTCTTTAGACTAAGATTTAGGTGCTTTAGAATTTTGCGACGCTTTTTTAAGTTTTAGTTTCTTTTTAAGTTATTTCCATTTGGGATTTAGTTTTTCCTGTAAACTTTAATATTTTTAGACCTTTTACTATGTATCAATTATCATTCCAATTAGTAATTTCAATTTGCGATTATAATTTTAAGTTAGTTGTAGTAATAAGGTTAGGTTAGTCAAGTATTTTTAAGTTTTTATAAGTTTCATTTATTTTTTCCGTCACCTTTTATTTTTCAACCATTTTTCTTTTTCGACCTTTTTCGACGAACTCTTTTTCTTTCTTATTTCTCGCTATTCTAGTTTTAGGACATAGATTTTTATTCTACTTCTTATCTAAATTTCTTAAAATTACGAAAATTTATTTTGAGTGGTTAAATTGATAGACATCAAAATTTTCTGGTTCGTAGTAATAGTTGGATTTGTACGTGGACCGGGTTATTGGAGCCAAACAGTCCTCAATTATATTGAGACCAAACGAATCCTGCCCCTCTGCTGCATCTTTTGGCTATTCGAAACGTGGGCAAAATCAGAAAAGTCTATTGGTTAGATAACTTATTATAATTTTTCTTTCCTTTTTAAAACTAATAGGATATTCAGTGAATGCACCGAGCAAGACGTTCATCACCTTTTGTACGTTCACCACCTGTAACTAGATCAAGACATTTAGCAAATATAACCGCTGTTAATTTTTCTTTAGAATCGTCATCCAGTCGACCAAGTACTTCAGTTCAAATTTCCGATAATCCATTTTTTGAACCCAACCTCACAATTGAGAATCCGGAAAATATTCAGGAACGGTTCGTAGATCCTGAACCATTAAACTTTCCTCCGGAGCCACCAATCATTCAAACAGAGATTGTTGAGGAACGAATCATTAAATCAGAATCATCTAGTGATACCGATTCAACAAATTCAATTATGGAGAATCTGGAACCTTTAAGTATGGAAGACCGAATGAGAGCTAAACGCACTGGCCAAGGTCACGCAATTACTCATCCAGACATTAATGCGCCAGACTATGAAATCAAAGGACAAATTCTACACATGGTGACTAATCAATGCCAATTTAGTGGTGCGCCGAAGGAAGATCCAAATGAACATTTACGTACCTTTAATAGGATCTGCACACTATTTAAAATACGAGAAGTGGAGGATGAGCAGATATATCTCATGTTATTTCCCTGGACTTTAAAGGGAGAAGCCAAAGATTGGTTGAATCGTTACCTGAAAGGGCGATTGATACATGGGATGTTTTAGTTGACAAATTTCTTAAACAATTCTTTCCTGCATCTAAAGCCGTAAGACTTCAAGCAGAAATTGTTACGTTTACACAGAAACCAAATGAAACTCTATATGAGGCGTGGACAAGATATGGAAAGTTATTAAGAGGATGTCCGCAACATGGTTTAGACACCTGTCAAATAGTACAAATATTCTACCAAGGATGCGACATCACTACAAGGAAAGACATAGATATAGCAGCTGGTGGTTCTATTATGAAGAAAACCGAAACTGATGCTTACAAAATTATTGATAACACTGCTTCCCACTCACATGAGTGGCACCAAGAAAAAGATATCATTAGATCATCTAAAACAGCTAGAGCCGATTCTAGCCATGACTTAGATTCCATTTCCGCAAAGATAGATGCTGTGGAGAGACGAATGGAAAAGATGACTAAGGATATTCACTCAATACGAATTAGTTGTGAGCAGTGTGGAGGACCACATTTGACAAAAGATTGTCTCAGTATTGAATTAACAATGGAACAAAGAGAGAATATTTCATACATAAACCAAAGGCCTGGAAATAATTATCAGAATAATTATCAACCGCCAAGACCGATTTACAATCAAAACCAGAATTATAACCGAAATATTCCATACAACAACCAACAAGGTCCTAGCAATCAACAAGTATCCAATAATACTTACAATCAGCAAAGACCAAATTTTCAAAACAAACCACCACAACAAACCGATGATAAAAAGCCGAATTTAGAAGATATGATGACGAAGCTAGTTGAAACTCAAACGCAGTTTTTCACATCTCAAAAACAAACTAATGAACAAAATGCTCAAGCATTTAGAAATCAACAAGCTTCTATTCAAAATCTGGAACAAGAAGTAAGTAACCTAGCAAGGTTAATAGGTGAAAGAAAACCGGGAAGTCTACCTAGTGATACAAATGCTAACCCCAGGAATGAAACAGCTAAAGCTATTACCACAAGAAGTGGTACAACACTTAAACCACCTGAAATACCTGTAACTTCTGATGAAACTATTCCTACTCCACAAGAACCACAACCTGATCAAGATAAGGAAAAAGAACCGGTAGTTGAAAAAGTTAATGAAGATAACACAGTTAAGGATAAACCTTATGTTAAACCATACCAACCACCACTTCCTTACCCGAGTAAAATGAAGAAAGAAAAACTTGAAGCCGAGCAATCCAAATTCTTGGATATGTTTAAACAGATAAATGTAAATCTTCCTTTCATTGATGTGATTTCAGGAATGCCAAGATATGCTAAATTCTTGAAAGATCTAATCTCAAATAGAAAGAAAATGGAAGAACTCTCGGCTGTTACTATGAATGCTAGTTGTTCAGCAGTGCTGTTGAATAAGATACCAGAAAAATTATCTGATCCAGGAAGTTTCACAATTCCATGTTTTCTGGGTAGTCTTAGTTCAATAGAAGCATTGGCAGACTTAGGTGCTAGTATAAATCTAATGCCGTATTCACTATACACTAAACTAGACCTTGGAGAATTAAAACCAACCAGAATAAGCATACAACTAGCCGATAGATCAATAAAATATCCTAGAGGGATAATGGAGAACATGCTAGTTAAAGTTGGTACTTTAGTATTTCCAGTAGATTTTGTTGTTTTGGACATGGAAGAAGATTTTCAAGTTCCTCTCATATTAGGAAGACCATTCTTAAACACGGCTAAAGCAATGATAGACGTGTTCGGTAAGAAATTGACCCTAAGTATAGAGGATGAGAGTGTTACCTTTTCAGTTGATAGAGCAATGCAACAACCACAATCTGCAGATGATACATGTTATTATATTCAAACTATAGATGCACATGCAGAATTATTAGAAGAATTTCCAGAATTACAAGGAACAGGAGAATGTTCTTTAGGAGAAGGTAATGAACCAATTGATGAAGCTGAAATGTTAGCTACACTTATAGCTAATGGATATGAACCAACAACAGAAGAAATTCAAATGCTAAAAGAAGAAGACAGATATCGATATAAATCATCGATAGAAGAACCTCCGAAATTAGAGTTAAAGCCACTTCCAAACCATTTGGAATACGCTTATTTACATGGTGAATCTGAATTACCTGTAATAATATCGTCTTCTCTTACTGAAAATGAGAAATCACAACTCATTTCTGTGTTGAAAGCTCATAAACCAGCCATTGCATGGAAGATTCATGATATTAAAGGAATAAGTCCTTCGTATTGCACACATAAAATCCTTATGGAAGAAGGTCATAAAACGTATGTGCAACGCCAACGAAGACTAAATCCTAATATGCAAGATGTAGTTAAGAAAGAGATTATTAAACTGCTGGATGCAGGTTTGATATATCCAATTTCTGATAGTCCATGGGTAATCCCAGTTCAATGCGTACCTAAGAAGGGTGGCATGACTGTCATTACAAATGAGAAAAATGAGCTTATTCCTACTAGGACTGTAACAGGATGGCGTGTATGTATTGATTATAGAAAATTAAATGACGCCACCAGAAAAGATCACTTTCCCTTACCTTTCATAGATCAAATGTTGGAAAGATTAGCCGGAAATAGTTACTATTGTTTTCTAGATGGATTTTCCGGATATTTTCAAATTCCAATAGCACCCGAAGATCAAGAGAAAACCACATTCACGTGCCCTTATGGTACTTTTGCTTATAAACGCATGCCATTTGGACTTTGTAACGCCCCTGCAACCTTTCAAAGGTGTATGATGGCGATTTTTCACGACATGATAGAAGAATGCATGGAAGTATTCATGGATGACTTTTCAGTCTTCGGTGATACATTTAAATCATGTCTAGTTAATCTGGAACGAATGCTAATTAGATGCGAAAAATCAAATCTAGTACTTAATTGGGAGAAATGCCATTTCATGGTTAAAGAAGGCATCGTTCTTGGACATAAAATTTCAAAAAAAGGAATTGAAGTGGATAGAGCTAAAGTAGATGTAATTGCTAAACTTCCACATCCCACAAATGTTAGAGGAGTTAGGAGTTTTCTAGGGCATGCCGGTTTTTACCGACGTTTCATAAAAGATTTTTCTAAAATTGCCACTCCTATGAATAAACTCCTAGAAAAGGATGCGCCATTCATCTTTTCAGATGAGTGTATCAAATCTTTTAATATTCTTAAAGAAAAACTCACTAATGCGCCGATCATGATAACACCAAATTGGAATCTACCATTTGAACTAATGTGCGATGCAAGTGATTTTGCAATGGGAGCCGTTTTAGGACAAAGGATTGAAAAACGATTTCAACCTATATATTATGCTAGTAAGATGTTACAAGGAGCACAAACAAACTATACAACTACTGAAAAAGAACTCCTTGCTATTGTCTTTGCTTTTGACAAATTTCGATCATATCTCGTTCTAGCAAAAACGGTGGTCTATACCGACCATTCTGCTCTTAGATACCTATTTTCAAAACAAGATGCTAAACCAAGATTAATCCGTTGGATCTTACTCTTACAAGAGTTTGATATTGAAATCCGAGATAAAAGAGGAGCAAAAAATCTCGCCGCTGATCATCTTTCTCGTCTTGAAAATCCCGAATTAGAAGTTCTGAATGAATCGGCCATACAAGACAACTTTCCTGATGAATATCTATTGAAGATAGATTATAAAGAAATTCCATGGTTTGCAGACTATGCAAACTACTTAGTTTGTGGATTCCTTGAAAAAGGATTATCGTACCAAAGACGAAAGAAATTCTTCAGTGATATAAAACACTATTTCTGGGAAGATCCACACCTGTTTAAAAGTTTTCCCGATGGAATAATACGCCGATGTGTATTTGGAGATGAAGCTAGTAAAATTTTAAACCATTGTCACACAGGACCAACAGGAGGGCATTATGGGCCTCAACTAACAGCAAGAAAAGTTTATGAAGCTGGATTCTATTGGCCTACAATTTACAAAGACGCACACCTTCTTTGCAAATCCTGTGATGCATGTCAAAGGGCCAGAAAAATAAGTCAACGTGATGAAATGCCACAAAATGTCATCCAAGTATGTAAAGTATTTGACATTTGGGGTATTGACTTTATGGGTCCATTTCCAAAATCTCATAATAATCTATATATACTCGTAGCCATTGATTATGTATCTAAATGGGCGGAAGCACAAGCTCTCCCAACTAACGATGTACGAGTTGTAGTCAACTTTTTAAAACGTCTTTTTGCAAGGTTTGGAACACCGAAAGCTTTAATAAGTGATCGGGGTACTCATTTCTGTAATAATCAACTTGAGAAAGTTCTTAAAAGATATGGAGTAACTCATAAAATCTCCACCGCATATCATCCACAAACAAGTGGACAAGTTGAAAATACCAACCGAGCTTTAAAACGTATTCTAGAGAAAACCGTAGGATCAAATCCGAAGGAATGGTCCATTAAATTGGAGGATGCACTCTGGGTTTTTAGAACAGCCTACAAAACTCCAATTGGAACCACACCTTTTAGACTTGTTTATGGAAAAGCATGTCATCTTCCAGTAGAAATTGAACACAAAGCATTTTGGGCTTTGAAGACATGTAATCTTGATTTACATGAAGCCGGACGTCTACGATTAAATCAACTAAACGAATTAGAAGAATTAAGACATGAAGCATACGAAAATTCGTTAATCTATAAAGAAAGAACGAAGAAATGGCATGATAAAAGAATCAGAAGTTCAAAAGAATTTAAAGAAGGAGACAGAGTTCTTCTTTTCAATTCACGATTTAAGCTATTTCCTGGAAAATTGAAATCAAGATGGTCTGGACCATTCATAGTCAAAAGAGTTTTCCCATACGGAACGATAGAATTAATAAATTCAAATGGGATTGAATTTAAAGTTAATGGTCACAGAGTTAAACATTACATACATGGTCCGATGGAAGTCGACAACGAAGTTAATCACAATTTCGACACCACAGCTAACTAAGTGTGGGGAGAATTAAGTCTTTAAAGGATAATATGTATTTCTGTTAGAGTTAGATTATCTGTTTTCGTGTAGTTCTCGAAAATGGAACCCGAATGGTCTTTCCCTAGCAGACCCTAAAGAACTAGTCTTCTCCCCCCATTCTGAATTTTTATTTTTTTTAGGTTTTTACGAAATGAAGACTGCCTGTGAACTAAACCATGGTCTAATGCTACACGCTTTGATCACTAAACGTAATAATGACATACTCCCGAGTGAAATAGTATCAGTAATAAGAGAAAGAATGGACGGAGTTAGAAAAGAATCCAGATGCGAAGATAATAAGTTACAATTTGGTAAAGGAAAATCAAAATCCGCAGCGAAAAGAAGAGCACGACACTTAGAACGATGTCACAAATGCGGAAAATGGTCACATGGAGGTAAATGTTCCAATAATCAAACCTATTCAAATACCGAATTTGTTACTTTATGCAGAGACGGACCGTTCATATGTTTAGAAGAAAAGACACTGAATGCTCGAGGTTACGCCTATGTAGCCATGGAAAACCAATTAAACCGACTATCTTATGAATGGGATAGATCATATAACTAAGAAATCTATTTCACAGGTATGTCTGTACAGTTTTTATTTTTATTTTTATTTTTAACCTTTTGATAATAAACGCTAATTTGTTCGCTAAAAAGTATTAAATTGGTATTGAATAAAATTAGGTTTGGCGACCGAAATTATTGATATCATTCAAAAAAATTTATTACATCACTGCGAAATTTAACGTTTATTCTTAAGGTATAAATATCTTTAAACAATCAACCCAAAATATTTCAAAAATTCGTCATGAGTTAAATTAGGTCTTGGAACCGAAATTACTTTACCGAAAAGAGGGGCGCATATTTTTGATAATATTTGATTGATTAAAGTGGGATAAAAAGACAAAAAGATTTTTAATTTTATTCTTACCATGTTTTTAATATTAATATTTAAATCTTAAATTAATATTGTAAACTTTGTAAAAACAATATATTTAAAATTGTAAATATTTGAAAAATTAATATAAGTTTGGTGTGAATTTATAATATGAATTTTTTAAAAAAAAAAGTTTGGTGTGAATTTATAATGTGAATTTTTAAATTAAGTTTGGTATGAACTTTTAATTTTTAAAATATGAATTTTTAATTTTATGCATTTCAAATTTTAAGTTTGGTGTGAATTTTTAATATTAATTTTGAATTTCATATTTAAGTTGTGTGAAATACAACAAGACGGAATGAACAAATGATGTGCACCATTTATCATTCAGCAAACAAACGCCAATATAATTGGAAACTTTGGTAAAAATTTAATCATTTTCACACAAATAACCCTCAATAATTTAAATTGTTACTGATTTCTTGCAAATGAGGGCATTGCAAGATCTTAAGTGTGGGAAGGGGTTAAATTCTTTCGGATTTTAAAATTTTTATCTTAAACACTTGGTTACCATTAAAAATACTAGTAAAACAGTAGTTGTATTAGAATCTAGTGCTCTCTGATAAAAAAAGAACAGCCCTAGTCTTATATACTGACTACCCAATTCTAGTAAAATTTTTCAAAATTTTCAATTAAATGAATTCAAAATCATGTTTATACATATTTATGAGCGATAAAACTAGGTTTTAACACCGAAATTATTGTTACCTCGGAAAGGACATAAATTGAGAAACAAACTAAAATGTTAAAATTCATTTAAAATGGAATAGAGGACGATAAAAAGGAAAATAAAAGCCAAGTATGGGAAAATTTACCAAGTTATCTTAAACATATGTCATATATATCTGTAACAAATAACTGAAAATACTTTTGCTTTGGACTAAACTAAACTGTTTTACCCGATGAAAGAAAAGAAGAGATGGATCTACACGATGAATCAATTCCATCATTAAAAGGAAGTAAAGTCTTCCGAAAAAGACACGCGCTTCTTGATTTAGGTCATGAAGTTGTCATCCAGACCAGCTGTAGGTTGACGAAAAATCTAGAAAAGTCATCACTAAAATCAGCAGGAAATCCACGGACCTCAGCATTAAACAGGGTCGCCATGTGGTCAGATTTATCCTAACCATGAGAAGGATTTATCTCGTACAATGGGGGGGCACCATGCAAATTAGCTGGATAAGACTAATGAATCAGATCCCCAGAAAGGATAATCTCCTTAAAGATTAAAAATCAGCTTTTAAGACTGATATTACTCAATCCTAGAGATTGACCTTAAAGATTGAGAATTACAAACTCATGGAATTCAATGATATCTAAACTCGAGCTTGAACGAGAAAATATTTTGATCAAAATTACAAACCGATTTGTTTTCTGAAAACCCTATTTTCAATGCGTTCATTACCATTGAACGTAAAATCCTAGGAATTCACCTGGAATTCATTAGGTCACCTGAACTAAATCAGGTATCAACCGTAAGAACGGTGGTTGCATAGCATGGTCAAAGACAGGACCTTGTGCCAGACCGAAAAATTATAAGGGTGAGCTTTACTATTGCTCCTACCAAGGATAGTAATTGCGTCCGACACGTTATAGACCATAATCAAAAGCATGTCACGGGACATTGCCTTAACAGTTGCTTGTTCAACGCTTTCCTTTACAACCGGACGGTAGTTTGCCGAAAGGTAATATACGGAACAAGTAAACTGGACGTGTTGCTTTCCTAATACAAGGTTAGCAAGTGGGTGACACAAAACAGCAAGTTTTGAGCTAAAATTTTCAATTCTGAAACCTACCAAACCCACAAAAATATTTTGCAAACACCGGTAAAGGGTTATCCCGGAAAACTTATCTAGGGTAAAAACTAGATTTAATTTTCAAAAGATCTAATGTTTTCATAAAGATCCAATTTCCTTAATGGATCTAAATTTTTATAGTCATGTGGGACTGTAAACCATATCGTTACTACCATTGTTTATACCGCCGTATAGAAATCACTGATGTACAAAGAGTGAAGAATAAAGAAGTGATTCTAGTATTTCAAGACAATATTGCTTGAGGACAAGCAACGCTCAAGTGTGGGAATATTTGATAATGCTAAAAACGAACATATATTTCATAGCATTATTCCTCAAGAAAGACAAGCTTTTAGTTGCAATTGTTCTATTTACAAGTGATATTCGTTTAAATAATAAAAGGTGAAGACAAAAGATAGATTCGACGAATTGAAGACGCAAACGACCAAAAAGCTCAAAAGTACAAAAGACAATCAAAAAGGTTCCAATTATTGATAAGAAACGTCTCGAAATTACAAGAGTACAAGATTCAAAACGCAAAGTACAAAATATAAAATTGTACGCAAGGACGTTCGAAAATCCGGAACCGGGACCAGAGTCAACTCTTAACGCTCGACGCAACGGACTAAAAATTACAAGTTAACTATGTATATAAATATAATATAATATATAATTAATTATATTAATTATATATATATTATATATATATTATAAAACCGTCGGCAGAGAAAGACTCCAAGGGTGTGAGCTGTAAATTCATTCTCCGCGACTCGCGGAGTTTGAAGAGGATTTTGCCGCGAGTCGCGGAGCCCCAAATTTCATCTTTTCCTATAAAAGCAACCGAATTCTGATCGCAAAATATAATCTATTTCTCTCTTCTCTCATATATACGATATATATATATATATATATATATATAATTTATATTTTAATTATAATTATAATTATAATTCTAATAATAAGGGTATGTTAGCGAATGTTGTAAGGGTGTAAGTCGAAATTCTGTCCGTGTAACGCTACGCTATTTTTAATCATTGTAAGTTATGTTCAACCTTTTTACATTAATGTCTCGTAGCTAAGTTATTATTATGCTTATTTAAAACGAAGTAATCATGATGTTGGGCTAATTACTAAAATTGGGTAATTGGGCTTTGTACCATAATTGGGGTTTGGACAAAAGAACGACACTTGTGGAAATTAGACTATGAGCTATTAATGGGCTTTATATTTGTTTAACTAAATGATAGTTTGTTAATGTTAATATAAAGATTTACAATTGGGCGTCCCTATAAATTACCATATACACTCAATCGGACACGATGGGCGGGGTATTTATATATACGAATAATCGTTCATTTAACCGGACACGGGAATGAATTAATAGCCACTAGAATAATTAAAACAGGGGTGAAATTACATTCAAGGGTAATTGGTGTAATTGTTAACAAAGTAGTAAAACCTTGGTTTACACGCAGTCGATAACCTGGTGTATTCATTAAACAAAGTATTAAAACCTTGTTACAATTCGAATCCCCAATTAGCTGGAATATTTAACTTCGGGTATAATTAAAATTTGACGAGGACACTCGCACTTTATATTTATGACTGATGGACTATTATGGACAAAAACCAGACGGACATATTAAATAATCCAGGACAAAGGACAATTAACCCATGGGCATAAAACTAAAATCAACACGTCAAACATCATGATTACGGAAGTTTAAATAAGCATAATTCTTTTATTTCATATTTAATTTCCTTTATTTTATATTTAATTGCACTTCTAATTATCGCACTTTTATTTATTGTTATTTAATCGCACTTTTAATTATCGTACTTTTTAATTATCGCAATTTTATTTTATCGCACTTTTATTATTCGCAATTTCATTATCGTTATTTACTTTACGCTTTAAATTACGTCTTTTATTTATTTAATATTTTACATTAGGTTTTAACTGCGACTAAAGTCTTAAAATCGACAAATCGGTCATTAAACGGTAAAAACCCCCCTTTATAATAATAATATTACTTATATATATATTTGTATTTTTATAAAAGTAAACTAATATAGCGTTGAGCTTTGTTTAAAGATTTCCCTGTGGAACGAACCGGACTTACTAAAAACTACACTACTGTACGATTAGGTACACTGCCTATAAGTGTTGTAGCAAGGTTTAAGTATATCCATTCTATAAATAAATAAATATCTTGTGTAAAATTGTATTGTATTTAATAGTATTTCCTGCTAAAATTTAATAGTATTTTATACCCCTCTGCTTTGACATCAAGCTTCAATCTTATCAAATGCCTTATCCTGTTCTTTGACAATGGCTTTGGCTAATTCTAGGGACTCAGCCTCTTGCTTTCTATCAGCAGCCAATTTGTCTTCTATATCCTGGAGCCTTACCCTCTCAGCGAGTTCAGCATCAGCAGCCTCCCTTCTTTGAATTTCAGTTTGTAGACCCAACAAATACTCGTCGGCAGTGATTTTCAGGGATTTTGCTGTTTCAATCATCTTTCTACCCTCTTCAGTTCTAAGGGCAGCACGATACTCCCTTAGATCCATACCCAGCAGGTGAGCCTCTTGAAATTGAGCTTTCTCTCATCAGTAGAGAGCCTTTGACCACTGTTGTTTAAGTATACACCAATTTCAATGCCATAAGTCAAGGCAGTGATGTAGAGTGGCTGATCAAGGGGATGATGCAGCAACCTAATTTGGCGTATCCTTTCATTGATAGCAGCTTGTCTTTGCTCAAGCAATTCCTGTACAGTGATCTCTAGCCGGTAAGCATCTCTTTCATCTGGATTCATTTTAAATAAGTCTGGCTCACCACGGGTAACTGAATCATCTTCCCAAGTTCTGTGTTTACCTTGACGTTTTGGGGAAGATGGAGGATACATGATTGATTCACCTATGCCAGATGAACTAACTGGAAGCTGATTGACATGATTATTCTTTATTCTGTTAAAATAGGTGAGGGTCTGGGGAGAGATAGGTGATTGAACAAATAAATGATCTCCACTACCCTAGACTGTAAAGTCAGCATGATTAACCGTATCATCATCTTGATTAGCACCCAGTTCAACCACCTTGGCTGGGTCTTCAACACTTGTAACACCCAGCAGCACACTCCTGGCTGGGTCTTCATTCACAGCACTCCTTGCTGTGTCTTCAGTACCAGCTGACTGATTAGTATCAGCTGGTACAACCACCTCAGTATCTTCATCAGCTGCCTCAAATAAGGGTCCTTTCCTTAGGGGCTGATTGTCCCTAGGAGCAGATTTCACCCTTTGTTTATCTATGGGCATGGGTTCAGCTGATGGTTCTTGTATTGATACTGGCTCAAGTAGAGGCAGGTAGGGAACGATAGTAAGATGCTCCCCCTGAATATCATCATCATCAAGATTGATTGTTTCTGCTGGCTTATGTTGTGTAGCTGGCTGTGCAGAAGATGTTGGGCGGGAAGATGAGATGGTTTCTAACATAGCATCTAACCACTTCATAAAAATGTCAGCTCTAACTCCTCTCCCTGACTCAGTAGATGCAAGATAATCTTTCATTTCTTCGGGAGTCATCTGTTTAATCCTATCTGCTCGCTCAGCATACAATTTTGCCCTCTTTTTGTCGTATTTGACCATGAATTTGGCATTTCTTTTTCGTGCATCCTTTTTGAATTTATCAATGCCAATCTGGTCATCATCAATGCCCCTCTTTTTCGGGGTCAGCCATCTCCTATGCTCAATTCTGTGGCGTTTAAGAGCAACATAGGCATCCGATTTGACATTGAAGGCATCATTTAATTCTTGCTGTCTCTTCTGATGTCTCTCCAGTTTTCTTTTCATTCTTCTTTCAATAGTTTGAGAAACAAAAAAAGCTTTAGCAACAGCCAGTGCAGAAACATCGCTGGGCTTACTGCTAGAACCAATATCATCCACTGATGTGGCAGACACACTGGGTTGAGATTCACCAGCTGCCTATACACCAGCTTCATTATGAGCGTTGCTAGGCTTAGTGCCAGAGTCTTGACCAGTAGAACCATCATCACCATCACCATCACCATCTCTCCTTGGTTGTTTTGGAGCCTTTTCATGCTCATGCTCCCCCTCTGATTGTTTTCTCTTTTTGAGTTTCTTTTTTGATTTCTTCTCCCCCTTTTTGTCATCACCAGGGGCAGAAAGGTGAACAGGGGAGACCTGTGCATCAAGATCACTATCTGAATCTGGAACAGAGAATGCAAAATTGTTCCAGTCAGCAACTTCAGGAGTAAGATGGGCACCAGGATCCACGCCAAATTGTCGAAGAAGGAGGTTGGAAGACCTAACTTCATTCCTTGCAACACCCATAGCCATCTGCTCAACCATGGCCCTAACATCACCCTGTAGGGTAGCCAGTCGATGCATATTTTCAACCATTTGGACATAGGCTGAAGCAGGAATCATGTTAGCCATTTGCTGCTCCTGTGAATCCAATCTCTCATGTAGCACTGCATTTTCTTCATTAAGAAAAAGAATTCTGCGATTAGCAGCATCTAAATCAGCTTGAAGACGGGCAATGTCCTCAGTATATTCATTGTGAGATATGATTCGTTTCTTTAAGTCCTCCTTATTGTTTGACAATGGCAGCCACCGCAAGATCTGAAAAGGCACATACTTGTTTGAGCTGGGCTTCAATGTTGGAAGTGGTAACTTGCCCAGCGTTACGTATGGCTTCATTCACACTATCAGCAATAGCAGTGCGAATGGTGGCCTGTAGATCAGGTGTAACCTCGGCGAGTGTCTTATAGACAGCCAGGGTGGAGATGTCAGCCACCTCATCAGCATTAAATTTAACATAGCTGGTTGAGGGGTGGTCAGAAGCAGCTAACACAGAACTACCTCCGTGGGTGGTGGAGGTGGAAGGTCAGAATCTGACTCGTCACCATGATCACCATCATTTTTACCTTCACCCGAAGGTTTAGAACCACTGGTATTCTTGTCAGCATCATGAACATCATCATCAGTGAGATCCACTTGTTTATTTTTGGTACCAGTCACATTATCATGAGTGACTGGTTCATCCTTACCAGTACCTTTATCAGCATCACCATCAGAAGAACAAGATGATGAGGAAGAAGCTGATGAATCAGAAGGTACTGGTGAATCAGGAATATTCTGCATAACATATTTACTAGTAGAGGGATCTCTGATGAACTTGAGAGGCCTCCATGTACCAGGCCATGGAGAAACAGTTGGAGCCATGCCAAAAAAATGATAATATGGCTGCTAATTGATCTGTTCTAAAGTAGCCAACCTCTCATAAACTTCTTCTCTAGCTGGTCGATCAAGCTAAGACAATAGTTCAGTCAGCTCTTCGCGAGGCAATTTGCTGGCTGAGACTATGGCAGTATGAGGATCAATAGTTAGCTGATCCACCAGCAGAGCAACTCTGGGAGTAATAGACGCTCCCCGATAGATGAAGTTAGGGACAACTTCATCAGGATCTGGCACCTGGCACACATAAGGTTTCTTCTCAGCAGAAACAGTAGCCTGAGAAGAGTCAGTAGTGGCAGAAACAGAGGTACCAGCATCTATAACGGATTCTGTAGAACCAGTAGTAGCGGTAGGTAATTGTGCAGAAGGTGAAGAAGCAGCATCTTCAGTAGTAGCAGCAGTATCCACTGTTGGCTCAGTGGGAACATAGCCAACATAGCCAGCATTAATAAAATCAAGACCCTCCAGAACAGTATCACCCTGTGAACCAGAATCTGATGGAAAAGTAGCACTTTTACCAGCATCCATGACAACATCAGATGGAAAATTAGCACTTGTACCAGCTTCCATGATAACATTTTGTGCATCGGTAGCAGCAGCAGACGCAATGTCACCCTTTGGTTCAGTGACAGGTTCATCAAGTAGAACATCCTTGACAATATTGTCAATTACCTTTTTAAGAATAGGAGGATCCACTATGATTTCATTTTCCACTTCAGGTGTAGTATAGTAGTGGAAGCAGCAATACTGGGAGCATTAACACCAGCAGCTGTAGAAGCAACAGTACTAGCATCAGCACCACAAGTAGGAGAAACAGTAGCACCAATACCAGTAGCAGAGGCAGCAATCTGCTCAGTACAAGAAATATCATCTTTTACTTGCTCCCCCTCTGCCTGTTCATCTACCCTGCTAAGAACTAAAACAATAGAACATTTTATGTTAACAACTGTAGAACCAAATAAATTTGACTCAACAATTGCATCTGTTGTTGGTCTCTGAGGACAGTGGGGTGATTTGGTCAGCCCTTCGAATGAGATAGAATAAGGTGTCTGTAAGTACAGCTGTGACTCTGCTGACTCATAGGTGACACATGTTGACCCAGATAGTGTGAGAGATCTGGCTGGTAAAGATGTAGGAGTGAGACTCTTATCATGATCCGAGTAACATAATGGCTGTGCAGTATCCTGAGCTGGTTCAACACGATGAGGACCCAGCTCAAGTTTTCTTCGGGGGTCTGGTATGTGCTCTGCCGATTGTACTGGCAGCAGAGGATATAGCATTAAGTTCAATTTTGAAAAATGTGGAAGTGTCTGGCTAGAAGAGTATGGGTTACTACTCTTCTTAACACTAGTTTTAAAACCAGTCAGCTTGGGAGCCATGGTTATACCTTGAACTCCACATTCATTTTTCAAGTCAGCAGATAAAAGATTTGTAATTATGTTAGAATTCTCTGCTGTTTGGTCTAGAAACGCACCAGGTTCCATAGCCACATCCTTTGCAGGAGCAGCAGTTGAGACTGGTGCAATCTCCCCTGTGGTGAGCCTGGAGCCAGCTTTTGCTCGTTTGGATTTGCCTGTTACCAAGAAATAGTTAAGCAACGAATTCCAATACTAGAAGTGGATAGTCAGTATATAAGACTAGGGCTGTTCTTTATGATCAGAGAGCACTAGATTCTAATACAACTACTGCTTTACCAGTATGTGAGATGATGGCTGTACTAGTTGAGGTAGCTGACTTCTTCCTTTTTACAGCTGGCTTTTGCTGAGGTCCCTCCCCCTCAGCTGGTGCAGCACCAGAGGTAGCCGGTTGGTTCACTCCACCTCGAGCAGCAAGATACTCAAGCATGCCTGGTGTCAGGAAATTATATGGAGCAGCAGGAGCATCTTTTGGCATTCCCCTTTGTTTTGGTGGCAGGTCGAATGATTCATCAGCAATCTGCTGGTAAGCTTCACCCAGCTCATTTTCAAAAACAAGGCTCAAAAACCTTGGAAAGGAGATTAAGTGTGTTCGTTTAGGTGCAAGCACCATTTCCCTTAGCCTTAAGTAAATTTCACCGGCATAATCAATATTTCGATTGAACAGCATCCCATGACCAATCTTCAGCTCAAAATCTGAGCACTGATCAAAGCTCCCGGACTTCTGACTGATGCAATGAGTCAGCAAGCCAAAGAAATAGTTCCACAGAGGTGGCATCTGCCTCCTTAAGGGCGTATGAGCCACTGGTCCATCAAACCCTATAATCTCCAGTACCTCTCTTCTAAATTCATCAATGGTTGGTGAATTAATGAACGGACCAATGGCTAATTGGAGAGCACGTCGGATGGCATCAACAGTGATGGAGCAGGCTAGGGTTTCAGTCACCATGCCATGAATACATGGAACATTCTATTGAGTGGTGGCCGTGGTGCCAGTATACCGATAAAGACGAGAAGGTACGCCGGTAATAGCTCGAGCCAGTGGTGATTGTCATATGTAGTCGATAAGCGCATCATAACCCTAGTTGGCTTTGGTTTTGGGAATTGAAAGGGAATGAGCAGCATTGCCTCTTGATAGGCGAATGGAAGAGTGTTCTGGTGCATTTGCAGCCCTAACAAGGTTTGGGTGCAGGTTGAACAGAGGGCCCTGCACCACTTGTTCTTCGATGACCGGTGGTGGTTGCTGTTCCGGTTGTTGTGGTGCTACCGGTTGTTGTTGCTGTGGTTGTTGTTCCTCTGGCTGGTTTGCAGTAGGTGGTGATTGATGTTGTTGTTGTTCTGCCATTGATGATTTCGTAGAATATGGATGTATGAATTGATTTGAAGATTTGGGGATTTTTAGAGAGAAGAGTGTGAATTTGAAAACTGAATAACCGAAGGTTATTATGGAAGATAAAACACTCTTTTAACCATTGTGATTTGGTGAAAAAGGCAGGAGAGAGAAAATGACAACTGCCATTAGCAGGCGCGTGGGCAGATGTGATAGACTGGCACACTCGAGGGGACACAGACTGATGATTTGACGTATATACGGCTTGAACACTCATACCTCCCATTCAACATTAAATGCAGCAGGTTTTAATTTAAAAAAAAAAATTAAAAACCACAAAATAAGTTTTGTATTAAATACAAAACACTTTGTTACATTTAATATGTCATGAATTTAATTTAAATCATTGGAAGTAAATGAGTTTCAGATTTAAGGAATCATTTAATTTTGTGAGCTATTTATTATTTCAATTAAAAACATTTTGAGTAGCCAAAATATAAAAGACCTTGTTGTGCTGAGTGTTTTACATGTAGGCAGTAAGTTAACAAAAATGGCTTACTGGTTTGCCCTACATGTTGTAGAGCCAGCACACCAACAAAAATTATCTTTTATTTAAAGTTCAAGCATACCCAGCTCAGAGATGAGATAGTTAAAACGTTTCTCATCTAAGGGCTTTGTGAATAGATCTGCTAACTGCTGGCCTGTTGAAATAAAATGTAGCTCCACATCTTCTTTTTGAACATGATCCCTTATGAAGTGATATCGAACGTCAATGTGCTTTGTTCTTGAATGCATCACAGGATTGTTGGTGATAGCTAATGCACTTGTGTTGTCACAGTAGATTGGAGTCTTTGTAACATGAACACCATAGTCTTTAAGCTGGCTTTGCATCCACAGTACTTGAGCAGTATAACTACCAGCAGAAACGTATTCTGCCTCAGCAGTAGATGTGGACACAGTATTTTGCTTTTTGCTCGTCCAGCTGACTAGCCTACCACCCAGTAACTGGCAACCACCAGTAGTACTTTTCCTGTCTATTTTACACCCTGCAAAATCAGCATCTGAATACCCAATTAGCTCAAAATCCTGGTCTTTAGGATACCAAAGATCACATTTAGCAGTAGCTTTCAGATACCTAAATATCCTTTTTACTGCTAGCAAGTGTGACTCTTTAGGATCAGCTTGATATCTGGCACAAAGACATGTGGCAAACATAATATCTGGTCTACTGGCTGTGAGATAAAGTAGGGATCTAATCATACCTCTATATTCAGTGATATTGACTGGTTCACCATTGGGATCAGCATCTATTTTAATAGTTGCTGCCATTGGAGTCCCTATATCTTTTAAACAGGTCAGACCAAATTTCTTTAGCATATATTTGATATATTTATCCTGACTTATAAAAATTCCATCATCAAGTTGTTTAATTTGCAATCCTAAAAATTATTGCAAGTCTCTTTGTAAGCTCATTTCATATGTCTTTGACATAAGTTTTGAAAAATCTTGACAATGTTTCTCATTTTTAGATCCATAAATAATATCATCCACATATATCTGTACCAGTAAGAGATCACCATCTGTCTCTTTTGAGAACAGAGTGGTGTCAATTGTTCCAACTTTAAAACCTATACCAGTGAGATACACATGAAGTGTCTCATACCATGCTCTTGGAGCCTGTTTGAGGCCATAAAGAGCTTTGTCTAGCTTGTAGACATGGTCTGGATATTTACTGCTTACAAAACCAGGAGGCTGTTTGACATAAAATTCTTCTTGCAGCTTCCCATTTAGAAATGCAGATTTAACATCCATCTGGAATACCCTAAAGTTCATCTTAGCAGCATATGCCAAGAACAGTCTGATAGCTTCCATCCTATCCACTGGAGCATAAGTCTCTCCATAATCCAATCCTTCTTCCTGTTTGAAACCTTGAGCTACCAATATAGCTTTGTTTCTGATCACAATCCCATCTTCATCCATCTTGTTCTTGAAAACCCACTTGGTACCAATGATTTTCTTAGTTTCATCATCAGGTTTAGGTACCAATGTCCAAACCTTATCCCTATCAAACTGGGAGATCTCTTCTTATATAGCTCCTGCCCAGCTTGGATCTTTGATTGCTTCATCAGGACATTTAGGTTCAATGGTAGACACAAAAATTTACATGCATACAGAAATTGCTGGTTGCATGCCTTCTTGTTTTAACACCACTAGCCAGATTACCAATGACTTGCTCAATTGGATGCTCTTTTGTCCATCTAGTGTTATGAACAGGTGAGCTTGTCGTGGAACATACAACATCTTGATCATCAGCTGGTTCAAAGGTATGAGCAGCAATTGGAGACAGCTGTTCAGTATTATTGTAACCGGTACCAGCTTGTGATCCTTCAGAACCAGTAGACCTATGCTCAAGTTGTAGGACTTCAGTAGAGCCAGTAGGTCCACTTGGTTTACACACAGATGGAACAGAGTGTTCCATCTCATCATCAGAGAACCCAACAACATGGATTGGTGAGGGATTTGCAGCTGGTTCCTCTTCATCATCGAGACCTTTCTGAGTAGGCTCTTCAAACAATAACTCTTCATCTTCTTGACTGGAAGATGAGGCTGGGGCAGTTTCATCAAATGTAACATTAATCGATTCTTCAAAACAACCCCTTCTTTTATTGAAAACCCTATATGCCTTTGACATGTTGGAATATCCCAAGAATATACCTTCATCAGCCTTAGATTCAAACTTGCCCAACTGATCCCTATTGTTTATAATGAAACAGGGAGTGCCAAATACATGAAGAAATGAGATTGAGGGTTTTCTTCCTTTGAGAACTTCATAAGCAGTTTTCTGATGTCTTTTAACAATTAGAGATCTATTCTAGGTAAAACATGCAGTGTTCACAGCCTCTGCCCAATATGAATTTTTTAGCCCAGACTCAGCTAACATAGATCTTGCTACTTCAATGAGAGTTCTGTTTTTTCTTTCTGCAACACCATTTTGTTGAGGTGTTCTCACAGTAGAAAAGTTCTATGAAATACCTTTATCAGCACAAAATTCTTCTAATGTAGCATTTCTGAATTCTGTACCATGATCACTTCTTAGCTGTTTCACCAGTTGCCCATTTAAAAGCTCCATTCTTTTGATAAAATTGATAATTTCATCAGCAGCTTCACTCTTTTGCTTCAAAAAGAATACCCAGGTGTATCTGAAATATTCATCAACAATAACCAGTGTATACTTCTTCCCACTACAGCTGGCCACATTAATAGGACCAAAAAGATCCATATGAAGTAAATGAAATGGTTTCTCAACAGATGAGATTTGCTTTGATTCGAATGAGGCATGGTGATGTTTTCCTTTTTCACAACCAGGACACAGTCTGTCCTTTACATAAGACATGGTGGGTAGCCCAGACACCAAACTTTTGCTGGATAATTTGTGAATATCTTTGAAGTTGAGATGTGAGAGTCTCTTGTGCCATAACCATTTCAGGTTATCTGCTGCCTTCGAATAGAAGCAAGTATCAGTTGTTGTGACTGCTGTGTTCATGTCAATTTGATACATATTTTCATGACGTTTTGCAGTCAGCAGTGGCTTCCCTGTCTGATAAAAAATAGTGCCAATTTTCTTTCTGAATTGGACTATCTTGTTCTTGCTTGTCAGTTGGCTTATGCTGAGTAAATTATGTTTAAGCCCAACTACATATGCAACATTTGAGAATGTGACATTCCCATCAGTCAAAGTACCAAAACCCTTTGTGTAACCCAACAAATTATCTCCATACGAAACAACTGGACCATCTTTTTCTTGATAGTCCATTAGCAGGGACTTACATCCGGTCATATGTCTCGAACATCCACTATCGAGATACCATATTTGCTTGTTTTGAATGCCCTTATACATCAATTCAGTTTTCCATTGAGGAGAATCTCTTTTCTGATCAGCTTCCCTCATATCAGCCAAAAACTTGCTACCATAATCATCCTCATCAGACTCCTTGACCTCCTTGGCCATTAAAAACAGCTTCTTTTCTGGAGCATAACCAGCACCATCATCATCAGTATCACTATCAGAAGAAGACGACGAGCTGGTTTCATCCCAATCATGATGCTCAGCAACTAGAACTTTTTCTGGCTTTTTACCCTTCTTATCAGTCTTAGCACTTTCCTTCATCTGAGCTTTCATAGCTTTGTACTTGTTTTTGTACTTGTCAGCTTTTGAGAAAGAGTTAGCACGTGAAGTTGAAGGTTTCCTGGACATGCATTCAGCAGCAAAATGTCCAACCTTTTCACAATTATAACACTCAGATTTAGGACCCTTGACTGACTTGCTGCTATACCTAGCACTCGATTTCTTACTCCCTTTGTATGACTTGCTGGTTCTATTACGATTAAACCTTTTGAACTGCCTAGTGTGATGACCCGGGAATTTTCGACCAAATTTAAACTTAATCTTAATATGAATTCGACATGATAAGTGAAAGTCTATATTGAGAGAACCAAATTTTTTTTTTTTTTTGAATTAACCATCGACTGTCTCCGACGATTCACGAACAAATTAATAGATACATATATATTTAAATATGTATATAAAAGAAATATAAGCATGAAAATAAGAATATGTATAGTTATGAAAGTGGATACATATAATATGTTATATAAATATTATTATTAGTAAAAATTAATATTTAAAGTTGTTATCATTATTATTATTATTATTTTTTAGTTATTAATATTATCATTATCTTTATCAATAATGTTATTGTTATTATTAACATTATTAATTATTATTGATAAATATTATTATACTAGTTATTTGTATTATTATTATTATTACTCTTATTATTATTAATATTTAAAAGAATTATTAATAATAATGAATTTATATTTATTAATTATTAATATTAAATTTTAAATCGATCAATCATTTGAGTTTGTTAGATGTTACAACCACTCTTTATCAAATTCTTGTTTCTATCTAAATGATGTTACCAATCAACTTCCACTCGTAATACAACAAGAATAGATCAATATCATCCTTTTATTTTTATTTCATCCTTCATTGGATTCCTGTCTCAATTTTGTTGCAAACCTATATCATCACCACTACCATACAAATTTGACCAATTAGTAGGGTAGTGATACATCACAATTCAACAACTGATACTAAATATATTACCTATTCCAACATATCTTAGATACACACATAATATATATTCATATAAGAGATGCTCCTTGATTATCACCCTCACTTGAACCATCATTGAACCATTCGCTTGCAATAGGTTAAATTACTTTTATTGTCACCCTTGATAAATCAAACAACCCATTTAACCACCAGCCTCACCATTGTGTAATCAAGAACCACTCTGCATTTCTAATATTCTATTTTAATCACCCACCTTTTTCTTCAATAATGAAATACCCGTTCAATTATAGGCTTATAATGACAAAACAAGATACATCATATTACCATCATCAATAATTGCAACTAGTATACATCTATTGTTCTTATTAGATCCCTAATCCAAACACAGTCCCATTCTCTTTAAATAATGTTACATGGTTGAATTATTATTCCACTTTTTATTAACAATCTTTATCCATCACTATCTATTCTATCTTTCTAACTAATTACTATATCTATATCTACATACACATGTGAGAGATAGGAGACACCTACTTAACTTACTTCTGAGGCATACACATAAACACCATAAACTGCTGCTATGATTACTATTCTGTGCAGTTCACCATCAAACTATCTGTTTATCATTCAAGTTTAGACCGCATAAAACCACAATTCCACTACTGCTGTTATCCAGTCCAAGAACCCCTTCACCAAACCCGGCCATGATGAAACCTGCAAACACATCCATCAAAATGTTAACAAAAAGGGTTATAACTTTGTTAAATACTACTGCTAGATTCTATTTCCGTTTCAGTTCAAAAACACCACCATGATCATTTACCTGTTGCTGCTGCCATGTCTGTTTTCCTGCTCAAACTTACATCAAGACCTCACCTGCAACTACGTTTACTCTAATTATTTTCTGTCAGATAATAACACCAACCCAACACTCCCATTACTCTAAACCAGACATCACCCAAACCCACATAAAATTTTCATCATCAAATACCAAAAGCATCTGTATATTTTTACTTTTCGAATTACCTGCAAATATAGCTTCTTAACACATCACCTCTTCTGGTTTTTATCAATTGTTACCAATTAAAAATTTAAAAGCCATGTTAACTACTAATTATTTCTGTTTCACAACCAAACCATTTGCAAACCTGCTGCAATACTTCTGTTACTGTTTCTGATTCGAAAGTAACACCAACCCTGCTGCTTCTCTTTAACCTGATATTGTACAATCCTGTGTTACGAACGTTTAACATATGATTTTCAAAAGAATTAAGTTAATTACAACACCTGCAACACAGAAGACCTTTAATTCAATTATCAAACCTGTGAAGACTTGTCTTACTCCTGTTCTTCGATGATTTAAATCATTGCTGTTATTTCCATCATATTAGATTCAACATAACAGCTAAATGATTCTTATAAATAATCTTTACATTTGTTTTTACTTCAATTAATCACCATAGCTCGATTGATATCCAAATCGAATTTCCTATAAATCGAATTCCACAAACCATCATCAAAAATCAAACCAAATTAAATCATTACCTTGGAATATCACCATCAAGATCTGTTAGGATTATTGCTGCTAAACGATTGGAATCAAGATGAACAATTGGGATTGAGATTCGCCGGTTGATTTTTTTTATTTTTGATTGAACTGAAACAACTACAAAACCCTCGACGGGGTTATATTAAATGGGGTATTGGGCTTATGGATCCAATTAACAAAGCATTGGGCTTCTGGCAATTTGATTGTTGGGCTGCCATGAATCAGTTCCCTCGGTGGGCCGAAGGACTCATGGGTTAAACAGAATCTTTCTGGGAAATAAATCAAATAATGAGTAACAGATGAACGTTTGGGCGTGTGGTCTGGGAACGAGAAGTCACGGGTTCGAATCCCGGTTCTGGCACTTTATTTCTTTTAGTCTCAAAGGTAGTTTAAAAAAAAAATTATTATTACTATTATTATTATTAACATTATTATTATTATTATTGTTATTATTATAATTATTATTATGCTGAGTATTGTTAACATTAATACAATGATTAATATTAACATAAATAATTTTTTTTATTTTTTATTATTGGTATCATTATTATTATTAGTATTATTTTTAGAGACATTATTATTATGGTCATTATTATTATAATCATTATTACCAGTATTATTATTATTATCATAAAAAGATACAACTCTTACTTATTATTTATTAACATTTTTTTATCAAATAACTATTAGTTATATAAAACTATACTTAATACATAAAACATAACTATATTTTTATTTAAAATATATAAAATGAATATATTTAGGAAATATATAAGTTATTAATATAAAGAAGACATGACTAATAAAAAGATATAAATTTGTTCAATTTCAATTATATGTGTTAATATGTATATAAATGATATAGGTTCGTGAATCTGGGGTCAACCCTATAATTGTTCAATGACGTCATATGTATTTTTACTACAAAATACATTAGGTGAGTTTCATTTGCTCCCTTTTACTCTTTACGGTTTTGGGCTGAGAATACATGCAAACGCTTTATTAACTGTTTTACAATATTTATATGCGTGAGTTCATTTGCTCCCTTTTTACTCATTACATTTTTAGGACTGAGAATAAATGCGCTGTTTTTATAACTGTTTTACGAAATAGACACAAGTAATCGAAATTACGTTATATGGTTGAATGATCGAAATTGAATATGCACCTTTTTATTAAGTCTGGTAATCTAAGAATTAGGGAACAGACACCCTAATTGATGCGAACTCTAAAGATAGATCTATCGGGCCCAACAAGCCCCATCCAAAGTACCGGATGATTTAGTACTTCGAAATTTATATCATGTCCGAAGGAGGATCCCGAAATGTTGGGGATATTCTTATATACATATTGTGAATGTCGGTTACCAGGTGTTCAATCCATATGAATGATTTTTGTCTCTATGTATGGGACGTATGTTTATGAGAAATGGAAATATGAAATCTTGTGGTCTATTAAAATTATGAAATGATTATTTATGTTAAACTAATCAACTCACCAACCTTTTGGTTGACACTTTAAAGCATGTTTATTCTCTGGTACGACAGAACTCTTCCGCTGTGCAATCGCTCATTTTAAAGATATTATTTGGAGTCATTCATGACATATTTCAAAAGACGTTGCATTCGAGTCGTTGAATTCATCAAGATTATTGTTAAGTCAATTATAGTTAGATATATTATGAAATGGTATGCCTGCCGTCAACTTTTGATATAATGAAAGATTGTCTTTTCAAAAATGAATGCAATGTTTGTAAAATGTATCATATAGAGGTCAAGTACCTCGCGATGTAATCAACTGTTGTGAATCATTTATAATCGATGTGGACTTTGTCCGGATGGATTAGGATGGGTTCTTTCAGTTGGTATCAGAGCGGTGGTCTTATCGAACCAGGTCTTGCATTAGAGTGTCTAACTAGTAGTCGTTAGAATGCATTAGTGAGTCTGGACTTCGACTGTGTCTGCATGTCAAAAGTTTTGCTTATCATTTCTAGTCGGAAATCATCCGCTTATCATCCTTAGGAAATTACTTGCTTATCATTCTTAGGCTAGACACGTCTTACTACCTCTATTGCATAGACAGTGTATAGATAAATTCATATCTTAGCATTTCTGTTATTGTTACCTTTGCCTGACAGCTTCCGTAGATTCCTCCGTAACTTATGGGATTTTAGTATTATATATGCATATGTAAATTATATATTGCAGGATACTAATCTACATCCTATAATCTATTTCTTATCAAAAAATCCTTCATCTGATCGTACGAGATGAATCCCACAACCAGTTCGAGTCCCTCAGATTTCGATAGCTATTCCGATAGTTATCCCGACAGTTATTCAGAATGGATAGTCATCTAAGCTCCGGAAGCAACGACACCAGAATGAATCAACCAATCATTCATCCCCAATTCATCTGATGGATTCATAGTCGACTTAATCAATGGAGACACGCAGAAGGAGATCCCATCCACTAATCGAATTCACCTTTTGGCGAAGAACCTGAAGCACTTACCGGCGAACCAGTTTGTAACACCATTTTCACCTTCACTTCTCGAATATCTCGCCACGACTATATTATAACTCAGATTCTAAACCTTATTCATCCGCTCGTTCCGATCGACAATCATCCCGGAGTAATACAAGAAGTCAATGAACTTCACACTCTAGTAATCTATTTGGAGAATATGGTGCAAAACGTACCAGCTTCAGCAACATCACCAGCACCAACATCAATACCAGTACCACCAACAACTCAAGTTCACATCATACACCTCAACATCTAATTATGTACCTCGAGCATAATCATCAATCTGCGAATCGTTCTACATCATTTATCTTCGTTCGACATGACGATTATGTAATCTTCAATGTTTTAGAGATTATATATTCTAGTTCTAACTGTAAATCAAATGAGATTAATATTATATTAACTCATTAAACCTATGATTACATCTGAAGAAAATATATCTGTAAGTATATTTTCATAAAGATTGTAATTAAATTTTTTTTCGTATAAACTGTTAATGGTGAAAATATTTTAATGGGTAGGTAATACCCGAGGAATATTTAGATTTCACTTTAATAGGTTATACTCCGAATCTGATTCAACATCCATTTACTATCCTATTTACATCTACCGATATACGAATCCGTTCACCACAAAATAACCATTTTCATTCAATTTTATATTTGGATTTTGACCTATCAGAATCCAACAAGTGGTATAATGAAGAAAACATTGGACAATAATAAAACTTGTTAGAAACAAACAAATTAACTATGAGAAAATTTTGTTAAGAATCCACGCTAACTGTTCCTAGCTAACTGATCCCAGCTAACTGATTACATTTTATTTATCGCAATTTAATTATCGCAATTTTATTTATCGTCATTTAATTTCTGTTATTTACTTTACGCACTTTATTTATCGTTATTTAATTTTTGTTATTTATTTTACGCACTTTAAATATCGGGACACGTATACAAGGTTTTGACATATCATATCGACGCATCTATATATATTATTTGGAATCACCATAGACACTCTATATGCAGTAATGATCGAGTTCTCTATACAGGGTTGAGGTTGATTCTACAATAATATATATAATTTGAGTTGTGATCGAGTCTGAGACGTATACGGGTCACGACACGTATTAATTAATTCGAATATTATATATTGCTAATTGTGGACTATCATCTGAGGACTACCAGCATTGGACAATTAAAATGAATTAAAATATTGATTATAACAGATGAAACTAAACAATTCTTCAAGTTTGCCACTTGATTTCATTTTAAATCCCATTCGTATCATCACAATTACAATCTGCGTTCAAACCTTTCATGATTCTTGAAAATACCTCAATCGATAGGATGAATCAACCGCACTTCATCTACGGGAGAAAAGATTGATGCATTTAGTTATGCATCTGAAAAATTCTCGAAAACTGAGTAAACGATTAACACATAGTTGTGCTAATTCCTTTAGTGTTATTATTACCCAAAATAACTTGATAATTCCTTTCAAAGTAGCAAATTTTGTCACAGCTCCAGCAAATCAACTTCAAATTTTCATTCGAAACAACCTTATTATCACCTTGATTTATATGTATGCTCTTTTATTGTTACCGGGGAACCTTTTATATTCCACCATATTTTCGTCAGCGTTTAATCATCTAAAAACACAATTCTCTTGAAATCACCTCAGATCGATAACCAATGATTCAGATATGGTAGCAGTAAATGTAGAAGAATCGGCAAGCAGTACTTTGAAAACTCACAGCATATCTACATCAACAGTTATATGTATAACATTTATCTCTTAGAATAATGATCTTCCATTCTGAAATTCTAAAAAGCACCCAGTCTGCGAATTAATACTCTGAATGCTGAAAAAGCTAAATGAAGCAGCAGAAACTGTAGACAACCGTAAACGACCTTAATCGTCGGAAGTTTAATGATAAAGAATAGTATGTTGAAAAAGCTCAGAAAAGTTGGAACTGAAAAACGGATTGAGCTAACCATGAAGGAGACCAAGGACAAATATATAAGGACCATACCGTATATTCAAAGAATCCAGAAAATTCTGGATCCGTTGAAATCTTTAGAGAATATCTTGCTCCGAAGTCATGTTAAAATCTTGCGGAAAATCTTTCTCCATCAACCATCGAACTTAGAAATTCTAAAAATATCCTCATCAATATCTTCGATATTCTGAGGATATTTTCATAAATATTCTCGTCCAAAATTATACACCTCCTCGTGCTTCCTGTGTATCATTATATTGGAAACATTCAATAGAAAATTTAGTACCGAAAAGCGGATTATGCGAAACTATGAAGGAAGCTGTGGACAAGTCACAAAGAATAAGTTTGACTTCAAAGAATCCAAATGATTCCGTTTCTGATGAAATCTTTAGCGAATACCTTGCTTTCGAATCTAAACCCTTACGGATAAATCTTCTTCATCATCCATCGATATTAGAAATTCCAAGATATCATCGTATCTTTCATTATAAATATCCTCCATATTTCTGAAGATATTTTCATAACTATTCTTATCTGAAATCAATAATCTATTCGTGCTATCAATGTTACATCATATAGAAACTGTTAGTTTCTATATTCTGTAAACTTTCAAGCTTAAAAATATGAATGTTATTGAAGTAATGTTGGGAACTGATGCATGAGTTAGTATAATATAATGACACTTGATCAACGTGATTATACTAAAGTAAGTCATGCTGAGTTTTTAAATGGAACATGATGATTCACAGATTATAACATCATCATGTGACATGTTACTTAACTCTTTCATTCTGATTAACTTCTGAACATA
Source organism: Rutidosis leptorrhynchoides (assembly GCF_046630445.1). NCBI lineage: Eukaryota > Viridiplantae > Streptophyta > Magnoliopsida > Asterales > Asteraceae > Rutidosis > Rutidosis leptorrhynchoides. The sequence continues at coordinate 327,606,058 of NC_092335.1, forward strand.
TCAAGAAAATATATTCTTGATAGTTCTATTCTCAGTGACTCTGGTAATTTGACAAATCAAAATGTGTTATTACGTTCTTTCTTGTTTAGAACATTATATTCATTCGAAACTCCATACTTACGAATTCTGAACCATTACAAGAGGTGTCCAATCGTAAAAAGAAGAAACGAAGGGACAAAGCTCCAAAAGAAATAGAAATTGGAGTATAAATCGCTTCAAAGAGGAAGGAGTAGTAACTGTGGATGACAATGATTATAGAAAACAGATATAGGGACATTGAAATATAAGGAAAGATATAAAGTCCGATAACAACACCTAAATTACAAACCGTGTATATCAATGTTTATCGCAACATAAAGATACGGGAGAATTATACGTACTATAACTCCAAGGGCAAGGTAGAAGTAAGCAGATTCCTCTGGTGGAAGTTGGAAAAGAAGAATAATTGTTGCGATAGTAAGGATAAGGACAAGGATTAGAACTGGATTAAGCATTTCCACAATCTTTTAGAAGTAAGAATTAAGAATGAAAGTATAGGAATGATGAAATTAATGGAACGGAAAAGGTAGAATTTATAGTGGAAATACCAGACAGAGTAATCAAGGTAGATCACCGTATTTAATTATAGAGATCTTAATTCGCCGAAGAATCAAATCTTTCAGATTTCGAAGATTTTCTTTAAATCTCTTGAATTCCGGAATTCAAACGTAATTATATCAAAAGTCAAGACGAACCTTATTTCTAAATTCAACCAAGGCAATGTCGAAAGTTAAGATGCGCCTTATTTTCTAAATTCAAACTTGACTACGTCGAAAGTTAAAAACAAATCTTTGTTTCTCATTTCATTCTTTTGTGATAACTTCATTCGTACTCTTCGAATAGTCGAATTGTTTTATCTCTATTACTCAATGATGATAAAACTCTATTTATCAGCTCATATTCGTCATGAAAACATTTTATTGTTAGCCATGACTACCTCACTCAAATTTCGGGACGAAATTTCTTTAACGGGTAGGTACTGTGATGACCCGAGAATTTCTGACCAAATTTAAACTTAATCTTAATATGAATTCGACATGATAAGCAAAAGTCTATATTGAGAGAACCAAATTTTTTTTTTTTTTTAACTAACCATCGACTGTCTCCGACGATTCACGAACAAATTAATAGATACATATATATTTAAATATGTATATAAAATAAATATAAGCATGAAAATAAGAATATGTATAGTTATTAAAGTGGATACATATAATCTGTTATATAAATATTATTATTAGTAAAAATTAATATTTAACGTTGTTATCATTATTATTATTTTTTTTTTTAGTTATTAATATTATCATTATCTTTATCAATAATGTTATTGTTATTATTAACATTATTAATTATTATTGATAAATATTATTATACTAGTTATTTGTATTATTATTATTACTCTTATTATTATTAATATTTAAAAGAATTATTAATAATAATGAATTTATATTTATTAATTATTAATATTAAATTTTAAATTGATCAATCATTTGAGTTTGTTAGATGTTACAACCACTCTTTATAAAAATTCTTGTTTCTGTCTAAATGATGTTACCAATCAACTTCCACTCGTAATACAACAAGAATAGATCAATATCATCCTTTTATTTTTATTTCATCCTTCATTGGATTCCTGTCTCAATTTTGTTGCAAACCTATATCATCACTACTACCATACAAATTTGACCAATTAGTAGGGTAGTGATACATCACAATTCAACAACTGATACTAAATATATTACCTATTCCAACATATCTTAGATACACACATAATATATATTCATATAAGAGATGCTCCTTGATTATCACCCTCACTTGAACCATCATTGAACCATTCACTTGCAATAGGTTAAATTACTTTTATTGTCACCCTTGATAAATCAAACAACCCATTTAACCATCAGCCTCACCATTGTGTAATCAAGAACCACTATGCATTTCTAATATTCTATTTTAATCACCCACCTTTTTCTTCAATAATGTAATACCCGTTCAATTATAGGCTTATAATGACAAAACAAGATACATCATATTACCATCATCAATAATTTCAACTAGTATCCATCTCTTGTTCTTATTAGATCCCTAATCCAAACACAGTCCCATTCTCTTTAAATAATGTTACATGGTTGAATTATTATTCCACTTTTTATTAACAATCTTTATCCATCACTATCTATTCTATCTTTCTAACTAATTACTATATCTATATCTACATACACATGTGAGAGATAGGAGACACCCACTTAACTTACTTCTGAGGCATACACATAAACACCATAAAGTGCTGCTACGATTACTATTCTGTGCAGTTCACCATCAAACTATCTGTTTATCATTCAGGTTTAGACCGCATAAAACCACAATTCCACTACTGCTGTTATCCAGTCCAAGAACCCCTTCACCAAACCCAGCCATGATGAAACCTGCAAACACATCCATCAAAATGTTAACAAAAAGGGTTGTAACTTCGTTAAATACTACTGCTAGATTCTATTTCTGTTTCAGTTCAAAAACACCACCATGATCATTTACCTGTTGCTGCTGCCATGTCTGTTTTCCTGCTCTACCTCACCTGCAACTACGTTTACTCTAATTATTTTCTGTTAGATAATAACACCAACCCAACACTCCCATTACTCGAAACCAGACATCACCCAAACCCACATAAAATTTTCATCATCAAATACCAAAAGCATCTGTATAACACATAACCTCTTCTTGTTTTTATCAATTATTACCAATTAAAAATTTAAAAGCCATGTTAACTACTAATTATTTCTGTTTCACAACTAAACCATTTGTAAACCTGCTGCAATACTTCTGTTACTGTTTCTGATTCGAAAGTAACACCAACCCTGCTGCTTCTCTTTAACCTGATACTGTACAATCCTGTGTTATGAACATTTAACATATGATTTTCAAAAGAATTAAGTTAATTACAACACCTGCAACACAAAAGACCTTTAATTCAATTATCAAACCTGTGAAGACTTGTCTTACTCCTGTTCTTCAATGATTTAAATCATTGCTGTTATTTCCATTATATTAGATTCAACATAACAGCTAAATGATTCTTATAAATAATCTTTACATTTGTTTTTACTTCAATTAATCACCATAGCTCGATTGATATCCAAATCAAATTTCCTGTAAATCGAATTCCACAAACCATCATCAAAAATCAAACCAAATTAAATCATTACGTTGGAATATCACCATCAAGATCTGTTAGGATTATTGCTGCTAAACGATTGGAATCAAGATGAATAATTGGGATTGAGATTCGCCGGTTGATTTTTTTTATTTTTGATCGAACTGAAACAACTACAAAACCCTCGACCGGGTTATATTAAATGGGGTATTGGGCTTATGGATCCAATTAACAAAGCATTGGGCTTCTAGCAATTTGATTGTTGGGCTGCCATGAATCAGTTCCCTCGATGGGCCGAAGGACTCATGGGTTAAACAGAATCTTTCTGGGAAATAAATCAAATAATGAGTAACAGATGAACGTTTGGGCGTGTGGTCTGGGAACGAGAAGTCACGGGTTCGAATCCCGGCTCTGGCGCTTTATTTCTTTTAGTCTCAAAGGTAGTTTAAAAAAAAATTATTATTATTACTATTATTATTATTAACATTATTATTATTATTATTATTATTATTATTATTATTATTATTATTATTATTATTATTATTATTATTATTATTATTATTATTATTATTATTGTTATTATTATTATTATTATGCTGAGTATTGTTAACTTTAATACAATGATTAATATTAACATAAATAATTTTTTTTTATTTTTTATTATTGGTATCATTATTATTATTAGTATTATTTTTAGAGACATTATTATTATGGTCATTATTATTATAATCATTATTACCAGTATTATTATTATTATCATAAAAAGATACAACTCTTACTTATTATTTATTAACATTATTTTATCAAATAACTATTAGTTATATAAAACTATACTTAATACATAAAACATAACTATATTTTTATTTAAAATATATAAAATAAATATATTTAGGAAATATTTAAATTATTAAAATAAAGAAGATATGACTAATAAAAAGATATAAATTTGTTCAATTTCAATTATATGTGTTAATATGTATATAAATGATATAGGTTCGTGAATCTGGGGTCAACCCTATAATTGTTCAATGACGTCATATGTATTTTTACTACAAAATACATTAGGTGAGTTTCATTTGCTCCCTTTTACTCTTTACAGTTTTGGGCTGAGAATACATGCAAATGCTTTATTAACTGTTTTACAATATTTATATGCGTGAGTTCATTTGCTCCCTTTTTACTCATTACATTTTTGGGACTGAGAATAAATGCGCTGTTTTTATAACTGTTTTACGAAATAGACACAAGTAATCGAAATTATGTTCTATGGTTGAATGATCGAAATTGAATATGCCCCTTTTTATTAAGTCTGGTAATCTAAGAATTAGGGAACAGACACTCTAATTGACGCGAACTCTAAAGATAGATCTATCGGGCCCAACAAGCCCCATCCAAAGTACCAGATGATTTAGTACTTCGAAATTTATATCATATCCGAAGGAGAATCCCAGAATGATCGGGATATTCTTATATACATATTGTGAATGTCGGTTACCAGGTGTTCAATCCATATGAATGATTTTTGTCTCTATGTATGGGACGTATGTTTATGAGAAATGGAAATATGAAATCTTGTGGTCTATTAAAATTATGAAATGATTATTTATGTTAAACTAATGAACTCACCAACCTTTTGGTTGACACTTTAAAGCATGTTTATTTTCAGGTACGACAGAACTCTTCCGCTGTGCAATCGCTCATTTTAAAGATATTATTTGGAGTCATTCATGACATATTTCAAAAGACGTTGCATTCGAGTCGTTGAATTCATCAAGATTATTGTTAAGTCAATTATAGTTAGATATATTATGAAATGGTATGCCTGCCGTTAACTTTTGATATAATGAAAGATTGTCTTTTCAAAAATGAATGCAATGTTTGTAAAATGTATCATATAGAGGTCAAGTACCTCGCGATGTAATCAACTGTTGTGAATCGTTTATAATCGATGTGGACTTTGTCCGGATGGATTAGGACGGGTTCTTTCACCTAGCTAGCAAAGCCATACCTTCAGCAAACCCTTCTGCATCACTTTCATCATCACTGCTTTCTTAAGACCCAGTACCACTATCCACATCACTCCCAGCTGTCTCTTCTTCTGCCAGCAACTTTTGAACCAGTAAAGCCTTTTAAGCTTTCTTTTTAGCAGCAACAATAAGAGCAGTATCATCTGTCTTAGAAGATTTTGAAGTGGTGGGGGCAGACCTAAAGTTTTCTTTTAAGTTAAGTTCAAATTTAGCCTCTGCCTTCTCATGGTTCCAAAATGAACTGTAGAGAGAAGACATGTTAAAGTTCTTTAGGATTTGAGTGGTTCTTAAGGGGTCAGTAATAGATTTCCATTTAGTGGGCAGTGAATCTATGAATTTGTTAACTTGTTCAAACTCAGTATAGGTGACATTCAGAGTGATCAGGTCAGCAATCAAGGAGTTAAACCTAATGAAGGTTTGCTTAAGGGTTTCATTTTTGTAGGCAAAGAACATTTCATATTCTCATTTTAAAGCAATCATTCTGTTCTGCCTAACTTCTCCCATACCCTCATAGGTAACATCTAGATAGTCCAACATAAGCTTGGCATTTTCTTTTCCCTTAATCAGTTTGAACAGTGGGTTAGGCAAAGTTATAGGTAACAAGGTTCTGATCTTAGGGTCAAGTCCAACATGACGTTTATCCTCAGTATCCCATCTAGAAGGAGTGAGAGTAACCTCTCTGCCAGGAACAGCAGGAGTGTCAGCTGTAGCTGGTGCACTACCAATAGTCTCAGTAGGCACAAATGGACCATCTGTGGCGATACCAGGCATGAGTGGGTCAATAGACACAAGGTGAAGCATGAATCTTGCCTTCCAAGTTTCATTCTCATCTTCATCAAATTTGGGTGGTCTATTGGATGAGCCATTTTCAAGGTAAGCTGTATTAGTATATGCAGCCATGAGAGAATTTAGATCCAAGATATTAATTATCAAGACTGAAGCTCTGACACCAATTTTTGGTCCCTTGATAACAACAGGAGTATTGTAGAGGGGGGTGAATACAATTTCTTTTCAATTAACTAAACAGTTAAACTCGATTAGTATTCAAGCATGCAAATAAATAGAGTCACAGGTAATTTTCAACAGTTATTCTTTATTGATTGAATCACAAAGAATCACAACTATCCTTGGCGGAATGATAGTTGGTTGATACAGATTACTTAGATTATAGCTAAGAGGTAAACTAACAGCTATTACACGTTTTGACTCTATAAAATAAACCCACACCACTAGTTATAACAATACTGGATACAACAATTTATAGTAGTCTTATTAACCGAGTAATGGTTCTATTGTCCACTGATACATAGGATGTCTGTACTTGTGGAGACAACTATATCAGAGAGCATGCTCTCTTCTTTCCTCTTTGGTAGCTATTTGCAGGAACACCCCAATTCGGTTTGGCACCACTATTTGATTAAACAAATAAAATGTTGTGTTCCCTAGGTGATGACAAAGTATAACCCATGTCTGCACATGCGTTAACCTTCTGCATTCCCACGTGGTCTTGTAAGGTCACTTGTCAGCCGCCGACGCGTGTCCTTTTCTGTTCAACTTTGTCTTTAACTTCTGTTGAATAGTACCATTGATGTAGACCACTCAGGAAACGAGCATGCTTATAATGGAGCATAGCTGTCTTGTGTAGTGAGCTGCATTCCAGTTGTGTTGGTTCTTCTTTGCTGAGCCACTTCATGTTCTTGATTTACTGAGTACACATCCTGTGCTGATTGAAGAACACTGTCTACCTTGTGCTGGTAGACTGAGCAGCAAACTAAACACTCGATACAGCTATATCTGCTATCTATACATGAACAAACTTGTGCTGACTGCACATAACACTTTAGTGCAAATAAATTACAGTTTTGTCATAATTAAATCCTTAATTATTTTGGGGACTCAACACTTTTCTTGCTCATGTAGTTGATACTCGTGAAGAGCCACCATCCATTCGTGAAATTCCGGTGGTTAGTGAATTCGAAGACATTTTTCCGAATGAATTGCCGGGTGTTCCAGTGGAAAGACAAGTTGAATTTCGCATTGAGTTGGTTCCGGGGGCTACTCCCATTGCTAAAGCTCCTTATCATTTAGCACCAACGGAGATGCAAGGGTTGTTAAATCAAACCCAAGAGTTGCTTGAAAAGGGTTTTATTTGACCGAGTGCTTCACCATGGGGCGCTCCGGTTTTATTCGTGAAGAAGAAGGATGGTAGTATGCGGATGTGCATCGATTATCGGGAGTTGAACAAAGTGACGATAAAGAATCGTTATCTATTGCCTCAGATTGACGATTTATTTGACCAACTCCAAGGTGCAACATATTTCTCTAAGATTGACCTACGGTCCGACTATCACTAAATGCGGGTCCGTGAGGAAGATATTGAGAAAACGGCTTTTCGAATGCATTACGGGCATTATGAGTTTGTAGTTATGCCTTTCGGTCTTACGAATGCACCGGCGGCATTCATGGATCTTATGAACCGAGTGTGCCAACCTATGTTGGACAAGTCGGTGATTGTGTTCATTGACGACATACTTGTCTATTCGAAGAGTATGAAGGAACATGAACATCATTTGCGTGGTGTGTAGAAGACGTTGCGGAAGGAGAAGTTGTATGCAAAATTCTCCAAATGTGAATTTTGGCTAAGGGAAGTTCAATTCCTTGGCCATATTTTGAACAAGGATGGTATTCAAGTAGATCCGGGGAAGATTGAGACGGTGAAGAGTTGAGGACGACCGACTACGCCTACAGAAATCCAAAGTTTTCTCGGATTGGCCGGTTATTATCGTCGATTTATCCAAGACTTTTCTAAAATCGCTTCTCCATTGACAAAGTTAACGAGAAAGAACGCGAGATTTAATTGGAAAAACGAGCAACAAATTGCTTTCCAATTGTTAAAAGAGAAGTTATGTCAAACTCCGATTTTAGTGTTGCCGGAAGGTGTAGAAGACATGACGGTTTATTTTGATGCTTCTTTAAATGGGATCGGTTGTGTTCTAATGCAATGAGGTAAAGTCATCACGTATGCCTCTCGACAATTAAGGGAACACGAAACGAGATATCCGACTCATGATTTTGAGTTAGCGGTGGTTGTTCATGCGTTGAAAATTTTGCGCCATTACTTGTATGGTGTCAAGTGTACGATTTATTCGGATCACCAGAGCTTAAAACATCTTTTTGACCAACGAGATTTGAATTATCGTCAACGTAGATGGATGGATGTGGTAAAAGATTACGATTGTGAAATACTTTATCATTCGGGTAAGGCGAATGTGGTCGCGGATACGTTAAGTCGGAAGAGTCAACATCCGGCGATACGAGTAGGATCGTTACGCATGATTATTACTAACAATTTTCTTGTAAAGCTTGGTGAGACTCAAATTGAAGCTTTTGTTAACAATAAGCATGAGGAATGAATCGTGGGATAAACGGAGTCTATTACTTTAGGTCCGCATAGTTTGTTATCCTTTCAAGGACGAGTGTGTGTGCCTAAGAAGGGTGGTTATCGACGAGTGCTACTTAATGAAGCACATAAGTCAAACTATTCCATTCATCCGGGCGCAACAAAAATGTATCTTGATTTGAGGAAAGAGTATTGGTGGCCGGGCATGAAACGTGATGTTGTTAAGTATGTTGAACAATGCGTCACGTGTTTGCAAGTTAAAGCCGAACATCAAAAGCCGTATGGTACGTTACAACTGTTAGAAATTCTAAAATGGAAATGGGAGCACATTACCATGGATTTCATCACAAAGTTACCAAAGACGGCGAGAACCCAATTTGACTCGATTTGGGTAATAGTTGATCGATTGACGAAAAGTGCCTTGTTTCTTCCCATTTGGGGAGCGATATCATCGGAGACTTTGGATAAGTTGTTTATCAAGGAAGTGATATCAAGGCATGGGGTTCCTATATCTATTATTTCGGATCGAGATACTCGTTTCACATCTCGGTTTTGGGAAACGTTTCATGAATATATGGGTACACAATTGAAATTGAGCACGGCGTACCATCCTCAAACGGACGGTCAAACCGAACGTACGAATCAAACATTAGAGGATATGTTACGGGCGTGTATTATTGATTTCGCAGGTAGTTGGGATGAGCACTTACCATTGGTGGAATTCTCGTACAATAATAGTTATCATACTAGTATCGGGATGCCACCTTACGAGATGCTTCATGGGCGTAGGTGTCGAACCCCGATTTATTGGGGTGAAGTGGGTCAAAGAGAAATCGGGAGTACCAATTTAGTTTTAGAGATGAATAGCAAGATTGATATGATTCGGGCTCATTTGAAAAAGGCTCAAGATAGACAAAAAGCGTATGCCGACAAACGAAGGCCACCGATTGAGTTTCAAGAGGGTGGCATGGTGATGCTTAAAGTTTCGCCAAGGAAGGGTGTTATTCGGTTTCGAAAACGAGGGAAGTTAGCTCTTCAGTTTATTGGGCCATTTAAAATTTTAGCTCGTGTTGGTGAAGTTGCGTACCGTTTGGAATTATCTGAATAGCTTGCGGGGATCCATAATACATGTCATGTTTCCCACCTCCGTAAGTGTCTTTCGGATGATTCTTCATGGGTGCCTTTAGACAAAATTGAGCAAAACAATAAGTTAGAGTATATTGAGGAGCTGATTGCTATACTCGATGAAAAGGTCAAAAGATTGAGGAATAAAGTGGTAAGAACTTTTAAAGCTCAATGGTGTCGTAGTAAGGGCTCCGAGTTCACATGGGAATTCGAAGAGTTTGTTTTGGTGTATCTTCCTGCTTGTCATGCGGCTTGGATCGCGAGGTCGCAATCCGATTCAAGTGGGGAGAGTTGTAAGATCCTGTTTTCCCAGATGGTTGGGACGCCGTCCAAAATGGTGGGACGCCGTCCCAATGTGAAGGGCTGGACGCCGTCCAGTAACTTGGACGCCGTCCAGATGAACTGGCGGGTCTGCTGCCTTGTTTTTAGATATTACAAGGAGTATTTTGGTATTTTCGCTTAGTGGACGAATTTAAGGGTATTAGATCAGTTTGGTGGGTGACTTAACTCCACTTTCATCTACCATTACCCTTCCACTTCAATTCTACAGAGAGAGAAAGTTCTAGAGTAAGAGAGCTCAAATCAAGGAAGAAGAAGGTCGAATAGGGGCTTAGTGCGAGTTCTAAAGTTGTTCATCTAGTAACTAGCTACATTTTGATTGTAGTGGTAAGTCTTAACCTTGATTTTGTTGTTTTAATTATGTAAGGGTTAGGGTTTGGGTTAGTAATGAACATAAAAACCCAATTGTTAGTGTTTTGGGGGTTTGGGGGTTTGTGGGTAACGAGTGGAATTGTCGTGGTGTTCAAGACACCACTCGTCGATTTGATTGACATGTGGAATAGTCACGGTGTTTAAGACAACTGATATGGCCGAAACGGACGGTTTTATTTTCACGGTGTCGTTAGGCCGCGGCGCGTCAGAATTAGCTACCACGAGGGTGAGTAGTGGTTGTTTTATTATTTATATTTAGCTGGGGTTCCAAGCGATAACTCACCTACTTGTCTTCCTTTTAACGAGTAAGTGGTAAATATAACTCAGGTACGTATTTTTGTATGTTTGCTCAGTAATGTGGGACAAAAGTGCCTATATAGTTAACCCTAGTGACAAGAGGTGATAGATTAACTAGATAAAATAGTAATTAGACAATAAAAGTAAAGATAGGTGTGAAGAATAGAGTTCTGAAGGGGATTTATCACAAGAGTTTGACTTCCTAGGATAAACACTAAATCTCAATCAACTGGCTCTGAACCCAACTGATTTGTCACTAAGAGTTTAGGCCTTGAAGATTCTGGCTAAGACAGGTATCCCTACTCCCAACGTTAACCTGAAAGGTTCGAACGACCTTATGGATGAAATCCTAGGTACATGAACAAAGTGGTTTACCCAATAAAGGAAAGTCTCAGCTTTTCTTAATTCTAGTTGGTCTAACTAAAGCAATATCCTACCACTAAATCACTATGCTATGCCTTAACATTAACAGATGTGTAATCTTAGATATTCTAAGGTACTGCTAATTGGGATAGAAGTCTCTCCTTTTCTATCACTTATTCAACCCCGGATCATCTTAAAATATCTCAAGAACATTTCTTCTAACGCGAATCATGCTTCTGAGTAAGCTAGTGTTCACTGAACTCTCTATTGCTAACTCTAATCACAATCTAAATGGGCAGCTCTTCTATGACGAAAAAATGGTTATTCATACGTAGGTACTATATCCCTATGGTGACGCTAAGCACACATAACTACTTACCTTGTATCCTAGGGTTGATCAGGTCCTACTACTAGGTTATAGCCATGTGAATAAGCGGAAAGGGTGATCCATAAATTAAACTTCTAAACTATCAAGGTTTCAGCATAACAATATAATAAGTTTCAGATAAAATATTCAACACATGATAAACAATTGTAACATATAGATAATCATGCAGGATGAAAGCAACTCAAGATAATAACTTTATTAAATTAAGGAAAGCGTTCACCATTTACAGATGAGATCTGGACCATTACAAGTGCCGATAACCTCTAGCCTGCTCCTATTACAATCTTCGGTGTTCGCCTCCGGGTACTAAATTTCCCACTCGGAGGTGATAAGGCCTTGAAAGCTCTAGTGGGAGAAAGTGTATTGTAGTGAGAGAGTGAAGAGAGGTGTGTGTTAGAATGAAAGACAAAGACCCTTTAAATAGACTTGAAAATTGCCAAAATACGCCTGGCAGGCCGCATGGTAGGCCGTATGGTGGGGCGTATTTGGCAGGCCGTATTGCTGGCAGGCCGCATGGGGAGCCACATGATGGGGCGTATTTGACAGGACGTGTCCATACAGGCAGGCCGTATGGCAGCCCGTATGGCAGGCCGGATGGGGTGCTGGTCAGCCTTGATTCCCTGGATCGTAACTTGATTTCTTGTCTTTCACCGTTTTTGCTCTAGAATCTTCGTTTTAGCTCCGTTTTTCTTGATTCTTTTTGCATTGTCTTTGTAATTACTTTATCTACAATTTCAATCGAAAAAGCGATTATTTTGCCGACAAAGTTTTAAACTTTATGCTTTTGGATTCAATATCGGGAGTAAAAACATGACCTTTTAGCCGATATCAAATATCCCACACTTAGACTTTGCTTGTCCTCAAGCAAACTTCTGAACATAAAACAGTGAGGACTTAGCTTTTATTCTTTTTGCTATTCTCGAATCTTTTTCCTCAAGCATGAGAGGAGGTTACATAACTAAGGCTATCTCACTCGAGTCACTCATTTCACTAAAGTGTTTAGGGTGTCCTAAAGTTCTAAGAAATGAAGTCACTCTTAGCCAGTCATCCTTACATTCTTTATCATAGGATTGATCAAGACTCAAATCTCCATCACTTATTTGCGAGAATTTTCGGTTATCGAATCAGCTTGAATTGTGAAGAGATGGGGGTTTGGAAGTTTCTAGAGTACGAAGGGTTTTGATAGATAGGAGTTTCTTTTTGAAAGATTGATTTCAACGATCCTTTCAGCTTTTTGTCCGAAATTTCTTCGTGAGCATCCTTCTTTTTGACTGCCAAGAGTTTCTTTTCTCGAATCTTCACTGGTTCTGCTCCCTTTCTCAGAACCTTTATTCATAGAGACTTTTTTTTAAAGCATCTTTTGCTTTTCTCTTCGAGGTCTCCTTATGGCGATCTTCTTTGATAATTTGCTTGGATGCTCGCATTTTTCTCGTGCGGCTTTAGAGGTTTTCACGAAAAGAATGATTTAGCCGGGATCCATTTATTGTGAAGCGGATAGAGTAAATAAGCAAAGGTGAAATGGATTTGTGGAGCGAAAATGGAAACGGAGGTGTGTAGCGGAGGTTTTTTTTGTCTTCACGAATAGCAGATGTTCTAACTTAGTCATTCTCTTCAAAATGTGTGATTCTGAAATGTAGATCAAGAGCAAGTTCTGATTTCGAGGTGTTAACATCGGTGCGCTCAACGGAAATATAGTGAAGCACTAAAAATGAGTGCTTATAAAGCTTTATTTGGGGGTGCCTCACAACAATTATAGCAGGTCGAATTGCACCTTTTGTTATGCAATGCTCTATTGAAAATTTGATTTTTAATTTTCGCAAAAAGTTTTCAACCTTGTTTTACCCATTTTGTCTATTTTGTAGCAAAAACTTTTTCAATCTTTTATAGAATTTTATCATCATAGTGTTTTATAATTCGGAGAGTTTTTTTAAATTTTTGAAAAACTTGAGGATTTAACAAGAATCGTTATGTGCAACATTTGTTATCCCACACTTTAAAATAATATTGTCCTCAATGTTAAAGATACGGAGTATCCCACACTTAGATTTTAAAAGAGGCATTGTGTTATTAAAAGTTTATGATGGTGGGGTTGCTAATCCCACACTTAGTTTTTAAAGTGGTAAAGTAATTTGCGTGAATTCTATTGAAAAGGTAATGAAGACGTAGTACTCCCCTAGGGTTTCAATACGTGCAGTTGGATGGCGCGCTAATTATGGATTCTTCAATTCTTGTGCCAGCGTCATCCTCGTTCAAGTCGTCCTTGCTTCAATTTGTGTTTTCATCTCGTACGGTCTCGATCGTCGTTTGTTTTGTGACATTTATTCATGCAATATTTATTCTAAAAGAAACCATACATTCTAAAACATAAAGTAGTTATGCCCGAAACCGGGCGTACAGAAATATAAGATAATGTAGCATTAGTAATAATAATACGAATGTTTCCAAAAGTAAACATGGTGAGGTGGTTGATATGGAGGAGAATAGATTACGCTGGTGCGGGGCCTGGCTAGGTTCCTCAATCTGGACTGACCTTCGCTGGTCATCTCCTCGTAGGTGGAGGTGGAGGTCCTGAAAACTGGTGGCTCGGGCCTGTTCCTCTGGGATCACGGTGGGATTCCATTATCGGGTACTCATGAGGGTAAGGCGGGATGTGGAGCTGTCTGCCCGCATAGTGAGTGAAATGATCCAGATTCTGAAGAATCGCATGTTGGGCAAACCAACTCTCGTGCCTGGGTATGTCCTTCATGTGGTACTGGTATGGTGGATATCGTGGTCGATCACCCTCTCCGACTGATGAGTGTCGGTGGGTGTCAGTGGGCCATCCATGTGCTGTGGGATCATCCTCATCCATAGGTTCCTGAGAACCTCGTCATCTCCTACCATCCCGTGTCCTAGTATCAGGTCTGAATCCCTGTACTCTCACCTCTGGCACCGTCCGATCTTCAGAACCGGGTATCTCTGGGTTCGCCTGAATGATTAACTGCTCACCCTCAATGCGAATATAATTCTAGTAGCTCAATAGTTTATACCCTATTTCCTCTGACACGGCTCTAGTCCTATAATTAAACCGTTCAACACTTCCCAAAACACGCATGTTCCGAAGCAACCTGGTAACAACGCCCCCTAAAACCGGCACAACTGTGCTTGCCGAATTCTTCTCACTAGTGAAAGCCTGAGCTAGGAGATGTGCCACATGCATATTTTGGTTATTTATCATGGCGTGCATCAGGCGCATGTCTCTGATCGTAACAACACCGCCAAATCTGGCTTTAGGATGGAGGATTTTGGTGATTAGGTGGTGGAGGATTCAGAGTACGGGGTTGGCGAATTTGGATGCCTTTTTACCCGATTGCCATGGCCCATTATCTGTGGTGTGCTCTCGCTAGAAAGCTTGATGATCCATGTGATTCAAGGTGGTATATCCATTCCTGAATATTGGCCGGGTGAGCTGCGATGATTTATACAACTCCAAGTGTCTCGCAAACCGTGCGAGAGTCAGGTGATACATGTGGACTTGGTGTCGGAAATTGATAGACTCGTGATTATTATAATCTTCTGGATCAACATCCGAATCAAAACTCCAGGTAGCCATAAACTCTGCATATGGCTCATTGTATGTCATTTCATTTAACTCAAACAACTGTTTCCATGCCCTGTGCGTTCTACCCTCGGCTTGGAAGGTCAAGATTCTTCTGAGCTCATCAGCCCAACCACATTGTTCCAATATCGTCCAATTGATGTATTTGTTACCCGCTTTATTTCGGTTGATCCAAACTCTCATAAACGGCTCATTATCATTCGGATTTTCTTGCCTGCGAAGATAGTGGGGCAACTCATAATCATTTGGCAAACGAATAGCCATCTGCAAAAATCAAGAAAAATAGGTTATGCTCCAAAAATTTAGATTTAGAATCCAAAAATGCCTATATTTTTAGAAAAAAAATTCGAAATGAGGGCTTTAAAAATGGGATTTTCCAAAATCCTGTTATAGTCAAATATAACCAAATTACTGCAAACAACATTTAAACGAACTATAAACTTACTTTTGAGCAAAATTCAAAGTGTACCCGTAATTACAATAAATAATGCTAAAAATAATAATTATAGTAATTTAGTCGTAATAAGCAATTTTGAACCAAATGTGATGATTTTAAGCATACAATGATTCTAATGACCATTCTTAATTACCTTAAATATTTTTAATAATCAAACTTGAGCTATAACATGTTAAATTCAAAGATTAGAGCCGTTTAACCGAAAAATAATAAATTTGTACAAAATAAGGAAAATCAAGGATTAGGTTACACTTTCGCAAGTAAATCAATGATATCTTTATTTTAACTAGTTTTAAGGCAATCCTAAGTTTTAAAAACGTTTTAACTATAGGAAAAACCGAAGTCCTAATTACATGTAGTTTGAGCAAATTATCAAATTCAAGCAAACAAGCCCACTTTGTTCCAAAATCAGTTTCTAAACAATCCTAATGAATCACTAAGTCTAACTAAGCTAGCAAAACGTCAAATTTCCAAAGATTTCACTAAATTTTACCCTAAAACCTCAACTAGTGAGTCGAGAGCCAAAAACTATCCAAAATGCCTCAATCAGGCCTAAAAACTGACACAAAGTAATCACATT
Source organism: Rutidosis leptorrhynchoides (assembly GCF_046630445.1). NCBI lineage: Eukaryota > Viridiplantae > Streptophyta > Magnoliopsida > Asterales > Asteraceae > Rutidosis > Rutidosis leptorrhynchoides. The sequence continues at coordinate 327,622,197 of NC_092335.1, forward strand.
ATCTATCTAAGCATAAAGGAATCCAAAATTGAGTCAAAAACAAGGTTTTTCTAAAAAGTCAAAAAATTTGACCCTAGGAGAAAATTCGAATTTTCATCAAGAAAGAGTACCTTTTGTGCGAAATTGACGATGGAATCGAGTTTAGGAGGCTAGAGAGAACAAGTTTCGAGCTTTGATTTGTTGAATTTGGTTGAGTTTTGAGTGTGGTGGTGGTGTATGGGGTGCGTCGGCCGAAGGAGCAGGGAAGGGGAAGAAGAAAGCCAAAAAGAAAAGAGAAAGAAGAAAGAAAAGAGAAGGAAAAAGGAAAAGAAAAGGCCCGTGTGGCTCGCGGGCTTATTTCCCGACCCGACTTGCACAATTTTTTAAATTTTTATGATTTTAAAATTTTAAAGGGTTTTGAGAAAAGATAGATAAAATTTTACCTCGGATTTTAATCCTGGTTATTTTATTTTATTTTTTCATATTTTCTAAGAAATATTATTAACTAAAATAAGAAAACACAACTAAAAATTGAAATATTTTATTTTTATTAAAAACACAAATTACACAGGTTCTACAACTAAATTCCAAAAATGACGCGGAAAGAAAGACAAGTTTAAAGCTTCTTTGACCATCCAGAGAAAATCAGCGAAGTGTATTGAAAACATTTCGAAATCTCTTAACATCTTGCACTCGCGCTTCTGTAAATCTCTGATATAGTCCATAAGTTTAACCAAAGCCCTTTTAACTTTCTTAGTGTTCAAAATTCCATCCCTTGGCCCAGTATCTCTATAATTTAGTTCAAAAAGAAGTTTTGCCACTGTGTCTTGAAATAAAAGATCTTCCACGCAGTCAGGGTCACCGATAGTAAATTTAAAGTTTGAAGATATTTCTCGAATGATCTTCCTTTGCGGGGTTGTAAATGGAAATTTTGACATAGTGAGGATCTGCACGAGTTCTGAATATACTTCCTTTCTTTTTGTGAAGAAATTCTGATGTATTCTTTTCTCGGTAGAATCCGGAAAAGTTTCAATTAATCTTTTGATGAAAAATGAGGCTGGATCAAAGTAAAAGAAATTTCAGTTTCCGTAGGTTGAAATAGGGTTAGGTTTCTTGCTTTCAATCCAAAATTCTAATTCAGAGATCATTGCCGAGACATAACGGTTTATATGAATTGGAGAAATTTCCTTATTAGTGAAGTGAGGGAGAAAACTGACGAATGACTCTAAATCGAATTTAAAATTAATTTCTGCATCCCGATACTTGACGAAAAGGTCATCCCCACATTCTTTTAACAGTTTGTGAAGAGAACGAGTCTGAGAATGCAGCTCTTTTAACAGATTGAATTGAAATGTTGAAAATGGGAAATCTGAGGAATAGAGGTGCCAAATGAATTCTCTATAGATGTCTAACCTTCTGCTAGGATTTAACAGATTTCCAATAAACGGAGCTTTTGTTTAATCAGGGTTTCGTATCTCTTTAGGATTAAATTCGAACAAGTCTGGATAATTGAAAATAGTTGGATATTCTTCCCTTATCTCATCTTCCATAATCAGGAGTTCGTTAAGACTGAGCCTCCCTTTTGGATCATGAAAAGGGTCAAATCCTGGTTCATTTGAGTAAAATTTTTCCAAAAGTAATGAAATCTCCAAGTCAGATGAAACTATCCGGCTTCTTGGACTACAAGAATCAAGAACTAAGTCTTGATGAGACTCATCAGGGTTTAGATTTGTTTTAGGTTTATAAAGAAAAACTTCGCCGGTTTCCAAAGTTGTGGGAGAACAACTGCCATTCGCACTTTCTTCGTAGTCGGTTAAGTTGGAAACTACATAAATTAAAACCATAATTAATATTTTATTTTTATAATTTGAAAAGGGTTTATTATAATGACGACCTTAAATCCTATACCGACAAACTCTCTGCTTGTTAAGCATGTGTGTTTCTTGTCTTTTTATCTTTGAAACAAGTGGCCAGACAGACAACGGAGAGGCATGATCCTTTTGGTTCCAATATAATTGGAGACTGTTCGGAAAATCCAATAACCAAGTCCGTGTATAATTGTCTTTCTTAGACACCACTCAAGAATCTCAGATATCTTGATAGAACCAACGATTACCTTAACAGACGGAAATTCGAAATCTCCGGCAGCGGCGCCAAAAACTTACTTCTCCTCGTGATATGTCCGAAACAGACGGTTTTATTTTTGCGGTGTCGTTAGGCCGCGGCACGTCAGAATCAGCTACCACGAGGGTGAGTAGTGGTTGTTTTATTATTTATATTTAGCTGGGGTTCCAAGCTATAACTCACCTACTTGTCTTCCTTTTAACGAGTAAGTGGTAAATATAACTCAGGTACGTATTTTTGTATGTTTGCTCAGTAATGTGGGACAAAAGTGCCTATATAGTTAACCCTAGTGACAAGAGGTGATAGATTAACTAGATAAAATAGTAATTAGATAATAAAAGTAAAGATAGGTGTGAAGAATAGAGTTCTGAAGGGGATTTATCAAAAGAGTTTGACTTCCTAGGATAAACACTAAACATCAATCAACTGACTGTGAACCCAACTGATTTGTCACTAAGAGTTTAGGCCTTGAAGATTCTGGCTAAGACAGGTATCCCTAATCCCAACGTTAACCTGAAAGGTTCGAACGACCTTATGGATGAAATCCTAGGTACATGAACAAAGTGGTTTACCCAATAAAGGAAAGTATCAGCTTTTCTTAATCCTAGTTGGTCTAACAAAAGCAATATCCTACCACTAAATCACTATGCTATGCCTTAACATTAACAGATGTGCAATCTTAGATATTCTAAGGTACTGCTAATTGGGATAAGTCTCTCCTTTGCGATCACGTATTCAACCCCGGATCATCTTACAATATCTCAAGAACATTGCTTCTGACGCGAATCATGCTTCTGAGTAAGCTAGTGTTTACTGAACTCTCTATTTCTAACTCTAATCACAAATCTAAATGGGCAGCTCTTCGATGACGAATAAATGGTTATTCATACGTAGGTACTATATCCCTATGGTGACGTTAAGCACACATAACTACTTACCTTGTATCCTAGGGTTGATCAGGTCCTACTACTAGGTTATAGCCACGTGAATAAGCAGAAAGGGTGATCCGTAAATTAAACTTCTAAACCGTCAAGGTTTCAGCATAACAATATAATAAGTTTCAGATAAAATATTCAACACATGATAAACAATTGTAACAGATAGATAATCATGAAGGATGAAAGCAACTCAAGATAATAACTTTATTAAATTAAGGAAAGCGTTCACGATTTATAGACGAGATCTGGAGCATTACAAGTGCTGACTACCTCTAGCCCACTCCTATTACAATCTTCGGCGTTCGCCTTCGGGTACTAAATTTCCCGCTCGGAGGTGAGAAGGCCTTGAAAGCTCTAGTGAGAGAGTGAAGAGAGGTGTGTGTTGGAATGAATGACAAAGACCCTTTAAATAGACTTCAAAATTGCCAAAATACGCCTGGCAGGCCGCATGGCAGGCTGTATGGTGGGGCGTATTTGGCAGGCCTTATTGCTGGCAGGCCGCATGGTGGGCCGCATGATGGAGCGTATTTGGCAGGCCGTGTCTATACAGGCAGGCCGTATGACAGCTCGTATGGCAGACCGGATGGGGTGCTGTTCAGCCTTGATTCCCTGGATCGTAACTTGATTTCTTGTCTTTCACCGTTTTCGCTCTATAATCTTCATTTTAGCTCCGTTTCTCTTGATTCTTTTTGCATTGTCTTTGTATTTACTTTATCTACAATTTCAACCGAAAAAGCGATTATTTTGCCGATAAAGCTTTAAACTTTATGCTTTTGGGATTCAATATCGGGGGTAAAAACATGACTTTTTAGCCGACATCAACAACACATTGTCATGGGAGTGGAATTGTCACGGTGTTCAAGGCACCACTCATTTGGTTGATTGACATGTGGAATTGTTGCGGTGTTCAAGACATCACATTGTCATAGGGGTGAAATTGTCTCGGTGTTCAAGACATCACCCGGGGGATTAGTGATTACGCGTCGTATGTACACTAATGGATGTTATGAACTCCGATGGTCTCTAACGAGGACCGTTCCCTTGTACGATTGGTTAACCATGGTTGTGTGAACTTTGTATTAGCATGTTTAATTGTGAACTATATGCTTTTGGTGTCGCTAGCTTGTTATGAATTGCGGATATTGGTTTATGCATAATGTTTGCATAGTTGTCGAATTGCTAACTTGTATGCGGTATTGTGTATGTGATTGCAAGTAAGTAGGTTATATATGTATATGTATAATTATTGCATACACTAAGCTGTAGCTTACCGTCTCATTTTTTTACCTTTTTAGGCTCCGGCGTGGACAAGGGCAACGGTATTCGTTTAGATTAGTAGTGGATCTCAGGGGCTTAGCTTTTTGGAAGTTAGGCCAAGAATTGGGTAGTTTAACCCCAAACACCATGCTCTAGTGTCGTTTGGAAATTAAACTAGAACGGTCGAAACTTGTATTTTTGAACGAAACTCGTAAAACGGTCGATGTGGACCCGATGTTGTAAAACTTGATTTTATTGTGGAAATCTCTTAGTTTAACTTATATTGACATGTTGTAAAAAGGTTTTCGTTTAAAAGTGTCGGGAAGCGGGTTTTTCGCTCAAGTAAGTGGGACACCCAAATTAGTAGCTGGCAGTTCATTTGGACGTCGTCCAGACCTTCTGGACACCATCCAAAGCTTCTTTGCTGGACGCCGTCCAGAAAACTGGACGCCGTCCAGATGTATTGAAACAGAAATATTTTTTTTTGGGTCATATTTTTGGTGTAACAAGGTTTGGGTTGTTACACACGATCTACTTATCCCCTTATATATATATATATATATATATATATATATATATATATATATATATATATATATATATATATATAAATCAGTACCTTAAATTGCCACGTGTCAGCACTATATTCATTCCTGGTGAATCCTAATTTTCTAAATAAACTTGATTATTTTTACTAATTACATAAAACATGACATGTGTCCTTTTTATTGGTCCGCTTAATTATCTTCAAACAGGGTTTTCAAAATTAGAGTTATTTTTTAAATACTTACACCTACAATCAATATTTAATCTATAAAACTGTCTCCTTCTCTATCAAACAATTCTCGCCGATTGAATCCATTCTAAGATCTCATCTCCTTCAATTGATATTTTGTTATCCCTTATAATTTTTGTCATTACTACTATATATCAGATCGTTATTAATACATACATGTTTGTAATGGTTATAATAACTGATTTGGTCTCACATCAATCCTTTCTTGATATGATCTTATATTTCAGGTTAAGCAGGGCGGTTTACTATTTTATTACGTTCACTCAACATGCGAACGAATTGGTAAGTCTATGTTTTTCTTTGTGTAGATGTTATTGTTGTGTTTTCATATTATTTCCCTTAAAATGTATTTTACCTTGCCCATTTAAATAAATGATTAGTTTCGTGGTAATATATACAGGCTTCATTTGCATTTGGTCTTAAGGGTGTTATTGGTTTTTCGGATGGTATTGTGATTATGATTTTTGAGCATGCTGGTATTAGGTATTGTTTTTAACTTGACTTGATTTGTATTTTTTATGATATAATTAGTTATAATTATATTGATAATGATTATAAAGAAGATTTAACGTGTTTCTGGTGCTTTTTTTGGGCCTATGAAAAAGTTGTTCTTGATCATGTTAGTTACAACAAGTGATGGTTCTGTTGTCATCATGTAATGGATCAAATGGTTGAAAGTGAGCCAAATGTGTATTTCTGAAGCGTACATCCTCTTTACTTAAGGATTGAGGATTTGTTTTGCTGACGGTTGTATGTAATAATGTTGTTTTTCTCTAATCCGTGTTGTTACAGAGTAATTCATTAGTTATCATAAGTACCATCAATTAGATAAAATGTTTGCTGGTGAACCCCAACACATCCTGATATCGGCTAAAACGTCACGTTTTTACCCTCGATATCAGGCCCATATTCAACAAAGTAATCAACTTTATTTCCAAAATATGCATCTATTTGCTTATATTGGTACATTTGGTAATTATGAAGGCAATACAAAAAGAATCAGCGAAAAGAAACTTAAAGCGAAGAATCTAGAGCGAAAACGAAAAAAACCTTGAAAGATTCTAGAAACAAACGGCTTGCCACACTATGGTGGATGACCTGCCCAATTGGAAACGAGTGGCCCAAAAAATGGGCTTATTGGATGGACTACAAGCCTAGTGGATGGCCCAACAGCCAATTACACGAGCCTATTAGACGACCAGCCATCAAATCAGACGGCCTACCAGGAAATTGGACGGCCTACCACAAATGGCCTGCTAGGCCAGTAACTAGTATAAATAAAGCTCATTTGTGTCCATTTCAACACACTCTCCACTTTTCACTTCTTCAATTCACTCTCAAATTTAGTTTAGTCTAGTTCGGGAATATTCTTTTGAGGCCTTCTCACCTCCGAGCGGGAAATTAAGTACCCGGAGACGAACGCCGAAGATTGTACTAAGAAGCTGTCTAGATTCGGAGTTTTCACTTTTGTACTTTCGGAACTAGCTTAATATTAGGGTACTTTTATCTTTACTCTATCTTGTTAAAATGACTTTTATTACTTTGATAGATGATATTATTGCCATGATTAGCGAGTAGTTATATTTTTTGCATGCTGTGATTTAGTTGTTACGCTGTCTGAATATATAAAATTTTGTAATGAGATATTGTTGAGATGCTTTCTGATTATGATTAAACTCAATCGCTTTTTCGACTAATAGAACGTGGTTATCGGCTCTGTGATTGGGAAGTAGCGAACCCCGATTCAGAGTACACTATCTGCGTCACCCTTTGGTAAGACACCTCTGCCGGATACATAGGGCGTTTTTCTTAGGCACAACGGTTGTAGTAAGGCAACCTACCCTACGAATTCTGACAGCGGTTCTTTCGTAATGGAAACCCTGATTGATACTAGGACTACAAGGCCGGCCTCAGGCTATGCTAGAGTAGTTACTACGCATATAATACAGCACATATATCGAGGAGGCACAGTGGTTGTAGTACTATATACCTCTGCTATGTATTGTTGAAACATGACTAGGAACTTCGAAATCAACAGATTTAACTCACTCAAAGGCGGAATAGTGAATCAAACCCTCTAGTGAATATGAAAAAGCTTTTTGGGATTAATTTAGTCAAACCACAACAATGATTGTGTGATTATATTAACACCTAGAGCTATTATTCACCTTTTGCAAGGATTTGGGCTTAAAGAACAGAGAGAGAATCGAACAGGTTACCAGATCTGAGTGATAGTGTGTAATGAGAGGCTTAACCTAAAATGAAGCACATAAACACAATATATACCCCTACTGATGAGTCAACCTCACGAGTCATGTCTCACTCGTATGAGTGGACAGACTCAAATGTACGGGTGATTACTTACTCGTATAAGTGTAAACAAATTAGGTTTGTGACTCAGCTCAGCACACTCATGCGTATGAGCTTGTCAGCCATACGAGTGAAGCTTCACTCGTGCTTCTGACTGAGTCTAATAGATTCAAACATCCATATCTTGTTCCTACAGTACCTGTATACGCATTTAAACATAGATATGATAATAATGAGCAATCATGGTAACCCGATAACTGAAGTACTAATCACAAATGTGCGGTAGATGTCTAGGGACTCATGCAAAATGCACTAACAACTCCCACTAGGACCTAGAACATCTATTACAATAAAGTAAACGTTCGTGAAATATATATAAGTTCAAAAGTAACATAAGTTTAACATCATTACATATCCAGAATCTCTCTCTCACATAAAAACAACATAAACAAAATACAAACATGCCACACAGTATCAGACATGTTTTAGTTGGAATGAGCTTGGTTCGAGCTTTGAGCATCACTTTCTCTGTTGAGGTAGGCATGGTAGACATCGATCACACGCTGATATCTCATAGCTTCCTCTTTCTTATCTTCTCTGAATGTAATGTAATGGCGCTGAAGTATCTCCACATCAAATCTCGACAAGTTCCTCAGCCACATAGGATTCAAGATCCTAAAATTGTCGAACTGTATGCTTCCATCATCCTTCTCAACTGCAGTAACAATCACTGCTTTTTCCGACAACTCATCATAGAACCACCACCTGAAATATTTGCAGATATCCTTGGGTAAGGGCATCAAGGAAGACTGTTTCATATACTTTGCTGGGCCGAACTTGACAACACGCACCGGTCCACCCTTTGAATTTTTCTTTGTTGGATGCATGGAGAACCTGACAGCAGTTGATTTGAAGATATCCCACTTACCTGTCTTAAATTCTAGCCTTAGCTTTCTCTGAAACCACTTTGACAGATCACTATCTTCAGAGTTCAACATCCTCAGCTTAGCAAGTTGCATTATCTCGAAGTAAGGTAGAGTTTTGAAGTGACTAGGTCTAGCCATGTAATTTACTCCTCCTTCCCTCTTGATAGCAAAACAATCGATCTCCTTGAAGTAACCCCAACTCAAAATCTTACCCTTAGCATACTTCTTGGTTCGCTTTCCTTTCTCATAGAAACTAACAAACTTCGGCTCGAGTTCTGGCTTACTGATCTGGTTAGGGTTCACAACGTTTTGTTTCCACCAACTTTAACAAATCTTGTCTTCTTCAACGTTCCTACTCATCTTAACCCTATCACGTTCAAACCATTTCTTAATCTCATCCCATCCCTCGGCCCTATCTTGTTCGGCCTGATTTTTCTTTCTTTTCTTTTCAATTTCCTTCTTCTCTATTTCATCAAGCAGTTTCTTATGTTGGATTCTCTTGTTTTTCTCCATCAAATTATCAACTTCCTTAATTTGTCTCTTGTATACCTTCCTCGCCTTTTCTTAATTCAATTAAATTTTTCATTTTCACCTCACTACTCAAATTGAAGAAGTCACTTAAAGTATTGAGTGACGGATTTGAGTATGGCTAGAGCGAAGGTAAAAAAATCTCAACTTCTTCCTCTTCTTCTTCTTCCTCTTCTTCTTCCTCTTCTTCTTCTTCTTCTTCTTCTTCTTCTTCTTCTTCTTCTTCTTCTTCTTCTTCTTCTTCTTCTTCTTCTTCTTCTTCTTCTTCTTCTTCTTCTTCTTCTTCTTCTTCTTCTTCTTCTTCTTCTTCTTCTTCTTCTTCTTCTTCTTCTTCTTCTTCTTCTTCTTCTTCTTCTTCTTCTTCTTCTTCTTCTTCTTCTTCTTCTTCTTCTTCTTCTTCTTCTTCTTCTTCTTCTTCTTCTTCTTCTTCTTCTTCTTCTTCTTCTTCTTCTTCTTCTTCTTCTTCGGTCTCCAGTTCATCTTCAGACTCAACTATCACATCTTCCTTCAAACTTCCTTCACCAACAGAACTTTGACTCTCTTCATCTTCAAATAAATTCTCAAAATCACTTAAATCGATATTTTGGATTGATTCGGGAGGGATTTCATCACCTGGCTCTTCTTGTGGAACCTTGTTTTAAGCTTCAACTGTAACTGCATCCTCTGTATCGTAATCACTGTCGTATGATAGTGCAACAAGCTGTTCCATTGGAAAATCACTTGGCGGAACGTCCCCCTTTTAGATATTCAAAAGAGGGTCTTTCAGTTCCAGCGCCAGCATCTTCATCATCTTTTTCATTGTCTCCACCCAAATCAGAGGAATAAGTTTCCCCTCCATCTGTAATCAATTTAGTTTTCCCAGACATGAGCTATTTAAGCTTATCATTCACAGTTTTGAATTCAACCTCATGCTTGCCTTTAACTGCCACAAGCTGTTTGTTTAAAGATTCCATCTTCTCCCTTTGACGATTCACACGCTTCCACAATTTCTTATTGTCTTTCTCTAGCAGCTCAATTTTAGCAAACTTGCTTTCTTTTCTTCAACAGCTTGGTTCTCAAGGTTATTCAACTTAGTTACCAAGGACATCAAAAGATTTTGTTGTGTCTTAAACTCAGAAGGTGTGATTTGAGATGGTGTAGAGGCAGCTCTCGCATCTTTCATGAATTCGGAGGGTTGGCGTTGAGTTGGTTGCCTAGAGTCTCTGCGAGATGATCTTTGAGGTGAGTCATTGTGGTGCTTGGTTCTTCTTTCTTTCTTTTGGAGTTGCTAGAGGACATTGGTTCCTTCCCCTTTCTCTTCCTTCGAACCAAATTAGTATCTTCCTCGGTAGCTTCATCATCATCATCGTTGTCATTATCACCTGGGTTACCTTCTTGTGTTTCACCAGCAGCTCTTTGATTATCACCTTCTCCCTCTTCATCATTAGTTACCTCATAATTTGAATCATAATCCTCATTTCTCCACTCATTCCCAGATGGACATCTATAGTCTTCTCTAATCAAGTGACAAACAAGTACCCTTCCGAAGTCAGGTTTGAGATCATCATTTCTAGTTTGCTCCATTCTTTGGAAAGTCACAACGTTCATTGGACGTAGCGGAATGACACCAGATTCAATTTTGGCTAGACTTGGTGCAGCATCATTAATAATCAACTGAAGACAACGGGCATAGATGAGATACTTCTGTGTAGTGCTGAAGTAATTGGCTCTGAAGTAATGAAAGAAAAACCCAGAGAAATCAAACGGAGCTTTCAAAATGAGTGCAACAAACATACTTTGCACCTTCGCATTGAGTTTATCAAAACCAGCTTTTCTCCCACTCAGACAGTGCATCAACACATGAGCCAGATATCGATATTGTGGAGGCAAAAGAGTTTTCATCAGCTCAGAATTACCAGCTAGGAAACCAGAATATCTGTAGTGACCCGAACTTTTCCATGTTTATATATATATATATATTAAATGAAATTGTTATTTACATGATTAAGTGTTTCTAACATGTTAAGCAATTAAACTTGTTAAGACTTGATTAATTGAAATAGGTTTCATATAGACAATTGACCACCCAAGTTGACCGGTGATTCACGAACGTTAAAACTTGTAAAAACTATACGATGACATATATATGGTTATATATATAGTTAACATGATTTTATTATAAGTATGTATCTCATTAGGTATTTTAACAATGAGTTATATACATAAAAATGAGACTATTAATTTAAGAAACTCGAAAACGATATATATAACGATTATCGTTATAACAACGTCTTACTAGGTACATATGAATCATATTAAGATATTGATACACTTGGTTAATTATGTTAAATGATAAGTAAATATTTTATTAAGTGTATTAACAATGAAATACATATGTAAAAATAAGACTACTAACTTAATGATTTCGAAACGAGACATATACGTAACGATTATCGTTGTAACGACATTTAACTGTATATATATCATACTAAGATATATTATATATCATAATATCATGATAATATAACAATTTAACATCTCATTTGTTATAATAAACAATGGGTTAACAACATTCAACAAGATCGTTAACCTAAAGGTTTCAAAACAACATTTGAATGTAACGACTAACGATGACTTAACGACTCAGTTAAAATGTATATACATGTAGTGTTTTAATATGTATTCATACACTTTTGAAAGACTTCAATACACTTATCAAAATACTTCTACTTAACAAAAATGCTTACAATTACATCCTCGTTAAGTTTCATCAACAATTCTACTCGTATGCACCCGTATTCATACTCGTACAATACACAGCTTTTAGATGTATGTACTATTGGTATATATACTCCAATGATCAGCTATTCATAGCCCATGTGAGTCACCTAACACATGTGGGAACCATCATTTGGCAACTAGCATGAAATATCTCATAAAATTACAAAAATATGAGTAATCATTCATGACTTATTTACATGAAAACAAAATTACATATCCTTTATATCTAATCCATACACCAAAGACCAAAAACACCTACAAACACTTTAATTCTTCAATTTTCTTCATTTAATTGATCTCTCTCAAGTTCTATCTTCAAGTTCTAAGTGTTCTTCATAAATTCCAAAAGTTCTAGTTTCATAAAATCAAGAATACTTCCAAGATTGCAAGTTTACTTCCAAGTTTTCCAAATCCATTCCAAGTAATCATCCAAGATCAAGAAACCTTTGTTACTTATAGTAGGTTATCTTTCTAATACAAGGTAATAATCATATTCAAACTTTAATTCAATTTCTATAACTATAACAATCTTATTTCGAGTGGAAATCTTACTTGAAATTGTTTTCGTGTCATGATTATGCTTCAAGAACTTTCAAGCCATCCAAGGATCCTTTGAAGCTAGATCTATTTTTCTCATTTCCAGTAGGTTTATCCAAGGAACTTGAGGTAGTAATGATGTTCATAACATCATTTGATTCATACATATAAAGCTATCTTATTCGAAGGTTTAAACTTGTAATCACTAGAACATAGTTTAGTTAATTCTAAACTTGTTCGCAAATAAAAGTTAATCCTTCTAACTTGACTTTTAAAATCAACTAAACACATGTTCTATATCTATATGATATGCTAACTTAATGATTTAAAACCTAGAAACACGAAAAACACCGTAAAACCGGATTTACGCCGTAGTAGTAACACCGCGGGCTGTTTTGGGTTAGTTAATTGAAAACTATGTTAAACTTTGATTTAAAAGTTGTTATTCTGGGAAAATTATTTTGATTATGAACATGAAACTATATCCAAAAATTATGGTTAAACTCAAAGTGGAAGTATGTTTTCTAAAATGGTCATCTAGACGTCGTTCTTTCGACTGAAATGACTACCTTTACAAAAACGACTTGTAACTTATTTTTCCGACTATAAACCTATAATTTTTCTGTTTAGATTCATAAAATATAGTTCAATATGAAACCATAGCAATTTGATTCACTCAAAACGGATTTAAAATGAAGAAGTTATGGGTAAAACAAGATTGGATAATTTTTCTCATTTTACCTACGTGAAAATTGGTAACAAATCTATTCCAACCATAACTTAATCAAATTCTATTGTATATTATGTAATCTTGAGATACCATATAAACGTATACAATGTTTCGACCTATCATGTCGACACATCTATATATATTTCGGAACAACCATAGACACTCTATATGTGAATGTTGGAGTTAGCTATACAGGGTTGAGGTTGATTCCAAAATATATATAGTTTGAGTTGTGATCAATACTGAGATACGTATACACTGGGTCGTGGATTGATTCAAGATAATATTTATCGATTTAGTTTTGTACATCTAACTGTGGACAACTAGTTGTAGGTTACTAACGAGGACAGCTGACTTAATAAACTTAAAACATCAAAATATATTAAAAGTGTTGTAAATATATTTTGAACATACTTTGATATATATGTATATATTGTTATAGGTTCGTGAATCAACCAGTGGCCAAGTCTTACTTACCGACGAAGTAAAAATCTGTGAAAGTGAGTTATAGTCCCACTTTTAAAATCTAATATTTTTGGGATGAGAATACATGCAGGTTTTATAAATGATTTACAAAATAGACACAAGTACGTGAAACTACATTCTATGGTTGAATTATCGAAATCGAATATGCCTCTTTTTATTAAGTCTGGTAATCTAAGAATTAGGGAACAGACACCCTAATTGACGCGAATCCTAAAGATAGATCTATTGGGCCTAACAAACCCCATCCAAAGTATCGGATGCTTTAGTACTTCAAAATTTATATCATATCCGAAGGGTGTCCCGGAATGATGGGGATATTCTTATATATGCATCTTGTTAATGTCGGTTACCAGGAGTTCACCATATGAATGATTTTTTATCTCTATGTATGGGATGTGTATTGAAATATGAAATCTTGTGGTCTATTATTACGTTTTGATATATATAGGTTAAACCTATAACTCACCAACATTTTTTGTTGACGTTTAAAGCATGTTTATTCTCAGGTGAATACTAAGAGCTTCCGCTATTGCATACTAAAATAAGGACAAGATTTGGAGTCCATGTTTGTATGATATTGTGTAAAAACTGCATTCAAGAAACTGATTTCGATGTAACGTATTTGTATTGTAAACCATTATGTAATGGTCGTGTGTAAATAGGATATTTTAGATTATTATTATTTGATAATCTATGTAAAGCTTTTTAAACCTTTATTTATGAAATAAAGGTTATGGTTTGTTTTAAAAATGAATGCAGTCTTTGAAAAACGTCTCATATAGAGGTCAAAACCTCGCAACGAAATCAATTAATATGGAACGTTTTTAATCAATAAGAACGGGACATTTCAGTTGGTATCCGAGCGTTGGTCTTAGAGAACCAGAAAATTTGCATTAGTGTGTCTTATCGAGTTTGTTAGGATGCATTAGTGAGTCTGGACTTCGACCGTGTTTTCTTTAAAAATGATTGCTTAACATTTTTGTTGGAAACTATATATTATTAACATGTATATATTATGTGATATATTAATCTCTTAACGTGTTTGATATTGTGTGATAGATGTCTACCTCTAGCACAAATCCCATTGACTCACCTAATAATAACGAAGAGTCGAATATATATTGGACTGATTCACAAGTTCCCGAAGAAGAACCGGAAGAAGAATCAGAACCGGAAGAAGAATCAGAACCGGAAGAGGAGGAACCGGAGGAGGAAATAGAACTGGTGGGGGAAATAATAAAACGGTTAAGTAAAAGAAAATCCTCAACCAACCGACCAAGGTTAATTATGGTCAATTGTGTTTCCGCCAAGGAAGTAAAATATTGGGAGGATTACCAATTCTCCGATGAATCGGATTCCGACGAGAATTCCGATGATGTTATAGAAATTACCCCAACTAAATTTAAAAAGGCAAAAGAAAATAATAAGGGAAAGGGCATAATAATAGAGAAATCTAATTCCAACCCCGATGAACTTTATATGTATCGTCAACCCCCGAAGCCCTTAAGTTGTAACAATGACCCGGGAACCTCTAAACCACCAGGTTTTTCTAAACCGTTGTGGAAAACGACAGCTCCTATTAGGGGAACATTATATATCCCTAGAAACTTGGCAAAACGAACCAAAACCGAAGAAGAAGAAACGAGCGAGTCGGAATAAGATAGTTGTATTCGTGTGGTGTAATATATGTAATATAGTGTGCTTATGCTTTATGATATATGTAAAAATTGCTTGTATTAATAAGTATTTTTTATTTTTTTATGAATCTAACTCTTGTCTATTTTACAGTATAAAAACACAAAATGGATAGACAACTCAATATTTTAAGAGACCTACCCGGAGACATGATTGATGAAATCTTGTCTAGAGTCGGTCAGAATTCTTCGGCACAACTATTTAAGCGAAATCAGTTTGTAAGACATTCGAAAACGTTCCAAGAATGTCTTGATTTATAAGAGACTTTCGTTTTTAAGATGGGGGATATCACATTGGGAAACTCATAAGTTACGATGTGTTTACTTTGACGCATATATTGCGGGGAACCCAAATGCTATTTTACGCAATGGGTTAAGAAATTATTTTGACTCAATATATCCGAATATTGGACTTCGTGATTTAGAAAAAGCGGCTAACATGCAACATAAAGAAGCATGCTATGCTTACGGGTTAGTAATGTTCGCTTCTCACCAAAGTGAGAAAAAGAACATCGGGCTACAACTATTAAACAAAACGTTCCCACAAGTGACGGAGTCGGTAATTGGGGTAAGAAATGAGGTTTTTAGGTTATTACGAGACTGTTGGTCATTACGTAACCCTCATCCCTTTGACGACGTTACAACACGCTGTCTTATCAACGGCCATAATGGTTATGTTCCACAAGACCAAGGATGGGAAGTAGTCCTAGTAAAACCAGAATGCATGACTTGTTTCTGGACGTATGAATTACGTGTCTTTATTGCCTTTGCTGAACGACTTGTGTACTAGCTAGAATTATCTTCACAACTATCTTGTATCAAAGTTATTGTGTGCTATATTTCATGCTTTATGTAAAATAAGCGGCATTGTAAGTTTGTAAAATATTGTATAAAAGTTTGAACGCGAAATATTATTATAATCAGTTTTTCATATAGAATTGTAGTAGTTGAATTGTATATTAGCTACTAAGTATGAACTTAACGGGTAGGTTCTACCCGAATTTAAACTTATAAAACGCTAATATGAAGAAAAAGCTTTTATAAATGAGTTCATATTATGCTACGAAATACTATTAACTACTCTTAATATTCTGTATGATTAACTTGTTCCATTTGACTATTTTGAAGGAAATGGCACCGACTACTCGACACACCGTGAATATGAATGAAGAGGAATTCCGTACTTTTCTAGCTTCAAACATAGCCGCAGTACAGGCTACGCTACATACCAACCATAACCTTGGATCTAGCAGTACAGGAAATCGTGTAGGATGCACCTACAAAGAATTCACTGCCTGCAAACCTTTGGAATTTGATGGAACCGAAGGACCGATCGGATTGAAACGGTTGACCGAGAAGGTCGAATCGGTGTTTGCCATAAGTAAGTGTACTGAAGAGGACAAAGTGAAGTACGCTACGCATACCTTCATAGGTTCTGCGTTAACATGGTGGAATACCTATCTAGAGCAAGTGGGACAAGATGATGCGTACGCACTACCGTGGTCAGCATTCAAGCACTTGATGAACGAGAAGTACCGTCCCAGAACCGAGGTCAATAAGCTCAAGACATAACTTAGAGGGTTACGAACCCAAGGATTTTATATTACCACGTACGAAAGACGATTCACAGAATTGTGTCTATTGTGTCCGGGAGCATTCGAAGATGAGGAAGAGAAGATCGACGCGTTTGTGAAAGGATTACCGGAAAGAATCCAAGAAGATATAAGTTCACACGAGCCCGCCTCCATACAACAGGCATGTAGAATGGCTCACAAACTAGTGAACCAGATTGAGGAAAGAATTAAAGAACAGACGGCTGAAGAGGCCAATGTGAAGCAAGTCAAAAGAAAGTGGGAGAAAAACGGTGATAAGAATCACCAATACAACAACAACAGCAATTACAATAATAATCGAAACAATTATCCCAACAATCGCAACATCAATCGCAACTACAACAAACGGCCCAACAACAACAACAACAACAACAACAACAACAACAACAACAACAACAACAACAACAACAACAACAACAGCAACTACAACAATCATCCCAACAACAATAACAACCGCAACAACAACAACAATCAGAAGCAGCTATGCCAAAGGTATGAAAAGTATCACTCGGGGTTCTGCACCAAATTTTGCAACAAGTGTAAAAGAAATGGTCATAGCGCGGCGAAGTGTGAGGTCTACGGACCAGGGGTTAACAGAACAAAAGGAACAAATGGTGTCGGAACGAGTAATGGAGGAGCAAGTAGTGTCGTAGCAAGTTATGCCAATGTAGTTTGTTACAAATGTGGAAAACCGGGCCACATTATTAGAAATTTCCCGAACCAGGAGAACACGAATGGACAAGGCCGTGGAAGAGTTTTCAATATTATTGCGGCAGAGGCACAGGAAGACCCGGAGCTTGTTACGGGTACGTTTCTTATTGACAATAAATTTGCTTACGTTTTATTTGATTCAGGTGCGGATAGAAGCTATATGAATAGAGATTTTTGTGCTAAATTAAGTTGTCCATTGACGCCGTTAGATAGTAAATTTTTACTCGAATTAGCAAACGGTAAATTAATTTCAGCAGATAATATATGCCGGAATCGAGAAATTAAACTGGGTAGCGAAATATTTAATATTGATTTGATACCAGTAGAGTTAGGGAGTTTTGATGTAATAGTTGGCATGGACTGGCTGAAGAAGGTGAAAGCAGAGATCGTATATTATAAAAATGCAACTCGCATTGTACGAGAAGAAGGAGAACTCTTAATGGTGTACGGAGAAAAGGGCAACATGAAGCTACATCTTATTAGTAATTTGAAGGCACAAAAACTAATAAGAAAAGGTTGCTATGCTGTTCTAGCACACGTCGAGAAAGTACAAACTGAAGAAAAGAGCATCAATGATGTTCTCGTCGCAAAAGAATTTCCCGATGTATTTCCGAAAGAATTACCGGGACTACCTCCACATCGATCTGTTGAATTTCAAATAGATCTTGTACCAGGAGCTGCACCAATAGCTCGTGCTCCTTATAGACTCGCACCCAGCGAGATGAAAGAACTGCAAAGCCAACTGCAAGAACTATTAGAACGTGGTTTCATTCGACCATGCACATCACCATGAGGAGCTCCTATTTTGTTTGTCAAGAAGAAGGATGGTACATTTAGGTTGTGTATTGACTACAGAGAGTTGAACAAACTTACCATCAAAAACCGTTATCCACTTCCGAGAATTGATGACTTATTTGATCAACTACAAGGCTCGTCGGTTTATTCAAAGATCGATTTACGTTCTGGATATCATCACATGCGAGTAAAGGAGGATGATATTCCAAAAACTGCTTTTAGGACGCGTTATGGTCATTACGAGATTATGGTTATGCCGTTTGGATTGACTAACGCACCAGCTTTTTCATGGACCTTATAAACTGAGTGTGTGGGCCATATCTTGACAAGTTTGACATTGTTTTCATCGATGACATACTTATTTACTCAAAGAATGATCAAGAGCACGAAGAACATTTGAGAAAAGTGCTAGAAGTATTGAGGAAAGAAAAACTATACGCTAAGTTTTCAAAGTGTGCATTTTGGTTAGAAGAAGTTCAATTCCTCGGTCACATAATGAACAAAGAAGGTATCCAGGTGGACCCGGCAAAGATCGAAATCGTTGAAAAGTGGGAAACCCCAAAAACTCCGAAGCATATACGTCAATTTTTAGGATTGGCTGGTTACTACAGAAGATTCATCCAAGATTTCTCCAAAATATCAAAACCCTTGACTGCATTAACGCATAAAGGGAAGAAATTTGAATGGAAGGATGAACAAGAGAAGGCGTTTCAATTATTGAAGAAAAAGCTAACTACGGAACCTATATTGTCATTGCCTGAAGGGAATGATGATTTTGTGATTTATTGTGACGCATCAAAGCAAGGTCTCGGTTGTGTATTAATGCAATGGATGAAGGTGATTGCTTATGCGTCTAGACAATTGAAGATTCACGAGCAAAATTATATGACGCATGATTTGGAATTAGGCGTGGTTGTTTTTGTATTAAAGACTTGGAGGCACTACTTATATGGGGTCAAAAGTATTATATATACCGACCACAAAAGTCTTTAACACATATTTAATCAGAAACAACTGAATATGAGGCAGCGTAGGTGGATTGAATTGTTGAATGATTATGACTTTGAGATTCGTTACCACCCGGGGAAGGCAAATGTGGTAGCCGACGCCTTGAGCAGAAAGGACAGAGAACCCATTCGAGTAAAATCTATGAATATAATGATTCACACTAACCTTACTACTCAAATAAAGGAGGCGCAACAAGGAGTTTTAAAAGAGGGAAATTTAAAGGATGAAATACCCAAAGGATTGGAGAAGCATCTTAATATTTGGGAAGACGGAACCAGGTATAGGGCTGAAAGAATTTGGGTACCAAAATTTGGAGATATGAGAGAAATGGTACTTAGAGAAGCTCATAAAACCAGATACTCAATACATCCTGGAACGGGGAAGATGTACAAGGATCTTAAGAAACATTTTTGGTGGCCAGGTATGAAAGCCGATATTGCTAAATATGTAGGAGAATGTTTGAAGTGTTCTAAGGTCAAAGCTGAACATCAGAAACCATCAGGTCTACTACAACAACCTGAAATCCCGAAATGGAAATGGGAAAACATTACCATGGATTTCATTACTAAATTGCCAAGGACTGCAAGTGGTTATGATACTATTTGGGTAATAGTTGATCGTCTCTCCAAGTCAGCACACTTCCTGACAATAAGAGAAGATGACAAGATGGAGAAGTTAGCACGACTGTATTTGAAGGAAGTCGTCTCCAGACATGGAATACCAATCTCTATTATCTCTAATAGGGATGGCAGATTTATTTCAAGATTCTGGCAGACATTACAGCAAGCATTGGGAACTCGTCTAGACATGAGTACTGCCTATCATCCACAAACTGATGGGCAGAGCGAAAGGACAATACAAACGCTTGAAGACATGCTACAAGCTTGTGTTATTGATTTCGGAAACAGTTGGGATCGACATCTACCGTTCGCAGAATTTTCCTACAACAACAGCTACCATTCAAGCATTGAGATGGCGCCGTTTGAAGCACTTTATGGTAGAAAGTGCAGGTCTCCGATTTGTTGGAGTGAAGTGGGTGATAGACAGATTACGGGTCCGGAGATAATACAAGAAACTACCGAGAAAATCATCCAAATTCAACAAAGATTGAAAACCGCCCAGAGTCGACAAAAGAGCTACGCGGACAGTAAAAGAAAAGATATAGAGTTTGAAATTGGAGAAATGGTCATGCTTAAGGTTTCACCTTGGAAAGGCGTTGTTCGATTTGGTAAACGGGGGAAACTAAATCCAAGGTACATTGGACCATTCAAGATTATAGATCGTGTCGGACCAGTAGCTTACCAACTGGAGGTACCTCAACAACTCGCGGCTGTACATAACACTTTCCACGTCTCAAATTTGAAGAAATGTTTTGCTAAAGAAGATCTCACTATTCCGTTGGACGAAATCCAAATCAATGAAAAAATTTAATTCATTGAAGAACCCGTCGAAATAATGAATCGTGAGGTTAAGAGACTTAAACAAAACAAGATACCGATTGTTATGGTTCGATGGAATGCTCGTAGAGGACCCGAGTTCACCTGGGAGCGGGAAGATCAGATGAAGAAGAAATACCCGCATTTATTTCCAAAAGATACGTCAACACCTCCAACTGCTTAAAATTTCGGGACGAAATTTATTTAACGGGTAGGTACTGTAGTGACTCGAAGTTTTCCATGTTTATATATATATATATATTAAATGAAATTGTTATTTACATGATTAATTGTTTCCAACATGTTAAGCAATCAAACTTGTTAAGACTTGATTAATTGAAATAGGTTTCATATAGACAATTGACCACCCAAGTTGACCGGTGATTCACGAACGTTAAAACTTGTAAAAACTATACGATGACATATATATGGTTATATATATAGGTAACATGATTTTATTATAAGTATGTATCTCATTAGGTATTTTAATAATGAGTTATACACATAAAAATGAGACTATTAATTTAAGAAACTCGAAAACGATATATATAACGATTATCGTTATAACAACGTCTTACTAGGTACATATGAATCATATTAAGATATTGATACACTTGGTTAATTATGTTAAATGATAAGTAAATATATTATTAAGTGTATTAACAATGAAATACATATGTAAAAATAAGACTACTAACTTAATGATTTCGAAACGAGACATATACGTAACGATTATCGTTGTAACTACATTTAACTGTATATATATCATACTAATATATATTATATATCATAATATCATGATAATATAACAATTTAACATCTCATTTGTTATAATAAACAATGGGTTAACAACATTCAACAAGATCGTTAACCTAAAGGTTTCAAAACAACATTTGAATGTAACGACTAACGATGACTTAACGACTCAGTTAAAATGTATATACATGTAGTGTTTTAATATGTATTCATACACTTTTGAAAGACTTCAATACACTTATCAAAATACTTCTACTTAACAAAAATGCTTACAATTACATCATCGTTAAGTTTCATCAACAATTCTACTCGTATGCACCCGTATTCGTACTCGTACAATACACAGCTTTTAGATGTATGTACTATTGGTATATACACTCCAATGATCAGCTCTTATCAGCCCATGTGAGTCACCTAACATATGTGGGAACCATCATTTGGCAACTAGCATGAAATATCTCATAAAATTACAAAAATATGAGTAATCATTCATGACTTATTTACATGAAAATAAAATTACATATCCTTTATATCTAATCCATACACCAACGACCAAAAATACCTTCAAACACTTTCATTCTTCAATTTTCTTCATCTAATTGATCTCTCTCAAGTTCTATCTTCAAGTTCTAAGTGTTCTTCATAAATTCCAAAAGTTCTAGTTTCATAAAATCAAGAATACTTCCAAGATTGCAAGTTTACTTCCAAGTTTTCTAAATCCATTCCAAGTAATCATCCAAGATCAAGAAACCTTTGTTATTTACAGTAGGTTATCTTTCTAATACAAGGTAATAATCATATTCAAACTTTAATTCAATTTCTATAACTATAACAATCTTATTTCGAGTGGAAATCTTACTTGAAATTGTTTTCGTGTCATGATTATGCTTCAAGAACTTTCAAGCCATCCAAGGATCCTTTAAAGCTAGATCTATTTTTCTCATTTCCAGTAGGTTTATCCAAGGAACTTGAGCTAGTAATGATGTTCATAACATCATTCGATTCATGCATATAAAGCTATCTTAGTTTAGTTAATTCTAAACTTGTTCGCAAATAAAAGTTAATCCTTCTAACTTGACTTTTAAAATCAACTAAACACATGTTCTATATCTATATGATATGCTAACTTAATGATTTAAAACCTGGAAACACGAAAAACAACGTAAAACCGGATTTACGCCGTAGTAGTAACACCGCGGGCTGTTTTGGGTTAGTTAATTAAAAACTATGATAAACTTTGATTTAAAAGTTTTTATTCTGGGAAAATGATTTTGATTATGAACATGAAACTATATCCAAAAATTATGGTTAAACTCAAAGTGGAAGTATGTTTTCTAAAATGGTCATCTAGACGTCGTTCTTTCGACTGAAATGACTACCTTTACAAAAACAACTTGTAACTTATTTTTTCTGACTATAAACCTATACTTTTTCTGTTTAGATTTATAAAATAGAGTTTAATATGAAACCATAGCAATTTTATTCACTCAAAACGGATTTAAAATGAAGAAGTTATGGGTAAAACAAGATTGGATAATTTTTCTCATTTTAGCTACGTGAAAATTGGTAACAAATCTATTCCAACCATAACTTAATCAACTTGTATTGCATATTATGTAATCTTGAGATACCATAGACACGTATACAATGTTTCGACCTATCATGTCGACACATCTATATATATTTCGGAACAACCATAGATACTCTATATGTGAATGTTGGAGTTAGCTATACAGGGTTGAGGTTGATTCCAAAATATATATAGTTTGAGTTGTGATCAATACTGAGATACGTATACACTGGGTCATGGATTGATTCAAGATAATATTTATCGATTTATTTCTATACATCTAACTGTGGACAACTAGTTGTAGGTTACTAACGAGGACAGCTGACTTAATAAACTTAAAACATCAAAATATATTAAAAGTGTTGTAAATATATTTTGAACATACTTTGATATATATGTATATATTGTTATAGGTTCGTGAATCAACCAGTGGCCAAGTCTTACTTCCCGACGAAGTAAAAATCTGTGAAAGTGAGTTATAGTCCCACATTTAAAATCTAATATTTTTGGGATGAGAATACATGCAGGTTTTATAAATGATTTACAAAATAGACACAAGTACGTGAAACTACATTCTATGGTTGAATTATCGAAATCGAATATGCCTCTTTTTATTAAGTCTGGTAATCTAAGAATTAGGGAACAGACACCCTAATTGACGCGAATCCTAAAGATAGATCTATTGAGCCTAACAAACCCCATCCAAAGTACCGGATGCTTTAGTACTTCGAAATTTATATCATATCCGAAGGGTGTCCCGGAATGATGGGGATATTCTTATATATGCATCTTGTTAATGTCGGTTACCAGGAGTTCACCATATGAATGATTTTTTATCTCTATGTATGGGATGTGTATTGAAATATGAAATCTTGTGGTCTATTGTTTCGATTTAATATATATAGGTTAAACCTATAACTCACCAACATTTTTTGTTGACGTTTAAAGCATGTTTATTCTCAGGTGAATACTAAGAGCTTCCGCTGTTGCATACTAAAATAAGGATAAGATTTGGAGTCCATGTTTGTATGATATTGTGTAAAAACTGTATTCAAGAAACTGATTTCGATGTAACGTATTTGTATTGTAAACCATTATGTAATGGTCGTGTGTAAACAGGATATTTTAGATTATTATTATTTGATAATCTACGTAAAGCTTTTTAAACCTTTATTTATGAAATAAAGGTTATGGTTTGTTTTAAAAATGAATGCAGTCTTTGAAAAACGTCTCATATAGAGGTCAAAACCTCGCAACGAAATCAATTAATATGGAACGTTTTTAATCAATAAGAACGGGACATTTCAATATCCACATCTCTTAAAACAACCGTGGATTCTATCTCTGTTTATCATCATGTTAGAGCAGTTTTCATCATTGAAACCTAAAATCCTTCTTATCATTGACTTTGAGACAACAAACTCGTTCCCCTGAACGGTACTCACTAACCTAGCTTCATTATCAAACACATCAAGATGCGCATTCTTCCAGAATTCCCTTAGATGGATGTAGTAGGCTGTGCACGGTGTTGAGATGGCAGTATGGATCCTTGACCTTTTAAGGAAATCAACAGTCTCCACAAAATGACTTCCTTACTCAACAGTAGTATCATAAAGAGCAACTTGATTATTTTGGTCACCCATTTCCAGAATAATTTCGGGTTGAACATGTGGGTTAACTGGATTAATTGGAGGATTCTGAATTTGCTCCCCCTATGCTTCTGGATTAACTACCGGAACATTTGGTTATGGTTCTGCCATCGATGAGAATTTTTAACAAACTGAAATTTTAACAGAAAAGTTAGAGATATAGACCAGATACTATAAATCATCAAAACATTTGCAACAAAGTGTCATAACCAAATTAACAGGACAAACCGTGCGAGTAACATGGTCGCACGTGCGACTGACAAGTAAGACGTGCGAGTAACATGGTCACTCCTGTCACTTTTGACACTTTTGATCCAAATCATGGTTTCAGACAAGGTACACGATTGAGGCAACATATATGCGAGTGACGGTCAACCGTGTGGTGACTCGTGCGGTTAAGCACACGTGTCAGCTCAATCATACGAGTGAGCAACAAAATAGACACCAAGTAAAGTCATACAAGTGAGCTCAAGTGTTCACACAGTTGAGCCTCAACCGTGCACTGACTCGTGCGAGTCATGTCCCACGCGTGCGAGTGATGGTCACTCGTGCATGTCTGATTGAACCATATTAAATGCACTTTTGAAATTCATGAAATTGCATTTTTGGGTGTTTCAGGACTCGATTTACATCGCGATAGCATGCATTGGTACCATTTAACACAAAACAATAGTAGATATCTAACAAAACACATCAAAAATGCACAAAATTGGACTTTAAAACCCTTAGGGTTTCGACACACTTAATCAACAAATTAACATAGTAAAACTCGATAAAATCATACCAAGTAAGTGGCACTGTGATCGGATATGAATGCTTAAAAAATCCTACGGTGGAAATAACAAATGGCGAGAATCGAATTTGAGAGTAAAATTGAGAGTGGATGGAAATGGTGAACGTCTGTGTTCATCCTCTCCTTATTTATACTCTTGTGCTCAACTGTACGGCTAAGCATACGATTCACCATCCAATCGTGCATCCCACTATCACTCGTGCGTTTGACCTAGAATACTAATGGACAAATCTAGAGCTTGGTCACTCGTACGGTTAACCTTAAACGTGTGGTAACTCGTACAGTTCACATATCCGTCGTGCGAGTGAGCCACTTTGGCAAATTCAAATTTTCACAAACTTAGGATTTCGACTCATTTGACAATCTTGGAGTTAACTAGCACCTTCAATTTGAGTCATAAATCACTAATTCATCAAGAAATGAACATTAACACTTAGGCAATCCCAACATCTTAACCAAAGCGAGGTTATTTCTCCAAACACTCTTTCTCACAAAAAGTATATCCTACAGTGTAATGTCATCTTAAGATAACTAACTCCTAAAATCACAAAATCCTTCAAATAATCACAAGCTTCACAAACTTTTATCTTATGGAGTTGGTGGCCAGAAATATCTTGATCTCAACAAGGTTCTTTCATATGTCATTGTGCTTTCAGAGGATAATCAGAAAATAAAGGAAATATAAAATCTTTATAAATTTTCTAAGATATAATGTCATGCAACTAAAAGTATGCAAAAGAAAGACATTCTATCATGAAATGCAATAACATGCAGAACCAAAATCTTTTTGTTGTTTTACAGTTTTCAATGCAAGCTATATAATATTAACAAGCAGATAAGCAAGACATACAAATCCACATTCTTTTTGTGAGCAAGGTGTAACACTTTTTTTTTTAAAAATGGATCAGAACTGACATATTGAATCAACTTCTGTTGTTCATTCCTAATTGTCTAGTCTATGTCTATTATCATGCAATTACTGATATCAATCCTCATTAAACATGAACATATCCATTCCAGACACTTCGACAATCATGTTGGCATTAATTGCTTGAACATTTTAGAGCAATGATTTTTGAGATCACGCTAAGTTCATTAATCCTTGATTCTTTCATCACTTATGATTGTGCATTTTTATTAGGTTGTCAATTCATTACATGTAACTTTTCATTATCTCTATCCATGCACTTCATTCAAATTGAACAGGATATTTCTCAAGGCATTTTGAATAACCCTGTTAGCCTTTGGCTTCTACCAATGTGTTGACAATCTTCAATCTAGTTGGCTCAGCTGATCTCAGAATATATTGAATTATCCAAATAGGTGCATAATTTACCACGGGGATTGGTCTACAGTTAAAGCAGACTTGCCTGATGACCAGTCGTCACATGAAATGAATCTCAGGGCCCTTAACTTCTTTATGTTCAAGTTGACATGGAAAACGGAATCGAAAGTTAAACTTTCACTTATATGTTATTTATATTATATCTAGGTAAGTATTGAAATGTCCCGTTCTTATTGATTAAAAACGTTCCATATTAATTGATTTCGTTGCGAGGTTTTGACCTCTATATGAGACGTTTTTCAAAGACTGCATTCATTTTAAAACAAACCATAACCTTTATTTCATCAATAAAGGTTTAAAAAGATTTACGTAGATTATCAAATAATGATAATCTAAAATATCCTGTTTACACGCGACCATTACATAATGGTTTACAATACAAATATGTTACAACGAAATAAGTTTCTTGAATGCAGTTTTTACACAATATCATACAAGCATGGACTCCAAATCTCGTCCTTATTTAAGTATGCGATAGCGAAAGCTCTTAATAATCACCTGAGAATAAACATGCTTAAAACGTCAACAAAAATGTTGGTGAGTTATAGGTTTAAACTATATATTATCAAATCATAATAATAGACCACAAGATTTCATATTTCAATACACATCCCATACATAGAGATAAAAATCATTCATATGGTGAACACCTGGTAACTGACATTAACAAGATGCATATTTAAGAATATCCCCATCATTCCGGGACACCCATCAGATATGATATAAATTTCGAAGTACTAAAGCATCCGGTACTTTGGATGGGGTTTGTTAGACCCAATAGATCTATCTTTAGGATTCGCGTCAATTAGGGTGTCTGTTCCCTAATTCTTAGATTACCAGACTTAATAATAAGGGGCATATTCGATTTTGATAATTCAACCATAGAATGTAGTTTCACGTACTTGTGTCTATTTTGTAAATCATTTATAAAACCTGCATGTATTCTCATCCCAAAATATTAGATTTTAAAAGTGGGACTATAACTCACTTTCACAGATTTTTACTTCATCGGGAAGTAAGACTTGGCCACTAGTTGATTCACGAACCTATAACAATATATACATATATATCAAAGTATGTTCAAAATATATTTACAACACTTTTAATATATTTTGATGTTTTAAGTTTATTAAGTCAGCTGTCCTCGTTAGTAACCTACAACTAGTTGTCCACAGTTAGATGTACAGAAATAAATCGATAAATATTATATTGAATCAATCCATGATCCAGTGTATACGTATCTCAGTATTGATCACAACTCAAACTATATATATTTTGGAATCAACCTCAACCATGTATAGCTAACTCCAACATTCACATATAGAGTGTCAATGGTTGTTCTGAAATATATATAGATGTGTCGACATGATAGGTCGAAACATTGTATACGTGTCTATGGTATCTCAAGATTACATAATATACAATACAAGTTGATTAAGTTATGGTTGGAATAGATTTGTTACCAATTTTCACGTAGCTAAAATGAGAAAAATTATCCAATCTTGTTTTACCCATAACTTCTTCATTTTAAATCCGTTTTGAGTGAATCAAATTGCTATGGTTTCATATTGAACTCTATTTTATGAATCTAAACAGAAAAAGTATAGGTTTATAGTCAGAAAAATAAGTTACAGGTCGTTTTTGTAAAGGTAATCATTTTAGTCGAAAGAATGACGTCTAGATGACCATTTTAGAAAACATACTTCCACTTTGAGTTTAACCATAATTTTTGGATATAGTTTCATGTTCATAATAAAAATCATTTTCTCTGAATAACAACTTTTAAATCAAAGTTTATCATAGTTTTTAATTAACTAACCCAAAACAGCCCGCGGTGTTACTACGACGGCGTAAATCCGGTTTTACGGTGTTTTTCGTGTTTGCAGGTTTTAAATCATTAAGTTAGCATATCATATAGATATAGAACATGTGTTTAGTTGATTTTAAAAGTCAAGTTAGAAGGATTAACGTTTATTTGCGAACAAGTTTAGAACTAACTAAACTATGTTCTAGTGATTACAAGTTTAAACCTTCGAATAAGATAGCTTTATATGTATGAATCGAATGATGTTATGAACATCATTACTACCTCAAGTTCCTTGGATAAACCTACCGGAAATAAGAAAAATGGATCTAGCTTCAAAGGATCCTTGGATGGCTTGAAAGTTCTTGAAGCAGAATCATGACACGAAAACAATTTCAAGTAAGATTTCCACTCGAAAAACGATTGTTATAGTTATAGAAATTGAATTAAAGTTTGAATATGATTATTACCTTGTATTAGAAAGATAACCTACTGTAAGTAACAAAGGTTTCTTGATCTTGGATGATTACTTGGAATGGATTTAGAAAACTTGGAAGTAAACTTGCAATCTTGGAAGTATTCTTTATTTTATGAAACTAGAACTTTTGGAATTTATGAAGAACACTTAGAACTTGAAGATAGAACTTGAGAGAGATCAATTAGATGAATAAAATTGAAGAATGAAAGTGTTTGTAGGTGTTTTTGGTCGTTGGTGTATGGATTAGATATAAAGGATATGTAATTTTGTTTTCATGTAAATAAGTCATGAATGATTACTCATATTTTTGTAATTTTATGAGATATTTCATGCTAGTTGCCAAATGATGGTTCCCACATCTGTTAGGTGACTCACATGGGCTGCTAAGAGCTGATCATTGGAGTGTATATACCAATAGTACATACATCTAAAAGCTGTGTATTGTACGAGTACGAATACGGGTGCATACGAGTAGAATTGTTGATGAAACTGAACGAGGATGTAATTGTAAGAATTTTTGTTAAGTAGAAGTATTTTGATAAGTGTCTTGAAGTCTTTCAAAAGTGTATGAATACATATTAAAACACTACATGTATATACATTTTAACTGAGTCGTTAAGTCATCGTTAGTCGTTACATGTAAATGTTGTTTTGAAACCTTTAGGTTAACGATCTTGTTGAATGTTGTTAACCCATTGTTTATTATAACAAATGAGATTTTAAATTGTTATATTATCATGATATTATGATATATAATATATCTTAGTATGATATATATACAGTTAAATGTCGTTACATATATGTCTCGTTTCGAAATCATTAAGTTAGTAGTCTTATTTTTACATATGTATTTCATTGTTAATACACTTAATAATATATTTACTTATCATTTAACATAATTAACCAAGTGTATCAATATCTTAATATGATTCATATGTACCTAGTAAGACGTTGTTATAACGATAATCGTTATATATATATCGTTTTTGAGTTTCTTAAATTAATAGTCTCATTTTTATGTATATAACTCATTGTTAAAATACCTAATGAGATACATACTTATAATAAAATCATGTTAACTATGTATATAACCATATATATGTCATCGTATAGTTTTTACAAGTTTTAACGTTCGTGAATCACCGATCAACATGGGTGGTCAATTGTCTATATGAAACCTATTTCAATTAATCAAGTCTTAACAAGTTTGATTGCTTAACATGTTGGAAATACTTAATCATGTAAATAACAATTTCATTTAATATATATATATATATATATATATATATATATATATATATATATATATATATATATATATATATATATATATATATATATATATATATATATATATATATATATATATATATATATAAACATGGAAAAGTTCGGGTCACTACAGTACCTACCCGTTAAATAAATTTTGTCCCGAAATTTTAAGCAGTTGGAGGTGTTGACGTAACTTCTGGAAATAAATGCGAGTATTTCTTCTTCATCTGATCTTCACGCTCCCAGGTGAACTCGGGTCCTCTACGAGCATTCCATCGAACCTTAACAATAGGTATCTTGTTTTGTTTAAGTCTCTTAACCTCACGATCCATTATTTCGACGGGTTCTTCAATGAATTGAAGTTTTTCATTGATTTGGATTTCCTCCAACGGAATAGTGAGATCTTCTTTAGCAAAACATTTCTTCAAATTTGAGAAGTGGAAAGTGTTATGTACAGCCGCGAGTTGTTGAGGTAGCTCCAGTTGGTAAGCTACTGGTCCGACACGATCTATAATCTTGAATGGTTCAATGTACCTTGGATTTAGTTTCCCCCGTTTACCAAATCGAACAACGCCTTTCCAAGGTGAAACCTTAAGCATGACCATTTCTCCAATTTCAAACTCTATATCTTTTCTTTTACTGTCCGCGTAGCTCTTTTGTCGACTCTGGGCGGTTTTCAATCTTTGTTGAATTTGGATGATTTTCTCGGTAGTTTCTTGTATTATCTCCGGACCCGTAATCTGTCTATCACCCACTTCACTCCAACAAATCGGAGACCTGCACTTTCTACCATAAAGTGCTTCAAACGGCGCCATCTCAATGCTTGAATGGTAGCTGTTGTTGTAGGAAAATTCTGCTAACGGTAGATGTCGATCCCAACTGTTTCTGAAATCAATAACAAAAGCTCGTAGCATGTCTTCAAGTGTTTGTATCGTCCTTTCGCTCTGCCCATCAGTTTGTGGATGATAGGCAGTACTCATGTCTAGACGAGTTCCCAATGCTTGCTGTAATGTCTGCCAGAATCTTGAAATAAATCTGCCATCCCTATCAGAGATAATAGAGATTGGTATTCCATGTCTGGAGACGACTTCCTTCAAATACAGTCGTGCTAACTTCTTCATCTTGTCATCTTCTCTTATTGGCAGGAAGTGTGCTGACTTGGTGAGACGATCAACTATTACCCAAATAGTATCATAACCACTTGCAGTCCTTGGCAATTTAGTAATGAAATCCATGGTAATGTTTTCCCATTTCCATTTCGGTATTTCAGGTTGTTGTAGTAGACCTGATGGTTTCTGATGTTCAGCTTTGACCTTAGAACACGTCAAACATTCTCCTACATATTTAGCAATATCGGTTTTTCATACCTGGCCACCAAAAATGTTTCTTAAGATCCTTGTACATCTTCCCCGTTCCAGGATGTATTGAGTATCTGGTTTTATGAGCTTCTCTAAGTACCATTTCTCTCATATCTCCAAATTTTGGTACCCAAATTCTTTCAGCCCTATACCGGATTCCGTCTTCCCGAATATTAAGACGCTTCTCCGATCCTTTGGGTATTTCATCCTTTAAATTTCCCTCTTTTAAAACTCCTTGTTGCGCCTCCTTTATTTGAGTAGTAAGGTTAGTGTGAATCATTATATTCATAGATTTTACTCGAATGGGTTCTCTATCCTTTCTGCTCAAGGCGTCGGCTACCACATTTGCCTTCCCCGGGTGGTAACGAATCTCAAAGTCGTAATCATTCAACAATTCAATCCACCTACGCTGCCTCATATTCAGTTGTTTCTGATTAAATATGTGTTGAAGACTTTTGTGTTTAGTATATATAATACTTTTGACCCCATATAAGTAGTGCCTCCAAGTCTTTAATGCAAAAACAACCGCGTCTAATTCCAAATCATGCGTCGTATAATTTTGCTCGTGAATCTTCAATTGTCTAGACGCATAAGCAATCTCCTTCGTCCGTTGCATTAATACACAACCGAGACCTTACTTTGATGCGTCACAATAAATCACAAAATCATCATTCCCTTCAGGCAATGACAATATAGGTGCCGAAGTTAGCTTTTTCTTCAATAATTGAAACGCCTTCTCTTGTTCATCCTTCCATTCAAATTTCTTCCCTTTATGCGTTAATGCAGTCAAGGGTTTTGCTATTTTGGAGAAATCTTGGATGAATCTTCTGTAGTAACCAGCCAATCCTAAAAATTGACGTATATGCTTCGGAGTTTTTGGGGTTTCCCACTTTTCAACAGTTTCTATCTTTGCCGGATCCACCTTAATACCTTCTTTGTTTACTATGTGACCGAGGAATTGAACTTCTTCCAACCAAAATGCACACTTTGAAAACTTAGCGTACAATTCTTCCTTCCTCAATACTTCTAACACCTTTCTGAAATGTTCACCGTGTTCTTGGTCATTCTTTGAGTAAATAAGTATGTCATCAATGAAAAAAATGACAAACTTGTCAAGGTATGGTCCACACACTCGGTTCATAAGGTCCATGAACACAGCTGGTGCATTAGTTAAACCAAACGGCATGACCATAAACTCGTAATGACCGTAACGTGTTCTGAAAGCAGTCTTTGGAATATCATCTTCTTTCACCCGCATTTGATGATACCCGGAACGTAAGTCAATCTTTGAATAAACAGACGAGCCTTGTAGTTGATCAAATAATTCGTCGATTCTCGGTAGTGGGTAGCGGTTCTTGATGGTAAGTTTGTTCAACTCTCGGTAGTCGATACACAACCTGAATGTACCATCTTTCTTCTTGACAAACAAAACATGAGCTCCCCACGGTGATGTGCTTGGTCGAATGAAACCACGCTCTAAAAGTTCTTGTAATTAGCTTTGCAGTTCTTTCATCTCGCTGGGTGCGAGTCTGTAAGGAGCACGAGCTATTGGTGCAGCTCCTGGTACAAGATCTATTTGAAATTCAACGGATCGATGTGGGGGTAATCCCGGTAATTCTTTCGGAAATACATCGGGAAATTCTTTTGCGACGGGAACATCATTGATGCTCTTTTCTTCAGTTTGTACTTTCTTGACGTGTGCTAGAATAGCATAGCAACCTTTTCTTATTAGTTTTTGTGCCTTCAAATTACTAATAAGATGTAGCTTCGTGTTGCCCTTTTCTCCGTACACCATTAAGGGTTTTCCTTTTTCTCGTATAATGCGAATTGCATTTTTGTAACAAACGATCTCTGCTTTCACTTCTTTCAACCAGTCCATACCGATTATCACATCAAAACTCCCTAACTCTACTGGTATCAAGTCAATCTTAAATGTTTCGCTAACCAGTTTAATTTCTCTATTCCGACATATATTATCTGCTGAAATTAATTTACCATTTGCTAATTCGAGTAAAAATTTACTATCCAAAGGCATCAATGGACAACTTAATTTAGCACAAAAATCTCTACTCATATAGCTTCTATCCGCACCCGAATCAAATAAAACATAAGCAGATTTATTGTCAATAAGAAACATACCCGTAACAAGCTCCGGGTCTTCCTGTGCCTCTGCCGCATTAATATTAAAAACTCTTCCGCGGCCTTGTCCATTCGTGTTCTCCTGGTTTGGGAAATTTCTAATAATGTGGCCCGGTTTTCCACATTTATAACAAACTACATTGGCATAACTTGCTCCGACACTACTTGCCACGCCATTACTCGTTCCGACACCATTTGTTCCTTTCGTTCTGTTAACCCCTGGTCCGTAGACCTCACACTTCACCGCGCTATGACCATTTCTTTTACACTTGTTGCAAAATTTGGTGCAGAACCCCGAGTGATACTTTTCACACCTTTAGCATAGCTGCTTCTGATTGTTGTTGTTGTTGCGGTTATTATTATTGTTGGGATGATTGTTGTAGTTGCTGTTGTTGTTGTTGTTGTTGTTGTTGTTGTTGGGCCGTTTGTTGTAGTTGCGATTGATGTTACGATTGTTGGGATAGTTGTTGCGATTATTGTTGTAATTGCTGTTGTTGTATTGGTGATTCTTATCACCGTTTTCCTCATACTTTCTTTTGACTTGCTTCACATTGGCCTCTTCAGTAGTCTGTTCTTTAATTCTTTCTTCAATATGGTTCACAAGTTTGTGAGCCATTCTACATGCCTGTTGTATGGAGGCGGGCTCGTGTGAACTTATATCTTCTTGGATTCTTTCCTGTAATCTTTTCACAAACGCGTCGATCTTCTTTTCCTCATCTTCGAACGCTCCCAGACACAATAGGCATAATTATGTGAATCGTCTTTCGTACGTGGTAATATCAAATCCTTGAGTTCGTAACCCTCTAAGTTCTGTCTTGAGCTTATTGACCTCGGTTCTGGGACGGTACTTCTCGTTCATCAAGTGCTTGAATGCTGACCACGGTAGTGCGTAAGGATCATCTTGTCCCACTTGCTCTAGATAGGTATTCCACCATGTTAACGCAGAACCTGTGAAGGTATGCGTAGCGTACTTCACTTTGTCCTCTTCAGTACACTTACTTATGGCAAACACCGATTTGACCTTCTCGGACCACCGTTTCAATCCGATCGGTCCTTCGGTTCCATCAAATTCTAAAGGTTTGTAGGCAGTGAATTCTTTGTAGGTGCATCCTACACGATTTCCTGTACTGCTAGATTCAAGGTTATTGTTGGTATGTAGCGCAGCTTGTACTGCGGCTATGTTTACAGCAAGAAAGGTACGAAATTCCTCTTCGCTCATATTCATGGTTTGTCGAGTAGTCGGTGCCATTTCCTTCATATAGTCAAATGAAACAAGTTAATCATACAGAATATTAAGAGTAGTCAATAGTATCTCGTAGCATAATATGAACTCATTTATAAAAGCTTTTTCTTCATATTAGCGTTTTATAAGTTTAAATTCGGGTAGTACCTACCAGTTAAGTTCATACTTAGTAGCTAATATACAATTCAACTACTACAATTCTATATGAAAAATTGATTATAATAATATTTCGCGTCCAAACTTTTACACAATATTTTACAAACTTACAATACCGCTTATTTTACATATAGCATGAAATATAGCACACAATAACTTTAATACAAGATAGTTATGAAGATAATTCTAGCTAGTACACAAGTCGTTCAGCAAAGGCAATAAAGACACGTAATTCATACGTCCAGAAACAAGTCATGCATTCTGGTTTTACTAGGACTACTTCCCATCCTTGGTCTTGTGGAACATAACCGTTATGGCCGTTGATAAGACAGCGTGTTGTAATGTCATCAAAGGGACGAGGGTTATGTAATGTCCAACAGTCCCGTAACAATCTAAAAACCTCATTTCTTACCCCAATTACCGACTCTGTCACTTGTGGGAACGTTTTGTTTAATAGTTGTAGCCCGATGTTCTTGTTCTCACTTTGGTGAGAAGCGAACATTACTAATCCGTAAGCATAACATGCTTCTTTATGTTGCATGTTAGCCGCTTTTTCTAAATCACGAAGTCCTATATTCGGATACATTGAGTCAAAATAATTTCTTAACCCGTTGCGTAAAATAGCATTTGGTTTCCCCGCAATATATGCGTCAAAGTAAACACATCGTAACTTATGGGTTTCCCAATGTGATATCCCCCATCTTTCAAACGAAAGCCTCTTATAAACCAAGACATTCTTGGAACGTTCTTCGAATGTCTTACAAACTGATTTCACCGTAAATAGTTGTGCCGAAGAATTCTGACCGACTCTAGACAAGATTTCATCAATCATGTCTCCGGGTAGGTCTCTTAAAATATTGGGTTGTCTATCCATTTTGTGTTTTTATACTGTAAAATAGACAAGAGTTAGATTCATAAAAAAAATACTTATTAATACAAGCAATTTTTACATATATCATAAAGCATAAGCACACTATATTACGTATACTACACCACACGAATATAAATATCTTATTCCGACTCGCTCGTTTCTTCTTCTTCGGTTTTGGTTCGTTTTGCCAAGTTTCTAGGGATATATGATGTTCCCCTAATACGAGCTGTCGTTTTCCACAACGGTTTAGAAAAACCCGGTGGTTTAGAGGTTCCCGGGTCATTGTTACAACTTAAGGGCTTCGGAGGTTGACGATACATATAAAGTTCATCGGGGTTGGAATTAGATTTCTCTATTTTTATGCTCTTTCCCTTATTATTTTCTTTTGCGTTTTTAAATTCAGTTGGGCTAATTTCTATAACATCATCGGAATTCTCGTCGGAATCCGATTCATCGGAGAATTGGTAATCCTCCCAATATTTTGCTTCCTTGGCAGAAACACCATTGACCATAATTAACCTTCGTTGGTTTGTTGAGGATTTTCTTTTACTTAATCGTTTTATTATTTCCCCCACCGGTTCTATTTCCTCCTCCGGTTCTTCCTCTTCCGGTTCTGATTCTTCTTCCGGTTCTGATTCTTCTTCCGGTTCTTCTTCGGGAACTTGTGAATCAGTCCAAAATATATTCGACTCTTCGTTATTATTAGGTGAGTCAATGGGATTTGTGCTAGAGGTAGACATCTATCACACAATATCAAACATGTTAAGAGATTAATATATCACATAATATATACATGTTAATAATATATAGTTTCCAACAAAAATGTTAAGCAAACATTTTTAAAGAAAACACGGTCGAAGTCCAGACTCACTAATGCATCCTAACAAACTCGATAAGACACGCTAATGCAAATTTTCTGGTTCTCTAAGACCAACGCTCGGATACCAACTGAAATGTCCCGTTCTTATTGATTAAAAACATTCCATATTAATTGATTTCGTTGCGAGGTTTTGACCTCTATATGAGACGTTTTTCAAAGACTGCATTCATTTTAAAACAAACCATAACCTTTATTTCATCAATAAAGGTTTAAAAAGCTTTACGTAGATTATCAAATAATGATAATCTAAAATATCATGTTTACACGCGACCATTACATAATGGTTTACAATACAAATATGTTACAACGAAATAAGTTTCTTGAATGCAGTTTTTACACAATATCATACAAGCATGGACTCCAAATCTCGTCCTTATTTAAGTATGCGACAGCGGAAGCTCTTAATAATCACCTGAGAATAAACATGCTTAAAACATCAACAAAAATATTGGTGAGTTATAGGTTTAACCTATATATTATCAAATCATAATAATAGACCACAAGATTTCATATTTCAATACACATCCCATACATAGAGATAAAAATCATTCATATGGTGAACACCTGGTAACCGACATTAACAAGATGCATATTTAAGAATATCCCCATCATTCCGGGACACCCTTCGGATATGATATAAATTTCGAAGTACTAAAGCATCTGGTACTTTGGATGGGGTTTGTTAGGCCCAATAGATCTATCTTTAGGATTCGCGTCAATTAGGGTGTCTGTTCCCTAATTCTTAGATTACCAGACTTAATAAAAAGGGGCATATTCGATTTCGATAATTCAACCATAGAATGTAGTTTCACGTACTTGTGTCTATTTTGTAAATCATTTATAAAACTTGCATGTATTCTCATCCCAAAATATTAGATTTTAAAAGTGGGACTATAACTCACTTTCATAGATTTTTACTTCGTCGGGAAGTAAGA
Source organism: Rutidosis leptorrhynchoides (assembly GCF_046630445.1). Classification (NCBI taxonomy): domain Eukaryota; kingdom Viridiplantae; phylum Streptophyta; class Magnoliopsida; order Asterales; family Asteraceae; genus Rutidosis; species Rutidosis leptorrhynchoides. The sequence continues at coordinate 327,660,074 of NC_092335.1, forward strand.
CTTGGCCACTGGTTGATTCACGAACCTATAACAATATATACATATATATCAAAGTATGTTCAAAATATATTTACAACACTTTTAATATATTTTGATGTTTTAAGTTTATTAAGTCAGCTGTCCTCGTTAGTAACCTACAACTAGTTGTCCACAGTTAGATGTACAGAAATAAATAGATAAATATTATATTGAATCAATCCATGACCCAGTGTATACGTATCTCAGTATTGATCACAACTCAAACTATATATATTTTGGAATCAACCTCAACCATGTATAGCTAACTCCAACATTCCCATATAGAGTGTCTATAGTTGTTCTGAAATATATATAGATGTGTCGACATGATAGGTTGAAACATTGTATACGTGTCTATGGTATCTCAAGATTACATAATATACAATACAAGTTGATTAAGTTATGGTTGGAATAGATTTGTTACCAATTTTCACGTAGCTAAAATGAGAAAAATTATCCAATCTTGTTTTACCCATAACTTCTTCATTTTAAATCCGTTTTGAGTGAATCAAATTGCTATGGTTTCATATTGAACTCTATTTTATGAATCTAAATAGAAAAAGTATAGGTTTATAGTCAGAAAAATAAGTTACAAGTCGTTTTTGTAAAGGTAGTCATTTCAGTCGAAAGAACGACGTCTAGATGACCATTTTAGAAAACATACTTCCACTTTGAGTTTAACCATATTTTTTGGATATAGTTTCATGTTCATAATAAAAATCATTTTCTCAGAATAACAACTTTTAAATCAAAGTTTATCATAGTTTTTAATTAACTAACCCAAAACAGCCCGCGGTGTTACTACGACGGCGTAAATCCGGTTTTACGGTGTTTTTCGTGTTTCCAGGTTTTAAATCATTAAGTTAGCATATAATATAGATATAGAACATGTGTTTAGTTGATTTTAAAAGTCAAGTTAGAAGAATTAACGTTTATTTGCGAACAAGTTTAGAACTAACTAAACTATGTTCTAGTGATTACAAGTTTAAACCTTCGAATAAGATAGCTTTATATGTATGAATCGAATGATGTTATGAACATCATTACTACCTCAAGTTCCTTGGATAAACCTACTGGAAATAAGAAAAATGGATCTAGCTTCAAAGGATCCTTGGATGGCTTGAAAGTTCTTGAAGCAGAATCATGACACGAAAACAATTTCAAGTAAGATTTCCACTCGAAAAAAGATTGTTATAGTTATAGAAATTGAATTAAAGTTTGAATATGATTATTACCTTGTATTAGAAATATAACCTACTGTAAGTAACAAAGGTTTCTTGATCTTGGATGATTACTTGGAATGGATATAGAAAACTTGGAAGTAAACTTGCAATCTTGGAAGTATTCTTTATTTTATGAAACTAGAACTTTTGGAATTTATGAAGAACACTTAGAACTTGAAGATATAACTTGAGAGATATCAATTAGATGAATAAAATTGAAGAATGAAAGTGTTTGTAGGTGTTTTTGGTCGTTGGTGTATGGATTAGATATAAAGGATATGTAATTTTGTTTTCATGTAAATAAGTCATGAATGATTACTCATATTTTTGTAATTTTATGAGATATTTCATGCTAGTTGCCAAATGATGGTTCCCACATCTGTTAGGTGACTCACATGGGCTGCTAAGAGCTGATCATTGGAGTGTATATACCAATAGTACATACATCTAAAAGCTGTGTATTGTACGAGTATGAATACGGGTGCATACGAGTAGAATTGTTGATGAAACTGAACGAGGATGTAATTGTAAGAATTTTTGTTAAGTAGAAGTATTTTGATAAGTGTCTTGAAGTCTTTCAAAAGTGTATGAATACATATTAAAACACTACATGTATATACATTTTAACTGAGTCGTTAAGTCATCGTTAGTCGTTACATGTAAATGGTGTTTTGAAACCTTTAGGTTAACGATCTTGTTGAATGTTGTTAACCCATTGTTTATTATAACAAATGAGATTTTAAATTGTTATATTATCATGATATTATGATATATAATATATCTTAGTATTATATATATACAGTTAAATGTCGTTACAACGATAATCGTTACATATATGTCTCGTTTCGAAATCATTAAGTTAGTAGTCTTATTTTTACATATGTATTTCATTGTTAATACACTTAATAATATATTTACTTATCATTTAACATAATTAACCAAGTGTATCAATATCTTAATATTATTCATATGTACCTAGTAAGACGTTGTTATAACGATAATCATTATATATATCGTTTTCGAGTTTCTTAAATTAATAGTCTCATTTTTATGTATATAACTCATTGTTAAAATACCTAATGAGATACATACTTATAATAAAATCATGTTAACTATATATATAACCATATATATGTCATCGTATAGTTTTTACAAGTTTTAACGTTCGTGAATCACCGGTCAACATGGGTGGTCAATTGTCTATATGAAACCTATTTCAATTAATCAAGTCTTAACAAGTTTGATTGCTTAACATGTTGGAAACACTTAATCATGTAAATAACAATTTCATTTAATATATATATATATATATATATATATATATATATATATATATATATATATATATATATATATATATATATATATATATATATATATATATATATATATATATAAACATGGAAAAGTTCGGGTCACTACAAGTATCTTTCCAACTTACAGTCTTAATGTGTATAACTCTAAATCGCAGACGACAAGAATCTTGATAGTTCAGTGTGAACGTCATGATTAAGAAATTCAAGATGCGCGGGGGCATCACACTAAGAATGATCTGAGTTCTTTATGAGCATATCATGAATCAGCATTCTTCATACTTTCAGAACTTTGCCATCTTAATACGTCAATTATTATTGACATTGATTTTCTTTTGATAATTTACTTTTTCAGCATATCATTGTCTTTTGATATGTTGATTTTGAACGCCATCATGAATGGATTTTCCATCTTTATGCTTGAACTCATGTTTCTTTGTTGTGTGCTCAGATCACTCGAAGGTGTTCTCCCTTAAATGCTTGAATGGTCCGCAATAAAGAATTATACTTTTCAACTTTAAGCGAGAAGGAATACCTACTTCAACATACACTAATTTTCTCTATATTTTCAGGGTTTAGTTTCAATTTTTAAGTCTTAGGCCCGTGACAACAAGGTATGCACCAGCCAAACAGATAATCCTCAACCCTTTAAATGATCTATTTAATATCCCAATCATAGCTGTAAGGCTAAATTGGTAGAGCAACGTTTGAATATTGCTTTGGGACATCCAACACCAACTTTTTCTAACAATTATCAATTATCATAGGGGATACCCTCAACCGACTGTTGAGTTCCTCAACAATTATCATTTCATACAAATTCGGAGATAATTAGGTGATTACCTTCAAACACTACAGATCGTTCATGACTTCTGAATCTTAGATGATTGTTACTCTTATTATGATTTTCTAATGCCAAGAATTCATAAGTCAAATCTATCAGTACATCACACAACAGATATACATAAATGTTCAAATTAGTCCTTACTAATAAGTTATATCAATTCTCAGTACAATAATTTCTTCATTTCCAACATAATAACCAAAAGAAGCTCATTTTCGGAATTTTCAACTTTTTAGGTATTTTCTGATGAGGCATTTTACACTTTTTAGGTATTTTCTGTTGAAACATATACTCCCCTTAAAATACTAAAACATAAAATCTTTTTGTCTTTTAGAATTTTAAACAAAATTAAACAGAAAATAGCTACAGACTAGCATGCAAACATGAAATAGATCATGCAAGGAAATGCAGACAGCAAACATAAGTATGCAATACAGATAACATAAACCAAATATCTATATGTCATGCAACCTACATGCAAAGTCTAAAATTTGATTAAACTTCACAAACGACATCTGAAATTACTTTGTCTTTATCAACAATGCCATTCATCTCTAAAAGTAGCAAGAACCTAGGTTTATCAAAAGCCTTAGTGAAGAGGTCAGCCCTCTGGTCCTTAGTACATATTCTCTTAACCTCAATTATCTTTTTCTCATGGAAATCTCTAATAAAGTGATACTTAACACCTATGTGCTTAGTCTTAGAGTGTTGAACAGTATTCTTAGTAATTGCAATAGCAGCAGTATTATCAATATAAAGAGGAGAGAAAGAGATTCTTAGTCCGTAATCGCGAAGTTGTTGTTAAATCCAGACAACTTGTGAATAGCAACTAGCAGCAGCAATATATTTAGCTTCACATGTAGAAAGAGCAAATGCAGTGTGTTTCTTGCATTGCCAGGTCACCAGCCTTTCAACTAGAAACTGACATCCTCCTGATGTAGACTTGTTGTTGATTTTGCAACCTGGATAGTCTGAATCACTGTATGCTACAAGATCAAACTTGTCTTCATTCGAATACCATATGCCGAGATTTGGAGAGTGTAACAGATAACGTAGAATTCTTTTGGCAGCTGTAAGATGAACTGTATTTGGATTAACTTGATAGCGTGCACACAGACATGTTGCGAACATAATATCCTGCCTAGATGCAGTGAGATACATGAGCGATCCGATGATTGCTCGATAGTATGTAGGATCAACAGGCTCCCTTTCATAATCTTGCGAAATTCCATGATTCACAGCTAGCGGGGTGGACACAGGACATTCTTGAGTCATACCAAAACATTCGAGTATATCATTCACATATTTTGCTTGGTGAAGAAAAATTCCGTATTCAGTATGTTCGACTTGCAGACCAAGAAAATAGTGTAAGAGACCCAATTTGCTAATTTCGAATTCGTCCTTCATAACCTGCTCAAACTCGTCAACGAGTTCCTGCTTAGTAGAACCGAAAATAATGTCGTCTACATAAATCTGGACTAAGATAATATCATCATCTCTTAATTTTGTGAACAGATTACAATCTACCGTGCCCATTTGATAACATTTTTTTATCAGATAGACGTCCATACCAAGCTCTCGGGGCTTGATGTAATCCATAAAGGGCTCTCTGTAAACGGTAAACTTTGTCAGGATGAAGATGATCTTCAAAACCCAGTGGTTGACTGACATATACTCTTTCATTAAGCTTGCTATAAAGAAATGCACTCTTGACATCCATTTGATACACTTTGAACTTCATAAATGAGGCAAAAGTCAAGAAAATGTGAATAGCTTCCAATTTGGCAACATGAGCAAAAACTTCATCATAATCGAATTCAGGATCTTGCTGATAACCTTTAACAACTAATATTGCTGTGTTACGGATAACATTGCCATCTTGGTCAAATTTGCACTTTCAAACCCACATTAAATCAATAACTTTAGCTCCATGCGGTTTAGTAACCAACTTCCAGATATCCAAACGATTGAATTGTTGAATCTCTTCTTGCATGACCATGACCCCATCAACAAGCTTCAAAGCTTCTTTTGTTGTCTTTGGTTTGAAGTTTTGTATGATGAGTTGACCCTCAAGTTTCAAAGTTTTAATTTTGACTCTTGAATTATTTTAACAAATTGTTTGTTTTTCTTTAGATAAATTTTTAACGAAGGACTAACGAAAATAGACAAATTGCGATATAATTGGACACTTCAACTGAAACTTTGACCATGGAAACGACCTCACTATTGAAGAGTACATTGCACCATAACCCGGTCTCAGACATTGCACTCTGTATGAGGGATTCTTTAGTAATAGGAACTGTTTGTTTAAACCCATGAAGGATTGGAACCGTTAGGATAACTGAACGTTCACATGGAGACTACTGTCTGGCCATGCTGTTCCTTTATGGTTGATTTCTTTTAAATAAGAACCTAACTTATCTTTATAAACCAATCGTTCACGAAAGCATCGAAAACATATAATGTCTCTCGGATAAGGGATACCCTCTAATTTAGCTTATGTTTAAGAAAGTTTGGGCCAAGTGGATAGATTAATACGCTGCCTTATCGGGTCGCTCATAATAAAAGAGTCTTCTAGTGTTAACAAGTAGTTGTGTTACTTTGGAGTCGAGGGAAGAGGTGTTGCTGCCCATTCAGAATCTTCAATCCTATCGCATACATTATGCCTAGTGACATGTCAGTTCTCTGACAGGGGTGGTAGGACCAATATAACGAGTAAAGGGTTATCAACTATTCATGAGCCGTCATTACACAACTCAGCAATGTAACTAACAAAATCATAGCATGTATATCTTTACCCTTATCTGAAATTCAAATTTTACCTATCTGGATTTACTTTATCCTTTAAAAAAGTAGAAAACCCAAAATAGAAACACAACTACTCCTTGTTAATTATTTTTGTTAGGTTTTAGGTTCGATTCTTTAGACTTCTTTAAAGACGACCCTAGGTCATACTTCCTTTACTCACCCTAAGGAGTATTAGATTTAGGCCCCGACCTTAGAAATTTAAAACACGGGTACATCCCAGCTGGGAGACCTTGACCGACGGAAGTGCGGCCCGACGACACTGCACACTAAAATACAACCTTCTGTTTTGGCCATATTAGTAGGGAACCTAGTTTTTGGCACCGCTGCCTGGGACTTACTGTTATCAAGTAATACCGTTTCAACCAATTATATTTTAAGACTTTGAGTGGTGTCTAGGAACACGACTATTATACACGGACTTGGTTGTTGGATTTTCCGAACAGTCTCCAATTATATTGGAACCAAAAGGATCCTGCCTCTTCGTAAGTCATCCTGGCCACATGGTCTGATAAATATGGTTGTGTGAAACTCTGTTGTCGAAGTAACAGGGGAATCTACAGCAAGAACCAGAAATTTAACCCGCCAAAAATAACTATCCCTAGTTTAGTTTAGATTACTTTAGGATACCTATAGAACTAACTGTAGCTTAGATTAGACTACCTTAGATTAACCTTGGGACCAACTTTAGAATAACTTTAGGCTTAGCTTAGATAAAATTGGACCTTTCTAGAATACTTTTTGGATTCCCTATCTAAAATTTATGGCATACCTAGTGTATGACCCACACTCGATCCAGACCAGGATCGTTGCTATCTACACCTGATCCAGAATCTATTATATGTAAAGCACGTAAGGAAAGAAGACTCAGAGAGCTCAATCCAATGGCACTACGAGTCACCCTTGCAGAAAATACCAAACCCTCAATTGAAAGTCGAGGAGGACCAATCAGATATCCAGAGATACAAGGTCACTCATTCTAGTTAAAACATAACATTGTGCAGCTTATCCAAAACAGTTGTCAATTTCATGGATTACCGAACGATGATCCTAACTCTCACCTCGACAAATTTATCTCTCTTTCGAACTCCTAAAGCAGCAAGGAGTGGGTCAAGATATAGTCCGGCTATATGTTTGGACCCCGAGAAGGAGTAAAACATGTTTCCCAAGCCTTATGGAGGATCCTTTAGATAACGGCTATATAAAGGATCCAAGGTTCCCTAGAAACACTAAGTTTAGCCACTGTTATGTAAAGATTTCAAGCCTTGACCGATTGACTTTTTCTCTCAATCTTAATGGTCAATACTTCACATTCATTGATATTCATGTGTCAAGGGTCCTATCAATTGGTTTCAGAGCCTAACCTTCAACGAAACGAAGGAGATCCTATTGAATATCATGAATGTTTTCCCTCCACCTTCAAACCTAAACACATACATCTTCAACCTACGTTCAACCAAACCTTCAAATCTTCATCATCTTCATCATGAAGATATGAAGATCTTCAAATTTTCTAGAAAACTTTTCAAAAAAAATTTCGAAAAATTTTTCGAAACCGAATCTCATTTACCGAATCCTTTTCACACGTTATCGAATCTAAAACTCGGATATCCAAATCACTTCTCTAATTACACCAACACTTATTCATATTATATTCACAAACTTATATCATTACATCAAATTTCAGATTCATAACAGAAAAATAATTTTCACGGATTCATGTTAACAGCTACAGTACTCGTGCTCGAACTTCATCATCTATGCATAAATTCAAGTATCATCATATGATGTTCATCTCAATGAATTGAGCTTAGAAACATGAATCCTAATAGAAACCAAAGCCTCGTTGATTGTAGTAACTCATTAACAACAACTGGTTCCTAGAAATCAATCTCAAGTTCTTCGTTCGAGTTCGTCCTTCATCATTTTAGTCTCCGGAGTAATCTAGCGTATCTCTAATCAAATTGAGGATATATTATGGTTTATCATCACTCAATGAAGCTACGAGATGCTTCATTTCAGATTAAAATCCATTTCAGATCTCGAATTCATGAAGTCAAACCTTCATGAGAAAAGTAAACGTTTCAATTCGAACGATCTATGATGTTTCTGGATAGATTGATGCTACATGAGTGTTCTAATGGTGATTCTAAGTAACTTTCATGTTTACTTCTTAATCAGAAATCATCTGAATCAATGTATTTGATACCAAGTTTATATGCAACAAAAACGGCATGTTCATCATCGATTCATGTTATTTACTGCTGTTTTGGCGTCAATTTCTTCACAAACTCTTATAATCGAAGCTATATGAGTTGATTAGAATCAATTTCTAGCTTCAGTTTCATCGAATTCAAGATTTGGCAAAAATTTTCTTCAACAGATGGAAGAACACATTCAGTATGATGAAGATGAAGCTGTTATACTATGATTCTGATTTGGTTCTTACAGTTATGATTCGGTTATCACTTGTGATTGGGTATTGATTCTTCATTCGGTATTTGATTTACAAACTGATTCGGTATCAGTCTTGAATCATATCCAGTTCTTGCTTCGGTATGATTGATTGCTTTTGGATTTGGTATGTTACAAATGATTGAAGATGATTCGGTATGATTATACTCGGTACAATACTCGGTATAATACTCGGTATGGTTTGCTAGTGTGTTTAATTGGGCCTTTTACCCTTTGTTGGCCCAACAACTGAATCTTATACATGTGGAGTATTATTTCATGTCCTGAAACTTACTTGGGCCTACCGAATCACTATTGGTCTAAAATTCAGTCCACTTATTGAATCTGATGGTTCTTATGTGACTTTTACAGAATCAGTCCCTGAAAGATTTAAGGGTTTTGCAAGCTCAGTCCAAATACCGAATCTGGACCTCCAAAACATATTTTTCCAATATTTTTGAGGCTCAGATTCACGCGGCTTTTCTCATACACGTTATTTGCAATATTTTGGAGTTTTGCCAGGCACGTCAACCATTTTAAAAAATGAAGCTTTTATTTTACGCAAGCATCATTGTGGGGAGATATGTATATGGTTGATGTGCGTGTGACTTCCATACACTCAGTATGGGACTCGGTCTTAAAATTATGACTTCAATACACATACGGTATTGGACTCGGACTTTAAAGAAGACAAAATCAAAGCGTTACTTATTTGACGAGTGAGCAAAGGAAAACGAAAAGAACTTCCACATCCTTGGGGGAGTATTTGAGATGTTAGGAACTTCGAAGGAGCTAACGATCTATACGCTTGATCGGCCATGCCCCATATACATTGAATAGGGAGTTTCTCTAGTTTTTCGATCTTACTAATCAAAGCAAGTGTTGGGGGGAGCTATATTTATTCAAAGAAGATCTTTCCTCACTGTCTTCATTATCAAAGACTCTAATTGAGATTAGAGTTGTTCTTCAATGAGACATTAGGAGTTCGGTACCTTGAGGGGAGAGCTTCCAATAATTCATGTCTTCATCAACATGAAGTAATGCTGATAGATCAAATCATGTTGATATTAGAAGAAAAGACAACTTAGAATGAGATTCGGTAAAGATGAAGGAGACTCGGTATGAGAGAGAATCAATAAGATTTACATTTCACAGCTTCTAGAACTCATTTACAATGCAATGGCTATCTAATTAGGAAGGACTACTTAGGTTCCTTATATATCCCTCTTCTAAGGAACCATCATTTAAGCTTATTTCACATTAACACTATACAACTTCGGGGTCCGAACAATCTCCCTCTTAGTGTTAAATGTGAACTTTATAATATAATCCTATTTAAAACATCTAAACGAACTTTGTTCCTCTGAAGTGAACTTTGGATTTAAATCCTTTAAGATTCTCATATCTTCGTATGTTCACTCTTGTTTTGAGATGACTCTTCAATCTTGTGTGAATGTATTTGACAATCTCATTATCTTCAGTTAAATAGCAGTTATTGATCAGTCTCCATCTTAAGTATTTGAAGGCATACATCAATGTTCCGTCTGAGTATCTTCTGAAATCTGAGACTCTGATGAAGACCTTTGTATAGTGAGAATTGACAAATACAAACCCATATAGACAGTCAATTACTTCAAGTAAGGACATATATCTTAGCTCTTCAATCACTTGATTTGGCGGTTTGATTCCGAGCTTTTTGTGTCCAGATTCTAACCCCATCTGAAAGTCATGAACAGACATCCATCTCATGGAGTCAAGAATAAATCTGTAGACTGCCTTCATTGTAGTAGCATGATAAGTTTTTGCATATTCATTCAAGTCAATCAAGTAATTGTAGATGAAAATAATGTCGTACATCTTCATTTTATCAAAATCCGCTTCTGAGAACTGATAATCCTCATCATCCATTCTTGTTACTTGAAACATTGGCATCTTTACTCCATCCTTATTAATCATCAAAACCTTATTAATGCTTTTGATCTCTGAATATCACTGCTCTTGAAGTTTCTCTTCATTCTTCAATTTAAATTTGTCGCGAACACTCAGATAAGCTTTGAGATATTCCGGATTCTTATGATATTTCCATGCACCCAGAACACTCATTGATGCAGAAAGGACGAGATCAGAATCACCATAAGTTCTATAAGCTTGTTGTTCAATGAATGGTGAACGAAGAATCATCTTCTCTTCATCCTCACTAAGTTAGAAATCAACATCACAGTCAAGAACAATCTCTGCAATTTGAAATGGAACATTCAGATCAGGAGGAGTCGTAGTATGTTCCTTGCCATTAGAGAAAATCTCCTTTTCAAAGTGTATTCTAAATTCATCGGTTGGAGATGTCAAATTGACAAATTAATGTTCATTGAATTCATTGGCGACACTGGATGACCCCTTTAAAATATCTTCAATATTATCAAAATTTTGATTGCTCTCTTGAGCTAACTTATTCTCTGATTGATCAACTGAATCCATAATCATTAGCATCCCGGAGTCACCCTCTCTCTGACCTTCTGATTCATCTAGAAAACTCTCACATTAGATTTCCTCAATTTCATCACTTTCAGAATCAGATATATCAACAACATCATGATCCTTATGTTGACTAGATAAACCAGCTTCATGAGTTGATATTTGAAAACCACTAGACCGATAACCACCTTGTCTATTCTCCTCCTCATGAAGATTGTCGGGATCGAAATCATCATGATCAGGCATGTGAATTGGTCCAGATGACTTGCATGGATATAAAGGATATACTACTCTTGCTTGCTCAAGATAAATCATCATAGTCTCGCGAATTTCATCAAGATCAGTTCGTTTAGTAAACTCAGCAAGATATAGTTCCTCTACCTCATTGTTAGAGAGATATCTTAATCCATATCTGTTCGAAATCCGAGAAGGTGACCCAGTTTGTGAAACAACAGTGTAGCCAAGAACAACATCAGCATCAGCAGCAACTATTGAAGGCGATGTCGGTGGAAGTGTTTGATTTGCCATGAGGGCAGGTAAGGATATACGTGCGGTATTATTCTTATATGTGGGACTGTACATACTACTAGTCAGATTCGTGATATCCCCTTCTGATGGAGGTTGGGTAACAACCGGAGTTGTCTCCGGCGAAGTTTCTTTCGAAGCATCCGTCTCCATGACTTTAGTTTCATGGGACTCTGAAAAAGTAGTAGAACTACCCATCGGTTTAGTTCTCGTAGAGATATTACTATCTCCGACTCTTGAAATCATTGATATACCATGAGGTGGCAGATCTATTTCAGTTAATGACTCTTCCTCCAGACCCAGAGATTTAGAATCCGGAAGAGAAGTGGTTTGAACCAATGGATCACTTTCATGAACCAAGGGATCAGTCTGCTAGAAGTCTGATAAATATCCCGAAGGATTGTCATGTTGACTCATTTCCATGGGACGTAGCAGATCTCCCTCATTAAGATAAGCCGGACCTCGAGACCCTGTTGTACGTTGAGGCATAGGAGGATTTCCATCCGATACGCAGGGTGCCTTTTCAAGACTTTTCGGCTCCCCTTCGGCCATTCTGGACTTCATTAATTGAGTTTCCTCAATCGATTGAGTCAACGCAGACTTTACTGCAGAGGAAGACTTTACTTCTTTAGATGCCGAAGCATCTTGCTGTGTAAGATTTATTATTAAGTCCTGTTTAGATTGGATGGGCTTATTGGTCTTTTTACCATCCGTACGTTTAGCTCTCTTGCTTACCGAAGCTTGCGCTTCATTTAGTGTAGGGCTTACTATTATTATTGGATGTGATACGGAAATGGGTGAGGGTGACCTAATAAGCTCTAGGTCTTGGTCCGTATCACCAACGGTTGGAGTAACTGTTTGGTGGACGATAGGTGTCGAAGTCCTAGATCTAGTTACTCATTGAGTTGGCGGAGTCTGAACCATCTCATCGGGCATAAATTGAATTCTCTTAGGAGAATGTTCAGGAGATGATTCAGTTGCTGAAGAATCGGTGTCACTGATTACTTTGGGTGTTGTGAAAAAGGGTTGGTTCAATCCTAGATTATCTAGGTTCCCTGATTCTCATGGGTTGAGCTTGGCGTGCTACCCTAGAACGTTTTAGGTTTACCCTAAGTGGAGGATTAGCTAGCCCGGGTGATTGTACTACAGGTTCTTCTACAACCTCTGTGGCTTGAATCGCGGTGGGTTCAACTTGTTCTTGTTGTACCGGGTTCGGAAGAGGTATTCCTACAGCCTCAAAATATGAACGCATTCGAGCGTCTTGGGGTGCAGGTAGCCCCACTAGCCAATTTGGAATTGGCGCAGTGAATTGGTTGTCAGATACCATCGTGGTATTCATCTTCAGCTCCCCAAATATTTTCATCAGTAATCCATGTGTACCTGGTACAAATATATTTGCATTTCTGCAAGCATTTATAGCATCATGGATAAAGATACAGAAAAACCCTTCACAAGGGATGTATGAACCCCTTGGCTTATCAACTTGGGCTTGAACCAAATCCCATAGAAGTTATGCATAGCCAAGAGTCTCTACTCTTGTGGAAGAGTAGAACAGTCTCAGCATTGGCACAGTCAAGCTTTCTGAGCCACTACGTGTCATCAGCAAGCATCTGTTGATGATTGAGAGGGTCACATACCACCTTGAGTGCATGTAATTCTTCTAAAACTTAGCCAGTAGAACATTGGTAGCTCCAACATAACCAAGATCAAAAATTGAAGTCATTATCTGCTGAGTAGCAGGGAAAGCAGGAGCATTCTGTACAAGAGGAAGTCTAAAGATCCTCCTGAAGTCAGCCTTTGTGATACTCCTCATCCCTTGAACTCCTCTTAGCTCAAATTCAAAACGACCTTGTGTTCCCTCTAGATTTGCAGCAGTAGGTTGTGTAGCTTCAACAAACCTAATAGTTCTGTTTAGTAGCTCCAGATCTGTCACAGCCACACTGGCAGTAGAGATTAGAGCAGGCCATAATGTATGCCTCTCTAGTATTGAAGTCCAGTAGTTGCAATGAATGTTGGTTTCAGAGTTGATGAAGTGATTGTTCGCCATTTAGCTGTATAAATAAGAAATAGAATACCACAAGATGTTTATAAGAAAGCACATATCTCTATTCTTATTTTTCTTTGAAATCCTTTGTATTTTTCAAGTTTTATATTTTTTATGGTTTTTCTAAGTTATAAAATGTAGGTATTTCGTATGCCCGAGAGACATATTAAATTAACGTGGCTAATATGTTTTGATCCAAGTCGGGTCATACCCAATAACAAACTTACCAACACCTTATTCGTAATTGATCTTAACGATTGGATCATTGATCAATTATGCGACACTTGGAATTTAAGAAAAATGGTTTTCTAAAATCTTATTACTTGATGTATATATATAAATTATGGAATAATTTATATGATATGGATTTAATTATTTATAGGTTAAATAATTAATTAATTATGTTACATTTTATAAAAGTAGATTTTATAAATGATGTACACATAATAAATAAAATGAAAGTTTTATAAAATCTAATTTTATAAAATAAATCCATTTTATTTAAAATTTTGGAAGTGGCATTGGGAGGGAGGTTTTTGCATGCCCAAGACTCACTCCTTGACCACTTTATTCCATCTCCAAATGCATATGTCTTAGTACTTGTGTTTTGGAACACATACATGCATCTTTACATCAAGAAAAAAAAATTTGCACCCCTTTTCTTCACTAGCTGCTGCCGTGAGCTTTAAGTGCCACAAAGGAGTTCTTAATTTTTTTTACAAGCTAATTACAAGTGTTATTTAATCCTAACCAAAAGCTAGGGTGTTGGTGCACAAGTTTGGGATATAAAAACTTGAGATTTCATCATTTTGGAGCTCCATTCATCATCATCATCCTCATCATTTACCAACAAGCTTGGAGAAGGTATAATCTCATTTCTTGCTTGTAGTTTGTAAGTATGTTTCACAACTTGATCCTAATTGGGGTTTAACTTTAATTGGTTAAAGAATAACAAGTTCTAAAATGGTAATTACATGGTTTCAAATCGGGTTTTCATGCTTCCGCTTTGTTGTTTCTTAAAATGACTTTATGTTTTATGAACTTGTTAAATCCAACAATGGTATCTAGAGCCGAAGTTGTTGAAATATGCTTCGAGATGGTTATTAAACTCACTATATATTTTGCATTTTATGTACATGCATGAAAGTAAAATGCAAAAAAAATTATATGTTTGGGTGGGTTTGTTGGTTGGCCGAATTTTAGGAGGTTCCAAATGGGTTTTGGAACTTTCCATTTGGTCATTTTTTTGTATGTCAAAGTTCACAATCATAGCCATGACCTTGTGTTTGAATGAATGCTTGTTTGGTTGATTTATTATTCATTTGGTATGTAATATTAATTCATTCATGTGGTTGTAATATTCATTCAATTTGGTTTGTAGTATTATTATTTTGGTTATGTAATTTATTTTATATTTGGCATGTAAAATAGATTAGGTTGTATTTTTATTTTTTAGAGAAAAATGCATTAGGATATATTTTTTTGTAAAAGATGAAGGTGCAAGATGAAGACAAGGAAGATGCAAGATTAAGTGGGAGATTTTGAAATCTCCTACTTTGTGTTATAACCCCTTAACCGGTGGCATTTGTTTTCGGCTAAACAAATGTCTACCAAAAAGGCTTGATTGTGAACATATTGTTTTGCATGCTTGGTTGTTTATTGTATGATTGTGGATTGTATATTTGTATGCTACAAGTTAATCACACAAGTTAACAACAAACAATACTAAAATTTAATTGGTTAAATTAGGAATTATTAACAACATGCTAAGGACAAACTATAATTTAATTGGTTAAATTAAAAATGGCTAAATGGATATTAATAATTGGTTATTAAAACATAATAAAATGGTTTATTCCAAAGTAATAAAATTGGCTTTATTACATGACATGAAAATGGATTTCAAATGTGCCATACACTAAATGCATGTTGTTGTATGGCATAATTTTTTTTCTTAAACTAGAAATTATGAAAACTTAAAATCCCTAAGTTAACAAGGTAAACAAGTTAAACGCCATCCTTATTGTGTGACACTTAGGCATATTAGGGAACTCATGATGGGATAAAGGTCACCTAACCATTATGAGCAAACTAATATGATTTAGGTGAATTTCGCACACTTGTGGGATAAAGGTCACCTAACCATTTGTATGTTGAATTTACACGTTTACACAAGTAGGACGACTTGATTTGGGAATCATGAACTTAGGGTCACCAAAGCATGAGGATCAAATAGGCGTTAATGGGATAAATATGCCATGCAAAAGGATTGCATGATCCCATAACTTAGAAGTTACAAAAGGATTGCAATTGTCATATAATGACTACCTAGCTAAATCAAATGACGGGATAAAGGTCACCTAACCGAAATTTGGTTTACCGTTGGATTCTAAAATTTAATAAATATCAATTGAATTTAAAGGGTATTGATTGTTAAATTAAAATTAATACTTAAACAACTTTGTTAAATTTTGTAGATGGCCGCCAATAACAACAACATTCCAAACGCACCAATCAACTTTAACAACCTATCATTGAGGTCAATCCTCGAAAAGGAAAAACTCAACCATACGAACTTCATGGATTGGTTTCACAATCTAAGAATAGTCCTCAAACTAGAGGATAGGGCGTATGTGTTGGAAGACCCCATTCCCGATCAACCAGACGAGGATGATACGGAAGGCATGGCTTATTGGGAGAAATATTGCATCGATTTGGTGCAAGTTTCTTGCCTCATGCTTGGGACTATGATACCAGAACTCCAAAAGGATTTCGAGCATCATAGTGCATATAGCATGATCACACAGTTGAAGGAGATGTTCCTTCAACAAGCTCGTGTTGAGCGCTTCAAAATGGTTCGAGCACTTCATGCATGTCGGATGGACGACTCCCAATCCGTTTCATCTTATGTCCTTAAGATGAAAAGCCTAATTGATCGAGCGAACCGTCTAAACTGTAACGTGTCTAATGAATTAGCCACGGACCTTATCCATAATTCCTTGTCAAAGAGGTTTGACACATTTGTAATGAATTACAACATGAATGGATGGGATAAGAGCATTGGCGAATTACATTCCATGCTTAAGACGGCCGAAGCGAGCATGGGTAAAAGGGCTTCACCCATATTTATGATCAATGAAGGTGGGTCCAAAAATAATAACACTTCTAAGCCAAAGGTGGCTAAGAGGAAAGGACCCGCCTACCAAGGCAAGGGCAAGGGAAAGGGGAAGATGGTTACCCCAACCAACAACAACAAGAAGCAAAAGGTTACTGGTAAAGCAAACCCCAAGGAAGATCCGTGCTTTGGTTGCGGTGAGATGGGTCACTAGAAACGCAGCTGCCCGGTCTACCTGAAGGAGTAGAAAGAGAAGAGGGATGCAGGGCAAACCTCAGGTAATGTATAGATGGTATACATTGAGCTTAGTATTACTTCTTCTAATACATGGGTATTAGACACAGGATGTGGAACTCACATTTGCAATTCTATGCAGGGGTTCAAAAGAAGTAAACAAGAAGCGGGAACATCAAGTCTCTACATGGGAAATGAAGCTAAGGTGCACGTAGTAGCTCAAGGAGACTTTATTTTAAAGCTTCCAAGTAGTTTGGAGCTTATTTTGAAAAATGTTTTGTATGCACCCGATTTATCTCGAAACATTATTTTTTTATCCTGTTTGAAACAATGTGGTTTTAATCTTAATTTCATTAATGATGATATCCATGTTTCTTTAGATAATGTGTTCTATTTTAAGGCTTCACCTTTGAATGGTATTTATGAATTGGTTCATGATGACACATCATACAATAGCTCAATATACCATGCAAACACCAAGAAACTCAAAAGGGATTTGAGTGATTCCTACTTATGGCATTGTCGCCTTGGTCACATAAACAAGAACCGAATGCATACACTTCAAAAGAATGGACTTTTGAAATCAAATGAACTAGACTCGTTTGACGTATGTGAATCTTGTTTACAAGGTAAAATGACTAAAGCACCTTTCAAAGGGACCTATGAAAGGGCTAAGGACTTATTACGATTAATACATTCGGATGTATGTGGACCCTTTAAGCCCATGACTAGGAATGGTGAAAGATACTTCGTTACTTTCATAGATGACTTTAGTCGTTTCGGATATGTCTACTTGTTAAGATATAAGGACGAAACTTTTGAGGCATTCAAAGAGTATCAAAATGAAGTACAAAATCAACTCAACAAGACAATCAAGGTACTTCGTACCGATAGAGGAGGTGAATACCTAAGTGATGCTTTCCAAGATCATCTTAAAAGTTGTGGGATTATCTCGCAACTCACTCCTCCTGGAACACCCCAACTTAATGGAGTTTCCTAAAGGAGGAACCGAACCCTAATAGATATGGTTCGATCTATGATGGCTAGAAGCTCATTACCTCTATCATTTTGGGGTTATTGTCTATGCTTCGCGGCTCGCATTTTAAATATGGCCCCAACCAAGAAAGTGGAACGAACTCCTCATGAGATGTGGTTTGGAAAACCTCCATCTCTATCATACTTAAAGGTATTTGGATGTGAAGCTTATCCTAAGCGTTACGTCCCTAATAAGTTAAATGCTCGATCCATGAAGTGTAACTTTATAGGATATCCCAAGGATGATATGGGAAACTATTTCTATGATCCAACCGAGCAAAATTTATTTGTTGCTCGAAAGGTTGAATTCCTTGAAATTAAGTTCCTAATGGAAAGAAATAGTGAAAGGAAGATAGATCTTGAAGAGGTTCAAGATCAAGTAGATGATACACAATTGGTTGACACTAGCACTCAACATGAAAATATTGAGAGTGATTAAATGGATGATCAAAATACACAAGACATTCGCAGATCTGGTAGGATTAGTAATCCTCCTGAGAGATATGGGTTTCTCATGGATGGTTGTTATGTGGTTGATTTGGATGAACCAACAAACTACCAAGATGCTTTATCAAGGATTGATAAGGATAAATGGTAGGAAGCCATGAATGCTGAGATGCAATCCATGTATGATAACCAAGTTTGGGAACTTGTTGAACAACCTTCTAGCTCAAGGCTAGTTGATTGTAAATGGCTTTTCAAAATGAAAACCGACATACATGGAAACTTGGATACATATAAAGCTAGACTTGTAGCAAAAGGTTTCACTCAAACTCAAGGGGTTGACTATGATGAAAATTTTTCGCCTGTGGAAATGCTAAAGTCTATTAGGATATTACTTGCCATTGCTGCTCATTATGATTATGACATATGGCAAATGGATGTCAAGACCGCTTTCCTAAATGGACATCTTGAGGAAGATTTCTATATGGTTCAGCCTGAAGGTTTTGTTGATCCGAAGTGTCCTAAAAAGGTATGCAAGTTAAAGAAGTCAATCTACGGATTGAAACAAGCATCTAGAATGTGGAATCATCGTTTTAATGAGGAGGCCAAGAAATTTGGCTTCATTAAAAATGGTGATGAAGCTTGTGTATACAAGAAAGCTAGTGGGAGCACTATCATGTTCCTTGTATTATATGTGGATGATATATTATTATTTAGGAATGATATTTCGGCAATGCAGGGTGTTAAAACTTGGTTAAGTAAATGCTTCTCCATTAAGGATCTTGGAGAAGCACAATACGTTTTGGAGATTGGGATCTACATGGATAGATCCAAGAAACTGATAGGTTTGAATCAAAGTGCATACATTGAAAAGATCTTGAAAAGGTTCAAGATGGAGAACTCTAAAAAAGGTTTGGTACCTATTCAAAGAGGAACAATTCTCAGTTCATCCTAGTGTCCTACCACGAAAGATGACAAGAGAGAATGAAGAAAGTCCCGTAAGCATCTGCGATTGGGTCAATCATGTATGCAATGATATGCACTAGACCAGATGTGTCATGCACTCTTAGCCTGACAAGTAGATACCAGAATAACCCAGGAAACAGTCATTGGATTGCTGTCAAAAGTATATTGAAATACCTTAGGAGGACTAAGGATATGTTTCTAATATATGGGTCTGGTGAGGAGGAACTCGCTGTAAAAGGTTACGTGGAAGCGAGTTTCCAAACTGATCGAGATGATTCTCGGTCACAGTCCGGTTATGTCTTCACGTTAAATGGAGGTGCGGTCTCTTAGAAGAGTTCAAAACAGGATGTTGTTGCATTATCCACTACAGAGTCGGAGTACATTGCCGCCTCATTGGCAGCTTAGGAAGCTACATGGATGAAGAAATTCATCGACAACTTAGGAGTAGTCTCTTCCATTCAGGACCCTCTTGAGATCTTTTGTGACAACGAGGGTGCGATTGCTCAAATCAAGGAACCTCGTGCTCACCAAAAGACCCGTCACATTGAGCAGAGATTCAACTACATAAGGGATGAAGTTGAAAAAGGAAAGATATGTATTCGCAAAGTTCACACAGATCTTAATATAGCGAATCCTCTCACGAAGCTCTTACATGGATCAAAACATGCAGGACATGTTTGTGCATTAGGGCTTTGATATTCTAGTGATTGGTCATGATCTGTTTTAAGTATTGTAACAGAACGAAATTGTTCAAACTCATTAATATAATTATGGTATTAATTTATTTTGAGTTATGTTCCTATTTTGCATATTTTATCCATGAATAAGTAATTATTCTAAATTCCGTAGTCGATCACATTTGTGGGAACAAGTGTGAGGTTTAGACTATTATGAACTTGGATTGGTATACATTCACGGGATGAATGTAGGGCAAGGTTGCAACCAAGGTTCATAGATATTTGTGGGATACAAATATTGGAAGACCCGCCCTCAAGATCTACTAAATGGAGCCTTTGTGGTTGATCACATGTAGTCTTGAGTAAAGGCGAATATCATTGTATCCTCTGACCTGAGATACATATTGGGTTCGGATATTTACCAAGTATTTAGCCTTGATTCTTTCCTTTGCTATTCTGAAATATGGTAGTTCATAAGGAAGAGCTCAGGTATAGTGCAAGGTATATATTTAGGACGTATGTAGTCAAGATGGAATTTGTCCCTCTTATTCGTTGAGAGTCAAATGTCTAAGGCCTGATAAAGTTAAATCTAAATGAGAGTGATCACTCTGTGTCTCTTGGATTTAACATGACATCTAGGACGAAAGGAAATAATGAAAGATTCACCTATTCATATTCGAGATGGGAATTCGAAAGGGATGATGTTATTGAATGGTACAAAGTCATAACATATTGGGAGTGATGGACGGTCGTTAGGTGGTATCCATCACTTGCATTAATTTCTTATGTTTCTCGTGCAAGTGGAAGATTGAAGGTATTTCGTATGCCCGAGAGAAATATTAAATTAACGTGGCTAATATGTTTTGATCCAAGTCGGGTCATACCCAATAACAAACTTACAGACACCTTATTCGTATTTGATCTTAACGATTGGATCATTGATCAATTACGTGACACTTGGAATTTAAGAAAAACTATTTTCTAAAATCTTATTACTTGATGTATATATATAAATTATGGAATAATTTATATGATATGGATTTAATTATTTATAGGTTAAATAATTAATTAATTATGTTACATTTTATAAAATTAGATTTTATAAATGATGTACACATAATAAATAAAATGAAAGTTTTATAAAATCTAATTTTATAAAATAAATCCATTTTATTTAAAATTTTGGAAGTGGCATTGGGAGGGAGGTTTTTGCATGCCCAAGACTCACTCCTTGACCACTTTATTCCATCTCCAAATGCATATGTCTTAGTACTTTTGTTTTGGAACACATACATGCATCTTTACATCAAGAAAAAAAAATTCTGCACCCCTTTTCTTCACTAGCTGCTGCCGTGAGCTTTGAGTGCCACAAAGGAGTTCTTAATTTTTTTTACAAGCTAACTACAAGTGTTATTAAATCCTAACCAAAAGCTAGGGTGTTGGTGCACAAGTTTGGGGTATAACAACTTGAGGTTTCATTATTTTGGAGCTCCATTCATCATCATCATCCTCATCATTTACCAACAAGCTTGGAGAAGGTATAATCTCATTTCTTGCTTGTAGTTTGTAAGTATGTTTCACAACTTGATCCTAATTGGGATTTAACTTTAATTGGTTAAAGATTAACAAGTTCTAAAATGGTAATTACATGGTTTCAAATTGGGTTTTCATGCTAACGCTTTGTTGTTTCTTAAAATGACTTTATGTTTTATGAACTTGTTAAATCCCAACATAAAAATCATTTATTTCAAATATGAACAAGTAATTGACAAACATGACATTCATATGATATTCATTACAGTACAAAATTATCATGCAAAGTCAATTATATAACAAAAAGAATCAGAACAACACTTAGTCATTTTAAGCACAAATCAAGCAGATTCGGTAGTCATGAAAACTTTAGATTCTGTAACCAAACAAGCTTGAGTTTTCATACCAAAGACTTAAATAAAGCATGTAAGATTTATCAAGTTAAATATCACATTATTTTTAAAGTACCAAATCACAGACTTGGTAAAATGCCAAGAACAGATTCGGTATCTTCAAAAATCACATATAATCACCCAAGCATGCATATTCAGTCTTATATCATGCAAAAACATAGTCATAATCAATTAACAACTCAAACAAATCAGAAAAACATGTTAATGACTTGAAGAGACTCGGTACTGTAGCAAGAACACATTCGGTATTTACAGAATCCATCAAATACTCAATTAAACATGTAATCAGACTCGGTCAATTGATAGATCAACTAATTTAACATAGATTTGACAAGATTTCATGTTAATTAACCAAATTAGATGAGTTTAATCTACAATTTAAGGAATTCAACTCAGATTCGGTATAATTAACACTTTTTCAAAATTAAGTGTCATAATCTTGTTATTTGCATTATTTTCTGGTTTATAATTGTTCAATTATCTCAGATCTACAATATGTATATCTTATATTCAATTAAAATAAAGAATTACCAAGAAAATGAAGATACAGAAGACGGGATTTGGTAGATTAGGTAGACTCGATAGATTAGTTCAGATTCGGTATTCAATTAGAATAAAGTGAGAGAAAGTTTGACTTTGACCCTCCTATTTATATCTACCGAATGATTTTTAAAAAACATGGGCGTTACTGAATGGGCCTTAATTACCGAATGCAGTCCAATTTTCAAATTCAAACAAATTCACTTCAAATTTTGACAAATCTTTATCAAAAATCATTCAAGATTAACAAATTTTGACAAATCTTTATCAAAGTATAACTCTACATCCCCTTTCTCTACATGGTCCTTTATGAAATGATAACGAGTATCTATGTGTTTAGTCTTAGAATGCTGGACCAGGTTGCTTGTAATGGCAATAGTATTTTGTGAATCACAGTAAATTGGGGTCTTAGAAATCTTAAAGTCATAGTCTAAAAGTTGAATTTGCATCCACAAAACTTGTGAACAACAGTGAGCTGCAGCAATGTACTCAGACTCAGCTGTTGATAAAGACACACAGTTCCACCATGATCCGCATCAGTATAAGCAGTGAGATTGAAATCGGATCCATGAGGATACCATATTCCAAGGTTAAGTATATCTTTAAGGTACTGAAAAATCCTAACAACCGCTTTAGAGTGTGATTTCTTAGGGTTTGACTGAAAGCAGGTACAAACAGTTACAATAAGTGTAATGTCTGGTCTACTTGCAGTCAAATACATTAAAGATCCAACCATGCTTCGATAAAGCGTAGTGTCAAAGGGTTCCCCATTAGCATCAGCATCCAGTAAAGTCCTCATTGAGGTTGTCATTGGTTTTAAAGCAGTCATTTTAAAACGTTTTAGCATATCATTGATATACTTTGGTTGACTGATAAAAATCCCATTTGGTAACTGTTTTACTTGTAACCCCAAGAAGAAATTTAACTGGTCAAGCATGCTCATTTCATATTTGTTGGCCATAAGGTCACCAAATTCTTTGCATAAGGCAGGGGACGTGGAACCAAAAATAATATCATCAACGTAAATTAGAACTAAGAGAATGTGACCGTGGTTTTTACGGATGAATAGCATTGTATCAATCGTTCCACGAGAGAAGCCATTATCCAGCAAATACTTTGTCAAGCTCTCGTACCATGCACGCGCTGCTTGCTTCAGACCATAAAAAGATTTCTCCAAGTAGTAGACATGGTTTGGATGAATGGTTTCGACAAAGCCTTCTGGTTGATCAACATAAACTTCCTCTTGAAGATGACCATTCAGAAAAGCAGTTTTGACATCCATTTGAAACAACGTGAACTTCATATGAGAAGTAAATGCAAGAAAAAGACAAATAGCCTCAATCCTAGCAACCGGAGCAAACATTTCATCATAATCAATACCCTCTTGTTGTCGATATCCCTTGGCCACAAGACGTGCCTTATTTCGAACCACAATTCCATCAGAATCCTTCTTTTTCTTAAAAATCCACTTAACCCCTATTGGTCATTGACCCGTTGGTCTTGGATCTAATCTCCATACTTTTAACCGTGCAAATTGATTGATCTCTTCTTGCATTGCAACCACCCAGTTCGGATCTAGTAAAGCTTGAGCAACCGTTGTTGGTTCAATCTTACTAAGAAAGGCAGTGTATAGACACATATTCCGAGTAGCCCTTCGAGTTGAGACTGGAGCAGATGCATCACCAATGATAAGATCTATCGGATGACTTTTAGTAAATCGATTGTTATGTGGAAGAGGTTGTACATCAGTTGTATCCATGGAAACATCAACCGTTGTTGTCATTGAGCCTTAATCCACTTGATCTGATGTAACACTTTCTAATGGATTCATTTGAGTATCAGGAGAAACAACTGGAGTTGTATCAACGGATGAATCTTGAATTGGTTCAAGATTATCAGAAGTAGGAGGTGAGAGGGAGGATGAAGAAACAACAGGTGAAACAGTTGATGTTGTATCTTCATAAAAAAGACTTGGTTGAGTCTCCAAAGTAGTTGATTATGATGGTGTAACCGGTACGGCTTGAACATTTGAATCCCGTTGAATAGCATAAAGACTACCAAACAAGATATCCAGTTCCTCTGTTGTTACCGTAGGAACACCCTTCTTCAATAAAATTAAATTTGGCGCAGAAGAAGTTGTAGCTAGGTTAGGATCGGGTTTTGAATTGAGTTGTTCAAAAGCCATTCCTGATAACTCATCGAACCGTACATTATTACTTTCCTTGACCGTCTTCGTCCGTTTGTGATAGACACGATATGCAACTTTGTTCGAAGAATAACCGAGAAATATGGCCTGATCACCATGAGGATCAAACTTTCTAAGGCTGTCAAAATTGTTAAACACATAGCATATACAACCAAAGATACGAAAATATTTGACATTCGGGCGTCTACCATATAGTAACTCATAAGTTTTATCAAAACGTTTATTAATGATGCAGCGATTTTGGATATAACATGCAGTGGAAATGGCCTCTCCCCACATTTTCGGAGGTAGTTTGGAGTAAGCAAGCATCGTTCGAGCTACCTTGCACAACGTACGATTACATCGTTTGACTACTCCATTCTGTTGTGGGGTTCGTGCAACAGAGAACTGATGTTCAATGCCTTGATCTTTCAAATAACTATCAATCAGGTCATTCTTAAATTCCATCCCATTATCAGTTCGAATACTCTTAACATGTTTGTTAAAAGAGCGTTAAGTCTTTTTAATGAACTCAATGATAATGGCGGGGGTTTCTGACTTAGTCCTTAGAAGGAAAATCCATGTAAATCGGGTATAGTCATCAACAATGACAAGCACATGTTTCCGGCCCCCAAGGCTAGAAATTCTCATGGGTCCACATAGGTCCATATGCAATAATTGCAAGGATGAAGAAGTACTGGGGTTTTGCTTAAGCGGATGATTAGTCCGTTTTAGCTTACCCATCGCACATGATGGACACACATGATGCTTATCATATTGAAAGCTTGAAATACCATCAACTAAGTCTTTAGAGACCAGTCTGTAACGACCCGCATTTTTTTTCGATCGTTCTATACTTATAAGATTAATATTTACATAAATTAAACCTTACCAACATGATAAGCAATCCAAATTGTTGAGACTTATGTTTTTGAAATGAGTTTTACACCACGTTTGACCGTCTAGTTTGACCGATGATATCACGAACTATACAATATATGATAATTATACGTTTGTGTATATATATGTATATATACATATTTAACATGATTAAAGAATGTTTTAATATCTCATTTTGTATTAATAACAATAAGTTATAAGTATATTTTGAAACTACTAACTTAAGTTTTCAAAACGATAACCATACGTAACGTTATTTGACTTAAATACTTATGACCTATAATGTTTATACATATATCGTATAAGTAATGTATTTAATCACTTTTTAAAGACTTAAATACATAAAACAATATAAGTATATTTACAAAAGATAGCTATATTTGAATCCTCGTTCCGTTTTCTCAAAGATTTCTATACGTATACCTAGGGTATATGTACCCGTATCATACGCAGCTTCTAGATGTATTTACTATTGGTATATACCAATAAAAATCTGCTCCTTAGCAGCCTTAAATGATTAAGAAACATGTGGAACCAACCATTTGTCAAGTAGCATGAATTATTTAGCAAGAAAACAAAGTTAGGTATCTTTTTTTCCTTTATAACCTAAAAACGTTTTTATGCATGCACACCATTTCTTCACCCCATTTTCTCATACTTACACTTCCATTTCTCTCTCAAAATACTCTTAACTTCATACTTGATCATCTCCAAGCATTTTCCCCATCATTTAGCTTCAAAAACAACACTTAAACCTCATAAGAAAACCTTACAAAAACACTTCAAGAAATCCTTCCAAGAACACAAACTTACTTCCAATCTTTCATCCAATTCCATCACCCTTTTGGTTCTAGCTTTTTACTCCTCTTTTACAGCAACCTTGTCCAAGGAACTTGAGGTAGTAACTATATTCATAACCTTATTCGATTCATATATATATAGCTACCTTATTTTGTGGTATAAGATTTTAACAACAAGAACATAGTTTGAATATTTTCAAACTTGTTTGCAAACTAAATAGATCCTTCTAACTTAACTTTTAAAATACTTCAAGACCTGTAATATAACTTAAATATATGTTAACTTAACAAGGTATAACTTGGTTTTTCAAAGATTACCTTAAAAACTGTTTTTACGACGTCGGAGTGTAACCGGGGGCTGTTTTGGGTTGGATAATTAAAAACCATCTTAAACTTTGAATTGGAGGTTTATTTTCTGGAAAAATGATTTTTACTATGAATATGATAACACATAAAAATTTCATGATTTAACTCAAAGTATAAGTATTTTTAGAAAAATAATCATTTAAGGTTGTTTACATGATGGAAAATGATTAACTTCATAAGTTTCACTAAAGTTTGACCTATGACCTATGATTTCGAATACAAACTAAGGTATTTACAGTTCATAGTCTTAAAGAGGGACTCGATCCAAGGAAGTGGCAAGTTGAATCAACGAAAACGGAGTTGTAACGAAGAAACTATGACCAAAACGAGATCGGATATCTAAGACTAGTTTAGCTACGAAAATAATTGGAGAAAATTAAATAAATCACATCTTTTTAAAATAACATGATATTTTATATATATGTACTCATAATTTAATTTTATATGGTTCATGATCACCCGTAAACAATACGAGAAGATTAATCATAAGATCCCATGATTGTACGCAACACGTCATTTGACAACACCGGTACTTTATGTACGCAACACGTCATTTGACAACACCGGTACCGTGGGTCAAGATTAATCTCGACCAATACATATACGATGGGGTTTTATTTATTTCGTTGGGGGTTTTATTTATTTCATTGCGGGTATATTAAACATCTACAAATGAACCATTAAAATTGAATTACTAACAACGAACTGCTAACTACGGACTAAGGAATTATTCAAAGTATTAAAAGTATAACAAGTATATATATGAGACGTTTGTTTAAAAAGATAAGGTATTGATATATTATATATGGATAGGTTCGTGATATCAATCGGAGACCAAGTCAAAATTACATATCTTCAAGACGAAAGTGAGTATATAGTCCCACTTTTAAACTCTAAATATTTTGGGATGAGAATACATGTATTTTATGTTTTACGTTATGGACACAAGTAACTGAAAAATATATTCTACGTTGAGTTGTACCACTGGCATACTTCCCTGTAGCTTGGTAACTATTATTTACAGCGGTATTGTAAACGCGAATCCTGTTGATAGATCTATCGGGCCTGACAACCCCAACCGGACTGGACGACCAGTATTCAACGGTTGCACAGTACTTCGTTTTGTGACTACACTTGGTACGGTGTAGTAAGATTTCATAATAAAGGGAATATGCGACGTGATTAAATGTTAAGTATGGTTACCAAGTGCTCAACCACTTAGAATATTCTTATTAAAATGTTTACATATGAAATCTTGTGGTCTATATTTATATCGCTGCCGGCATTAAACCTATATCTCACCAACTTTATGTTGACGTTTTAAACATGTCTATTCTCAGGTGATAATTAGAAGCTTCCGCTGCAACATGTTGAATTTAAACAAGATCTTGAGTATGCATATTTGTGTCAAAAATAAAACTGCATATCGGAGGATTTGTAATGTAAAATATGCTAGAAATCGTATTGTTATCATCACATGTAAAGTTTGTAAGTCTAAGATTATCGCTAAACGATAATCATCTTTTTATTGTCTAAAGCTTGTATTAAAATAAGAGTTATGGTTTGTAATGTAAAATAAATGCAGTTGTTCTTTTAAAAATGTCGCATATAGAGGTCAATACCTCGCAATGAAATCATACGTTATCTAACTCGTTCTTATGGTTAAGGACGGGTTATGACATGTGGTATCAGAGCGGTGGTCTTAGCGAACCAGGTTTGCATTAGTGTGTCTAACCGAGAAGTCGTTAGGATACATTAGTAAGTCTGGACTTTGACCGGGTCTGATTTTAAAAATTATTGCTTATCATTGTTGGTTAAAATTTATATGTAAATATTATGTAGTACTAATGGGTTAGTTGTTGTGTGATAGATGTCGGGCTCAAAACTTATTATCACATTCAGCG
Source organism: Rutidosis leptorrhynchoides (assembly GCF_046630445.1). Taxonomy (NCBI): domain Eukaryota; kingdom Viridiplantae; phylum Streptophyta; class Magnoliopsida; order Asterales; family Asteraceae; genus Rutidosis; species Rutidosis leptorrhynchoides. The sequence goes on from NC_092335.1 coordinate 327,688,884, forward strand.
ACTCCGAATCAGAATCTTCAGATGGTGTTTCAGTCATTAACCTATCCGATGACGAAAATAATATCTTTGGGGAAGACTCACAAATTCCGGATGAACCGACTATAGAGAACCCGAAAAGTGAACCCGAGGAGGAAAGTGAACCCGAGGAGGAAAGTGAACCCGAGGAAGAAATACAGGAAATTACAAAAGACGAGTTCGAACTAGGAAAGAAACGAAAGGCTAATGAATTAGAAAATTCAAATCCCGAGTTTAGTAAGGATGATGTGGCACCAACTCCACTAAACACTACCACCCATATTCCCGCTATTCCTATTCGTTCTATCCCGGCATCCAGTTCTTCAGTCCCACAGCCAAAATATAGGCAGACAGCCAGGATAAGCGTTAAGCGATTCCTTGAACCTAAACGTCCTAGAAAATAGACCAAACGATGCGCTGCCGTATTAAACCATGGGATCATATAATGTTTTGTATAATATTATTAGTGTGGTTTGCTTAATGTTCGATGTAAGATAAGCATATGTAAAATAGTGAAGTATGAAATGCAATAATTTTGCATGGTTAAGTATTATTTAGATGGTAGTAATTGATTCTGTACTAAGCTATTAAGTATGGACATTAACGGGTAGGTACTACCCTAGATATAATTATAAAATGCTAATAAGAAGAAAAGGCTTTTATAATAATAACTGGTTCATATTATTAATAAGCTACGATGTACTGTAAATACATACTACATCTATAATATTCCATGTGAATAATTATTTTCTTTTCATTCTTATAGAAGAATATGGCGCGATTGAACCGAATGACGGAACAAGAAATCCAGGAACTCATCAATCAGCGAGTGAACGACAGAATGTTATGGGTCGAAGCTGCAAGAGGTGCTGCAGTTAACCCAAATCCTCGTGTGGGGTGCACTTACAAAACTTTTCAAGCTTGCAAGCCCTCATCATTCAGTGGAACAGAAGGACCGATCGGTTTAACCCGGTGGATAGAAAAGATGGAGACTGTGTTTAAAATAAGTGGTTGTGTTGAAAAGGACATGACCAAGTACGCATCGTGCACTTTACAAGATAGTGCACTCACGTGGTGGAAAAATTATGTGAAGGCTGTAGGAGGAGATGTAGCTTATGATACTCCTTGGGAAGAATTCAAAACAATGTTAATCAACGAGTATTGTCCAAGGAACGAGGTTAGGAAGTTGGAAGATGAATTACGAAGCCTGAAGGTTGTTGGTACTGAAATCACCAACTACAATCAGCGATTCATGGAATTAGTTTTGCTATGTCCTGAATTGGTTCCAACCGAAGAACGGAAGATTGAAATGTACAAAGATGGTTTGCCCAAAAAGGTCAAGGCAAATGTTACAGCATCGAAACCTAAGACAATTCATGAAGCTATAACCATGGCAAATGAGCTAATGGATCAGGTCATCATGGATAAGAAAGTATCCAATACTGATGTGAAGGTATCAGGTAACAAAAGAAAGTGGAATGGAAATTATGATCGAGGTAACCAACAACAATCTTTTAAGAAACAAGAAATCACGCAAGGTGCGGGTAGTGGTTTAAGCTTTGGTTACAAAGGACAAATTCCTTTATGCAACCGATGCCACAAACATCACTCTGGCTACTGTAATGTGGTATGCAACAAATGTAATCGAAAGGGTCATCTTGCTGAAGATTGTAGGGCTCTCGTTACAAATACAAATGGTACCAAGACTCCTGCCACCAATGCAAATAGAACTGCTTTGGCTACCATTACTTGTTTTGGGTGTGGAAAACAAGGTCACTATAAGAGCCAGTGCCCGAATCCAGAGAAGAATATCGGACCTGCACGTGGGAGAGCATTTGTTATTAATGCTAGAGAGGCATGTGAAGACCCGGAGCTTGTTACGGGTACGTTTACCATTAATAACTTATCCGCATCTATTATATTTGATACTGGTGCTGATAGAAGTTACGTGTGTAGAGACTTTCACGCTAAATTGAATTGTTCATCATTACCTCTAGATGCTAAGTACATGATTGAGTTAGCTAATGGTAAACTAATTAAAGCCGATAAAATTTGCCGTGATTGTAAAATAAATTTAGCCGGAGAAACATTTAAAATTGACTTGATACCCGTAGAATTAGGAAGTTTTGATGTAATAGTCGGCATGGACTGGATGTCCAAAGTAGGAGCTGAAGTTGTGTGTGCCAAGAAGGCAATTCGCATTCCTTGTAAGGATAAAATGCCGGTGATGATTTATGGAGAGAAGGGTAACTCAAAGCTAAAACTCATTAGCTGTTTGAAAGCCAAGAAGTGTTTAGAAAAGGGATGTTATGCTATTCTAGCACATGTTAATAAAGTTGAAAAGAAAGAAAAAGAGAAGTGCATCAATGACGTGCCTGTGGCAAGAGATTTTCCTGAAGTTTTTCCGGAAGAGTTGCCGGGATTACCTCCATTTAGATCTGTAGAATTTCAAATAGATCTTGTACCAGGAGCTGCACCGGTTGCCCGTGCTCCATATAGACTTGCACCGTCCGAGTTAAAAGAACTTCAGAGTCAGTTAAAAGAATTACTGGATCGTGGATTCATACGACCAAGTACTTCACCGTGGGGAGCTCCAATTTTATTCGTCAAGAAGAAAGACGGATCTTTCCGAATGTGTATAGATTATCGTGAATTAAATAAGTTAACTATCAAGAATCGGTATCCACTACCGAGAATTGACGACTTATTTGATCAACTCCAAGGATCATGTGTGTACTCGAAAATTGACCTAAGATCGGGCTATCATCAATTACGTGTCAAAGAAGAAGATATACCGAAAACTGCTTTTCGGACACGCTACGGTCATTACGAATTTTTGGTCATGCCGTTTGGATTGACGAATGTGCCAGCTGTATTCATGGACCTCATGAATCGAGTTTGTAGTCCGTATTTAGATAAGTTTGTTATCGTTTTCATTGATGATATTCTTATCTATTCCAAGAGTGAACAAGAGCATGAAGAGCATTTAAGGTTGATATTAGAGTTGTTAAGAAAAGAACAGCTATATGCTAAATTTTCTAAATGTGCTTTCTGGTTGAAAGAAGTGCAATTTCTTGGCCACGTTGTTAGTAGCAAAGGAATTCAGGTTGATCCAGCAAAAATTGAAGCCATTGAAAAATGGGAGACTCCTAAGACACCAACGCAGATACGCCAATTTTTGGGTTTAGCCGGTTATTATAGAAGGTTTATTCAAGATTTTTCCCGAATAGCTAAGCCGTTGACAGCATTAACGCAAAAAGGGAAGAAATACGAATGGACCTCGGAGCAGGAGAACGCATTTCAATTACTGAAGAAGAAGTTAACTACGGCGCCTATTTTATCGTTACCTGAAGGGAACGATGATTTTGAAATATATTGTGACGCTTCGCGACAAGGTTTTGGTTGTGTTCTTATGCAACGAAAGAAAGTTATTGCATACGCATCCCGACAATTGAAGATTCACGAGCGAAATTATACGACGCATGATCTAGAATTGGGAGCAGTCGTGTTTGCATTGAAGATATGGAGACACTACTTATATGGGGTTAAATGCACTGTGGTTACTGATCATAAAAGCCTTCAACACATTTTCGATCAAAAACAGCTGAACATGAGGCAACGTAGGTGGGTCGAGTTAATAAACGACTATGATTGTGAAATTCGTTATCATCCCAGGAAAGCGAACGTGGTGGCCGATGCTTTAAGCAGAAAGGAACGAGAACCAATTCGAGTTCGAGCGATGAACATAAAAATTCGCATGAACCTCAACTCACAAATCAAAGAAGTTCAACGAGAAGCACTTACTAAAGAAAACATAAGAAGTGAAATAATGAAGAAGTATGAGAAGCAACTCGTTATACGGGAGGATGGAATTCGATATTTTGCAAATCGTATTTGGGTACCGAAGTTGGGTGGATTAAGGAAGTTGATATTGAACGAGGCACATAAGACAAGATACTCGATACATCCTAGAGTTGGAAAGATGTATCAAGATCTTAAGACACGTTATTGGTGGCCTAATTTAAAGACAGACGTAGCAACATATGTTGGGGAGTGTTTAACTTGTTCCAAAGTCAAAGCAGAACATCAAAAGCTGTCAGGGTTACTTCAACAACCAGAAATCCCAGAATGGAAATGGGATGGTATTACCATGGATTTCATCACGAAGTTACCAAAGACTGCCTGGGGATACGACACCATTTGGGTAATTGTCGATCGTCTCACCAAGTCTGCACATTTCTTGCCTATAAAGGAAACGGATAGAATGGAGAAACTGTTACGATTATATATAAAGGAAATTGTTTCAAGGCATGGAATACCTATTTCCATTATATCCGATCGTGATAGTAGATTTACCTCAAAGTTCTGGCAATCACTACAGGAGGCACTAGGAACTCGTTTGGATATGAGTACCGCATATCATCCGCAAATGGACGGGCAGAGTGAAAGAACAATTCAGACTCTTGAAGACATGCTCAGGGCATGTGTGATCGATTTTGGAAACGGATGGGATAAGTATTTACCGTTAGCAGAATTCTCGTATAATAATAGTTATCATGCGAGCATTAAAGCTGCACCATTCGAAGCATTGTATGGAAGGAAGTGTAGATCTCCTATCTGTTGGAATGAAGTAGGAGATCGACAATTAACTGGTCCCGAGATCATACACGAAACGACTGAGAAGATAGTACAAATTAAGGAGAGATTGAAAACAGCCCGTAGTCGCCAAAAGAGCTACGCCGATGTCCGAAGGAAACCATTAGAGTTTCAGATCGGTGACATGGTTATGCTAAAGGTGTCACCTTGGAAAGGTGTGATACGTTTTGGAAAAAGGGGTAAACTGAACCCAAGGTACGTAGGCCCGTTCAAGATCATCGAACGCATTGGACCGGTAGCTTATCGACTCGAGTTACCGCAACAACTCGCCGGAGTACACAATACCTTTCACGTCTCAAACCTTAAGAAGTGTCTTGCAAAGGAAGACCTCACCATTCCTCTTGAAGAAATCCATGTCGACGAGAAACTACAATTCATCGAAGAACCAATCGAAATCATGGATCGTGAAGTTAAACAGCTCAAGCAGAGCAACATACCGATCGTTAAGGTTCGTTGGAGTGCTAGAAGAGGTCCCGAGTTTACTTGGGAATGAGAGGATCAGATGAAACAAAAGTATCCACACTTGTTTCTCGATGACGCAAAATAGGTACAATTTTAAAATTTCGGGACGAAATTTATTTAACGGGGAGGTAATGTAACGACCCGCATTTTTTTTCGATCGTTCTATACTTATAAGATTAATATTTACATAAATTAAACCTTACCAACATGATAAGCAATCCAAATTGTTGAGACTTATGTTTTTGAAATGAGTTTTACACCACGTTTGACCGTCTAGTTTGACCGATGATATCACGAACTATACAATATATGATAATTATACGTTTGTGTATATATATGTATATATACATATTTAACATGATTAAAGAATGTTTTAATATCTCATTTTGTATTAATAACAATAAGTTATAAGTATATTTTGAAACTACTAACTTAAGTTTTCAAAACGATAACCATACGTAACGTTATTTGACTTAAATACTTATGACCTATAATGTTTATACATATATCGTATAAGTAATGTATTTAATCACTTTTTAAAGACTTAAATACATAAAACAATATAAGTATATTTACAAAAGATAGCTATATTTGAATCCTCGTTCTGTTTTCTCAAAGATTTCTATACGTATACCTAGGGTATATGTACCCGTATCATACGCAGCTTCTAGATGTATTTACTTTTGGTATATACCAATAAAAATCTGCTCCTTAGCAGCCTTAAATGATTAAGAAACATGTGGAACCAACCATTTGTCAAGTAGCATGAATTATTTAGCAAGAAAACAAAGTTAGGTATCTTTTTTTTCCTTTATAACCTAAAAACGTTTTTATGCATGCACACCATTTCTTCACCCCATTTTCTCATACTTACACTTCCATTTCTCTCTCAAAATACTCTTAACTTCATACTTGATCATCTCCAAGCATTTTCCCCATCATTTAGCTTCAAAAACAACACTTAAACCTCATAAGAAAACCTTACAAAAACACTTCAAGAAATCCTTCCAAGAACACAAACTTACTTCCAATCTTTCATCCAATTCCATCACCCTTTTGGTTCTAGCTTTTTACTCCTCTTTTACAGCAACCTTGTCCAAGGAACTTGAGGTAGTAACTATATTCATAACCTTATTCGATTCATATATATATAGCTACCTTATTTTGTGGTATAAGATTTTAACAACAAGAACATAGTTTGAATATTTTCAAACTTGTTTGCAAACTAAATAGATCCTTCTAACTTAACTTTTAAAATACTTCAAGACCTGTAATATAACTTAAATATATGTTAACTTAACAAGGTATAACTTGGTTTTTCAAAGATTACCTTAAAAACTGTTTTTACGACGTCGGAGTGTAACCGGGGGCTGTTTTGGGTTGGATAATTAAAAACCATCTTAAACTTTGAATTGGAGGTTTATTTTCTGGAAAAATGATTTTTACTATGAATATGATAACACATAAAAATTTCATGATTTAACTCAAAGTATAAGTATTTTTAGAAAAATAATCATTTAAGGTTGTTTACATGATGGAAAATGATTAACTTCATAAGTTTCACTAAAGTTTGACCTATGACCTGTGATTTTGAATACAAACTAAGGTATTTACAGTTCATAGTCTTAAAGAGGGACTCGATCCAAGGAAGTGGCAAGTTGAATCAACGAAAACGGAGTTGTAACGAAGAAACTATGACCAAAACGAGATCGGATATCTAAGACTAGTTTAGCTACGAAAATAATTGGAGAAAATTAAATAAATCACATCTTTTTAAAATAACATGATATTTTATATATATGTACTCATAATTTAATTTTATATGGTTCATGATCACCCGTAAACAATACGAGAAGATTAATCATAAGATCCCATGATTGTACGCAACACGTCATTTGACAACACCGGTACTTTATGTACGCAACACGTCATTTGACAACACCGGTACCGTGGGTCAAGATTAATCTCGACCAATACATATACGATGGGGTTTTATTTATTTCGTTGGGGGTTTTATTTATTTCATTGCGGGTATATTAAACATCTACAAATGAACCATTAAAATTGAATTACTAACAACGAACTGCTAACTACGGACTAAGGAATTATTCAAAGTATTAAAAGTATAACAAGTATATATATGAGACGTTTGTTTAAAAAGATAAGGTATTGATATATTATATATGGATAGGTTCGTGATATCAATCGGAGACCAAGTCAAAATTACATATCTTCAAGACGAAAGTGAGTATATAGTCCCACTTTTAAACTCTAAATATTTTGGGATGAGAATACATGTATTTTATGTTTTATGTTATGGACACAAGTAACTGAAAAATATATTCTACGTTGAGTTGTACCACTGGCATACTTCCCTGTAGCTTGGTAACTATTATTTACAGCGGTATTGTAAACGCGAATCCTGCTGATAGATCTATCGGGCCTGACAACCCCAACCGGACTGGACGACCAGTATTCAACGGTTGCACAGTACTTCGTTTTGTGACTACACTTGGTACGGTGTAGTAAGATTTCATAATAAAGGGAATATGCGACGTGATTAAATGTTAAGTATGGTTACCAAGTGCTCAACCACTTAGAATATTCTTATTAAAATGTTTACATATGAAATCTTGTGGTCTATATTTATATCGCTGCCGGCATTAAACCTATATCTCACCAACTTTATGTTGACGTTTTAAACATGTCTATTCTCAGGTGATAATTAGAAGCTTCCGCTGCAACATGTTGAATTTAAACAAGATCTTGAGTATGCATATTTGTGTCAAAAATAAAACTGCATATCGGAGGATTTGTAATGTAAAATATGCTAGAAATCGTATTGTTATCATCACATGTAAAGTTTGTAAGTCTAAGATTATCGCTAAACAATAATCATCTTTTTATTGTCTAAAGCTTGTATTAAAATAAGAGTTATGGTTTGTAATGTAAAATAAATGCAGTTGTTCTTTTAAAATGTCACATATAGAGGTCAATACCTCGCAATGAAATCATACGTTATCTAACTCGTTCTTATGGTTAAGGACGGGTTATGACACAGTCGATTAATACCCTTGTAATTCAGGTGTGACATACGGTGATGCCATAACCATGAATTATCCTTCATTGACCGAGTAGCCAAACACATGGTTTCATGTGATGGTGCATCATTGAGGTCAATAGTATAAAGTGAAGCACAATGTTTACCGACAAGGAGATCGTTTCCATCGGTGGATTGCACCGAGCAGTGACGATGTTCAAACAAAACCTTGAGATCTCCGTCACAAAATTAGCTGACGCTATATAAACTGTACCCCAAACCCTCAACATATGAGACCCGTTTGATCGTTATGCCATTTTTCACAAAATCTTCATAACCCATTATTGCTGCAATTTCATCATTTCCAAAAGTAACCGTTCCTAGGAATTTGTCAACGAAATTGACAAGCAAGGATTTATCGCCCGTCATGTGTCGAGAACAACCGGAATCGATATACCAAACACATACGTCGAAACCCTATAAACGTTAATTTCCTAGAGTTTAGGTACCCAAAGTTTCTTGGGTCCTCTACGGTTAGTACCAACAATAAACTTTGGATCAACAACGAGATAATCACGTAAAGCAACATGCAATTTAGACAATAAAGCATCATTTAAAACCACATTACATGAAACATCATACGCAATATCAAGTTTTACATCGTTATCAAAAGTCTTAACACACAACTTATTCCAAACAGATGTTTTGTTCACAGACGAAAATTGAAAAACATGAGATGATTTCCTAGGTCGACTAGCAGATTGCTTTGGTTTGGTTGCTACTTTCTTAGTCGTGGACTTAGGAACCCATACAGACTTGTAAGTCAAATTTGGATTATGACCTGTGACACGAAAAACACATCTGTTAGTTAGACGTCCAAATTTTTCAGTTGACACATGAGATGATTGATTTTGCAAAATTTCTAATTTGATTTTACGTTCCTTTGCATCATACTTACTCAAATCAGGTTTAGGACTCGTGCGTTGTGTAGACTTGACTGATTTTGTTAAAAGACTTATCACACCCCCAATTAGGGCCTGGGTGAATGTGACATTAATATCAAACAAATCAACATATTATAATATACGAGAACAATACTGAATGATAATAACAAACTTTATTGAGTACGAAGCGGAAAATGAATGTCGTTACAATAATGGAAATTACAATAAAATAATTATTTTAAATGCAAGAATAATAAATGCAATATCTCTTGATCCTAAGTCCAAGTAGCATCACATAAGCAGTAAGTAAATAAGCTTGATCAATCAGCACCTGAGACAAACATGCTAAAGTTTCAACCAAAAAGGTTGAGTGAAGTTCATAGGTTTAACAAAAATGTTTGACCATTGTTTTAGACCACAAGATTTAGTTTATAAAGTTGATCTCGCAGGGATCAAAAAGTTATGCCAATTCGTGATATTTAGACTAAACGTTCAAAGGTTGCCCCAATGACAAGTTGTGTCTATACTTGTCGGTTTAATTTCATTATTAAGTAATACAATGACTTGGTCAAATGTATCGGGGACGTTACTCCCGATAGGCCTACCCCCAATAATTAAGAATGCATTTAACGAGCAACTAAAAATATCACTGTAGGGACTTAGTCGGACATAGCCGAGTATAGTATAGTTTAAGAGCTGGTACTTGTGTCTAAATTGTAAATAGTAAAAGTTGCCTGTGTCTCACCCCAAAAAGTTAAATAAGTTGCTAGCAATAAAGAGTGGGGCTATGAGTTTACCTTAAAAGGAGAAGAGATCGTTATTCCTTGGAAGAGAAAGATAAATGAGTTGGATGATCGTGAGCCGAATGTCAACCTAATGACATTAAGAATAGTTTAGATGTTTTGCCCGAGTTAAAGATGAGTTTAAGTATGTATGTACTTAAGTATAGTTCGTTTTGCTAAGTTTCTATTCTTAGTAAGTTTCCATTTTTAGAAAGTTTCCATATTTAGAAAGTTGCCATGTCTAGAAAGTTTTCCACTTTTAGTAAGTTTCCTCTTTTAGTAAGTTAGTGTTGACCACTAATGAGTTGTCCTTAATAAGTCTACCACTTATTAAGTGTGAAAATAACTAAATGTTTGATTACTATAGTCGGGTTGATATCGTGGATCGTACCCAAACATATATGCCACCACCGAGTCACTAGAATGACCAATTGTTACCGGTTGGCCCAGAATTTCTTGACCAAAATCTAAGTTTGGCATTCGTAATCCACAAGCGTCCCATAGTGGTACCAAGGATCACCCTAGGCCTTAAGTAGCATTGACGTTCGAGTAATCACACGTTATCGTGAATGACTATGGTAATCGTATAATATAATATAAGTAGTAGTATATTATATGTGTTAGTAATAATATAAGTGTATAAGTGTTAAGTAGTACTAGTAATTTAGTATAAGTAGTATTAGGGTTTTATTAATTAACTATATTTAGTTAATTAAAGTAGTATTTAATGATTAGGGTTTATGTGATAAATGTTTAATAGTATTATTAGGTTTAGGGTTTAGTGAAGTAATGATTAGGTAATGATTAGGGTTTAAGTATTAAATATATATATATATATATATATATATATATATATATATATATATATATATATAGTTTTTATTTATTTATTTATTTATTTATTTATATATATATACCATATATATGTATATATATAGTAAAAATATTTTTTTTGTACATATATATATATATATATATATATATATATATATATATATATATATATATATATATATATATATATATATATATATATATATGTATATATAAACCGTATATGTATATATATAGCATGTATATTCTTGTTTCCTTTTTTAGATACTAATAAATCTTTTAGCAAATCTCTAGGGTTTAAAGATTAAACAAAACCTTCCTCTTTTTTTTCGTGTATATGCATGTATATGTATATATTTTATTTTATTTTTTTACATGAACAATATGAATGTATATGATCTAGTATGAATATAACATGAATTGAAACATTAATTTAAAAGATTTAGATCTAGGGTTTTTACCTTGATGAATATTGATGAAGATTAACAAAAGAAGAGAAGAAAAACTTGAAGATGAAGATCGAAGCTCCCCAAGAATCTAGAACACCTTTAAAGATCCTTGAAGAACTCAAAGAACACGATGAACAACTTGAAGATCACTTGAAGATTTCTGAAAATGGTGGTGGTGGTGATTTTCGATCCTCTTGGCCAAAAATTAGGAGAGATGGAGAGAGAGTTTTGAGAGAGATTTGTGAATGTGATTTGGTACAATATTAGCTCTAGCCTAGGTCTCTATTTATAGGAGGGATTGGAGAATTCTAGAATTAGGGTTTAATTAGGAATTACTTTGGGAACAAGTTAGGTTAATGAGGAGGTGATGGTGGCTAATTTGGCCGAAAATTTGGAGGGTATAATGTGTAGTGACCCGAACTTTTCCATGTTTATATATATTAATTGAGATTGATATTTACATGATTAAATGTTTCCAACATGTTAAGCAATCAAACTTGTTAAGACTTGATTAATTGAAATATGTTTCATATAGACAATTGACAACCCAAGTTGACCGGTGATTCACGAACGTTAAAACTTGTAAAAACTATATGATGACATATATATGGATATATATATATATAGTTAACATGATACTATGATAAGTAAACATATCATTAAGTATATTAACAATGAACTACATATGTAAAAACAAGACTACTAACTTAATGATTTTTAAACGAGACATATATGTAACGATTATCGTTGTAAAGACATTTAATGTATATATATATCATATTAAGAGATATTCATACATGATAATATCATGATAATATAATAATTTAAAATCTCATTTGATATTATAAACATTGGGTTAACAACATTTAACAAGATCGTTAACCTAAAGGTTTCAAAACAACACTTACATGTAACGACTAACGATGACTTAACGACTCAGTTAAAATGTATATACATGTAGTGTTTTAATATGTATTTATACACTTTTGAAAGACTTCAATACACTTATCAAAATACTTCTACTTAACAAAAATGCTTACAATTACATCCTCATTCAGTTTCATCAACAATTCTACTCGTATGCACCCGTATTCGTACTCGTACAATATGTATGTACTATTGGTATATACACTCCAATGATCAGCTCTTAGCAGCCCATGTGAGTCACCTAACACATGTGGGAACCATCATTTGGCAACTAGCATGAAATATCTCATAAAATTACAAAAATATGAGTAATCATTCATGACTTATTTACATGAAAACAAAATTACATATCCTTTATATCTAATCCATACACCAACGACCAAAAACACCTACAAACACTTTCATTCTTCAATTTTCTTCATCTAATTGATCTCTCTCAAGTTCTATCTTCAAGTTCTAAGTGTTCTTCATAAATTCCAAAAGTTCTAGTTTCATAAAATCAAGAATACTTTCAAGTTTGCTAGCTCACTTCCAATCTTGTAAGGTGATCATCCAACCTCAAGAAATCTTTGTTTCTTATAGTAGGTTATCATTCTAATACAAGGTAATAATCATATTCAAACTTTGGTTCAATTTCTATAACTATAACAATCTTATTTCAAGTGATGATCTTACTTGAACTTGTTTTCGTGTCATGATTCTACTTCAAGAACTTCGAGCCATCCAAGGATCCATTGAAGCTAGATCCATTTTTCACTTTTCCAGTAGGTTTATCCAAGGAACTTAAGGTAGTAATGATGTTCATAACATCATTCGATTCATACATATAAAGCTATCTTATTCGAAGGTTTAAACTTGTAATCACTAGAACATAGTTTAGTTAATTCTAAACTTGTTCGCAAACAAAAGTTAATCCTTCTAACTTGACTTTTAAAATCAACTAAACACATGTTCTATATCTATATGATATGCTAACTTAATGATTTAAATCCTGGAAACACGAAAAACACCGTAAAACCGGATTTACGCCGTCGTAGTAACACCGCGGGCTGTTTTGGGTTAGTTAATTAAAAACTATGATAAACTTTGATTTAAAAGTTGTTATTCTGAGAAAATGATTTTTATTATGAACATGAAACTATATCCAAAAATTATGGTTAAACTCAAAGTGGAAGTATGTTTTCTAAAATGGTCATCTAGACGTCGTTCTTTCGACTGAAATGACTACCTTTACAAAAACGACTTGTAACTTATTTTTCCGACTATAAACCTATACTTTTTCTGTTTAGATTCATAAAATAGAGTTCAATATGAAACCATAGCAATTTGATTCACTCAAAACGGATTTAAAATGAAGAAGTTATGGGTAAAACAAGATTGGATAATTTTTCTCATTTTAGCTACGTGAAAATTGGTAACAAATCTATTCCAACCATAACTTAATCAACTTGTATTGTATATTATGTAATCTTGAGATACCATAGACACGTATACAATGTTTCGACCTATCATGTCGACTCATCTATATATATTTCGGAACAACCATAGACACTCTATATGTGAATGTTGGAGTTAGCTATACAGGGTTGAGGTTGATTCCAAAATATATATAGTTTGAGTTGTGATCAATACTGAGATACATATACACTGGGTCGTGGATTGATTCAAGATAATATTTATCGATTTATTTCTGTACATCTAACTGTGGACAACTAGTTGTAGGTTACTAACGAGGACAGCTGACTTAATAAACTTAAAACATCAAAATATATTAAAAGTGTTGTAAATATATTTTGAACATACTTTGATATATATGTATATATTGTTATAGGTTTGTGAATCAACCAGTGGCCAAGTCTTACTTCCCGACGAAGTAAAAATCTGTGAAAGTGAGTTATAGTCCCACTTTTAAAATCTAATATTTTTGGGATGAGAATACATGCAGGTTTTATAAATGATTTACAAGATAGACACAAGTACGTGAAACTACATTCTATGGTTGAATTATCGAAATCGAATATGCCCCTTTTTATTAAGTCTGGTAATCTAAGAATTAGGGAACAGACACCCTAATTGACGCGAATCCTAAAGATAGATCTATTGGGCCTAACAAACCCCATCCAAAGTACCGGATGCTTTAGTACTTCGAAATTTATATCATATCCGAAGGGTGTCCCAAAATGATGGGGATATTCTTATATATATGCATCTTGTTAATGTCGGTTACCAGGTGTTCACCATATGAATGATTTTTATCTCTATGTATGGGATGTGTATTGAAATATGAAATCTTGTGGTCTATTATTATGATTTGATATATATAGGTTAAACCTATAACTCACCAATATTTTTGTTGACGTTTTAAGCATGTTTATTCTCAGGTGATTATTAAGAGCTTCCGCTGTCGCATACTTAAATAAGGACAAGAGTTGGAGTCCATGCTTGTATGATATTGTGTAAAAACTGCATTCAAGAAACTTATTTTGTTGTAACATATTTGCATTGTAAACCATTATGTAATGGTCATGTGTAAACAGGATATTTTAGATTATCATTATTTGATAATCTACGTAAAGATTTTTAAACCTTTATTGATGAAATAAAGGTTATGGTTTGTTTAAAAATGAATGCAGTCTTTGAAAAACGTCTCATATAGAGGTCAAAACCTCGCAACGAAATCAATTAATATGGAACGTTTTTAATCAATAAGAACGGGACATTTCAGTTGGTATCCGAGCGTTGGTCTTAGAGAACCAAAATTTTGCATTAGTGTGTCTTATCGAGTTTGTTAGGATGCATTAGTGAGTCTGGACTTCGACCGTGTTTACTTGAAAAATGATTGCTTAACAAATTTTGTTGGAAACTATATATTTTTAACATGTGAATATTATGTGATATAATAATCTCTTAACGCGTTTGATATTATGTGATAGATGTCTACCTCTAGAACAAGTCCCATTGACTCACCTAATAATAATGAAGAGTCAAATGTAAATTGGAATGATTCGTGGACTGATTCACAAGTTCCCGAAGAGGAACCGGAAGAAGAGTCGGAACCGGAAGAAGAATCGGAACCGGAAGAAGAATCGGAACCGGATGAAGAAATAGAACCGGTGGGGGAAATAATAAAACGGTTAAGTAAAAGAAAATCCTCAACCAACCGACCAAGGTTAATTATGGTCAATGGTGTTTCCGCCAAGGAAGCAAAATATTGGGAGGATTACCAATTCTCCGATGAATCGGATTCCGACGAGAATTCCAATGATGTTATAGAAATTACCCCAACTGAATTTAAAAAGGCAAAAGAAAATAATAAGGGAAAGGGCATAAAAATAGAGAAATCTAACTCCAACCCCGTTGAACTTTATATGTATCGTCAACCCCCGAAGTCCTTAAGTTGTAACAATGACCCGGGAACCTCTAAACCACCAGGTTTTTCTAAACCAATGTGGACAACGACGGCTCGTATTAGGGGAACATCATATATCCCTAGAAACTTGGAAAAACGAACCAAAACCGAAGAAGAAGAAACGAGCGAGTCGGAATAAGATAGTTGTATTCGTGTGGTGTAATATATGTAATATAGTGTTCGTATGCTTTATGATATATGTAAAAATTGCTTGTATTAATAAGTATTTTTTTTATGAATCTAACTCTTGTCTATTTTACAGTTTAAAAACACAAAATGGATAGACAACCCAATATTTTAAGAGACCTACCCGGAGACATGATTGATGAAATCTTGTCTAGAGTCGGCCAGAATTCCTCGGCACAACTATTTAAGGCTAGATCAGTTTGTAAGACATTCGAAGAACGTTCCAAGAATGTCTTGGTTTATAAGAGACTTTCGTTTGAAAGATGGGGGATATCACATTGGGAAACCCATAAGTTACGATGTGTTTACTTTGACGCATATATTGCAGGGAACCCAAATGCTATTTTACGCAACGGGTTAAGAAATTATTTTGACTCAATATATCCGAATATTGGACTTCGTGATTTAGAAAAAGCGGCTAACATGCAACATAAAGAAGCATGTTATGCTTACGGATTAGTAATGTTCGCTTCTCACCAAAGTGAGAACAAGAACATCGGGCTACAACTATTAAACAAAACGTTTCCACAAGTGACGGAGTCGGTAATTGGGGTAAGAAATGAGGTTTTTAGATTGTTACGGGACTGTTGGACATTACGTAACCCTCGTCCCTTTGACGACGTTACAACACGCTGTCTTATCAATGGCCATAACGGTTATGTTGCACAAGACCAAGGATGGGAAGTAGTCCTAGTAAAACCAGAATGCATGACTTGTTTCTGGACGTATGAATTACGTGTCTTTATTGCCTTTGCTGAACGACTTGTGTACTAGCTAGAATTATCTTCACAACTATCTTGTATCAAAGTTATTGTGTGCTATATTTCATGCTTTATGTAAAATAAACGGTATTGTAAGTTTGTAAAATATTGTATAAAAGTTTGAACGCGAAATATTATTATAATCAGTTTCTCATATAGAATTGTAGTAGTTGAATTGTATATTAGCTACTAAGTATGAACTTAACGGGTAGGTACTACCCGAATTTAAACTTATAAAACGCTAATATGAAGAAAAAGCTTTTATAAATGAGTTCATATTATGCTACGAAATACTATTAACTACTCTTAATATTCTGTATGATTAACTTGTTCCATTTAACTATTTTGAAGGAAATGGCACCGACTACTCGACACACCGTGAATATGAATGAAGAGGAATTCCGTACTTTTCTAGCTTCAAACATAGCCGCAGTACAGGCTGCGCTACATACCAACAATAACCTTGGATCTAGCAGTACAGGAAATCGTGTAGGATGCACCTACAAAGAATTCACTGCCTGCAAACCTTTGGAATTTGATGGAACCGAAGGACCGATCAGATTGAAACGGTGGACCGAGAAGGTCGAATCGGTGTTTGCCATAAGTAAGTGTACTGAAGAGGACAAAGTGAAGTATGCTACGCATACCTTCACAGGTTCTGCGTTAACATGGTGGAATACCTATCTAGAGCAAGTGGGACAAGACGATGCGTACGCACTACCGTGGTCAGCATTCAAGCACTTGATGAACGAGAAGTACCGTCCCAGAACCGAGGTCAATAAGCTCAAGACAGAACTTAGAGGGTTACGAACCCAAGGATTTGATATTACCACGTATGAAAGACGATTCACAGAATTGTGCCTATTGTGTCCGGGAGCATTCGAAGATGAGGAAGAGAAGATCGACGCGTTTGTGAAAGGATTACCGGAAAGAATCCAAGAAGATATAAGTTCACACGAGCCCGCCTCCATACAACAGGCATGTAGAATGGCTCACAAACTAGTGAACCAGATTGAAGAAAGAATTAAAGAACAGACTGCTGAAGAGGCCAATGTGAAGCAAGTCAAAAGAAAGTGGGAGGATAACGGTGATAAGAATCACCAATACAACAACAACAGCAATTACAACAATAATCGCAACAATTATCCCAACAATAGCAACATCAATCGCAACTACAACAAACGGCCCAACAACAACAACAACAACAACAACAACAACAACAACAACAACAACAACAACAGCAACTACAACAATCATCCCAACAACAATAATAACCGCAACAACAACAACAATCAGAAGCAGCTATGCCAAAGGTGTGAAAAGAATCACTCGGGGTTCTGCACCAAATTTTGCAACAAGTGTAAAAGAAATGGTCATAGCGTGGCAAAGTGTGAGGTCTACGGACCAGGGGTTAATAGAACAAAAGGAACAAATGGTGTCGGAACGAGTAATGGCGGAGCAAGTAGTGTCGGAGCAAGTTATGCCAATGTAGTTTGTTATAAATGTGGAAAACCGGGCCACATTATTAGAAATTGCCCAAACCAGGAGAACACGAATGGACAAGGCCGTGGAAGAGTTTTCAATATTAATGCGGCAGAGGCACAGGAAGACCCGGAGCTTGTTACGGGTACGTTTCTTATTGACAATAAATCTGCTTACGTTTTATTTGATTCGGGTGCGGATAGAAGCTATATGAGTAGAGATTTTTGTGCTAAATTAAGTTGTCCATTGACGCCTTTGGATAGTAAATTTTTACTCGAATTAGCAAATGGTAAATTAATTTCAGCAGATAATATATGTCGGAATCGAGAAATTAAACTGGTTAGCGAAACATTTAAGATTGATTTGATACCAGTAGAGTTAGGGAGTTTTGATGTGATAATCGGTATGGACTGGTTGAAAGAAGTGAAAGCGGAGATCGTTTGTTACAAAAATGCAATTCGCATTATACGAGAAAAAGGAAAACCCTTAATGGTGTACGGAGAAAAGGGCAACACGAAGCTACATCTTATTAGTAATTTGAAGGCAAAAAAACTAATAAGAAAAGGTTGCTATGCTGTTCTAGCACACGTCGAGAAAGTACAAACTGAAGAAAAGAGCATCAATGATGTTCCCGTCGCAAAAGAATTTCCTGATGTATTTCCGAAAGAATTATCGGGATTACCCCCACATCGATCCGTTGAATTTCAAATAGATCTTGTACCAGGAGCTACACCAATAGCTCGTGCTCCTTACAGACTCGCACCCAGCGAGATGAAAGAACTACAAAGCCAATTACAAGAACTTTTAGAGCGTGGTTTCATTCGACCAAGCACATCACCGTGGGGAGCTCCTGTTTTGTTTGTCAAGAAGAAAGATGGTACATTCAGGTTGTGTATCGACTACCGAGAGTTGAACAAACTTACCATCAAGAACCGCTACCCACTACCGAGAATCGACGACTTATTTGATCAACTACAAGGCTCGTCTGTTTATTCAAAGATTGACTTACGTTCCGGGTACCATCAAATGCGGGTGAAAGAAGATGATATTCCAAAGACTGCTTTCAGAACACGTTACGGTCATTACGAGTTTATGGTCATGCCGTTTGGTTTAACTAATGCACCAGCTGTGTTCATGGACCTTATGAACCGAGTGTGTGGACCATACCTTGACAAGTTTGTCATTGTTTTCATTGATGACATACTTATTTACTCAAAGAATGACCAAGAACAAGGTGAACATTTGAGAAAGGTGTTAGAAGTATTGAGGAAAGAAGAATTGTACGCTAAGTTTTCAAAGTGTGCATTTTGGTTGGAAGAAGTTCAATTCCTCGGTCACATAGTGAACAAAGAAGGTATTAAGGTGGATCCGGCAAAGATAGAAACTGTTGAAAAGTGGGAAACCCCGAAAACTCCGAAACACATACGCCAGTTTTTAGGACTAGCTGGTTACTACAGAAGGTTCATCCAAGACTTTTCCAGAATAGCAAAACCCTTGACTGTATTAACGCATAAAGGGAATAAATTTGCATGGAATGATGAACAAGAGAAAGCGTTTCAGTTATTGAAGAAAAAGCTAACTACGGCACCTATATTGTCATTGCCTGAAGGGAATGATGATTTTGTGATTTATTGTGACGCATCAAAGCAAGGTCTCGGTTGTGTATTAATGCAACGAACGAAGGTGATTGCTTATGCGTCTAGACAATTGAAGATTCACGAACAAAATTATACGACGCATGATTTGGAATTAGGCGCGGTTGTTTTTGCATTAAAGACTTGGAGGCACTACTTATATGGGGTCAAAAGTATTATATATACCGACCACAAAAGTCTTCAACACATATTTAATCAGAAACAACTGAATATGAGGCAGCGTAGGTGGATTGAATTATTGAATGATTATGACTTTGAGATTCGTTACCACCCGGGGAAGGCAAATGTGGTAGCCGATGCCTTGAGCAGGAAGGACAGAGAACCCATTCGAGTAAAATATATGAATATAATGATTCATAATAACATTACTACTCAAATAAAGGAGGCGCAACAAGGAGTTTTAAAAGAGGGAAATTTAAAGGATGAAATACCCAAAGGATCGGAGAAGCATCTTAATATTCGGGAAGATGGAACCCGGTATAGGGCTGAAAGGATTTGGGTACCAAAATTTGGAGATATGAGAGAAATGGTACTTAGAGAAGCTCATAAAACCAGATACTCAATACATCCTGGAACGGGGAAGATGTACAAGGATCTCAAGAAATATTTTTGGTGGCCGGGTATGAAAGTCGATGTTGCTAAATACGTAGGAGAATGTTTGACGTGTTCTAAGGTTAAAGCTGAGCATCAGAAACCATCAGGTCTACTTCAACAACCCGAAATCCTGGAATGGAAATGGGAAAACATTACCATGGATTTCATCACTAAATTGCCAAGGACTGCAAGTGGTTTTGATACTATTTGGGTAATAGTTGATCGTCTCACCAAATCAGCACACTTCCTGCCAATAAGAGAAGATGACAAGATGGAGAAGTTAGCACGACTGTATTTGAAGGAAGTCGTCTCCAGACATGGAATACCAATCTCTATTATCTCTGATAGGGATGGCAGATTTATTTCAAGATTCTGGCAGACATTACAGCAAGCATTAGGAACTCGTCTAGACATGAGTACAGCCTATCATCTACAAACTGATGGGCAGGGCGAAAGGACAATACAAATGCTTGAAGACATGCTACGAGCATGTGTTATTGATTTCGGAAACAGTTGGGATCGACATCTACCGTTAGCAGAATTTTCCTACAACAACAGCTACCATTCAAGCATTGAGATGGCGCCGTTTGAAGCACTTTATGGTAGAAAGTGCAGGTCTCCGATTTGTTGGAGTGAAGTGGGGGATAGACAGATTACGGGTCCGGAGATTATACAAGAAACTACCGAGAAGATCATCCAAATTCAACAACGGTTGAAAACCGCCCAAAGTCGACAAAAGAGCTACGCTGACATTAAAAGAAAAGATATAGAATTTGAAATTGGAGAGATGGTCATGCTTAAAGTTGCACCTTGGAAAGGCGTTGTTCGATTTGGTAAACGAGGGAAATTAAATCCAATGTATATTGGACCATTCAAGATTATTGATCGTGTCGGACCAGTAGCTTACCGACTAGAGTTACCTCAACAACTCGTGGCTGTACATAACACTTTCCACGTCTCGAATTTGAAGAAATGTTTTGCTAAAGAAGATCTCACTATTCCGTTAGATGAAATCCAAATCAACGAAAAACTTCAATTCATCGAAGAACCCGTCGAAATAATGGATCGTGAGGTTAAAAGACTTAAGCAAAACAAGATACCAATTGTTAAGGTTCGATGGAATGCTCGTAGAGGACCCGAGTTCACCTGGGAGCATGAAGATCAGATGAAGAAGAAATACCCGCATCTATTTCCAGAAGATTCGTCAACACCTTCAACAGCTTAAAATTTCGGGACGAAATTTATTTAACGGGTAGGTACTGTAGTGACCCGAACTTTTCCATGTTTATATATATTAATTGAGATTGATATTTATATGATTAAATGTTTCCAACATGTTAAGCAATCAAACTTGTTAAGACTTGATTAATTGAAATATGTTTCATATAGACAATTGACAACCCAAGTTGACCGGTGATTCACGAACGTTAAAACTTGTAAAAACTATATGATGACATATATATGGATATATATATATATATATAGTTAACATGATACTATGATAAGTAAACATATCATTAAGTATATTAACAATGAACTACATATGTAAAAACAAGACTACTAACTTAATGATTTTTAAACGAGACATATATGTAACGATTATCGTTGTAAAGACATTTAATGTATATATATATCATATTAAGAGATATTCATACATGATAATATCATGATAATATAATAATTTAAAATCTCATTTGATATTATAAACATTGGGTTAACAACATTTAACAAGATCGTTAACCTAAAGGTTTCAAAACAACACTTACATGTAACGACTAACGATGACTTAACGACTCAGTTAAAATGTATATACATGTAGTGTTTTAATATGTATTTATACACTTTTGAAAGACTTCAATACACTTATCAAAATACTTCTACTTAACAAAAATGCTTACAATTACATCCTCATTCAGTTTCATCAACAATTCTACTCGTATGCACCCGTATTCGTACTCGTACAATACACAGCTTTTAGATGTATGTACTATTGGTATATACACTCCAATGATCAGCTCTTAGGAGCCCATGTGAGTCACCTAACACATGTGGGAACCATCATTTGGCAACTAGCATGAAATATCTCATAAAATTACAAAAATATGAGTAATCATTCATGACTTATTTACATGAAAACAAAATTACATATCCTTTATATCTAATCCATACACCAACGACCAAAAACACCTACAAACACTTTCATTCTTCAATTTTCTTCATCTAATTGATCTCTCTCAAGTTCTATCTTCAAGTTCTAAGTGTTCTTCATAAATTCCAAAAGTTCTAGTTTCATAAAATCAAGAATACTTTCAAGTTTGCTAGCTCACTTCCAATCTTGTAAGGTGATCATCCAACCTCAAGAAATCTTTGTTTCTTATAGTAGGTTATCATTCTAATACAAGGTAATAATCATATTCAAACTTTGGTTCAATTTCTATAACTATAACAATCTTATTTCAAGTGATGATCTTACTTGAACTTGTTTTCGTGTCATGATTCTACTTCAAGAACTTCGAGCCATCCAAGGATCCATTGAAGCTAGATCCATTTTTCTCTTTTCCAGTAGGTTTATCCAAGGAACTTAAGGTAGTAATGATGTTCATAACATCATTCGATTCATACATATAAAGCTATCTTATTCGAAGGTTTAAACTTGTAATCACTAGAACATAGTTTAGTTAATTCTAAACTTGTTCGCAAACAAAAGTTAATCCTTCTAACTTGACTTTTAAAATCAACTAAACACATGTTCTATATCTATATGATATGCTAACTTAATGATTTAAATCCTGGAAACAGGAAAAACACCGTAAAACCGGATTTACGCCGTCGTAGTAACACCGCGGGCTGTTTTGGGTTAGTTAATTAAAAACTATGATAAACTTTGATTTAAAAGTTGTTATTCTGAGAAAATGATTTTTATTATGAACATGAAACTATATCCAAAAATTATGGTTAAACTCAAAGTGGAAGTATGTTTTCTAAAATGGTCATCTAGACGTCGTTCTTTCGACTGAAATGACTACCTTTACAAAAACGACTTGTAACTTATTTTTCCGACTATAAACCTATACTTTTTCTATTTATATTCATAAAATAGAGTTCAATATGAAACCATAGCAATTTGATTCACTCAAAACGGATTTAAAATGAAGAAGTTATGGGTAAAACAAGATTGGATAATTTTTCTCATTTTAGCTACGTGAAAATTGTTAACAAATCTATTCCAACCATAACTTAATCAACTTGTATTGTATATTATGTAATCTTGAGATACCATAGACACGTATACAATGTTTCGACCTATCATGTCGACTCATCTATATATATTTCGGAACAACCATAGACACTCTATATGTGAATGTTGGAGTTAGCTATACAGGGTTGAGGTTGATTCCAAAATATATATAGTTTGAGTTGTGATCAATACTGAGATACGTATACACTGGGTCGTGGATTGATTCAAGATAATATTTATCGATTTATTTCTGTACATCTAACTGTGGACAACTAGTTGTAGGTTACTAACGAGGACAGCTGACTTAATAAACTTAAAACATCAAAATATATTAAAAGTATTGTAAATATATTTTGAACATACTTTGATATATATGTATATATTGTTATAGGTTTGTGAATCAACCAGTGGCCAAGTCTTACTTCCCGACGAAGTAAAAATCTGTGAAAGTGAGTTATAGTCCCACTTTTAAAATCTAATATTTTTGGGATGAGAATACATGCAGGTTTTATAAATGATTTACAAGATAGACACAAGTACGTGAAACTACATTCTATGGTTGAATTATCGAAATCGAATATGCCCCTTTTTATTAAGTCTGGTAATCTAAGAATTAGGGAACAGACACCCTAATTGACGCGAATCCTAAAGATAGATCTATTGGGCCTAACAAACCCCATCCAAAGTACCGGATGCTTTAGTACTTCGAAATTTATATCATATCCGAAGGGTGTCCCGGAATGATGGGGATATTCTTATATATATGCATCTTGTTAATGTCGGTTACCAGGTGTTCACCATATGAATGATTTTTATCTCTATGTATGGGATGTGTATTGAAATATGAAATCTTGTGGTCTATTATTATGATTTGATATATATAGGTTAAACCTATAACTCACCAATATTTTTGTTGACGTTTTAAGCATGTTTATTCTCAGGTGATTATTAAGAGCTTCCGCTGTCGCATACTTAAATAAGGACAAGAGTTGGAGTCCATGCTTGTATGATATTGTGTAAAAACTGCATTTAAGAAACTTATTTTGTTGTAACATATTTGCATTGTAAACCATTATGTAATGGTCGTGTGTAAACAGGATATTTTAGATTATCATTATTTGATAATCTACGTAAAGCTTTTTAAACCTTTATTGATGAAATAAAGGTTATGGTTTGTTTAAAAATGAATGCAGTCTTTGAAAAACGTCTCATATAGAGGTCAAAACCTCGCAACGAAATCAATTAATATGGAACGTTTTTAATCAATAAGAACGGGACATTTCATAATGGGCATTTTACCCCTTTAATTTTCGGCTAGGGTTTTAGGGAAGGAGTTTGGAACTTTTTCACTTTAAACCTTGTACTTTTGGTTGTTTAAAATGGCTCCTTTTAAGTTCAAGTTTAAATATTTAAAGGCTACAAGTTCTAGAGTTTTACATTTTGTTCACGAAAGTTTATTAGCTCATTATTTTTTTTTTATCTTTTATTGACTTGTCGTTTATTACACAAAGTTAATTAATATGTTTTATAATTCTTAACAATTGTCGATTAAAGTTTAATTGTTAAGTATTGTTTGGGCATTTAATATTGGAAAAATATAGAATGAAAAATTGAGGGTCGTTATAGTACCTCCCCGTTATTAGAAACTTCGTCCCGAAGTTTTAGGTAGATTTCTCGTTTGCCTCAGCAGTTGAGAAGAGATGGAAGTATTTCCGTATCATTTGGTCTTTGCATTCCCATGTATATTAGGGGCTTCTATGAAATGTCCCGTTCATATTGATTATAAACGTTCCATATTAATTGATTTCGTCGCGAGGTTTTGACCTCTATATGAGATGTTTTTCAAAGACTGCATTCGATTTTAAAACAAACCATAACCTTTAAAATATTATGACGATTATCAAATAATGATAATCTAAAATATAGCATTTTTCACACGACCATTACATAATGGTTTAAAATAATATTACACATCAACATAAGTCTTCGAATGCAGTTTTTAAACAATATTATACAAGCATGGACTCCAAATCTTGTCCTTAATTTAGTATGCAACCGCGGAAGCTCTTAATAATCACCTGAGAATAAACATGCTTAAAACATCAACAAAATTGTTGGTGAGTTATAGGTTTAACCTACATATTATTAAATCATAATAATAGACCACAAGATTTCATTTTTATAACACATCTCTTATCAGGCATTTCGCAAACTGCATAGAGAAAAAATCATTCATATGTTGAACACCTGGTAACTGACGTTAACTTAATGCATAGAATATCCCCAAAATAGAACCTCTCGTCTGTATAATAATCTCGAAGTACTAAACCATCCATAACCTGAATGGGGGTTGTTAAGCCCAATAGATCTATCTTTAGGATCGCGTCAATTAGGGGCCATTTCCCTAATTCTTAGGCTACCAGACTTGAAGGGCGATATTCGGTTTAATAATCCAACCATAGAATGTAGTTTTGCGTACTTGTGTCTATTTTGTAAAACATTTATAAAGCTGCATGTATTCTCATCCCAAAATATTAGATTTTAAAAGTGGGACTATAACTCACTTTCACAGATTTTTATTTCGTCAGGAAGTAAGACTTGGCCACTGGTCGATTCACGAACCTATAACAAATATGTACATATATATCAAAGTATGTTCAAAATATATTTACAACATTTTTTAATACGTTTTAATGTTTTAAATATTTTCAGTCAGCTGTCCTCGTTAGTAACCTACAACTAGTTGTCCATAGTTAGATGTACAGAAATAAATTGATATATATTATTTTGACCCAATCCACAACCCAGTGTATACACGTCTCAGGCTAGATCACAACTCAAAGTATATATATTTTTAGAATCAACCTCATCCTTGTATAGCTAACTCCAACATTACTGCATATAGAGTGTCTATGGTTGTTCCAAATAATATATATAGATGGGTCGATATGATATGTCAAAACATTTTCATACGTGTCTATGGTATCCCAAGATTACATAATATATTAGAATACATGTATAATACAATATAAGTTAGCTAGGATATGATTTGTATAGATTTGTTACCAATTTTCACGTAGCTACAACAAGTAAAAATATCCAATCTTGTTTTACCCATAACTTCTTCGTTTTAAATCCGTTTTGAGTGAATCCAATTGCTATGGTTTCATATTGAACTTAAGTTTATGAATCTATACAGAAAAAGTATAAGTTTGTAGTCGGAAATACAGGTTACAAGTCATTTTTTGTAAAGGTAGTCCTTTCAGTCGAAAGAACGACGTCTAGATGACCATTTTGGAAAACATACTTCCATTTTGAGTTTAATCATGATTTTTGGATATAGTTTCATGTTCATAAGAAAAATCATTTTCCCAGCAGAACAACTTTTAATTCAAAGTTTATCATAGTTTTTAATTATCCAAACCAAAACAGCCCCCGGTTTCACTACGACGGCGTATATCCGATTTTATGGTGTTCATCGTGTTTCCAGGTTTTAAATCATTAAGTTAGCATATCATATAGATATAGAATATGTGTTTATTTGATTTTAAAAGTCAAGTTAGAAGGATTAACTTTTGTTTGCGAACAAGTTTAGAATTAACTAAACTATGTTCTAGTGATTACAAGTTTAAACCTTCGAATAAGATAGCTTTATATGTATGAATCGAATGATGTTATGAACATCATTACTACCTCAAGTTTTCTGGATAAAACTACTGGAAATGAGAAAAATGTATCTAGCTTCAAAGGATCCTTGGATGGCTTGAAAGTTCTTGAAGCAGAATCATGACACGAAAACAGTTCAAGTAAGATTTTCACTCGAAATAAGATTGTTATAGTTATAGAAATTGAATCAAAGTTTGAATTTGAATATTACCTTGAATTAGAAAGATAACCTAATATAAATAAAAAAGGTTCCTTGATCTTAGATGATTACTTGGAATGGATTAGAAAGCTTGGAAGTAGACTTGCAAACTTGGAAGTATTCTTGTTTTTTATGAAACTATACTTATGGAATTCATGAAGAACACTTAGAACTTGAAGATGGAACTTGAGAGAGATCAATTAGATGAAGAAAATTGAAGAATTAAAGTATTTGTATATGTTTTTGGTCATTGGTATATGGATTAGATATAAAGGATATGTAATTTTGTTTTCATGTAAATAAGTCATGATTGATTACTAATATTTTTGTAATTTTATGAGATATTTCATGCTAGTTGCCAAATGATGGTTCCCACATGTGTTAGGTGACTCACATGGGCTGCTAAGAGCTGATCGTTGGAGTGTATATACCAATAGTACATACATCTAAAAGCTGTGTATTGTACGAGTACGAATACGGTTGCATACGAGTAGAATTGTTGATGAAACTGAACGAGGATGTAATTGTAAGCATTTTTGTTAAGTATAAGTACTTTGATATGTGTCTTGAAGTCTTTCAAAAGTGTAAGAATACATATTAAAACACTACATGTATATACATTTTAACTGAGTCGTTAAGTCATCGTTAGTCGTTACATGTAAATGTTGTTTTGAAGCCTTTAGGTTAACGATCCTGTTAAGGGTTGTTAACCCATTGTTTATTATATCAAATGATATGTTAAATTATTATATTATCATGATATTATAATGTATGAATATCTCTTAATATGATATATACATTAAAATATCGTTACAACGATAATCATTACATATAAGTCTCGTTTCGTAATTCTTGAGTTAGTAGTCTTGTTTTTACATATGTAGTTCATTATTAACACACTTAATGATATATTTAAATATCATTTTATCATGTTAAATATAGTGTATCAATATCTTAATATGATACATATATATTTAGTAAGCGTTATCATAACGATAATCGTTATATATATCATTTCGAGTTTCTTAACTTAGTAATCTCATTTCTTATGTATATGACACATTGTTAATATACTTAGTGAGATACTTACTCATCATAATCTCATGTCAACCATATATATATGTCTATATATACAACAACATGTAGTTTTTACAATTTTGTAACGTTCGTGAATCGCCGGTCAACTTGGGTGATCAATTGTCTATGTGAAACTTATTTCATTTAATCAAGTCTTAACAAGTTTGATTGCTTAACATGTTGGAAACACTTAATCATATAAATATCAATTTCATTTAATATATATAAACATGGAAAAGTTCGGGTCACTATATTTTACGCGAATCTCAACAGATTTTAACAATAGAGTTTGATTTTCATGTTCCCTGGTACAATCGGGGCCCTTACGTGAATTCGAATGAGTGTTAACAATGAGTATATTTTTTTGTTTACACGTTTGATTTCATGATCCTTAACCTTAATAGGTCGTTTACAAAGTGCATTAAATGCGGAGATTTTCCAAGGAATAACAAGAGTGTCGTTTGACTAGTTTTCCTTTAAAAGGAAAGATGATGCTATACCAGCATTAAATGTGTCATTGAGCTCATTAGAGTCTTGAGTGTTCATGCCACAATAGTATGGTAGATAAAATAGAGTAGAGTACGTAGTTTGATGTATGGCTGGTGTTTGTTAGGGATAGTACCAGCTTCAAGTTGCGAAAGGTAACCATAATACCTTTAGTTTTCAAGAGATGTCTAATAGACAAATGAGATGTTAGTTAAGAATTCATTGACCTCAGGATAATACGAGCGATTAAATGTAAGACATCGTTCAGTATACATGAGAACTTGTCTTTAGAAATAGTTTCAGAATGTAGCTTTAAGATTTATGATTTCAGTTTCATGTCGAATCATAGATTAAAACTTGACTAGAATAACATCTAGTTGCAAACCAAAAAGGGAGAAATGTTTAGGGTATCTTTATAAATGTTTAAGGTAACTCCTTCAGAGTAGGAAAAGTGTTTTCGCACCAATGGCGAGTCAGTTTATTATTTCCTTATGAGTTTAAACGCGGATTCAAATAAATGTGAATCATTGTTTATACGATATTATTTCTATCATGAAGGAGCCTTTACTTCCTTGTTCAAATGATCGTAGTATTAATGTTTACGAGGGTGTTGTGGTTTAGCCGTGAAATACCGGAAGTAGAAACTTCTTAACGATTAGCATAGCAAGGAAGAGATGATGTACGTAAAGAGGTAAGTCTCGTTCTTACACGGAGAATGAGAATAGAGGTGATCCAAACACAGTGGAGAGCAATACGAAAAATAATAAGCCAAAGTAAAAAAAAAAAATTGAAAAGTTGTGACGTTTGATGTGTCAATATAAACAAAGCGAAGCTATTAGTAAGGCTTGAGTTATGTACAACACGTATTATTTTACGTGAGATAATTTGAACATTACGAAAAAGAGTTGATTAAAAGAATGTTTAATTTGATAAAACAAAGGTAAATTGATAAAAATGCGAAAGTGTTTATATTATTAGTGAAAGTAATTTTAGAGGAGGTGACAAAATGATGTTCATAGTAAGACTAGGGTTACGTAAAATTTGGTAAAGTAACTCCGATTTAATCAAAGTGGAAATTTGTAGAAGCGAAAATATAATTTGATATGTACTAGTCAAAGTACGTAAAGTTAAATTTATGTATAAGATTTTATAAATCGCATAAATGAAAATCATT
The DNA here is from genome assembly GCF_046630445.1 of Rutidosis leptorrhynchoides. Taxonomy (NCBI): domain Eukaryota; kingdom Viridiplantae; phylum Streptophyta; class Magnoliopsida; order Asterales; family Asteraceae; genus Rutidosis; species Rutidosis leptorrhynchoides. The sequence continues at coordinate 327,718,920 of NC_092335.1, forward strand.
TTTTATAAATTCCGACATAGTTTGAAAATAAAGACTCGTGTAAGAAATCTTTGGAAAATGGGGTACTTGTATTTAAGAGTTTATTTGTTTGAGAAAAATTGATTGAAGATTTTAAAAATTCCGGAGTATAATTGTGTAATAATTATTTCAAGGTAATGAAAACTAATGAATTGACTTTTATCAGGGCATGAGTTCTTGGACTCAAAATGTTAACATTAAAGTAAGAAGGAAGATAATGTGATTATCATCAAATGAGTAAATCCCTCGAATTTAGAGTTATGTATGAAAGAACTTCAAATAAGATTTGCAACTTTGAATCGTTCGAGTGATAGTGAGAGTTCGAGAACTCGGCATGAATAATCTGGCAGTCGCATAGAAAAGTATAAATAAATGCTAAAGTAGTGAATTTCAACTATGTAATGATCGTTTGAATTCAGCCTTAGTTGGTCTAAGAGTAATTCAGCCTTAGTTGGTCTAAGAGGAGGATACGTTAAAGTATGATGGAATCATTTCAATTGTTACAGCAGTTTTTTTTTTTCCAGATGTGATGAGTTTAGCTCAAGCCACAACTTGCGATAGTGTATTTCACCTTTGATTTTTGAGTTGACAATGATCGATTATTGTTTGAGTATGATACCATTACTTGCATGGTGCCAAGTAGTCTATTATAAGTAGATGTACGAGTACAGAAGTTTCTTGACTATGATAGTCAAAATGATACACGTATGGAGGTTCCATTCTTCAAAAGACTATGCATATGAGATATTTATCATCTCGACATAGAAAATGTAATATTGGACATGGTGTTTGTAATATCGGCGTTTAAGGGTTCAAATGACATGGGTTTTTGAAAGTCATATGAAAATTTACACCAAAAGTGTAATAACAGAGAGGATTTGGATATAACAAGTGATGATTAAGTATCAATGATCAGGAGATATCCATTTAGGATACATAAATGTAAAATTTCAAGATTCGATTGTTTACAACTTTTATGGTACATGAAAGTTTGTTAAATGAGTATGAGATAGATATATAGTTTGATTAGAATGAGTTCTTCATATCTACTAATATCAAGATGATCATTTTTCTCCTTTCATGCCCTTGGATTTGGGTTTTTAAACAGATAGCTTGAGAGTTTTCTTTGATTCACTTTCTATTCCATACTTCATGATATTGAAATATTTCTATGAATTACCGTAATAAAATCACGTTGGCCACCGTCATTAAATTTCACTAATTCATATTTCCATTCCAAGGTCACTCCATAAGGTTAGGATATGTGATCAATGATGATTTCTAATATAGTGTGTTAAGGATAGCAGTAATCTTAACTGGATCGACAACATGTCGGTTTTAGCTGGATCGACAACTTGCACTTGGAAAAGTTTGCGTAGAGTTGTTCTTTTTCTTAAGAGTTCAAGAATGAATTTGCAAATGTTGCTCACGTCCTTTCTCACTATGGTACCAGATCAAAATGTCATCCATGAAAACAGTTACGAACTTGTCGAGTTATGGTTGACTAGTTTTAAGTTGCAGTCTTTATTGTCTTGGTCAACTTTCATATCTTTGAAAGTTATGAAAGTTGTGAAAGTTATGAAATGGACGTGGTCAAACGTGGACGTGGTAAGAGTTGGTGCGGTTGGACGAACCATGATTCTTCACTACATAAGGGTGTATAGAAGTTTGACAAATCTGATAGGTCATAAGTTTGAAAAAATTTTAAGCGAGATAAAAATGAATATGATATAAACGAAACACTTTATATTATTAAGAATGAGGCATCAAATAAGCCATTATTACACGAGTTGGATATGGGAATAATTTAAGGCATAGCCTTTACATAGATAGGAAAATGGAAAATAGGAAAACAAAGAACAAGATACGCTTCATTTCTTCTCTTTCTCAGCCATCACTTTCTCCATCACTTTGTCCGTGTTATTCTTCACAAGTTTCTCTAGCCTTTCGGTTTGAGAGTCGAAGGACTCTTTGATGATTTCCTTCAAGATTTTGTTTTCTTCTTCTAGGTTGTTTAGACGCACTTCTATTCGAGTAACATGACGTCTGCTATACTCTCTATTATTCTCACAACTACTCTGAAGATTGATGATATCACGCTTCACCATTACGTGCTCCATGTTATTACAAAATGATGGACTGGTTTCACCAGTAGTAGCGGGTTCGGGTTGCTTTCTCTTTAGAGTTGAGTTTTCAGATGATTCTTCAATAGGCTCTTCTTCCGGCTCATAATTTGAGAATTAACTGTCATCGTTAGGGAGATCTTGAAGAGCATCCCATTCGGGAGTACTCATCGGTTTATATACCAGTGAGTGATAAGAGCCAGAGTTGGCAGAATTAGCAGGGCTTTTTCCTTTGCTTTCAGATCCTTGAGTAGGGTAAAAATCAGGAGAAGTAGGTAGAGTATCTGGGGTATAATTTGGTGAGTGAGGACTACCAATGCCATAAGGTGGACTTTGGACTGGTCTTTTCGTGGAAGACCTTACAGCTCCTTTTTCGGTTGGCTTGAAAAGATTCATTTTGTTCGCTTGATGAGAGTTAGGCATCCTAACATTAGGAAAGAGATTTTGATTAGTTTTAAGATAAGATTGTAAAGCATATATTTTAAGATTACAAGGCAATCTTAAGTGCTTTAAAGTCTAAGGCAGAAAATGTTATAGATTCCTAGATTGCTAAGGCACCCTAGCTAACAAGTAAGGCACACATAAAGATGCAATACTGGTTCTCTATAACAGCCTGGTTATGCTCTGATACCAATCTATCATACCTCCAATTAGGGCCTGGGTGAATGTGACATTAATATCAAACAAACCAACATATTATAATATACGAGAACAATACTAAATGATAAGAACAAACTTTATTGAGTACACAGCGGAAAATGAATGTCGTTACAATAATGGAAATTACAATAAAGTAATTATTTTAAATGCAAGAATAATAAATGCAATATCTCTTGATCCTAAGTCCAAGTATCATCACATAAGTAGTAAGTAAATAAGCTTGATCAATCAGCACCTGAGACAAACATGCTAAAGTGTCAACCAAAAAGGTTGAGTGAAGTTCATAGGTTTAACAAAAATGTTTGACCATTGTTTTAGACCACAAGATTTAGTTTATAAAGTTGATCTCGCAGGGATCAAAAAGTTATGTCAATTCGTGATATTTAGACTAAACGTTCAAAGTTTGCCCCAATGACAAGTTGTGTCTATACTTATCAGTTTAATTTCATTATTAAGTAATACATTGACTTGGTCAAATATATCGGGGATGTTACTCCCGATAGGCCTACCCCCAATAATTAAGAATGCATTTAACGAGCAACTAAAAATATCACTGTAGGGACTTAGTCGGACATAGCTGGGTATAGCATAGTTTAACAGTTGATACTTGTGTCTAAATTGTAAATAGTAAAAATAGCATGTGTCTCACCCCAAAAAGTTAAATAAGTTGCTAGCAATAAAAAGTGGGGCTATGAGTTCACCTTAATAGGAGAAGAGTTCGTTATTCCTTGGAAGAGAAAGATAAATGAGTTGGATGATCGTGAGCCGAATGTCAACCTAATGACATTAAGAATAGTTTAGATGTTTTGCCCGAGTTAAAGATGAGTTTAAGTATGTATGTACTTAAGTATAGTTCGTTTTGCTAAGTTTCTATTCTTAGTAAGTTTCCATTTTTAGACGGTTTCCATATTTAGAAAGTTGCCATGTCTAGAAATTTTTCCACTTTTAGTAAGTTTCCTCTTTTAGTAAGTTAGTGTTGAACAGTAGTGAGTTGTCCTTAATAAGTCTACCACTTATTAATTGTGAAAATAACTAAGTGTTTGATTAATATAGTCAGGTTGATATCGTGGATCGTACCCAAACATCTATGCCACCGCCGAGTCACTAGAATGACCAATTGTTACCGGTTGGCCCAGGATTTCATGACCAAAATCTAAGTTTGGCATTCGTAATCCACAAGCGTCTCATAGTGGTACCAAGGATCACCCTAGGCCTTAAGTAGCGTTTATGTTCGAGTAATCACACGTTATCGTGAATGACTATGGTAATCGTATAATATAATATAAGTAGTAGTATATTATATGTGTTAGTAATAATATAAGTGTATAAGTGTTAAGTTGTATTAGTAATATAGTATAAGTAGTATTAGGGTTTTATTAATTAATTAGGTTTAATTAATTAAAGTAGTATTTAATGATTAGGGTTTATGTGATAAATGTTTAATAGTATTATTAGGTTTAAGGTTTAGTGAAGTAATGATTAGGGGTTTATTTAATATTTTAGGGTTTAGGTAATATTAGGGTTTTATTAAATTAGGGTTAGATTAATTAGGGTTTAAGTATTATATATATATATATATATATATATATATATATATATATATATATATATATATATATATATATATATATATATATATATATATATATATATATGTATATGTATATATCTATATATATGTATATGTATATATGTATATATGTATATATGTATATATGTATATATATATATGTACATATATATATATATATATATATTTATATATATATATGCATATATATATACATATATATATATATATATATATATATATATGTATATATGTATATCGTGTATATGTATATATATAGTTTATATATATATATATATATATATATATATATATACCGTATATATATGTATATATATAGTAAAAGTATTTATATATATATATATATATATATATATATATATATATATATATATATATATATATATATATATCGTATATGTATATATATAGCATGTATATTCTTGTTTCCTTTTTTAGATACTAACAAATCTTTTAGCAAATCTCTAGGGTTTAAAGATTAAACAAAACCTTCCTCTCTTTTTTCGTGTATATGCATGTATATGTATATATTTTATTTTATTTTTTACATGAACAATATGAATGTATATGATCTAGTATGAATATAATTATGAATATAACATGAATTGAAACATAAATTTAAAAGATTTAGATCTAGGGTTTTTACCTTAATAAATAATGATGAAGATTAACAAAACAAGAGAAGAAACACTTGAAGATGAAGATCGAAGCTCTCCAATAATCAAGAACACCTTTGAAGATCCTTGAAGAACGCGAAGAACACGATGAACAACTTGAAGATCACTTGAAGATTTTTGAAGATGGTGGTGGTGCTGATTTTCGGTCCTCTTGGCTGAAAATTAGGAGAGAGGGAGAGAGAGTTTTGAGAGAGATGTGTGAATGTGATTTGGTACAAGATTAGCTCTAGCCCAGGTCTCTATTTATAGGAGGGATTGGAGAATTCTAGAATTAGGGTTTAATTAGGAATTACTTTGGAAACAAGTTAGGTTAATGAGGAGGTGATGGTGGCTAATTTGGCCGAAAATTTGGAGGGTATAATGGGCATTTTACACCTTTAATTTTTGGCTAGGGTTTTAGGGAAGGAGTTTGGAAATTTTTCACTTTAAACCTTGTACTTTTTGTTGTTTAAAATGGCTCCTTTTAAGTTCAAGTTAAAATATTTAAAGGCTACAAGTTCTAGAGTATTACATTTTGTTTACGAAAGTTTATTAGCTCATTATTATTTTTTTTATCTTTTATTAACTTGTCATTTATTACACAAAGTTAATTAATATGTTTTATAATTCTTAACAATTGTCGATTAAAGTTTAATTGTTAAGTATTGTTTAGGCATTTAATATTGAAAAAATATAGAATGGAAAATTGAGGGTCGTTATAAGACTCTCCTTTGATTTATTTGACATAGGAATCATAGGATTCTTTTCAGTTAACATATAACCATTTTGAGAATGAACTTTCTTGACAACAAATTGCGTTGAAGGTGCAACTTTTGAAACACGTTTACCAAATTGAGAACGTAGTGGATTTTGAAGAATAGTGATGGGTTTTGCATCCTTAGATGTTGTTATTCCCTTCCCCATCGTAGTAATCCTACCAACACATTCAGACACATTGGTTTCAACATAAGATGATTGCTTAAGTGTGTTAGCCTATTTCATTTGAATTATTTTGTGTTTTAAGCTTTTAATCTCAAGACATAATTCCTCAGCAGAAACTATTACTTCACCATCCTTAAAGTCATAAGTACACTCTTTCTTAGGAAGTGGAGGCAATTTATCACACAAAGCAAGCATTTATTCTAATGATTGACACTTAAGTTGCAAATCAACATTCTCTTTTTCTAGTCTATCTACCTTACAACTTAAAATGTGTAAAGCAGGTACGCTAGCATAAAATTCATTCAAAGGATCAATTGTTGCATCAAAGTCTATCAAGTTTTCAACAGTTGGTTCATCTCGAGGTTCTACCTTTACATCTAAAACAGGTTGACCTACAGATTCTGTCTCAAAGAAGACAGTTAGTTCATGTACTAGGTCTTCACAGAAAACATCATCAGAACATGCAGGTAAGGCCGGTAGAATTGGTTTCACATCAAAATTTGGTTCATCAAACACCTCATCTTTGGAAATAATGCTAGAACTAGGTTTGTTAAACACTTCATTCTCAAGCTTTAAAATGTATTTCTCTAGCATGAGTGTTGAGATATAAACTAGTCTACGCTTAGGTACATAATTTTCACGTTGCATATTCTTTTCAGTTTCAACAAGTTCCTTCAAGAAATCAGGATTTGATTTACCCATTTTAGCATTGATTTTTTCATACATTAAGCTAATTTGATGGTATTTTCTAGATTTGCAATTAGCAATAATATCATCAAAATCAGTATCAGAAGCATGCACAAAATGAGAAGGTAAACCAGCTTGAAAGTAATCAGAACGATATAATCCTGGAATCTTTTTGAAAGCATTATCTAAGATCTTAGGATCTTCATAACCCAACCCCCACTTTTCACCATGAATCGTTTTTGGTCTGTTCATGAAAATTGTTTGTTTTGAAAGTTCCATATCAATGATAGCTTTAGATTGCTTTGTGCGATAGAGTTTTTCCTTATATCGAGCAAGTTGAGCTTTCATTTGAAAAGACTCTTTTGACAATGAAGAAATTTCAGTGTTCTTTTCAATTATGGTGTTTTTCAATTGAATAATTTTCTTGTTTAGCTTTGAAAGTGTGGGTTCATGTTGAGTTTTCAAATCAGAAAGATCTTTTTCTAAAAATTGAACTAGTTCTGCAAGTTGTTCTGATTTTAGACGATAATCAGTCCTTTCGACTTTAATCTGATGAATTGATTTCTTAAGATCTTCCAACTAAGTTTCCGTTGTGCTGAGTTGGACAGTCAATCTTTGCAATTCCGATTGTAATTTAGATGAAGATGGTCTGGTCTCAGAAAGTTTAATTTTATCTTTTAAAACCTTGTTTTCAGATTTTAAACCTTTGATTTCTTTTGACATTGAGACCAGATTCTTCATCATGTCATTTTGCACTTTTATAAAATCATGTGAGATTTTAGATGATTGTACCTCATCATCATCAGATGTTGAGTCAGAATTCTCCATTGCTTCCTTAGCTTTGATGAGCTTAGTCACCTTGCAGATATTTACATGTTCCACCTCTGAATCTGAATCATCAGTCCAGTTAAACCAAGTATCATCAACCGCGTTCGGCTCTCTCCCAGTTTCTACAATCTTAGCCATCAACATTTTCTTCTTGTAGTAAGCTGCGTCCTTCTTCTTAGGCATCTTGCACTCACGAAAGTAATAACCAGCTTTGCCACAATTGAAACAGATTGAATCATCCTTCTTGGAATCATCAGCACGTTGTTGTTATTGTTGCTTTGATGGATCAGCTTTCTGGTAGTACGAGAAAGACGATGAGTTCTTTCGTTGATTGCTTGATTTGCCTTTAAACTTGTGTTTGTTCAAGGCTTTTGTTAACATGGCTGCCATTTTGACTAATTCAAGGTGAGAATCATCTACATCAGAAAGATTCAACTCTTCAGAATCAGTTGATTCTTCAACAAGCACTTTCTTGGACAAAGTTTTAGAAGTCGTAAATGATTTACTCTTCTTTTTGGCAATAAGGGCAAGTGGATCGCCCGGAGAAGACTCTTTCCTTCCTTCTTGAAGTTTAGACACCTCAGGTTGGTAATGCATAAGAACTCCAACAAGCTCATGAATAGTCAACTTGTCAATCTCTTTAGTAGATCGAACAATGGTTCTATAAGGAAGCTAATCAACATTGAGCTTTTTGAGAAATTTCATGTTGACTTCAGCATTTACTTTTATGATCATGCACCTTTTCAACTCATTAAGAACACCATTGAAACAACGGTAGGTATCCTTGAGTGGTTCATCGGTTTCTGCTTGAAATGTTCATAAAATGCCCGAGCCTTATTCAATTTAGTAACATATGACATGTCATAACCTTCTTGCTGTCATTTGATCTCATCCCATATATCTTTTGCTGTGGTGTTGCTATCAACATTTTCAAACAACTCATACGGGATAGCTTGCATAACAATATTATTTGCCTCTATGTCACCCTGAGTTCTCTCACGTCTATCACCAGAAAGTTCATAGACTGGAATTGGCATACCAGTATCCGGATGATAATCTAGAACTGTGAAATGCCCCGTTCATATCGATTATAAACGATTCATAATAGTTGATTTCATTGCGAGGTATTTGACCTTTAAATGATACATTTTACAAACATTACATTCATTATTAAATGACAAACTTTCATCACCTCGAAAGTTGACGGCATGCATACCATTTCATAATATATCCAGCTATAATTGACTTAATAATAATCTTGATGAACTCAACGACTCGAATGCAACGTCTTTTGAAATATGTCATGAATGACTCCAAGTAATATCTCCAAAATAAGCAAATGCACAGCGGGAGATTTCTTTCATACGTGAGAAAAAACATGCTTTAAAGTGTCAACCAAAAGGTTGGTGAGTTCAAAAGTTTATCGCAAACAATAAAATTCATCATTTTGATAGACCACAAGATTCAAATACAGTACACCTATCTCGTGTACGAAACCATGTTTCATAATGCTTAGCAGAGTAGGTTCGTATCCTTTTCTCCCCCGTAGGTTACCTCGCGATTTTTAAATAATCGTGCACATATCTCGTGCACAAAACTAATACACATAACCTGTGTATAAAAATCATTCTCTCGATACATAACATTCATTTTGATTTCATTACTCAACATGGTAACCGACCTTAACATATAATGCGCATCAATAATATCCCCAAAATAGAACATCTCATCTGTATAATATAAAAACTTCGAAGTACTAAACACCACGCCCACTAGCTCTTCCGTCTAGTTAACATTCTGGGTGGGGGTGTTAAACCTGGTAGCTACCTTTAGGATTCGCGTGAATTAGGGCCATACCCGATTCTAATTCTTAGGTTACCAAGCAATAATAATCAGAGGAAAATATTCACAACAATTAGTGGCAATTATCACGTCCAACTAATTCAATAATAATCCACATAACATCTGTCTGCATAATAATTCATTCGAGGAATGTTTTGCTTGTGTCTATCTCATCAAACATTTATAAAAGTATTTCATGTATTCGCAGTTCAAAATATATTTCAAAAACATTTAATAAAGCAGTTATAAAAATAGCACATGTATTCTCAGTCCCAAAAATGTAAAGAGTAAAAGGGAATCAAATGAACTCACAGTACAATATTTTGTAGTAAAAATATGCATACGACAGAACTGAACAATGCAAGGTTAGCCTCGAATTCAAGAACCTATATCATTTGTATATTTATCAATACACATAATCATAGTCAAATAAGTTTATATATATTATTATTAATAATCATACTTGTTATATTATGAGTTATATAGATACATTTAATATATTTACTTTATATATTTTATATCACTAATATTCATTATAACATATTGATAATACTAAGTTATATTAGGTTTTATGAAATATATATATATATATATATATATATATATATATATATATATATATATATATATATATATATATATATATATATATATATATATTTTAATTGATATATTTTATATATATAATCTTTATTTTCATACTTATAACTTTAAATACGTCATTAAAACTTTTATTTTAGTAATCATAATTATTTTAAAAATATTGATATAGATAATACTGATAATACTGATAATAATAATAATAACGATAAATTTAATGATAGTAAAATAATAATAATTTTAATAAAAATGATAATATTTATAATAATGCCTATGTTACTAGTAATAATAATTCTAATAAAATGATACTAATACTAATAATAATAATATCTACAATAATGATAATAGTGATAATAATAATGATACTAATTATAATAATCATAATAGTAATGGTAATAATAATCAAAAACATATTAATAATAATGTTAATAATTATAATAATAATCATTATAAAAATAATAATAAAAATGAAAATTTTTGGTATTGAAAACTACCTTTAAAAGCCTTTCTAAAAAAAAATACCCCGAGCCAGGATCGAACCCGAGACCTCTCGCTTAACCCAAAACACACAACACCACTCCACCACTTTTTTCTTTCTGATTAATGCCGGATTCATTTACAATAAACTGTATTAATCTGTTTCTAATCTCCTTCCTTTTCACAACCAACTAGTCGACTACAACTCACTTAATTAAAGGTTTGGATTCTTAACTATAATTAGACTAATCAATATTAATTGTTTTCAATAATAGAAAGAAAAAAAATATAAAAAAATTTAGAAAAAAAGGCCTGCTGCCCGTCGCTGATTAAAGAGGAAAAAAATGATTTCACAAATGAGCTTATTTTGGACAATTTTTGTAACATGAAATAGGTTTTATATCAATCATAAAAACTTCTCAAATCATTAATTGGACTTGAATTTCATTAGATAACTCTAATTTAATCGATGAACAATATTTGACTTTTTATTTCAAAATCTTTGACTCGAAAATTCGTAATCGATACTATGAATTGAAAACTGAAACTTTGCAGATAGTTTCAATAATAGATTCTTAACACGACTGCATTATTACTTTTTGAAGTTTTATTCGAATTTGATCAATGGCTTTTTCACTTTTCAAGAACATGAACTCAAAATCAAAATTTTGAAATCTAGATCGTTTTAGATAAAAATTATAACATTAATTAGGTTGTAATTCATTCCTAGAAACTTTATGAATCCTCAATTGATCCTGAAACATCCATATGATTTTTAATTTTAAGATGAACAAAAATATTGACTTTTTAAAGTTTAACTTTGACTCCAAAATTAGAAATCAAACGATGGAATTAAAGATTAAGAACTTACAGATAGATCATATGGATGATTCCTAACAAGACTGTATTAACACTTTTTAAAATTGAATTCGATTTCAAAGATTTGGCAAAAATATTTAAGAACAGAGGTTTTTGGTTCATTTCAAAAATTTTGTTTTGATTTCACTTCTTCCATTGAAACAATGATTTTATGGAGTATAATAAAGCTCAATTACTGTGACCAGATTCGATTAAAACTTGTTTTGTAGCTGAATTGATTCGACAGATTGTACAATTTTAAATAGGAAAGGAAGAAAATAAGAACAGATATATTTAATTAATTCAATTCGTACAATTTAGAGATTTTAATATCAGAGGAAAAATTGAAAGGTGATTGTGATATATAATAGAATACATAATTATCTGTATATGTATATAACAGTATTTATATATATTGATAGGTCAGATCATGTTAAAATTGAGAGAAATGATAAGATAAAATGAGATTAGGTATGTAAGAAGGAGACTCGGTACTAGAGAGAATCGGTACAAATTAAATTCCACAGCTTCTAGAACTCGGTTACAATACAATGGCTATCTAATTAGGACTATATAGGTTCCTTATATAGCCCTCTTCTAAGGAACCTTCATTTAAGCTTAATTCACATTAACACTATACAACTTCGGGGTCCTAACAATCTCCCCCTTAGTGTTAAATGTGAACTTTACAATATAATCCTATTGTGAAATCTTGAGAGGTCCAAACGTTAGTTTCCATCGTGAGCCATCTGGTTTTGAAACTTCTACTTGATTTTCTAAAATTTGCTTAGAAGTTTTCCAGACTTCCCAAGTTTTTCTTGGATCTCCCTCATGTAATGGATATTCATCCATTTCCCTGAAATACCTTCTCTTTCTCTGGCCACGAAGAATCTCAAACTGTCTTGTACGGATTCGGAGCTTTAAACGATCTCTGATATGCTTTATAAACTCTCCAAGACCCATTTTTGTATCAAAGTCATCAACCTTGCTTTGACGAATTTTAAGATACTTCAGTGCAGCCTTAAGTGTTCCATCTGAATATTTGTTCAGCTCTTCAGTACGAATGAACACCTTTTCCTTTTGAGAATTTACAAATACAAACCCTTCGGGTTCAAATTGCATTTGAAACATCCTCATATCCTTCAGTCCCTTCGTAAATTGATTCGGACACGTTATTCGAATCTTTTTCCTAATTGCTTCGAGACCTATTTGAAAATCTTCACGTCTCATCAGTTCAATTGTCTCCATCATGTATCTTTTCACAGCTTCCAAAGCTTGAGCTTTAGCAAAAGGTCGAATGGTGATGATACTGAGGTAGTTGTAGATGTGAATGATGTCAAGCATATCAAGATTATGAAAATCTGCTTTTGTGAACTTGTACTCTTTCTCATCTTCTCTTATAACATGGAACTGACTGATGACGTCTTTCTTTTCACTTATCTCTACTCCGACTCGAGCAATATTCAACACTTCTGAAATACGATATTTTCTTTGAAGCCACAAATCATCTTCATCTTTTTTGATATGTTTCCTCCACATAAACTCATACCAATTCCTTTCACATGCTGGAAGCAATCGTGAACCTATATAACTAAACCTTTTACTCCTTGGTGTATCATTGATGCGGAAGATCTTGTAAGCATTTCCTTCGATGAATGTGTTTCGTAACGTTATAAAATCATTTTCAACTCCCAATAACAATCTTTGTTCCTGATTCTTAAAGAATATTCCATGGTTGTATTTGAATCTGGAATTTACTGTTTCACTTGATGTAGATGTACCAGAAGTTGAGCTTTCATTAGCATTTGTTGGATGTGAACTCGATGAAGGTGTAGAATTCGATGAATGATCAGTAGGGTTTATTGCATCTGATAAGGCTAAAAAGGAACATATATTTCATAACATTATTCCCCAAGAAAGACAAGATTTCAGTTGCAATTGTTCCATTTTCAAGTAATATTCGTTTATTTTAAATAAGTGCGAAGACAAAAGGCGAAAATGACGAATTGAAGACGGAAAGGTCCAAAAAGCTCAAATGTACAAGATACAATTAAAAAGGTTCAAAATATTGATGAGGAACGTCTAAAAATGACAAGAGTACAAGTTACAACACACAAAGTACACGATATAAAATAGTACGCAAGGACGTTCGAAAATCCGGAACCGGGACCCGAGCCAAGAAGAAACGCCCGACGCAATGGACCAAAAATATCTAGTCTACTATGCATATAAATATAATATAATATATAAATAATTATTAAAATTATTTATATTTTATATATATTTAATAAATATGTCGACGAACGTAAAAACAAAAAGTATGTGAGCTGTCCCTGGTAGCCATGCGAGTCGCATGGCTGGAAGGCCATTCTCATGCGAGTCGCATGAGCCCAAAAATCTGGCCAGGTCTATAAATTGCAACGTTTTCTTGCCAGTTTAACACACACCACACAAAAATCAATCTATCTCTCTGTATTAATATATATATATATATATATATATTATAAATTAGTTTAGTTTTATATTAGATTAGTTCGGGTTATGTAAAAGTTATTTTTACGGGTTTTGAAGTCGAAATTCTGTCCGTGTACCACTACGCGATAAATAATCAATGTAAGCTATGTTCTCCTTTTTAAATTAATGTCTCGTACTTAAGTTATTATTATGCTTATTTGAGCCAAAGTAATCATGATGTTGGACTAAATATTAAAGACGGGGTAATTGGGTTTTGTACCATAATTGGGGTTTGGACAAAAGAACGACACTTATGCAAATTAGACTATGGGCTATTAATGGGCTTTATATTTGTTTAACTAAATGATAGTTTGTTAATGTTAATATAAAGATTTACAATTGGGCGTCCCTATAAATTACCATATACACTCGATCGGACACGATGAGCGGGGTATTTATATGTACGAATAATCGTTCATTTAACCGGACACGGGAATGGATTAATAGCCACTAGAATAATTAAAACAGGGGTGAAATTATGTACAAAGGACACTTGGTATAATTGATAACAAAATATTAAAACCTTGGATTACACTCAGTCGACATCCTGGTGTAATTATTAAACAAAGTATTAAAATCTTGTTACAGTTTAAATCCCCAATTAGTTGGAATATTTAAGTTCGGGTATAAGGATAATTTGACGAGGGCACTCGCATTTTATATTTATGACCGATGGACTGTTATGGACAAAAAAAACCAGACGGACATATTAAATAATCCAGGACAAAGGACAATTAACCCATGGGCATAAAACTATAATCAACACGTCAACCATCATGATTACGGAAGTTTAAATAAGCATAATATATTTTATTTCATATTTCTCATCGTATCTTTATTTACTGTCATTTTATTACTCGCAATTTTATTTACTGTCATTTTATTTATTGTCATTATTTTACGCACTTTAATTATCGTCATTTATCTTTACGCTTAAAATATAGAATCGACAAACCGGTCATTAAACAGTAAAACCCCCCTTTTATAATAATATTACTACTTATATAATTATATATATTTTATATAAATATAGTTAAAAATATAGTAAGTATCACCAGCTCCCTGTGGAACGAACCGGACTTACTAAAAACTACACTACTCTACGATTAGGTACACTGCCTATAGTGTTGTAGCAAGATTTAGGTATATCCATTTTGTAAATATTTAATTAAAACTTGTTAAATTTTGTAGCATTCCGTATTAAAAATATACACTATTTTGTAACCCCGTGCTACCACATCAAGTTTTTGGCGCCGCTGCCGGGGAGTCGGCGAAATATTTATTTACATTTTTAGAAAAACAATATAAAATCCTAAAAATTAAAAAATTTAAAAATCTAAAAATTTAAAAAAAAAACCGAAAAAAAAAATATATATATATTTATATATTTATTAAAATCTATTTTTAAGTTTTTCTTTTTTATAAAATTTTAAAGTATTTTTAATTTATTTTAGTTTTTAAAATTAAATTTTTATTTAAATTATATATAAATATTTTATATTAAATTTTAAAATTGAAAAATTAAAATTTAGAAAAACAGAAAATATAATAAATATATAACTACGTGAACCTGTCATTTGACCCCTGATTTGAACCGACCCAAACAAGTCATGCGAGTCGCATGACTTTCCACTGAACCCCATGCGAGTCGCATGGGGGTGTCTGACAGGCCAAGGTTTACCCTATTTTTGCATTAATTACGCGTATAATATTTTTATTATTATCTAAAACCCTAATCTATTATTATTATTATAATTTAGTTTTTAGTTTATTTAAATTATTATTACTTATAATTAGTTTTATTATTTATAAACTTAATACTTCTATCATATAAAATATAAATATAATATTTTTATAAAACTAATAATTTTTATAACTTTTAATTAATTTTTATATTTTGTATCCTTTATTTGTTTTTAGCGTAATTTTTGTATTCTTACTGTTCATACTTAGTTTTAAGTCTAGTTTTTGCCGTAGTTTTTATTTTTACTTCTAGATTTTTAGGCTTTGCCGTAAAATCTCTTAAGTGCTTTTTCTTTAGATTAAGACTTAGGCGCTTTAGAATTTTGCGACGCCGTTTATAGATTTTAGTGCCTAATAACGTAATTGCCATTTTTCCTTTAGAATTGCATTTACCTTTAGACTTTTAGGCGCAACTTTTTAGATTTAGTTTTTAGACTTTTAAGTTTCGACGTTTTTCTTTCTTATTTTTATTTTTCGACACTTTTCGACGCGCAATCTATTTCTTTCTTATTTCTCGACGCTCTAGTTTTTAGGACTTAGAAATTTTCTCTATTTCTTATCTAATTCTCCAAACGGAAAGAAAAATTATTTAAGTGTTTAAATTAATGGACGTTGACATTTTTCTGGTTCGTAGTAATAGTTGGATTTGTTAGTGGCTAGTTGTGGGCTTCCGATTTAAAGGGTCCTGGCTACCTGCTGCATCTTTTGGCTATTCGAAACGTGGGCAAAATCAGAAAAGTCTATTAATTGGATAACTTATATAAGTTTTTCTATTTTTATAACTAATAGGATAATTCGTGATTGTACCACATTGTAGCTAAAATTTGGCCATCGCAATAAAATGGAAAATTTTGAAAACAAGGCCTTGGAAACTCTTTTTGAACTCCAAAATCAATTAAATCAATACTCTCAACCGAGTGTTGATGACAATTCGTTCAGTCAATCTTGGATCACAAATGACGAAACAATAACTGGTTGTGAAATCTGTGGAGATTATCACTCAACATGGGAATGTTATTATTACGTTCCTATGGAAAATTACGTACCCACAGAACCTGAATGGAACGATTATGAAGAACGCAATTCAAACTGGGATTATTCCCAAGAATATATCCAAATTCAACAACCAGAAGACGAGGAAAATTACTTGTCCGAAAATTCTTTAGACAATATGAAAATCAAACTCGAAGAACTTGATGCTCAAAAGGAACAAATGAGAGAGTTTGTAAACCGGCAAGCTGAAACTCTATCAGATTACACACCTGTTGATCTGAGGAGTCGTGTGCAAGAAAATCTCAAATCATCGAATTTTGATGAATTCGAGAGCTCCGAAATCACCAACTATCCCGATGATACTTTTTATTCAGTCTTACCAAATTCACAACATATCAACACATTAGCCTCTACCGACGAAATAATCAATCCATCAATGGAGGATGAAGAAGAAGAAAGGGTGACAAATTGGTACTCTTGGGAAAACGATAACGTTGAAAATTTTACCCCCGAGGCCAAACCAAACTTTACCATCCCACAACTTTCCAACCCAATATTCTCAATAGACGAGTCATCTACTGAAGATGAACTACGAGCTGTAATAGATAATGACACCTCGGATTTCACCCAATTGGGTAATAGAGGTGAAAACTTTAATCCCGAGAATAAACGGAAGGACACTTTTGGAATTGACCACCCTATAGATATAAGTATGTCGGTGTATATCGATCCATTTGACCAAGAACCAGAAAAGAGACATATCCATTTACTAAAAGCTACACTTAAAAAAGAATTAAGTAGTGACGATCGGGTGAGTCTAAACTTTAAACCCATTGATATATTATACACCACCCGAGATGCAAATAACTGGCTCACTATTTTAATTCGTGGAACTTATTCCACCGATTTCACATGTCGTCAGCTAAGTGTGGGGAAGTCTAACCCCACTTAACGTTAAATTAGGGGTTCGGGTTAGTGCATAACTCGTTAATAAACATGCATAATAAATTAGGGTAAAAGATACATTTTCAAAGATTAGCAAACAGTTCAGAAAAGCAACCATTTTTGAAGAAAAACATGTGTGATAATACAAGAAGGAATGAACGATGAGGCGCGCCATCTATCATTCGACGAGCTTTGTAAGTACAAACTAGGTATTCTTAATCACTTTTCTACACTAATCACCCTCATGAATTTATAATTATAGTCTGATTTCATGCAAATGAGGGCATTGCATGATCTCAAGTGTGGGGAAGACATATGAAATTCTCTCGGGTTTACACTTAGTTTATTTGCCAAATTTTGTGAAAATTTGAAAAATTTTCAATTAAATGAAGTCAAAATCATGTTTATATATATTTATGAACGATGAAAACTAGGTGTTAATACCGAAATTATCGTTACCTCGAAAAGGACATAAATTGAGAAACAACCCAAAATGCTTGAATTCATTTAAAATGGAATAAATGAGAATAAAAAGGCAAAGAAAGAAACTAAGTGTGGGGAGAATGTACCAAGTTATTAAACTATCTATCACATGTTTCTGTAAAGTTATTGCAGGTGCTTTTTTTTTGGACTAAATTAACTGTTTTACCCAATGAAAGATGGATCTACACGATGAATTAATTCCATCATTTAAAAGGAAGTAAAGTCTTCCGAAAAAGACACGCGCTTCTTGATTTAGGTCAAGAAGTTGTCGTCCAGACCAGCTGTAGGTTGACGAAAAATCTAGAAAAGTCATCTCTAAAATCAGCAGGAAATCCACGGACCTCAGCATCAAACAGGGTCGCCAAGTGGTCAGATTTATCCTAACCATGAGAAGGATTTATCTCGTACAATGGGGGGGCACCGTGCAAATTAGCTTGATAAGACTAATGAATCAGATCCCCAGAAAGGATAATCTCCTTTAAAGATCAAAAATCAGCTTTTAAGCCTGATATTACTCAATCCTTGAGATTGACCTTAAAGATTGAGAATTCAAACTCATGGAATTCGATGATATCTAAACTCGAGCTTGAACGAGAAAATATTTTGATAAAAATTACAAACCGATTTGTTTTCTGAAAACCCATTTTCAATACGTTCATTACCATTGAACGTAAAATCCTAGGAATTCACCTGGAATTCATTAGGTCACCTGAACCAAATCGGGTGTCAACCGTAAGAACGGTGGTTGCATAGCATGGTCAAAGACAGGACCTTGTGCCAGACCGAAAAATTAAAGGATGATCTTTACTATTGCTCCTACCAAGGATAGTTCTAGCATCCGACACGTTTAAAAAGACCATAATCATCTGCATGTCACAAGACATTGCCTTAACAGTTTCTTGCTCATCGCTTTCCTTTACAACCGGACGGTAGTTTACCGAAAGGTAATATACGGAACAAGTAAACTGGATGTGTGCTATTCGATACTGGGATAGCAGTGGATTACACGAGCCTAAAAGTTTTAGCCAAAATATTGATCTACAAATATATTTTGCAACACCGAATGGTGGGTCAAATCAGAAAACTTTTCTAGGGTAAAAGCTAGAATGAATTTTCAAAAGATCAAATGTTTTCATAAAGATCCAATTTCCTTTAGGATCTACATTTTCATAGTCATGTGGGACTGTAAACCGCCTTTCAAATGTGCACTTTGCTTTGGAAACCGAAAGTAAATCGGCTATTTGATTGCCAGTGTCGTTGACCTAAACCCGAGGCAACTATAAAAGACACACCCACCTTTAACCATATCGTTACTATCATTGTTTATACCGCTCTATCAAAATCACTGATGTATAAAGTGTGAAGAATAAAGAAGTGATTTGTATGTTTTTATTTCAAGACTGTATTGCTTGAGGACAAGCAACGTTCAAGTGTGGGGATATTGATAAGGCTAAAAAGGAACATATATTTCATAACATTATTCCCCAAGAAAGACAAGATTTCAGTTGCAATTGTTCCATTTTCAAGTAATATTCGTTTATTTTAAATAAGTGCGAAGACAAAAGGCGAAAATGACGAACTGAAGACGGAAAGGTCCAAAAAGCTCAAATGTACAAGATACAATTAAAAAGGTTCAAAATATTGATGAGGAACGTCTAAAAATGACAAGAGTACAAGTTACAACACACAAAGTACACGATATAAAATAGTACGCAAGGACGTTCGAAAATCCGGAACCGGGACCCGAGCCAAGAAGAAACGCCCGACGCAATGGACCAAAAATATCTAGTCTACTATGCATATAAATATAATATAATATATAAATAATTATTAAAATTATTTATATTTTATATATATTTAATAAATATGTCGACGAACGTAAAAACAAAAAGTATGTGAGCTGTCCCTGGTAGCCATGCGAGTCGCATGGCTGGAAGGCCATTCTCATGCGAGTCGCATGAGCCCAAAAATCTGGCCAGGTCTATAAATTGCAACGTTTTCTTGCCAGTTTAACACACACCACACAAAAATCAATCTATCTCTCTGTATTAATATATAATATATATATATATATATATATATATTATAAATTAGTTTAGTTTTATATTAGATTAGTTCGGGTTATGTAAAAGTTATTTTTACGGGTTTTGAAGTCGAAATTCTGTCCGTGTACCACTACGCGATAAATAATCAATGTAAGCTATGTTCTCCTTTTTAAATTAATGTCTCGTACTTAAGTTATTATTATGCTTATTTGAGCCAAAGTAATCATGATGTTGGACTAAATATTAAAGACGGGGTAATTGGGTTTTGTAAAATAATTGGGGTTTGGACAAAAGAACGACACTTATGCAAATTAGACTATGGGCTATTAATGGGCTTTATATTTGTTTAACTAAATGATAGTTTGTTAATGTTAATATAAAGATTTACAATTGGGCGTCCCTATAAATTACCATATACACTCGATCGGACACGATGGGCGGGGTATTTATATGTACGAATAATCGTTCATTTAACCGGACACGGGAATGGATTAATAGCCACTAGAATAATTAAAACAGGGGTGAAATTATGTACAAAGGACACTTGGTATAATTGATAACAAAATATTAAAACCTTGGATTACACTCAGTCGACATCCTGGTGTAATTATTAAACAAAGTATTAAAATCTTGTTACAGTTTAAATCCCCAATTAGTTGGAATATTTAACTTCGGGTATAAGGATAATTTGACGAGGGCACTCGCATTTTATATTTATGACCGATGGACTGTTATGGACAAAAAAAAACCAGACGGACATATTAAATAATCTAGGACAAAGGACAATTAACCCATGGGCATAAAACTAAAATCAACACGTCAACCATCATGATTACGGAAGTTTAAATAAGCATAATATATTTTATTTCATATTTCTCATCGTATCTTTATTTACTGTCATTTTATTACTCGCAATTTTATTTACTGTCATTTTATTTATTGTCATTATTTTACGCACTTTAATTATCGTCATTTATCTTTACGCTTAAAATATAGAATCGACAAACCGGTCATTAAACGGTAAAACCCCCCTTTTATAATAATATTACTACTTATATAATTATATATATTTTATATAAATATAGTTAAAAATATAGTAAGTATCACCAGCTCCCTGTGGAACGAACCGGACTTACTAAAAACTACACTACTCTACGATTAGGTACACTGCCTATAGTGTTGTAGCAAGGTTTAGGTATATCCATTTTGTAAATATTTAATTAAAACTTGTTAAATTTTGTAGCATTCCGTATTAAAAATATACACTATTTTGTAACCCCGTGCTACCACATCAGCATCATCATTTGGAACATCATCATCTTCAATATGATCAAAGATATCATCTTCATTTGGATCAACATAAAGATTGTCTTCTTCGTCATCAGAAGAATCCATTTCATCATCACTTTCTATTACTGGATCAGGATTCCCTTCATCTACAATCTCTACATCTTCCGGAATTGGAGATACTGAAGATAACTTGCTTAAGATGACAAACCCATCATCATCCGTCTCTTCAAGATAAAAATCACTTAAGTTCAAATCCTCATCTACTGGTCCACTATCAGCCTCTTTATGAACAATTGGAATTATAACTTGCTCAGGCTCCTTATCATTAATTTCATCATGTACAGAAACCATTTCTGATTCCGTCTGAACTCGTTGAGCTTGTGAAGCTGATGAAGATCTCACATCACCACCCTTGGTTGAAATGTTCACCGATAGATATTATCCATCTACTCCTATCTCCCCCTCATGGCTATTCTGAGGATCAGAATCGTCATGTTCATCATTACGGTGAGGACTTAAAGGAGAAGAGCAGGAAGTAAGTGGATATCAAACACGAGCACGAAACAATGCTTGAACCGAAGAACGTCGAAGAACATCAAGATTGACTCTAGAAAACATACAACTAAAATATTCTTACTCCAAAGCATCATAGAAATGTGGTAAACGAGAGGGTGATGATGGAAAAGTAACAATGGGAATAGCAGCAGCAGCAGCACCTGTTGAAGGCGATGTCGATGGAAGTGTATGAGTTGCCGTGAGGGCAGGTAAGGATGATTGTGCGGTATTATTCTTATATGTAGGGCTGTACATTGAAACAACCCAACCCGTATTCCATGCAATAATTTTTTTTTTTAATGATGCACGTTTACTCGCCAATTAACGATGTAAACCATTCCCCAAGTTCCATTTAAAACATACAACAATCTAAATGTTTACAAAAGGCACGAAGGCCATTAATTAAGTTTAATACAAGTTCGACCCATTAAAATGATAGTTTTAATCCAAACAACACTTCGAGCATGGTTTGGGGCTAAACTACCCAAAACGCTAGGCCAACTTCAAAAGCTTCAACAAGCAACATCAAGGGACATCTAGTGCCCAACAACCCCTTTGCCCTTATTCGCACCTGCATCTAAAAAGATAAACAACGAGAGGGGTAAGCTAACGCTTAGTGAATGCAATAATTATACATGTTCATATATAACCTACTTACTTGCAATCACTTACAAATACCTTATACGAGCTAGCAATTCGACAAACATGCAAACATCATGCATAAACTACTATCCACAATTCACAAGAAGCTAGCAACCAACAATAGCATATAGTTCATAATTTAATATGCTAAATACACATTCACACATCCATGGTTACCCGATCATACAAGGGAACGGTACTCGAAAGACCGCCGGAGTTCATAACATCCATTAGTGCTACTTAAACACCGCGTAATCACTAATTTCCCCCGGGTGATGTCTTAAACACCGCGACTGATTCACCCTCATGACAACGTGGCGTCTTAAACACCGCGACGAATCCACACGTCAATCAAAACAATGAGTGGTGTCTTGAACACCGCGACAATTCCACTCCCATGACAATGTGGCGTCTTAAACACCGCGACAATACCACATGTCAATCAACCATGAGTAGTGTCTTAAACACCGCGACAATACTACTCGTTACTTAGAATGTGGTGTCTTAAACACCGCGACAATGCCACATTCATACTACGCAAATAAATACATTATATACGTACAGCATAATTATTCCACTCACCTTAACACCTCGGTGGTGATTTAATGCTTCCGAATGCTTCAAAGCAAGTACCTATTACATAAGTACACATTTAATTACACAACTAGTGGAATTAACCACATTACACATACTTGAGCATTTAATGACCCGATTCGCATTAAATGACTCAACCGCACCAAAACCGCCCTTAATTGGCCAAGACCCAACTTTAATCACTAAAGCTAGTGAATTAAAGTTTACTAACTTCAATTAACATAACTTAGGGTAATTCATACCCATTTCACCCAAACTAGGTCAACATTACCCATTTGAACCATTATAACACTCACACTTACAAACTTAGTCTAACATGACCCAATTAACATCTCTTTCAATTTTAAACAAGTGTCTTGATGCTTAACAACACAATTTACACTTAAAATTCTCATTAAACAAGACCAAACCCTAGATTACATCTATTTAGGGTTTTCCTTTCATCACATGACCCAAGTTCACCCATTTTAACCCCAAATGGGTCATACAAGTCTCTAGTGGCCGAAACCCTAACCATAAACCAATTAAAACTCAAATCATAGAGTTAGGACTTACCAAGACTACCAAAATGTAGCTAGAGACGCAAAGAACAACTTTAACACTCGGACTTGGACAAGATTTGGCCTTCTTCCCTTCCAAAATGAGCTCTCTCACTCTAAAACTCAATCTCTCTCTCTAGATTTGATTTTAATTAAATGAAAATGTGAAGAATGAGTTTTGGATAAGCTTGAACCAGCTTTTAACTCCCAAAACCGGCCACCAAGAGAAAAGACTAACATACCCTTCTTTTAAATTACAAAATAAAAAGGTATGCTGATTCAGGGGTGTGCGCACCGCGCACCAAGTGTAATTTGTGTGAGCCGCGCACCTATAATGCGCGCCCCGCGCACCAAGTGTAAATTCTGTGAGTCGCGCACATGAAAGTGCGCCCCGCGCACCTAGTGTAATTTTTGACTGGTCACTTTTTCTTCATACGTGCGCGCCTCACACCCTAACAAGCGCGCCTCACACATTCTAGACTTCGATTTTTGGACATTTTCTTGCACTTTTAACCAATCGAACTTATACCCACAACCTTTATAACCCGCTATAACATAAGAGCTTCAAAATATAGGAAAATAACACAACTTTCGCGATAAACACTTTAAACTATACATAATTGATCATGGTTAATATTAAACGTTTACAAGGTAAAAATACGCACCTTAAGTCATCCAATCACATAAACAATGGAATATAAACGTACTATCGATCAAATATGTACCTTAATTTGATGCATGCGAAAACGGGATGTTACAACTCTCCCCCACTTAAATTCGATCACGTCCTCGTGATCCTAGTCAATACTAGAAGTTAAGCACTTCTCTATCGAACATTTCCATTTTCAATGTGGAGTCACACATGTAGTAAATCACGCATCCGAATTCTCGCCTCGTACACTAACGCATCATTTACAACAACCGTACTTATATTTCCATTTAAACAAAATTTCCACCACTCACTCGGGAGTATACCGTGAAAACTCCACAACATTTTTTTCCAATGGCCTTATTATTCTATCATTTTCAATGCTATCGGGTAGTCAACCTACGAAACAAACAACCACAACAGTTTGCTCCTACGGCGAGTATCCCAACTCGTGCCATACACTTCACAATCGTCCTAACAGTAGCACAATTCACCGACAATCATCGTCGTTACACCCTTCAATCGTGAGATATTCGGGAATCATCCCGATGCTTTCCGAAAATATCTCGTATTCCTCTTTCGGGAACTTCACCATTCTAACTCACGTCGCTAACTACCTTCACAATTATTCCAAAGTCCAACTTGGGACTTTTTCGAAGACCACCAAAGCTTTTCTTTACTAAATAAGCAACACCCGCTAGTCACTATCCACCTAGGCCGCATAGCTAGCCTATTTATCTTTCAACTCAACACTAAGGAGGCGCTTGAAACACCAAGGCTTACACCTTTCTAACTTCGTCCTAACCATTAACTCGGTTACCCACATACATATAGATAGTTAACCACCATGACTCTACTCGCACACAAACGTGATTAACGGAAAAGCCTCTCGAACGGCATACCGCGTACACCCCCAAAATCATAGAAGAAAGGGTGGCCGTCAAGAGCGTACAATACTCGCCACACAATCACAAAACCGCCATCGAAATCGAATCGCCAATTAACATTAACTCTAAGATCATTCCATTTGATCATTTCACATTTGCACGCATTCTAGAACATGCAATGCACACAATATCTGAAATCTACTACAATAGTTTAGTATACACGGAATCATCACGAGTTTTTCCAACTCCTCTCACCAAAATTTCATACCGAGACATCGTCTCTATCGTATACCATAACAAGCACAATGCTATAGTAACCACGTCCCTAACATGAAGTCAACAAACTAACCGATGAAGACCGTCAAAAGTGAATCCTTACGGGTAACACTTACTACCTAACATTCCTCTTAGTGCGCATACACGGCTAATACGCAACTACCGCATGTATTTGATCAGAACACGGCTATTGTATCACTAGTCACACAACATGGTCCTCATGACCGAACCACCGGTGTATACAACCAGTAGTTCTCAATGCTAACAATAAGGTTATTCAATACAAAACTCAAGGTGTACAAAAATGGCTATTGCAACACAACCAACAATATGTGAGCAAAACGCGGCTACCGCGTTATTATTACCAACGTGTGAGTGAAAACCGGCTATCACTCACAACCATGTGCACAAAATGGCTATGTGCACAACTCCTACGGGCAATCAAAATCATAAATATACAAGTAACGGTTCTTTCCAGGAACCTCTTACCATCAATCACAACCAAGGGTGGTTAACGGAGAGCTAATCCTTCCGGTTATCACTCATCACCTATCACAAGTCAAACATGGTCAACAGAGAGATAACCCCAAATAAACACATAAATGTAATTACCTTGTAGTACACAAAATGGTTATTGTGTAACTACTACCCAAAGTATACGACGATGAGGCATCGTACCCTTTCTCAAGGTCCCATTACGTTTCCTCGGTAGGAATATGAATCCTTAATGGAGTCGACACAATTTCTTTGATATAACATTACCAACTTCCTCGTGTGGTAGTACAAACTCCCCAACTTAGAACTTCGTTCTTCAATCAAATCGTCAAGATTACAAAGTCAAACGATTTCGCCATTTACCGTCGTACCCGACCATACTTGGCGTAGGTCCCTCATCCCGAATTCTCAAGAGCTCAATTCGATAATAATAAAAAACTAACGTCTACCGTCACCCGTTTGCGCTACTAAGCGATGACACAATGTCAATATAACACGTATATTTTTAGAACGAATTTACCGCTACCCGCAAGGTAGACTTTTCCAACTATCAAATTCCTTCTACCCGTTACCACCACAAAATCATCCAGCACGATATACACATGCTCTCAAAGGTCTCACCCACCCGACGAACCTCATAGATCACCCACTTCACTACAAAAGCGAACACGCGCTCACAACCCAACACCAAAGTCCGTTCTCATGGCTTAGTAGAATCATTTACCCCATCACTAAGAAATGCTTGGTTGCACCAAGTCTTACGCCCTCGTCCGTCAATACAAACGTCATCATAGAGTGTTTCCATTAGGAATGTTACCCATATCAATACTACGCATTACCGCCATGCATTTGTCCTTAGGGTGCATTTCCACGAGTCAACAACTCAAGCGCTACCCTGGTGCACTATCATCAAAACTACCAACAAACTGAATCTTCACTTGAGACTAATTAGATCTCGAAACAAAGTTTAACCCTCTAATACATTCACGAATCCATCGGCACACAATAAACAATAATAAGGCATATTAGTACCAAAGACGAAAATACCTGAAACAGCATCGTTGGACCCTTGCGCTTCACTGATCATCAGATAGCCACGCTCTAGCCTCCTAACCCGATCAACAAACGATTCGGAACACTCCGACTTTCAGTGTCCCTTCTTTTGGAAAATAAAGCACTTGATCGTGCTTAAAGGTACACTCGTACAATCCCGTGCCAAATGACCTCGTCCTCCACACCTAAAGCACGTAGGCCCATAACCTTCCTTACTCCTCTTCTTCACTTTTTCAACACATTCGGGCGTACTTCTCGCCCTTTTACTAGGAGCACCTCTTGATTCGAACTTTCTCTTACCCAAAGAGTGATCAGCAAATTTTGGAGCATGAGATTCAATCCCCATAGTTGCTCCTTTGTCACCGTCACCTTGAGGTTTAGGAAACCTCTTTTCTAACTCTTCCTTCACGACCTTAGGCACTTGGTCTCGGACCATCTCGGTCACTATTCCCTCGAACGACTCCTGGAGAACTTGTTTAACCCTGTCGGCAAAAATCAAAATATAGCATTCGAACTCGGCCTCAATCCTTAACGTTAACTCATCCTTCCATTCATGAAGAGACCCGTCCGTCCCATATTCATCTTCCGTCTTCATTCTAAGGAATGCAAAAACGATCAAAACAAGAACGCATATAAACTCACTCGCACTACAACGTCCCATCTTGCTCGACAATCGTCGTACATTGATCGTTTGGCACGATTTGAACCCGTAACAATGGTAGCTAGTCATTGTTACGCGAGCACAACACAAAATTATTAGCGTAAGGTTAGTTCACATAAACCTATGCACTAACCAAACCCGATCCGACCCGATCCTACAAGTCCCGCATAAAGCGCACACACAATAAAGTCTAAGTCTAGGCACCTATCTCAAGTCGCCTAAATTCCTTAGACCATGCTCTGATACCACTTGAAACAACCCAACTCGTATTCCATGCAATAATTTTTTTTTTAATGATGCACGTTTACGCGCCAATTAACGATGTAAACCATTCCCCAAGTTCCATTTAAAACATACAACAATCTAAATGTTTACAAAAGGCACGAAGGCCATTAATTAAGTTTAATACAAGTTCGACCCATTAAAATGATAGTTTTAATCCAAACAACACTTCGAGCATGGTTTGGGGCTAAACTACCCAAAACGCTAGGCCAACTTCAAAAGCTTCAACAAGCAACATCAAGGGACATCTAGTGCCCAACAACCCCTTTGCCCTTATTCGCACCTGCATCTAAAAAGACAACGAGAGGGGTATGCTAACGCTTAGTGAATGCAATAATTATACATGTTCATATATAACCTACTTACTTGCAATCACTTACAAATACCTCATACGAGCTAGCAATTCGACAAACATGCAAACATCATGCATAAACTACTATCCACAATTCACAAGAAGCTAGCAACCAACAATAGCATATAGTTCATAATTTAATATGCTAAATACACATTCACACATCCATGGTTACCCGATCATACAAGGGAACGGTACTCGAAAGACCGCCGGAGTTCATAACATCCATTAGTGTTACTTAAACACCGCGTAATCACTAATTTCCCCCGGGTGATGTCTTAAACACCGCGACTGATTCACCCTCATGACAACGTGGCGTCTTAAACACCGCGACGAATCCACACGTCAATCAAAACAATGAGTGGTGTCTTGAACACCGCGATAATTCCACTCCCATGATAATGTGGCGTCTTAAACACCGCGACCATACCACATGTCAATCAACCATGAGTAGTGTCTTAAACACCGCGACAATACTACTCGTTACTTAGAATGTGGTGTCTTAAACACCGCGACAATTCCACATTCATACTACGCAAATAAATACATTATATACGTACAAGCATAATTATTCCACTCACCTTAACACCTCGGTGGTGATTTAATGCTTCCGAATGCTTCAAAGCAAGTACCTATTACATAAGTACACATTTAATTACACAACTAGTGGAATTAACCACATTACACATACTTGAGCATTTAATGACCCGATTCGCATTAAATGACTCAACCGCACCAAAACCGCCCTTAATTGGCCAAGACCCAACTTTAATCACTAAAGCTAGTGAATTGAAGTTTACTAACTTCAATTAACATAACTTAGGGTAATTCATACCCATTTCACCCAAACTAGGTCAACAATACCCATTTGACCCATTATAACACTCACACTTACAAATTTAGTCTAACATGACCCAATTAACATCTCTTTCAACTTTAAACAAGTGTCTTGATGCTTAACAACACAATTTACACTAAAAATTCTCATTAAACAAGACCAAACCCTAGATTACATTAATTTAGGGTTTTCCTTTCATCACATGACCCAAGTTCACCCATTTTAACCCCAAATGGGTCATACAAGTCTCCAGTGGCCAAAACCCTAACCATAAACCAATTAAAACTCAAATCATAGAGTTAGGACTTACCAAGACTACCAAAACGTAGCTAGAGACGCAAAGAACAACTTTAACACTCGGACTTGGACAAGATTTGGCCTTCTTCCCTTCCAAAATGAGCTCTCTCACTCTAAAACTCAATCTCTCTCTCTAGATTTGATTTTAATTAAATGAAAATGTGAAGAATGAGTTTTGGATAAGCTTGAACCAGCTTTTGACTCCCAAAACCGGCCACCAAGTGAAAAGACTAACATACCCTTCTTTTAAATTGAAAAATAAAAAGGTATGCTGATTCAGGGGTGTGCACGCCGCGCACACTATATACGCGCCCCGCGCACCAAGTGTAATTTGTGTGAGCCGCGCACCTATAATGCGTGCCCCGCGCACCAAGTGTAAATTCTGTGAGCCGCGCACATGAAAGTGCGCCCCGCGCACCTAGTGTAATTTTTGACTGGTCACTTTTTCTTCATATGTGCGCACCTCACACCCTAACAAGCGCGCCTCACACATTCTAGACTTCGATTTTTAGACATTTTCTTGCACTTTTAACCAATCGAACTTATACCCACAACCTTTATAACCCGTGATAACATAAGAGCTTCAAAATATAGGAAAATAACACAACTTTCGCGATAAACACTTTAAACTATACATAATTGATCACGGTTAATATTAAACATTTACAAGGTAAAAATACGCACCTTAAGTCATCCAATCACATAAACAACGGAATATAAACGTACTATCGATCAAATATGTACCTTAATTTGATGCATGCGAAAACGGGATGTTACATACATACTACTAGTCAGATTCGTGATATCCCCTTCTGATGGAGGTTGGGTAACAACCGGAGTTGTCACCGGCGAAGTTTCTTTCGAAGCATCCGCCTCCATGACTTTGGTCTCATGGGACTCTGACAAAGTAGCAGAATTACCCATCGGTTTAGCTCTCGTAGAGATATTGCTATCTCCGACTCCTGACATCATTGATATACCATGCGGTGGTAAATCTCTTTCAGTTAAAGACTCTTCCTCCAGACCCTGAGATTTAGAATCCGGAAGAGAAGTGGTTTGATCCAATGAATCACTTTCATGAATCAAGGGATCAGTCTGCTGGAATTCTGATAAATATCCCGAAGGATTGTCATGTTGACTCGTTTCCATGGGACGCGGCAGATCTTCCTCATCAAGATAAGCCGGACCTCGAGACCCTGTTGTACGTTGACGCATAGGAGGATTTCCAGCCGATACGTAGGGTGCCTTTTCAAGAATTTTCGGCTCCCCTTCGGCCGTTCTGGACTTCAATGATTGAGTTTCCTCAATCGATTGAGTCAACGCAGACTTTACTGCAGAGGAAGACTTTACTTCCTTAGATGCCGAAGCACCTTGCTTTGTAGGATTTATTATTAAGTCATGTTTAGATTGGATGGGCTTAGTGGCCTTTTTACCATCCGTACGTTTAGATCTCTTGCCTACCGAAACTTGCGCTTCATTTAGTGTAGGGCTTACTGTTATTATTAGATGTGATACAGAGATGGGTGAGGGTAACCTAATTGGTTCTAGGTCTTGGTCCGTATCACCAATGGTAGTAGTAACTATTTGGCGGACGATAGGTGTCGAAGTCCTAGATCTAGTTACTCATTGGGTTGGCGGAGTCTGAATCATCTCATCAGGTATATATCGAGTTCTCTTAGGAGAATGTTCGGGAGACGATTTAGATGTTGTTGCTGAAGTGTCAGTGTCACTGCTCACTTCGGGTGTTGTGAAAAGGGTTGGTTCAATCCTAGTTGGACTAGGTTCCCTGATCCTCACGGGTTGAGCTTGGTGTGCTGCCCTAGATCATTTAAGGTTTACCCTAAGTGGAGGATTAGCTGGCCCGGGTGGTTGAACTACAGGTTCCCCTACAACCTCTGGGGCTGGAACTGCGGCGGGTTCAACTTGTTCTTGTTGTACCGGGTTTGGAAGAGGTATTCCTACAGCCTCAAAATAAGAATGCATACGAGCGTCTTGGGGTTCAGCTAGCCTCACTAGCCAATTTGGAATTGGCCCAGTGAATTGATTATCAGACACCATCGGGGTATTCATCTTTAGCTCTGATGATGTAGCGTAAGGGTACGAAATAGTATTAATTTTACTAGGAAATACTACAAAATATGACACAAATTTTATTAATTTACGGATGGGATATACCTAAACCTTGCTACAACACTATAGGCAGTGTACCTAATCGTAGAGTAGTGTAGTTTTTAGTAAGTCCGGTTCGTTCCACAGGGAGCTAGTGATTACGTACTATATTTTTATAAAACTATATTTATATAAATATATATATATAAGTAGTAATATTATTATAAAAGGGGGGTTTTTACCGTTTAATGACCGGTTTGTCGATTTTATATTTTTAAGCGTAAAGATAAATGACAAAAGTGCGTAAAATAAATAAATGACGATAAATAAAATAACAATAAATAAAATTGCGATAGAATATGAAATAAAAGGATTATGCTTATTTAAACTTTCGTAATCATGATGCTTGACGTTTTGATTTTAATTAATTGTTACTCGGGTTAATTGTCCTTTGTCCTGGTTTATTTGATACCTATCTGGTTTTTGTCCATAATAGTCCATTGGTCATAAATATAAAGTGCGAGTGTCCTCGTCAAATTACCCTTATACCCGAAGTCAAATATTCCAACTAATTAAGGATTTAAACTGTGACGCAGTTATCACTTCTGTCAACAATTACACCAGTTATCACTGTATGTAATCCACCCCTGTTTTGATTAGATATGAATATTAATTTACCCACTTGATCAGTTTGAATAATCAATTACCCAACCCGAATAATTAATTAAATGATTATAATAGGACAACGTCACTAAATAGGAGAACCATAATCATTATTAATTATTAGGTTAATTAATTTGAAGATAGGTTCGACAGACTCCAATGAGTTGTCACTCAATTAGACAATACCCCCCATCTATTAATAGTCAATAGTCCAATTTCCACAAGTGACGGTCTTTTGCCCAAACCTTAATTATGGTACAAAGTTCAATAACCCCGTCTTAATATTTTAGCCCAACATCACGATTACTTCGGCTCAAATAAGCATAATAATAACTTAGTTACGAGACATTAAATTAAAAAGGAAGAACATAGCTTACAGAGCGTTACACGGACAGAGTTCTGACTAAAAACCCGTAATTAATCATTACAATAACTTAAAATTACATTATTATTAAAATTAAAATTAAAATTAAA
Organism: Rutidosis leptorrhynchoides; assembly: GCF_046630445.1. Taxonomy (NCBI): domain Eukaryota; kingdom Viridiplantae; phylum Streptophyta; class Magnoliopsida; order Asterales; family Asteraceae; genus Rutidosis; species Rutidosis leptorrhynchoides. Next base: position 327,751,581 of record NC_092335.1, read on the forward strand.
ATTATATATTTATATTTATGTTATACATACGAGAGAGAAAGAGATTGAATATATAAAAAGGGGTGTCTCTAAATCGATGAATTGCAAAGCCTTTTATAGGCGAAATGAAAATTTGAATTTTCATTTACGACCCCTGAACTATGCTTAATTAACAACTTTTTATTATTTAATATTATTCTTATTATGAATTATTTAAATATTATATTTTATTCTTGTGCATAGTTGACTCGTAATTTTTACACCGTTGCGTCGAGCGTTGAGAGTTGGTTCATGTCCCGGTTCCGGATTTTCGAACGTCCTTTCGTACTATTTTATATCGTGTACTTTGCATTTTATAACTTGTACTCTTGTCATTTTGAGACGTTTCTCATCAATAATTTGAACCTTTTTAATTGTATCTTGAACATTTGAGCTTTTTGGACCTTTTCGTCTTCAAATCTTCGTTTTCGCCTTTTGTCTTCGCACTTATTTAAAATAAACGAATATTACTCGAAAATGGAACAATTGCAACTAAAATCTTGTCTTTCTTGGGGGATTTTTCTATGAAATATATGTTCCTTTTTAGCCTTATCAATATCTCCACACTTGAGCGTTGCTTGTCCTCAAACAATACAGTCTTGAAATAATATAATACATCACACGAATCACTTCTTTATTCTTCACACTTTGTACATCAGTGATTTTGATAGAGCGGTATAAACAATGATATTAACAATAGAACCATGGTTAAAGGTGGTTGTGCCATCCACAGTTGCCTTGGGTTTAGGTCAACGACACTTGCAATCAAATAGCCGATTTACTTTCGGTTTCCAAAGCAAAGTGCACATTTGAAAGGCGGTTTACAGTTCCACATGACTATGAAAATTTAGATCCGTTAGGAAATTGGATCTTTATGAAAACATTTGATCTTTTGAAAATTCAATCTAGCTTTTACCCTAGACAAGTTTTCCGGAATAACCCTTCACCGGTGTTTGCAAAATATTTTTGTGGGTTGTGTGGGTTTCAGATTTAAAAATTTTAGCTCAACACTTGTGGTTTTGTGTTACCCACTTGCTAACCTTGTATTAGGAAAGCAACACGTCCAGTTTACTTGTCCCGTATATTACCTTTCGGCAAACTACCGTCCGGTTGTAAAGGAAAGCGATGAACAAGAAACTGTTAAGGCAATGTCCCGTGACATGCTTTTAATTATGGTCCAAAAACGTGTCGGATGCTTTTACTATCCTTTGTAGGAGCAATAGTAAAGCTCATCCTTTGATTTTTCGGTCTGGCACAAGGTCCTGTCTTCGACCATGCTATGCAACCACCGTTCTTACGGTTGACACCCGATTTGGTTCAGGTGACCTAATGAATTCCAGGTGAATTCCTAGGATTTTACGTTCAATGGTAATGAACGCATTGAAAATGGGTTTTCAGAAAACAAATCGGTTTGTAATTTTGATCAAAATATTTTCTCGTTCAAGCTCGAGTTTAGATATCATCGAATTCCATGAGTTTGAATTCTCAATCTTTAAGGTCAATCTCAAGGATTGAGTAATATCAGGCTTAAAAGCTGATTTTTAATCTTTAAGGAGATTATCCTTTCTGGGGATCTGATTCATTAGTCTTATCAAGCTAATTTGCACGGTGCCTCCCCATTGTACGAGATAAATCCTTCTCATGGTTAGGATAAATCTGACCACCTGGCGACCCTGTTTGATGCTGAGGTCCGTGGATTTCCTGCTGATCTTAGTGATGACTTTTCTAGATTTTTCGTCAACCTACAGCTGGTCTGGATGACAACTTCATGACCTAAATCAAGAAGCGCGTGTCTTTTTCGGAAGACTTTACTTCCTTTTAAATGATGGAATTGATTCATCGTGTAGATCCATCTTTCATTCAAAAGTATTACAATAAATCGGGTAAAACTGATTAGTTTCGTTCAAAACAAAAGTACCTGCAATAACTTTACAGAAACATGTGATAGATAGTTTTTAATTGAATAACTTGGTATATTCTCCCCACACTTAGTTTCTTTCTTTGCCTTTTTATTCTCTTCTATTCCATTTTAAATGAATTCAAGCGTTTTAGGTTGTTTCTCAATTTATGTCCTTTCCGAGGTAACGATAATTTCGGTATTAACACCTAGTTTTCACCGTTCATAAATATGTATAAACATGATTTTGACTTCATTTAATTGAAAATTTTTCAAATTTTCGCAAAATTTGGCAAATAAACCAAGTATAAACCCGAGCGAATTTATAACCCTTCCCCACACTTGAGATCATGCAATGCCCTCATTTGCAAGAAATCAGTAAAAATTTAAATTCATGAGGGTGATTAGTGTAGAAAAATGATTAAAAATACCGAGTTTGCAAACATATTGTTGTTTTTCACATTTGATATTTTGTTTCTTGTCGTCAAAATTAGTACCTTTTTTTGAACTTAATGACAGTCTTTGAAAGTGCATTGTTTTACCCTGTTTTGTATATAACATAAAATACAAACATACATAATTTTGAAGTTTGGTATATAACCCCACGTTCAAAAATTTATAAAACATAGTATTTTTTGGCATACTTTAAATCAATAAAATTAAAAATAATGATAACAAAATTTTTCGTCCCGCCCTCGGGTAAAGCAATTTCGGTTCAACGACCTAGTCTTCAACTCACGACGAATTTTAGAAATCAATTTTTTTTTTTAACTTAATGAAATAAAGTCAATTTTTGTTTTTAAAATCACACAAAACATTAAATTTAAGAAAACATATTAATTTTATATAAAACCTAAAAAACAAAAATTTAGAATGGGGGGAGAAAACTAGTTCTTTAGTGTCTGCTAGCGGAAAAGACCAATCGGATTCCATTCTCGGAACTACACGAGAACAGAACAACTAACTCCAGACAGCATTTTCTTTTTAGAACCTTTGAATCTCCCCACACTTAGGTAGCTGGGGTGTCGAAATTGTGATTAACTTCATCGTTAATTTCTCTTGGTCCATAATCAACTTGCATATCTGTGACTTTTTCTTTAAGCCAGTGCCCGGCTTCTTCCGTAATATCCCAAAATTCAACTAGTTTCGCCCTTTCTTTAGGCGACAGATTAGATACTAACCGGTTACATAACTTAAAGTTCCCCTTACTTCTAGCATCAATAGCCCGTTTAAAAAGTTTCTTCATTGAACTGTTAATAACGGGGTCATTTAATTTCGTATCAATAACGGGGTTCTTTGTTATCATGTCATCATTAGGTGTTACTTCATTTTCCCCACACTTAGGCGTTTTATTATTATTAAGCACTACCGTTGGAGTTGGTAAAACAACATGGTTCTTACCAATCGTTTTTTCTTGTTCAACGGTCTTGGTTGGTGGAGATTTAGACTTTCGAATCATAAAGGTGATTGATTTGTCACCACTACTAAGTGTCATTCTACCGTTTCTTACATCAAAGAACGCCCCGATGGACGCTAAGAATGGTCGACCTAAAATTAGAGGAATGTTTGGGTCCTCTTCTATGTCAATGACAATGAATTCGACTAGAAAGGTTAAATTACCTAATTGAACGGGTAGGTTGTCAGCAATTCCAGCTGGGTGCTTAATGGTTTGATCAAGGAGTCGAACACTCATATCCGTTGGACTTAACTCACCTACACCTAATCTCTTATATAATGAAAGAGGCATAATACTTACACTCGCACCTAAATCTGCTAGTGCATCATACATGACACAATCACTAAGTAGACAAGGAACAATAAATTCACCCGGATCACCTACCCTTGGTGGAGGTTTTGGTGGAACTGTCTTTACTGGGTTTACTTCTACGACTTTTGTTTCTTGCACTTTCTTATTCTTCTTCTTCTTCTTCTTTCCAGAGGTATCACAAACTTTATTACCTATCACTTGCTCATACTCAATTCCTTTTCTTGAAAATGGGATGGGTGTTTTGTATGGTGCCACCACTGGCTTTACATACTCGGGTGGTGGTGGTGGTGTTGTAACTTCTTCATTGTTACTTACATCTAAAACTTTCCCATCTTCTGGTATTGGTTTTTCAGAATTTGTTGATATCATGTTAACATTTTCATTCCGAGGATTTACTTCATTATTACTCGGTAGCTTTCCTTGTTCCCTTTCACTCATCAATCTAACAAGAGTACCTACTTGTTTTTCTAGATTCAAAATGGAAGCTTGTTGAGTTCTAAATGACTGATCAAACCTCTCATTCATTTGGGTTTGAGTTTCAATAAATTGTGTTTGAGATTCAACTAGCTTAAATACCACTTCTTCCAGATTTGACTTCTTCTCGTCGGTTTGTTGTGGTGGTTTATATAAGCCAGGTCTTTGTTGATTGAAAGTGTTGTTTTGAGTTGGTTGGTTATTCGGACCTTGTTGGTTATACGAGTTATTGTCGGGTCCTTTTGGATTGTAAAGAATGTTTTGATTTCGATTGAAGTTTAGCTTTGGCGGTTGATAATTATTTTGATAATTATTTCCCGGCCTTTGGTTCATATAGAAAACATTCTCTCGTTGTTCCATCGTTGGTTCAATATAACAATCTTTCAATAAGTGTGGTCCACCGCACTGCTCACAACTGATTCGTATTGCGTGAATATCTTTATTCATCTTTTCCATTCTTCTTTCGAAAGCATCTATTTTTGCGGAAAAGGAATCAAAGTCATGGCTAGAATCGGCTCTAGCCGCTTTAGATGATCGAAAGATATCTTTTTCTTGGTGTCACTCATGAGAGTGGGATGCTGTGTTATCAATGATCTTGTAAGCTTCAGTTGCGGTTTTCTTCATAATGGAACCACCAGCTGTTATGTCGATGTCTTTTCGTGTAGCAACGTTGACACCTTGGTAGAATATTTGTACTATTTGAAAAGTATCTAATCCGTGTTGAGGACATCCTCTCATCATCCTTCCGAATCTTGTCCACGCCTCATATAATGTTTCATTTGGCTTTTGCGTGAACGTAACAATTTCTCCTTGAAGTCTCACGGCTTTGGATGCCGGAAAGAATCGTTTAAGAAATTTTTCAACTAAAACATCCCATGTGTCAATCGCCCCTTCAGGTAACGATTCTAACCAATCTTTGGCTTCTCCCTTTAAAGTCCAGGGAAACAACATGAGATAGATCTGTTCATCCTCCACATCTCGGATTTTGAATAGTGTACAGATCCTATTAAAGGTACGAAGATGTTCGTTTGGATCTTCATTCGGCGCACCACTATATTGGCACTGATTAGTTACCATGTGTAGAATTTGTCCTTTGATTTCATAATCTGGAGCATTAACTTCTGGCTTAATAATGGCGTGACCTTGGCCCGTGAGTGGGGCTCTCATTCGATCTTCCATACTTAGAGGTTCCGTTACTTCCATAATTGAATTTGTTGAATACGAATCACTAGAGGATTCTGATTTAACGGTTTGTGGCTCAGGAGGAATAATTAGTGGTTCAGGATCTTGGAATAGGTCCTTGAATATGCTCCGGGTTCTTAATTGTGAAGTCGGGTTCAAAAGATGGATTATCGGAAATTTGAGTTGGAGTTCTTGTTCGACTAGATGACGATTCTAAAGAAAAATCAACGGCGACAATATTTGCTAGATGTCTTGATCGAGTTACAGGTGGTGAACGTATGAAAGGTGGTGAACGTTTTGCTCGGTGCATTCACAGAATATCCTATTAGTTAAAAATAGAAAAACTTATATAAGTTGTCCAATTAATAGACTTTTCTGATTTTGCTCACGTTTCGAATAGCCAAAAGATGTAGCAGGTAGCCAGGACCATTTAAATCGGAAGCCCACAACTAGCCACTAACAAATTCAACTATTACTACGAACCAGAAAAATGTCAACGTCTATTAATTTAACCGCTTAAATAATTTTTCTTTCCGTTTTAAGATTTAGATAAGAAATAGAGAAAATTCTAAGTCCTAAAAACTAGAGCGTCGAGAAATAAGAAAGAAAAAGATTGCGCGACGAAAAACGTCAAAAAATAAAAAGGTCGAAAAATAGGCGTCGAAAAATAAAAATAAGAAAGTAGCGCGAAAAACGGCGTCGCAAAATTCTAAAGCACCTAAATCTTAGTCTAAGGAATAAGCACTTAAGGGATTTTACGGCAAAGCCTAAAAATCTAAAAGTATAAAAATGGGAAATGATATTTCCACAGGCACTTTTTATAAATCCACTAAAATTTCAGCACATTTCCTAAAATACCCTTACCCTTATGTCATTATATTATTTAAATAATATTTATTTATTTCTTCCTTTTTCTCGTTAGTTTAATTACCTGGTCAAATTTCATTTTCCACATGTTTGTCTCTACCTTCTTAATTCAACTTCTTCAAATTCTGTCTATCACGTTTCTACTAATTTTTTTATATTTCATTTTTTATGGACTCAAAAAAAAAAACTATCAGGTATGAATCATATTTTTTTATTTCTCAACTTATTTGAAACACAAACCCCTGAGATATCCTAACAGGAGATTATATATGATTTTTAGATGGGAATTATAATTATATTATATTCACATAAGAAAAAAAAATGATCAATGCTTTAGATGATGGTGGTGGAGCACAAAATTCAAGCTTTGTCATGTACTAATACTTTTAGGCACAAAATTCAAGCTTTGTCACATACTAATATTTTTTACTACGAGTTGCTTAATTTTTTTTTTTATTTTTCTTTTTTAAATCCTAATAAAATTTAGTGAAAATCTATAAAAGTAAATAAAAACTTAAATAGCACTATCTCCCCGGCAGCGGCGCCAAAAACTTGATGATGTAGCGTAAGGGTACGAAATAGTATTATTTTTACTAGGAAACACTACAAAATATGACACAAGTTTTATTAATTTACGGATGGGATATACCTAAACCTTGCTACAACACTATAGGCAGTGTACCTAATCGTAGAGTAGTGTAGTTTTTAGTAAGTCCGGTTCGTTCCACAGGGAGCTAGTGATTGCGTACTATATTTTTATAAAACTATATTTATATAAATATATATATATATATATATATATAAGTAGTAATATTATTATAAAAGGGGGGTTTTTACCGTTTAATGACCGGTTTGTCGATTTTATATTTTTAAGCGTAAAGATAAATGACAAAAGTGCGTAAAATAAATAAATGACGATAAATAAAATAACAATAAATAAAATTGCGATAAAATATGAAATAAAAGTATTATGCTTATTTAAACTTTCGTAATCATGATGTTTGACGTTTTGATTTTAATTAATTGTTACTCGGGTTAATTGTCCTTTGTCCTGGTTTATTTGATACCTATATGGTTTTTGTCCATAATAGTCCATCGGTCATAAATATAAAGTGCGAGTGTCCTCATCAAATTACCCTTATACCCGAAGTCAAATATTCCAACTAATTAAGGATTTAAACTGTGACGCAGTTATCACTTCTGTCAACAATTACACCAGTTATCACTGTATGTAATCCACCCCTGTTTTGATTAGATATGAATATTAATTTACCCACTTGATCAGTTTGAATAATCAATTACCCAACCCGAATAATTAATTAAATGATTATAATAGGACAACGTCACTAAATAGGAGAACCATAATCATTATTAATTATTAGGTTAATTAATTTGAAGATAGGTTCGACAGACTCCAATGAGTTGTCACTCAATTAGACAATACCCCCCATCTATTAATAGTCAATAGTCCAATTTCCACAAGTGTCGGTCTTTTGCCCAAACCTTAATTATGGTACAAAGTTCAATAACCCCGTCTTAATATTTTAGCCCAACATCACGATTACTTCGGCTCAAATAAGCATAATAATAACTTAGTTACGAGACATTAAATTAAAAAGGAAGAACATAGCTTACAGTGATGATTAATCGCGCAGCGTTACACGGACAGAGTTCTGACTAAAAACCCGTAATTAATCATTACAATAACTTAAAATTACATTATTATTAAAATTAAAATTAAAATTAAAATTATATATTTATATTTATGTTATACATACGAGAGAGAAAGAGATTGAATATATAAAAAGGGGTGTCTCTAAATCGATGAATTGCAAAGCCTTTTATAGGCGAAATGAAAATTTGAATTTTCATTTACGACCCCTGAACTATGCTCAATTAACAACTTTTTATTATTTAATATTATTCTTATTATGAATTATTTAAATATTATATTTTATTCTTGTGCATAGTTGACTCGTAATTTTTACACCGTTGCGTCGAGCGTTGAGAGTTGGTTCATGTCCCGGTTCCGGATTTTCGAACGTCCTTTCGTACTATTTTATATCGTGTACTTTGCGTTTTGTAACTTGTACTCTTGTCATTTTGAGACGTTTCTCATCAATAATTTGAACCTTTTTAATTGTATCTTGAACATTTGAGCTTTTTGGACCTTTTCGTCTTCAAATCTTCGTTTTCGCCTTTTTTCTTCGCACTTATTTAAAATAAACGAATATTACTCGAAAATGGAACAATTGCAACTAAAATCTTGTCTTTCTTGGGGGATTTTGCTATGAAATATATGTTCCTTTTTAGCCTTATCAAGCTCCCTAAATCATTTCATCTGGTAATCCATGTGTACCTGGTACAAATATATTTGCATTTCTGCAAGCATTTATAGCATCATGGATAAAGATACAGAAAAACCTTTCGTAAGGAATGTATGAACCCCTTGGCTTATCAACTTGAGCTTGAACCAGATCCCATAAAAGCTCAGCATAGTCAGGAGCCTCTACTCTTATGAAAGAGTAGAATACTTTCAGCATTGGCACAGTCAAGCTATCGGATCCACTCCTTGTCATCAGCAAGCATCTGTTGATGATTGAGAAGATCACATACCACCTTGAGTGCAGATATTTCTTCTAAAACTTAGCTGGTGGAACATTGGTAGCTCCAACATAACCAAGATCAAAGACAGAAGTCATCATTTGCTGAGTAGCAGGAAAAGCAGGAGCATTCTGCACAACAGGAAGTCTGAATATCCTCCTGAAATCAGCTTTAATGATACTCCTCCTCCCTTGAACTCCTCTCAGTTGAAATTCAAAATGAGCTTGTATTCCCTATGGATTTTCAGTAGTAGGTTGTGTAGCTTCCACAAACCTAATTGTTCTGTTAAGTAACTCCAGATCTGTTACAACTACACTGGCAGTAGTACTGAGAGCAGGCCACAGTGTGAGCCTCTCTAGAATTGCTGTCCAGTAGTTTGCAGGGAATACCGGTTTCAGAGTTGATGAAGTGATTGTTCGCCATTTAGCTGTACAAATAAAAAATAGAAGACCACAAGATATTCAAAAAGCATATATCTCTATTCTTATTTGTCTTTGAAATCCTTTGTATATGTTTTATCTTTTATATTTTAAGATTTTTATGGTTTTTCAAAAATATAAAAATCTTTTATTCTCAAATATGATCAAATAATTGACAATCATGACATTTATATGATATTCATCACAATACAAATTTATCATGCAAAGTCAATTATACTACACAAAGAATCAGAACAACACTTAGTCAATTTTTAAACACATTTCAAGCAGATTCGGTAGTCATGAAAACTTGAGATTCTATAACCAAATAAGCTTGAGTTTTCAGATCAGAAAGATATAGAATAAACAAGTTAAGTGTTTGAAGATAAAAATCAGAAATTTTCAAGGTACCAAAAGTCAGATTCGGTATCAAGAGAAGAACAGATTCGGTATCTCCAAAATTAACATAAAGACACTCAAACATGCATATTCTATCATGTAAAATCACAACCAAAATCAATTAACCACTCAATTAGAAGTAGAACATGTTAATCGTATGAACAGACTCGGTACAGTAGATAGAACATATTCGGTAGATACAGAATCCATCAAACAATCAATTAAACATGTAATCAAGCTCGATCAAATGATAGATCAATCAATATAACTCAGATTAGACAAGAATTCATGTTAATTAACCAAATCAATTGAGTTTAATCAAGGATTAATAGAATACGACTCAGACTCGGTAAAATCAATAGAATTTTCAAAATTGAGAGTTAAAATCCAGTTATTTTGATCTTTTCTGGTTGATAGACACATAATTATCTCAGATCTATAAGTATGTTAATTAAAATGAAAATTTACCCAAGAATTTGAAGATACAGAGAGACGGACTCGGTAGATTAGGCAGATTCGGTATAATCAAGCAGACTCGGTAGGTAATTAACAACAGTAAATGAGTAAGTTTGACTTTGACCCTCCTTTTATAGATACCGAAGGTAAAATACCGAATGGGCTTTGCAAAATGGGCCTATTATACCGAATTCAGTCCAATTTTCAAAACTTTATCAATTTAACTTCAAATCTTGAAAAATTGACTTTTTCTCTCAATATTCATTTCAATCTTTTTATGAAAAATATTTCTGAGACAATTTTGAAAACTTTGAACTTACCGAATCTGTACTGTTGGATGTCAGATTCGGTATAATGCTAAAAATAGCATTTTATCCAGTAAAAAATAAATATTTTTGGATTTTATCTTTTCCAATTTTTATGAATTTTCCAAAATAAGATTTGTACTTAAAAGAACTTTGAATTTTGTGAACAAAGTACAAATCTTCAGTGATACCAATTATTAAAACGGGTTGCATACTGAGATGTATACAAGCCTTAGTGAATTATTTCAGATATAAAACAAAGAATTTATGAATTCACTTCTGAAAAACAATATTTTTGAGTAATTTTCTCATTTTCTCCCTTTTTATCCCCCTCAAAATGTGATATACAAGAACGTAAATCAGCATTTTGATAAATTACCCTAGAAAATGAATTAACTCCCCCTTGAAATATGATATCAATGAGTTACCTCCCCCTTACGTAACCATTGAACAATTATATCCAGGAAGTTATCATAAATCTAAAGGCTCCCCCTTAAAAGATGATATCCAAAGCATATGAAAGTAGTTGCTCCCCCTAGAAAGTATCTACTCCCCCTTAACACAAGATCTCAAGAATAAGTCCCAACAGATCTAAGGAATATCAAGCACTATACTCTACCATGCCAATCTCTTTGATCAAGAATTTTAGCCTAAGTTCATCTAAAGGCTTAGTGAACATGTCAGCTAATTGCACTTTGGTAGGCACAAAGTATAACTCTACATCCCCTTTCTCTACATGGTCCTTAATGAAATGATAGCGAATATCTATGTGTTTAGTCTTAGAATGTTGGACCGGGTTGCTCGTAATTGCAATAGCACTTTGTGAATCACAATAATTTGGGGTCTTAGAAATCTTAAAGCCATAGTCTAAAAGTTGAGTTTGCATCCACAAAACTTGTGAACAACAATGAGCTGCAGCAATGTACTCAGACTCAGCTGTTGATAAAGACACACAGTTCTGCTTTTTGGATGACCAACCAACTAGCCTATTCCCCAACATCTGAATTGATCCAAATGTGCTTTTTCTATCAACATGGCAACCGCCATGATCCGCATCGGTGTAAGCAGTGAGATTGAAATTGGATCCATGAGGATACCAGATCCCAAGGTTAGGTGTACCTTTAAGGTACTTAAAAATCCTAACAACCGCTTTGGAATGAGATTTCTTAGGGTTTGACTGAAATCGAGCACAGACAGTTACAGCAAGTGTAATGTCGGGTCGACTTGCAGTCAGATACATTAAAGAACCAACCATGCTTCGATAAAGTGTAACATCAAAGGGTTCCCCATTAGCATCAGCATCCAGTAAAGTCCTCATTGGGGTTGTCATTGGTTTTAAATCAGTCATTTTAAAATGTTTTAGCATATCATTGATATACTTTGTTTGACTGAGAAAAATCCCGTTTGGTAATTGTTTTACTTGTAACCCCAAAAAGAAATTTAACTAGTCAAGCATGCTCATTTCGAATTTGTTGGCCATAAGATCACCAAATTCTTTGCATAAGGCCGGGGACGTGGAACCAAAAATAATGTCATCAACGTAAATTTGAACCAAGAGAATGTGACCGTGATTTTTACGGATGAATAGCGTTGTATCAATCGTTCCACGAGAGAAGCCGTTGTCCAGCAACTACTTTTTTAAGGTCACGTACCATGCACGCGGTGCTTGCTTCAGACTGTATAAAGCTTTCTCCAAGTAGTAGACGTGATTTAGATAAATGGGATCGACAAAGCCTTCTGGTTGATCGACATAGACTTCCTCTTGAAGATGACCATTCAGAAAAGCAGTTTTGACGTCCATTTGAAACACCGTGAACTTCATATGAGAAGCAAATGAAAGGAAAAGATGAATAGCCTCAATCCTAGCAATCGGAGCAAATGTTTCGTCATAATCAATACCCTCTTATTGTCGATATCCCTTGGCAACAAGACCTGCGTTATTCCGAACCACAATTCTATCAGAATCCTTCTTGTTCTTAAAAATCCACTTAACCCCTATTGGTCGTTGACCAGTTGGTCTTGGAACCAATAGCCATACTTTCAACCGTTCAAATTGATTGATCTCTTCTTGCATTGCAACCACCCTGTTCGGATCTAGTAAAGCTTGAGCAACCGTTGTTGGTTTAATCTTACTAAAAAAGGCAGTGTATAGACACATATTCCAAGCAGCCCTTCGAGTTGAGACTAGAGCAGATGCATCACCAATAATAAGATCTATTGGATGACTTTTAGTCCATCGGTTATGTGGAAGAAGTTGTACATCAGTGGTATCCATTGAAACATCAACCGTTGTTAACATTGAGCCTTGATCCGCTTGATCTGATGTAACGTTATCTAATGGATTCAATTGAGTATCTGGAGAAACAGCTGAAGTTGTATCAACTGATGAATCTTGAATTAGTTCAAGATTATCAGTAACAGGAGGTGGTAGGGAGGATGAAGAAGCAACAGGTGAATCAGTTGGTGTTTTATCTTCATCAAAAAGACTTTGTTGAGTCTCCACAGTAGTTGAATGTGACGGTGTAACCGGTACGGTTTGAACATTTGACATCCGTTGAGGAGCATAAAGACTATCAAACAAGATATCCAGTTCCTCTGATGTAACCGTAGGAACACTCTTCATCGAGAAAATTGAGTTTTGCGCGGAAGAAGAAGTAGCCAGGTTAGGATCGGGTTTTGAACTGAGTTATTCAAAAGCCATTCCCGAAAATTCATCGAACTTGACATTGATGCTCTCTTTAATTGTTTTTGTCCATTTGTGATAAACCCGATAAGCAACTTTGTTCGAAGAATAACCGAGAAATATGGCTTGATCGCCATTTGGATCAAACTTTCCAAGGCTGTCAAAATTGTTAAGCACATAGCATATACAACCAAAGACACGGAAATATTTAACATTCGGGCGTCTGCCATATAATAACTCATATGGAGTTTTATCAAAACGTTTATTAACAATATAACGATTTTGGGTATAGCATGCAGTTGAAATGGCCTCCCCCCCCACATTTTTGGAGGTAGTTTGGAGTAAGCAAGCATCGTTTGAGCTGCTTAGCATAACGTACGATTACGTCATTCGACTACTCCATTCTGTTGGGTTGTCCGAGCAGCAAAGAACTGATGTTCAATGCCTTGGTCTTTCAAATAACTGTCAAGCAGGACATTCTTAAATTCCTTCCCATTATCAGTTCGAATGCTCTTAACATGTTTGTTAAAAGAGCGTTGAGTCTTATGAACTCAATGATAATGGCGGGGGTTTCTGACTTAGTTCGCAGAAGAAAAATCCATGTAAAACGAGTATAGTCATCGACAATGACAAGCACATGTTTCTTGCCACCGAGGCTTGAAATACGCATGGGTCCACATAAGTCCATATGCAATAGTTGCAAAGACGATGAAGTACTGGGGTTTTTCTTAAGCGGATGATTAGTCTATTTCAGCTTACCCATCGCACATGATGAACACACATGATGCTTATCATAGTGAAAGGTAGGAATACCATCAACTAAGTCTTTGGAGACTAGTCGATTGATACCCTTGTAATTCAGGTGTGACATCCGATGATGCCATAACCATGAATTTTCTTTGGTAGAACGAGTGACCAAACACATGGTTGTATGTAAAGGTGCATCATTGAGGTCAATAGTGTATAATGAAGCACAACGTTTACCAACAAGAAGATCATTTTCTTCGGTGGATTTCACCGAGCATTGTCGACGTTCAAACAGAAATTTAAGATCTCCATCGCAGAATTGACTTACACTAAATAAACTGCACCCCAAACCTTCAACATATGAAACACGTTTGATTGTTATGCCATTTTGCACAAAATCTCCGTAACCCGTTATCGCTGCAATTTCATCATTTCCAAAAGTAACCTTTCCTAGGAATTTTTCAATGAAGTTGACAAGCAAGGATTTATCGCCCGTCATGTGTCGAGAACAACCAGAATCGATATACCAAACACAAACGTCGAAACCCTGTAAATGTGAATTTCCTAGAGTTTAGGTACCCAAAGTTTCTTGGGTCCTCTATGGTTAGTACCAACAATAAACTTTGGATCAACGACAAGATAATCACGTAAAGCATCATGCAGCTTAGACAATAAATCATCATTTAAAAACACATTACATGAAGCATCATACGCAATATCAAGTTTTACATCGTTATCAGAAGTCTTAACACACAACTTATTCCAAGTAGATGTTTTGTTCACAGATGAAAATTGAAAAACATGAGATGATTTTCTAGGCCGACTAGCAGATTGCATTGGTTTGGTTGCTACTTTCTTAGTCGTGGACTTAGGAACCCATACAGATTTGTAATTCAAGTTTGGATTATGACCTGTGACACGAGAAACACCTTTGTTAGTTAGACGTCCAAACTCTTCAGTTGACACATGAGATGATTGATTTTGCAAAATTTCCAATTTGATTTTACGTTCTTTTGCATCATACTCACTTAACTCAGGTTTAGGACTTATGTGTTGTGTGGACTTAACTGATGTTGTTAAAAGACTCTCTTTTGAAGTTTTTGTCATTGGAATCATAGGAATCTTTTCAGTTGACACAGAACCCTCAGGAGAATGAACCTTTTTGACAACAAATTGAGTTGTAGAAACAACTTTTGAACAACGATTGCCAAATTGAGAATGGAGAGGATTTTTAAGAATAGTAATGGATTTTACATCCTTAGATGTTGACATTCCCTTTCCCTTCTTAGTAATTCCACCAATACATTCAAGCACATTGGTTTCAACACTAGACGATTGCTTAAGTGTGTTAGCCTGTTTCAGTTGAATTATCTTTTATTTTAATCTTTTAATCTCAAGACATAATTCTTCAGCAGAAACTATCACTTCACCCTCCTTAAAAGCATAGGAACATTCTTTCTTAGGCATTGAAGGTAATTTATCACACAGGGCAAGCATTTGTTCTAATGATTAGCACTTAAGTTGCAAGTCAATATTCTCCTTTTCTAGTTGAGCTACTATACGATTCAAATTCCGTACAGCAGGTAAATGCATAATAATCGTGCAAAGGATCAAGTTGACTTTCAAAATCTATCAAAAGTTCAATGATCGGTTCAGTATGAGGTTCTACTTTTTCATCTAAAGAATTTTGACCTAGAGATTCTGTCTTAAAGAAAACAGTTAGTTCATGTGCTAGGTCTTCACGAAAAACATTATCAGAACATGCAGGTAAAGCAGGTAGAACTGGTTTTACATCAAAAGTTGGTTCATCAAACACCTCATCTATGTTAACAATGCTAGAACTAGGTTTGTTAAACACGTCATTCTCATGCATTAAAATGTATTTCTCAAGCATGAGTGTAGAAATGTAAACCAATCTACGTGTCGGCACATAATTAGCACATTGCACATTCTTTTCATTTTCAACAAGTACCTTTAAGAAAGCAGGATTTGATTTACCTATTTTTGCATTAATTTTCTCATACATTAAGCTAATTTGATGGTATTTTTTAGATTTGCGATTAACAATAATATCATCAAAATCAGCATCAGAAGAATGCACAAAATGCGGTGGTAAACCAGCTTGAAAGTAATCAGAATGATATAATCCTGGAATCTTTTTGGAAGCTCCATCTAAGATCTTAAGATCTTCAAAACCCAACCCCCACTTTTCACCATGAATCGTTTTTGGTCTATTCATGAAAATCGTTTGTTTTGAAAGTTCCATATCCATGATAGCTTTGGATTGCTCTGTTCGATAGAGTTTTTCCTCATATCGAGCAAGTTGAGCTTTCATTAGAACAGACTCTTTTGACAATGAAGAGATTTCAGTGTCTTTTTCAATTATTGCTTTTTCCAAATGAATAATTTTCTTGTTTAGCTTTGAAAGTGTGGGTTCATATTGGTTTTTTAAATCAGAAAGATCTTTTTCTAAGAATTGAACTTTTCCTGCAAGTAGTTCAGATTTTAAACGATAATCAGTTCGTTCAACTTTAATCGGATGAATTGTCTTTTTAAGATTTTCCAACTCAGATTCTAAGGAGCGGAGTTGGACGGTCAACTTTTGCAATTCCGATTGTAATTTGGATGAAGATGGTTTGGTCTCAGAAAGTTTGATTTTGTCTTTTAAAACCTTGTTTTCAGATTTTAAGCCTTTGACTTCTTTTGACATTGAAACCAGATTCTTCATCAAGTTATTTTGCATTTTTATAAAATCAGGTGAGATTTCAGTTGATTGTACCTCATCATCGTCAGATGTTGAGTCAGAATTCTCCAATGCTTACTTAGCTTTGATGAGCTTGGTCACCTTGCAAACATTTGCATGTTCCACCTCTGAGTCTGAATCATCAGTCCAGTTAAACCAAGTATCATCAACCGGTTTCAGCTCTCCCCCAGTTTCCACAATCTTAGCCATCAACATTTTCTTCTTGTAGTAAGCTGCGTCCTTGTTCTTAGGCATTTTGCACTCATGAGAGTAATGGCCAACTTTGCCACAATTGAAACAGATTGAATCTTCCTTCTTGGAATCATCAGCACGTTGTTGTTTGGATTGATCAGCTTTCTTGTAGTATGAGGAAGATGATGAGTGTTTGAGTTGATTGCTTGATTTGCCTTTAAACTTGTGTTTGTTCAAGGCATTTGTGAACATGGCTGCCATCTTGACTAATTCAAGGTGTGAATCATCAACATCAGAAAGATTCAACTCTTCAAAATCAGATGATTCTTCAACAAGCACTTTCTTGGATAAGCTTTTGGAAAATGATTTGCTCTTCTTTTTGGCAATTAGAGCAAGAGGATCACTTGAAGATGACTCTTTCCTTCCTTCTTTCAGTTTAGACACCTCAGATTGGTAATGCATAAGAACTCCAACAAGCTCATGAATAGTCAACTTGTCAATCTCTTTGGTAGATCGAACAATGGTTCCATAAGGAAGCCAATCAGCATTGAGCTTTTTGAGGAATTTCATGTTGACTTTAGCATGTACTTTTACAATCTTACACCTTTTCAACTCATTGAGAACACCATTGAAACGACGGTAGGTATCCTTGAGTAGCTCTTCTGGTTCCTGCTTGAAATCTTCATACAATCCCAGAGCCTTATTCAATTTAGTAACGTCTGACATGTCAATATGTCATAACCTTCTTTTTGTCGTTTGATCTCATCCCATATATCTTTTTGCAGTAGTGTTGCTACCAACATTTTCAAATAGCTCATATGGGATAGCTTGCATGACAATATTCTAAGCCTCTATGTCACCCTGAGCTCTTTCACGTTTATCACCAGAAAGTTCATAGACTGGAATTGGCATACCAGTATCCAGATGAAAATCAACAACTGGACCATCTCTCAGAGAAGCCCAAATATGTTTAGCTTTCTCACCCTTATAGTCTATGTACTGAGTAATACGATGAAGCCACTGTGTGTACTTACCATCAAACAATACTAGAGGTCGAGAATCTGATCCAATGATAAGAGTATCTTGAGTAGACATCTTAAATTGAGGTAGATTTGGTATAGATTCGGTATTAAACACAATCTATGATCAGGGTTCAGTATAAAATCTAACAAGAATGTCAGATTCGGTAAAAATTCGGTACAGTAGCAGATTCGGTAAGTGGTTCGCTACTGTAGCAGATTCGGTAACAATTCGGTATACTAGATTCTGTATCAGAAACTGATAAGAATCACAAGTAACACACCCAAATTCGGTATGGATTTGGTAACCACACAACTTGAAGCCTCAGAATACTTAAAACCAATGGATTAAGTGATACAAAAAATCAGATTATGTATCTGACTCGGAAGTCAGATTCTGTATGAATTTGAAGTTCAAACTCAATTCAATCCCTTTGAATTAGATTCTGTAACCTTGCTGCACAAGGAAACAAGTTAGTATCACACAAAATATCAAAAATACCGAATGTATAGAATACCAAATGTCAACTGTAGCAGTTGACAATACCGAGTCTAAGTTTAAAACTTAGAAATATAACAGAATCCTTTCTCAAACCACACCAATTAGCTGCGTATGATCAAACTGAATGTGATAGAATCACAAACACACCACAATCTGCAACACTTAAGATGAATTTCCAGTAACGAAGCAGATTCGGTATGACAGTTACGATACCGAATGTTGATCAAATCTTCAAAACTTGAAGAATTGAAGAAATTGAACCGACAGAAATGTGATTTAACACCTCACGAACACAACTGAATCTTTAAATCTTCATAAAACACCAGAATCAAGCTTGAATTAAGTAATGCCGAGAGTTTTAGCTACAAACTCTAAAAATCAACTTGATTCTCCATAATTGAAGTTAAAAAGCTGTAATGATGATCGAAACTCTTTCTAATAGACCTAATACACCTTCGCTGAACTTATCACAAGAATCTGAACGTCAGATTATCAAATTCGATAATACCGAATCTGATTCAATATACCGAGAGTGTTCAGATTCTGTAAACTACAATCTCTGGATCGATATAGTGATGTAGAATCACTTCCTGGTAGCTCTGATACCAAATGATAGGTCAGATCATGTTGATATTGAGAGAAATGATAAGATAGAATGAGATTCGGTATGTAAGAAGGAGACTCGGTACTAGAGAGAATCGGTACAAATTAAATTCCACAGCTTCTAGAACTCGGTTACAATACAATGGCTATCTAATTAGGACTACATAGGTTCCTTATATAGCCCTCTTCTAAGGAACCTTCATTTAAGCTTAATTCACATTAACACTATACAACTTCGGGGTCCTAACATATATATCTACATATGTATTTGTGTGTGTATATATATATATATATATAACGCATTTTATATATATGTATATGTATATATATATATATATATATATATATATATATATATATATATATATATATATATGTATATATATGTCTGTATTTATATAATTTATATATATCAGGTATATATATCTATATAATAAATATATAAGGAACATAATAATATTAATTACACAAATATTATAATCTAATCTTAATGAAACAATTAATAATAATAATAGAAATAATAATGTTTATAATAATAACACCAAAATAATACTAATAATAATACTAATAATGATGATACTCAATAATAATAAGGATGATAATAATTAATGATAATAATCATAATACTATATTAATAATAATAATTATTTATATTATTAATGATAAGAATATTATTAGTAATAATATTATAACAATTTATATATATATATATATATATATATATATATTTCAATAACAACTTAATTATTTTATATATTATTTTGCATTTTAATTCAAATGATTAAAGTATACTTTATTAATTTTTTAAAATATTATATACATACTTATATATATATATATATATATATATATATATATATATATATATATATATATATATATATATATATATATATATATATATATATATATATATATATATATATATATATATTTATTAATTTATTTATTTACAACCAAATGTTCGTGAATAATCGGGAATACTCAATGTTAAATGCATTCATGAGAATAGTTCAAAATTTTTAGAATCAACTTTACAGATTTTGCTTATCATGTCAGAATCATTAGAAGATTGAGTTTAAATTTGGTCGGAAATTTCCGGGTCGTTACAGTACCTACCCGTTAAAGAAATTTCGTCCCGAAATTTGATTGGAATCGTCATGGTTGACAACAAGTATGTTTTCATGACGAATATGAGTTGATAAATAGAATTTTATTACCATAGAGTAATATGGATAAAATAATTCGATTACTCGAATAGTACGAGTGAAGCTATCACAAAAGAATGAAATGAGTAAATGCAAGTTCGTATTAACCGATGACGTAGTCACGGTTGATTTCTGGAATTTAAGGGATTTAGAGGAAATCTTCGTAATAAAATTTGATTCTCCGGTAATTAAGGAAATAGGATCTTCTTTGGTTAAATGTGATAATCTGTTTGATTGCTCTGTGATGTGCGTAGAGGCGTATATGAAATAGTGTATATTTTACTAGGAAATACTATTAAATATGATACAATTTTACACAAGATATTTATTTATTTATAGAATGGATATACCTAAACCTTGCTACAACACTTATAGGCAGTGTACCTAATCGTACAGTAGTGTAGTTTTTAGTAAGTCCGGTTCGTTCCACAGGGAAATCTTTTAAACAAAGCTTAACGCTATATTAGTTTTAATTTATAAAAATACAAATATATATATAAGTAATATTATTATTATAAAGGGGGGTTTTACCATTTAATGACCGGTTGGTCGATTTTTAAAACTTTAGTCGCAGTTAAAACCTAATGTAAAATATTAAATAAATAAAAGACTTAATTTAAAGCGTAAAGTAAATAACGATAATGAAATTGCGATAAATAAAAGTTCGATAAAATAAAATTACGATAATTAAAGAGTACAAAAATTAAAAGTGCAATTAAATACAATGACAATAAATAAAAATGTGATAATTAGAAGTGCAATTAAATATGAAAATAAAGGAACTATGCTTATTTAACTTCCGTAATCATGATGTTTGACGTGTTGATTTTTAGTTTTATGCCCATGGGTTAATTGTCCTTTGTCCTGGATTATTTAATATGTCCGTCTGGTTTTTGTCCATAACAGTCCATCAGTCATAAATATAAAGTGCGAGTGTCCTCGTCAAATTATCCTTATACCCGAAGTCAAATATTCCAACTAATTGGGGACTTAAACTGTAACAAGGTCTTAATACTTTGTTTAATAATTACACCAGGATATCAACTGCGTGTAACCTAAGGTTTTAATACTTTGTTATCAATTATGCCAAGTGTCCTTGTACAAAATTTCACCCCTGTTTTGATAATTCCATAGACTATTAATCCATTCTCGTGTCCGGTTAAATGAACGATTATTCATACATATAAATATCCCGCACATCGTGTCCGATTGAGTGTATATGGTTATTTATAGGTATGTCCAATTGTAATCTTTATATTAAAATTAACAAACTATCATTTAGTTAAACAAATATAAAGCCCATTAATAGCCCATAGTCTAATTTCCACAAGTGTCGTTTTTTTTGTCCAAACCCCAATTATGGTACAAAGCCCGATTACCCAATTTTAATATTTTTAGTCCAACATCATGATTACTTCGACTTAAATAAGCATAATAATAATTTAGCTACGAGACATTAATGTAAAAAGGTTGAACATAACTTACAATGATTAAAAATAGCGTAGCGTTACACGGATAGAATTTCGACTCACACTCTTACAACATTTGCTAACATACCCTTATTATTGAAAATTAAAATTAAAATTAAAATTATAATATATATATATATATATATATATATATATATATATATATATATATATATATATATATATATATATATATATATACGTTGAGAGAGTTGGATGGATGGATATATTAAACTGAACCAAACACTCGAATTTATAGGCCTGTGAGCTGAAAAAGGGGCTCACGCGATCGCATGGCCAGCTGGGGAGGCTCACATGTCTTTGTTTTTTAGTTTGCCGACGGTTTATAAATAATAATATAATATATAAATAATTATAAGAATTATTTAAATATTATATTTTATTTATGTGCATAGTTGACTTGTAATTTTTAGTCCGTTGCGTCGAGCGTTGAGAGTTGACTCTGGTCCCGGTTCTGGATTTTCGAACGTCCTTGCGTATAATTTAATATCTTGTACTTTGCGTTTTGCGTCTTGTACTCTTGTAATTTTGAGACGTTTCACATCAATAATTGGAACCTCTTTGATTGTACTTTGTACTTTTGAGATTTTTGGTCGTTTGCGTCTTCAATTCGTCGAATCTGTCTTTTGTCTTCACCTTTTATTATTTAAACGAATATCACTTGTAAATAGAACAATTGCAACTAAAAGCTTGTCTTTCTTGAGGGATAATGCTATGAAATATATGTTCGTTTTTAGCATTATCAAATATTCTCACACTTGAGCGTTGCTTGTCCTCAAGCAATATAGTCTTGAAATACTAGAATCACTTCTTTATTCTTCACACTTTGTACATCAGTGATTTCTATACGGCTGTATAAACAATGGTAGTAACGATGTAGTTTACAGTCCCACATGACTATAAAAATTTTAGATCCTTTAAGGAAATTGGATCTTTATGAAAACATTTGATCTTTTAAAAATTAAATCTAGCTTTTACCCTAGATAAGTTTTCCGGGATAACCCTTCACCGGTGTTTGCAAATTCTTTTTTTTGGGTTTGGTGGGTTTCAGATATGAAAATTTTAGTTCAAAACTTGCAGTTTTGTGTCACCCACTTGCTAACCTTGTATTGGGAAAGCAACACGTCCAGTATACTTGTTCCGTATAATACCTTTCGGTAAACTACCGTCCGGTTGTAAAGGAAAGCGTTGAACAATCAACTGTTAAGGCAATGTCCCCTGACATGCTTTTAATTATGGTCTATAACGTGTCGTATGCAATTACTATCCTTTGTAGGTGCAATAGTAAAGCTCACCCTTATAATTTTTCGGTCTGGCACAAGGTCCTGTCTTTGACCATGCTATGCAACCACCGTTCTTACGGTTGACACCCGATTTGGTTCAGGTGACCTAATGAATTCCAGGTGAATTCCTAGGATTTTACGTTCAATGGTAATGAACGCATTGAAAAATGGGTTTTCAGAAAACAAATCGGTTTGAAATTTTGATCAAAATATTTTCTCGTTCAAGCTCGAGTTTAGATATCATTGAATTCCATGAGTTTGTAATTCTCAATCTTTAAGGTCAATCTCAATGATTGAGTAATATCAGTCTTAAAAGCTGATTTTTGATTTTTAAAGGAGATTATCCTTTCTGGGGATCTGATTCATTAGTCTTATCCAGCTAATTTGCACGGCGTCCTCCCCATTTTACAAGACAGATCCTCTCATGGTTAGGATAAGTCTGACCACTTGGCGACCCTGTTTGATTCTGAGGTCCGTAGATTTTCTGCTGATTTTAGAGATGACTTTTCTAGATTTTTCGTCAACCTACAGCTGGTCTGGACGACAACTTCATGACCTAAATCAAGAGGCGCGTTTCTTTTTCGGAAGACTTTACTTCTTTTTAATGATGGAATTGATTCATCGTGTAGATCCATCTTTCTTTCAAATATATTACATTAAATCGGGTAAAACTGATTAAAATCGTCCAAAACAAAAGTATCTTCAGTTATTTGTTACAAAAATATGTGACTTATGTTTTAAATAACTTGGTAAATTTTTTCACACTTGGCTTTTATTTTCTTTTATTTGCCTTTTTATTGTCCTCTATTCCATTTTAAATGAATTCTAATATTTTGGTTTGTTTCTCAATTTATGTCCTTTCCGAGGTAACAATAATTTCGGTGTTAACACCTAGTTTTATCGTTCATAAATATGTAAAAACATGATTTTGAGTTCATTTAATTGAAAATTTTGAAAATTTTTACTAGAATTGGGTAGTCAGTATATAAGACTAGGGCTGTTCTTTATTATCAGAGAGCACTAGATCCTAATACAACTACTGCGTTACTAGTATTTTTAATGGTAACCAAGTGTTTTAAGTTAAAAATTTAAAATCCGAAAGAATTTAACCCCTTCCCACACTTAAGATTTTGCAATGCCCTCATTTGCAAAAAATTAGTAACAATTTAAATTATTGAGGGTGATTAGCATAGAAAAATGATTAAATTTTACCAAAGTTTCCAAACATATTAGCGTTTGTTTGCTGAATGATAAATGGTGCACATCATTTGTTCATTCCATCTTGTTGTTTCATCATGTTTGTTTTTCATTTTGTCGTCAAAACTAGCTTTTGCTGAACTTAATGCCAGTCTTTGAAAATTCGCTGTTTTACCCTGTTTTGTACAATTGACAATATACATACATACAAATATAAACATGCATGTCAATTTGAAAGGGGACTTAAAATCCCACTTTTAAATCCTAAATGTGCAATATTAGTACACAATAATAATAAAAATGATAAAAATTACATAAATATATCCAATAACATAAGTTTAAACATGAATAAGTAAAAAGATAAAAACATAAAAATCATAAAAATAACCAATGGAACTAAATCAGTCTGGATAGGGGTTCCAGTTCATCTCGTCAGGTGGCTTCCATTGTTGGTTATAGGTGTTCTAATAGGCTTGGTTATAGTCATACCGGTTAAAGGGTGGTCGGATGTCGGGGTTGTGTGGCGGAAAATGAGCGGGTCGAGTAGGCACGTAATTATTTGGTACCTGATATGATAGCTGGCTCATGATTTGGTGCTGATGAACTAACCAGCTATCGTGTTGGCGTCACCTATAATCCTCGTATACTCGCTCGGAGTTTCACTGCTCATACATACTATGTCTGGCCACGCTCATCATTGCTTCCTCGTCTATACGAACGTGGACGTCAAGAATAGCATCTCGAAAGACATCCCTAATGTCTTTCGCTTCCTCCATTTCCTCGTCTGAGCCTCTCTCTACCTGAGGATGATTAACTTAATAGGGCAATGCCTGGTTGCGTCTACTCTTCAATACCTTAGCACCCACATACACCCGCAATCCTATGGTCTCATCCTGTTCTCTACAAATTTGTAATGGACCCCTTGGTTCCTATCAACACCTAAATACTCTTCAATGAGGGTAACAAAAATACCTCCTCCTATTATACTCCCGTCCTGCATTCCTTCTACCATTTTAGATAAATAAAAACCAACACAGTAAGGGATATTAACAAAGCTTCTCGGGTCTCGAATACACTTTAGGTAAAATAAATCATGTAAGGTCATTTTCTCCTTATTGTGACCTCTCTGTGTAATCGAGTTAGCCAAAAATCTATGAATTACATGAAGCTCAGCTTTGTTAATATGTAAGTAGGAGTGTTTTCCTCCCAGTGTAAAAACATTATAGTTTGACATACGCCTCCAAACGGCGTTAACGTCAAAGTTCCTATCTACACTTTCACCACGATAAATCAAACTCATACAATCGGGTAGTAGCAATTCACTAGGAGTGTAAATCTGTAATGCCCTGGCCATGTCCATCATGGACATCCTGTACATCCTACCGCCAAGGATAAATCTAAGAAAACTTCTATCATCTAACCTATCTACATCTACATTTAACGGTATAGTACTCATCAACTCAACACACCATTCCTTATATACAGGTCTACGAATGGTGAAAAGACGTTCCCAATCTGTAAAAGAAGAACTGCCATACCTTTGAATCAAATGCTGTCTAACACAGTCAGCTAGATGGACCGTTTCCAAAGGATTCCAATCAATTACCCTCGGCAACTCTACCTCTTTTGTTACCAATTTAAATTTATTACTTTAATATGCCGGGTAATTTCTCCATCGTCTATCGAATCTCAGATTAGGATGCAATGTGTGTTCAGGAATCGTTGGGTATTCTACAGGTGGATGTGGCGAAAATACTATGAATTCATTAGGTAACTGTAGCGGGTCATAATAAGGTACGTGCTGATCAGGCTGTTGTTGTGGTTCCTATTATGGTACTTGTTCAGGTTCTGGCTCGTATTGCATTTCTGGTTCTGGTTCTGGAGCTGGAGCAGGTCATCTAGATGATGATGATCCTGAACCTCCAGTATCGGCTTTCTGCAAAACACATTAAACACAAAATTTTGCATCCAAATATGCATTAGTGTTAGCAAAATAACAATTTAAAACAATCACAATAACATGTTAAATCAAAATTAAACTTATACACATTTTCACATTTTTTTTACAATTCTATACTTTTTCAAATAAGCACATATGAAAATGTAGACAAAGTTCATAAGCATTTAACTCAAATAACATGTCAAAATAGTCCTTACTAACAATTAAACAAGTCTCAAATGGCAAATATATCAAATTAATCAAGTTCATGAATTTTTGCCTAAAAAGTCCACTTTAATCTTTAAAAATCATGTTTAGGATCAATGTTTGGATCATTTAACTACCTAAACATGTTACACTACTCAATTAAGCAATAATTCATGACAAAAATCGGCCATAACCTGTTTATATCAAAAAGCCTCAAATTGCTCAAGAACACAAACCCTAGATTTCTAAAAAATTTGAAGTTTTTGGCTTCAAATCATGTTAAATAGCATCAATCTAGGTTATACATGCATAAAATACTAACAATTTAACACTAATTACACTAGAAATTAATAAAATTGCATTAGGTAAAATATTGGTAATTATCACAAAAACTAAAAAAAATTATGAGTTTAGGGGTGTAATTTTTTACCTTTTTGCTGAAGAATGCGAATCTAGGCATGATTAGAGCAAGAAATTTGACGAATTACGGTGAAAAATGGTGAATTTTAGAGGTGATTTGGGAGTATTTTCGTGTATATGTGTGTGTTTTGTGTGTTGAAGACAGAACAGACTGGCCTTTTGTATCTGGCCTGTTTTCCAGCTCCCTGCGATCGCATGGAGTTGGAGTTCAATTCCCATGCGATCGCATGGGTGTCCGGGAACAGTGTTTTGGCCTTTTTTTTAACTTACATAAAACCTTACACTTTATAAAACATATAATTAATAAAATTTTAAAAATTTGTTTCTTTTTTAGGATGAGGGCGTTTCGGATAGTTGTCCTAGTCCGTCCCTCGACAAAATTTTAAAATTTGTCACTTTTTAATCGCGGTTATAAAAGTAAAGATTTTTGGGTTTTTTAATGTTTTTGGCATACTTTAATTCAATAAGATTAAAAATAATGATAATAAAAGTTCTCGTCCCTCCCTTGGGTAGAGCAATTTCGGTTCAACGACCTAGTCTTCAACTCACGACGAATTTTAAAAATCATATTTTTAACTTAGCAAAATAAAGTAAATTTTATAATTAAATTCACACCAAACTTAAATTTAAAATGCATAAAATTAAAAATTCATATTAAAAATTCACACCAAACTTAAATTATAAATGCATAATTAAAAATTCATATTAAAAATTCACACCAAACTTAAATTATATTTATGTTTTTATACATACAAACTTATATTAAAAATATTAATTTTTTAAATATTTACAATTTTAAATATATTGATTTAAAAAGTTTACAATATTATTTTAATATTAATTTTAAAAACAAAGTAAAAATAAAATTAAAAATCTTTTTGGCTTTTATCCCACTTTAATCAATAAAATATTATCAAAAATATGCGCCCCTCTTTTCGGTAAAGTAATTTCGGTTCATAACCTAGTTTAACTCATGACGAATTTTTGAAATATTTTGGGTTGATTGATTAAAGATATTTATACCTTAAGAATAAACGGTAAATTTCGCAGTGATGTAATAAATTTTTGTATGATATCAATAATTTCAGTCGCAAGACCTAATTTTATCGAATACCAATTTAATACTTTATAGCGAATAAATGAGCGTTTATTATCAAAAGGTTAAAAATAAAAATAAAAATAAAAATAAAAACTGTACATACTTACCTGTGAGAAAGATTTCTTAATGAAATGCTCTAGCTCACTCATAAGATAGTCGGACTAATTGGTTTTCCATGGCTACATAGGCATAACCTCGAGCATTCAACGTTTTTTCTTCTAAACATATGAACGGTCCATCTCTGCATAGCGTAACAAATTCGGTATTTGAATATGTCTGATTCGTCGAGCATTTTCCTTCGTGTGACCATTTTCCGCATTTGTGACATCTTTCAAGGTGTCGTGCTCTTCTTTTCGCTGCGAATTTTGATTTTCCTTTACCAAATTGTAACTTATTATTTTCGCATCTGGATTCTTTTCTTACTCCGTCCAATTTACCTCTGATTAATGATACTATTTCACTTGGAAGTGTGTCATTATTACATTTAGTGATCAAAGCGTGTAGCATTAGACCATGGTTTAATTCACGGGAAGTCTTCATCTCGTAAAACCTAAAAAAATAAAAATTCAGAATGGGGGGAGAAGACTAGTTCTTTAGGGTCTGCTAGGGAAAGACCATTCGGGTTCCATTTTTGAGAACTACACGAAAACAGAAAATCTAACTCTAACAGAAATACATATTATCCTTTAAAGACTTGATTCTCCCCACACTTAGCTTGCTGTGGTGTCGAAATTGTGATTAACTTCGTTGTCAACTTCCATCAGACTATCTATGTAATGTTTAACTCTGTGACCATTAACCTTAAATTCAATCCCATTTGAATTTATTAATTCTACTATTCCGTACGAGAAAACTCTTTTGACTATGAATGGTCCAGACCATCTTGATTTCAATTTTCCAGGAAATAGCTTGAATCGTGAATTGAAAAGAAGAACTCTGTCTCCTTCTTTAAATTCTTTTGAACTTCTGATTCTTTTATCATGCCATTTCTTCGTTCTTTCTTTATAGATCAACGAATTTTCGTATGCTTCATGTCTCAATTCTTCTAATTCATTTAATTGACTTAACCGTAGACATCCAGCTTCATGTAAATCAAGATTACATGTCTTCAAAGCCCAAAATGCTTTGTGTTCAATTTCTACTGGAAGATGACATGCTTTTCTGTAAACGAGTTTAAAAGGTGTGGTTCCAGTTGGAGTTTTGTAGGCTGTTTTAAAAGCCCAGAGTGCATCCTCCAATTTTATGGACCATTCCTTCAGATTTGATCCTACAGTTTTCTCCAGAATGCGTTTTAAAGCTCGGTTGGTATTTTCAACTTGTCCACTTGTTTGTGGATGATATGCGGTGGAGATTTTATGAGTTACTCCATATCTTTTGAGAACTTTCTCAAGTTGATTATTACAAAAATGAGTTCCCCGATCACTTATTAAAGCTTTCGGTGTTCCAAACCTTGCAAAAAGACGTTTTAAAAAGTTGACTACAACTCGTGCATCATTAGTCGGGAGAGCTTGTGCTTCCGCCCATTTAGATACATAATCAATGGCTACGAGAATGTAGAGATTATTATGAGATTTTGGAAATGGACCCATAAAGTCAATACCCCAAATGTCAAATACTTCACATACTTGAATGACATTTTGTGGCATTTCATCACGTTGACTTATTTTTTCGGCCCTTTGACATGCATCACAGGATTTGCAAAGAAGGTGTGCGTCTTTGAAAATTGTCGGCCAATAGAATCCAGCATCGTAAACTTTTCTTGCTGTTAGTTGAGGCCCATAATGCCCTCCTGTTGGTCCTGTGTGACAATGGTTTAAGATTTGACTAGCTTCATCTCCGAATACACATCGGCGTATTATTCCATCGGGACAACTTTTAAACAAATGTGGATCTTCCCAGAAATAGTGTTTTATATCACTAAAGAATTTCTTTCGTTTTTGGTACGACAATCCTTTTTCAAGGAATCCACATACTAAATAGTTTGCATAGTCTGCAAACCATGGAATTTCATTATAATCTATCTTCAATAGATATTCATCAGGAAAGTTGTCTTGTATGGCCGATTCATTTAGAACTTCTAATTCGGAATTTTCAAGACGAGAAAGATGATCAGTGGCGAGATTTTCTGCTCCTCTTTTATCTCGGATTTCAATATCAAACTCTTGTAAGAGTAAGATCCAACGGATTAATCGTGGTTTGGCATCTTGTTTCGAAAATAGGTATCTAAGAGCAGAATGGTCAGTATAGACCACTGTTTTAGCTAGAACGAGATATGATCGAAATTTGTCAAAAGCAAAGACAATAGCAAGGAGTTCTTTTTCAGTAGTTGTGTAATTTGTTTGTGCTCCTTGTAACGTCTTACTAGCATAATATATATATATATATATATATATATATATATATATATATATATATATATATATATATATATATATATATATATATATATATATATATATATATATATATATATATATATATGTTTTCATATTTATTTACACACAATAGTTCGTGAATCGCCGGGAATGGTCAAAGGTCAAATACATTCATGAAAAGTAGTTCAAACATTTTGGGACTCGGTTCAATAGACTTTGCTTACCGTGTCAGAATCTTATAAAGATTAAATTTAAATTTGGTCGGAAATTTCTGGGTCGTCACAAACATTAGGGAAAATGTTCATCTAAGTGTGGGATAGCGATGTAATGTTTTATCGTATTAAGTTTGTTATCAAGATTCTGTGTTTTTAATCCAAATTTCAAAATTTTTAACCAAAAAGAAAGCCTTTATGAAAAAGTACTTTCGAAAAACTAAAACGTCTGTAAATAAAAGTAAGGTTTAACTAAAATAAGAATCTTGTTAGGGCGAACCGATTCTCTAAAAGAGCATTACATGACTTTGCGTATTCGACCTAAATTGATTATGGTGAGGCACCCAAATAAGACCATGAAAGCATTCATTTTTAATGCTTCACTATTTTCCGTTGAGTGTGCCGATGTTTGTGCTGGTAATCAGAACTTGGTCCTGATCCACATTTCTGAGCAGCAAAGTGGAATATAGGTATACACCGAAAGATCTAGCCATTTGTCAAGAAACCACTCGCACCCCTTCATTCATTTCCCTTTATCATTCATCATCCACCTTCACCACCTACTCTACCCAGAAAATGAAAATCACCTCGTACGAAATTACAAAAATAGTCACTAAAAAGATTATGGCAAAAATCTTGAAAAACTACCAGTGGCAGCTCCTCGAGATGGTATTCGAAAAAAATAGATATGATACATCTCGATTCAAAATTCTGAAGAAATTAGCAGAATTTATAAAATGAAAACTGCTGGAGTTCCAAGAGCCTGGTTCAAAGGATAAACTCCTAGAAAGAAGTTCAAAGAACTCAAGTGCTTCACAAAATTAGTCGCACCCCTATCTATCCCTTTTTCAAATATATCAATAAATTCTTTAAAAAGACCATTCTACCCTTTTCACCCTGTTCACTACCAAAAGTCAAAACTCCACTCTCCAAACACCTTCATTAACCCTTTTTGGCAAATGAGCTAGAAGATATGGGTATCACCGCCGTCATACCTAGCACGCGAAGGATTGGAGTCTCGACCAAGCCAATGACGAAAGGTACAAATATGACTGGCTATGAGCGAGCATAATTCTAGATCTATAGGGAACCCCATACACTTGTGTGAATGAGTGACCCGTGAAAGATAGCCAAAAGTCATGTAACCTCCCCTCATGCTTGCATAGATAGCTTCAAACCATAACTAAAACGATTATTTTTATGTTATGCTCTTATAATTAAAAAGTAAACCTCTTAGTTGATTAAAAAAGGAAACTTTGGAAGATTTCTTGAAGTTAAAAACGAGAAATTTGCTTGAGGACAAGCAAAGCATAAGTGTGAGATATTTAAATATCGGCTAAAAAGTCATGTTTTTACCCCCGATATATTAGGCCCATATTCAACAAAGTAATCAACTTTATTGCCAAAATATGCATCTATTTGCTTAGATGGGTACATTTGGTAATTACGAAGGCAATACAAAAAGAATCAACGAAAACGGACTTAAAACGAAGAATCTAGAGCGAAAATGGCAAAAACCTGGAAAACTTCTAGAAACAAACGGCCTGCCAAGTCCAAAAAAATGGCCTGCCACACTATGGTGGACGGCTTGACCAATTGGAAATGGGTGTCCTAAAAACGGGCTTATTGGACGGACGGACTGCCAGCCCAGGGGACGGCCCAACAGCCAATTAAACGGCCATCCATCAAATCAGACTGCCTACCAAGAAATTGGACGGCCTGCCAGGCCAGTAACTAGTATAAATAAAGCTCATTTGTGTCCATTTCAACACACTCTCCACTTTTCACTTCTTCAACTCACTCTCAAATTTAGTTTAGTCTAGTTCAGGAATTGTCTTTCTAGGCCTTCTCACCTTCGAGTGGGAAATTAAGTACCCGGAGGCGAACGGTAAAGATTGTACTAAGAAGCTGTCTAGAGTCGAAGTTGTCACTTTTGTACTTTCGGAACTCGATTAATATACTGGTACTTTTATCTTTACTCTATCTTGTTATAATGTCTTTTATTACTTTGATAGATGATATTATTGCCATGATTAGCGAGTAGTATATTTTGTGCATGTTGTGATGTAGTTGTTACGCTGTCTGAATATATAAAATTGTGTAATGAGATACTGTTGAGATGCTTTCCGATTATGATTAAACTCAATCGTTTTTCCGACTAATAGAACGTGGTTATCGGCTCTGTGATTGGGAAGTCACGAACCCCGATTCAGAGTACACTATCTGTGTCACCCCTTGGACAGAAACCTCTGTCGAATACATAAGGCGTTTGTCAGAGGCATAACGGTTGTAGTAAGGCAACCTATCCTACAGATTCCTACAGCGTTTATTTCATAATGGAAAACCTAATTGATACTAGGAGTACAAGGCCGGCCTCAGGCTATGCTAGAGTAGTTACTACGAAAATAAACATAGCACGTATATTGAGGAGGCACAGTGGTTGTAGTACTCTATACCTCTGCTATATATGGTCATGGAAACGACCTCACTGTTGAAGAGTACATTGCACGATAACGCGGTCTCCGACATTGCACTCCGTCTGAGGGATTCTTTAGTAATAGGAACTGTTTGTCTAAACCCATAAAGGATTGGAACCGTTAGGATAACCGAACCTTTACATGGAAACTATTGTCTGGCCATGCCGTTCCTTTATGGTTGATTTCTTTTAAATAAGAACCTAACTGATCTTTATAAACCAATTGTTAACGAAAGCATCGAAAACATATCATGTCTCTCGGATAAGGGATACCCTCTACTTTAGCTTATGTTTAAGAAAGTTTAGGCCAAGTGGATAGATTAATACGCTGCCTTATCGGGTCGCTCATAATAAAAGAGCCGTCTAGTGTTAACAAGTATCTGTGTTACTCTGGCGTCGAGGGAAGAGGCATTGCTGCCCATTCACAATCTTCAAGCCTATCGCATAAATTATGCCCAGTGACATGTCAATTCTCTGACAGGGGCGGTAGGACCAATATAACCGGTAAAGGGTTATCAACTATTCATGAGCCGTCATTACACAACTCAGTAATGTAACTAATGAAATCATAGCATGTACATCTTTAACCTTATCTAAAATACAAATTTTACCTATATGTATTTACTTTATCCTTTAGAAAAGTAGAAAACCCAAAATAGAAACACAACTACTCCTTGTTAATTATTTTTGTTAGGTTTTAGGTTCGATTCTGCAGACTTCTTTAAAAAACAACCCTAGGTCATACTTCCCTTACTCACCCTAAGGAGTAGTAGATTTAGGCCCCGACCTTATAAATTTAAAACACGGGTACAACTCCGCAGGGAGACCTTGACCGACGGCCGTGCTGCCCGACGACACTGCACACTAAAATACAACCGTCCGTTTTGGCCATATCACATCTCATTTAGACCTTTGATGGAAGTTGTATCATTTTCTAACCTTCGTTTCTCACCCATCTTGCTACCTTCACGTCTCTGAGTGCATCTTGAACAGAAAGTTTGAAGTTCCTGCTTTGTTTATTCTTAAGTGCTAGCACAATACAACTTTACCGAATATTTTTTAATAACCGTTCAACGCATCAAGGGTTGATCTTATTACTCTGACCCGTAAATAGTCAAATCATGCTTGGTTTGTCCTTCATTTTTTTTCACTGCCTTGAATACTCATATTTTTTTGATAAATGAATAATTTTTTTTTATTAATTTGTTCCTTTTTATTTTCAAAAAGTTAAACTATGATGGACATGGAGAAGTATCTCGGATTTTACAGTCATCTTGTGTTTCAAATATTAGAGATGATGACACACATATACATGCACAATGGCTGCAGTAAACAAAATACATGGGAGGTAAATAAGTTATAATCCCTCATGTTGAACATGTCAAATGGATTTATTTTGTATGATTAAGATGTTAATTTAAGATATAACATTTTACGTTTTCATGTTGTATGATTAAGAGGCCTAAAGCAACGCACGGGCGCTTTATCAACGGCATGTTTTCAACAATTCATAAGTTTGAGTTGTGTATTGGATAAATGTATTAAAACTACAACTATTTTTCAAATTGCATAATAGTACTAATGAATAAATTAGACGCATTTATTGATTGGCACACAGATGTTCTTTGATGACAACTATAACGTTTTAAATTTTTATGATTTATATACTTTTGATACGGTCATTATCATTCTGTAACATGATATAACCTTTGACATTTTATATTTACTTAATTGAGGAGTACCCGTGCAACGGCTCTTAAATCTAGTATATATATATATATATATATATATATATATATATATATATATATATATATATATATATATATATATATATATATAATTGATTAATTGATTTTTTCAATTAATCAATTATTCTTTTAAGTTTAAAAGCCCGTGGAGTTAACAAATTTTAAAAGTTTTTTTTTTTAGTTAAAAGCCCGTGATATTGACAAATTTTAAAAGTGGTGTGAGTTGCGTTGGTAACTTAACGTCTATAATTTTTTTTATTTCTCATCATTAATATCTTTTTAATTATTTACGTATATTAATATTAATATATATTACGGAGTAATAGTAATTATACATGAAATAATTATTAATATTTTTGTTAAGCTTTGTAATATATATTTATACTAAAATTAACTAACGATAAGGATACTTAACACACCATTGTCTTACTGACCAACATTGAAAATATAATTCAATTGATATATTCTCTTATAGTAATGCAAATATCTACATAAATAATAAATAATATAATTATAATATATGTTTGATATAAGGAGGTGTATTGAAAAATTTATTATTATTTATATATAGGTCTATCTCAATCTTTATTAACGTAAAGATCTTTGTGGTTATATAATTCGATCAACATTCCATTTATAAAAATTCATAATATATATTAATTATAACCTTATATACATATATGTAAATGTATATGTATATATTAAATTATAATGAATAATTAATTCAAATTAATAATAAAATGACACCTAAGCAAAAACCTTTTTATTTTATATATATATACTAGGTTTTTGAGCTCGTGTGATGCACAAGTGTGTAAAAAACGTGAAAAATGTAATTTACAGTTCATATTGATATGTAAATAGCGATACAAAAAAAAAATAGAAAAAGTAAATGAATTATTTAAGAGCCCGTGGTGTTAACAAATTTAAAAAATTCTTTTGAGTTTAAGAGTCCGTGGTGTTGACAAATTTTAAAAGTTCTTTTGATTTTAAGAGCTCGTGGTAGTGACAAATTTTAAAAGTTTTTTTGACTTTAAGAGCCCGCGATATTAAGTACATTGAAAATTTGTCATGGAACGTAACGTTAGTTTAAAGTCTAAGTTATATTATTTTAGAATTAATATATACAATTATTTTTTGAATAAAAGTATAACCTGCGAGTTTAATTTTAGAAAAGTTGTTAGTCATTTTAGCTAAATAATTGTACCCTAGAGAGTCGTCGTGTATAATTAATATTATAATAGTTTTATTTGCGTATTCATAAATATTTAAGGACTTAAACTGTAAATTCAAATCACTATCATATTTATTGCTAAAATGAAATACTCTGTTGGTAGTACATTGAAGCTTTATGTCGAATATAATTTATTGCATTTAGTTCGTAAAATTATTTCGAGTTGAACTGTGATGGCGGTGGAACCTAACTCGCGACAAACAAAAAGATGAAGTGAAAAAATAATTTTTTGATCTTCATATTTTTTGAGTTAGTCGGTGTCTAATTCATGTGTAACCATCGTAGACAATTGATGTGTATTGATCATACACGTTTGTTGTTTGAAAAGTCTAATTTTGGTATTAATTTTATAGCTATATATGCCAAAAATAATACCCCGTAATAGATATAGAAATAATTTGTAATTAATTTAATACTCCCTCCATCTCATTCCAATACTACTCGTTTAACTTTTCAAGTCTTTATTTACTAATTTTAACTTAAAATATCTTTATTTGTATTATATATTATTTAGTAAAATGTATATATAAATGAAAACACGTTTAATGTTCAATACATTCATATAAATATCATCACATAATACATAACACAAACAAAGATATTATAAGTCAAAGTTTGTAAAAAAAAAGACTTGAAAATCAAACCTGGACTATTGGAATGAGACAGAGGGAGTAATATTTATAATATAGATATATAGATCTAATATATAGATACAAACATCCTAAAATAACTTTCAACCACAATTCACAAAAAACTTTTGGTTTTATATATATATATATAGAGAGAGAGAGAAAAATGTGAATGAGAACTTTTTGGTTGTGAGAACCTTGAGAACTCAAAAATAACACAAAATACACTGAAATTCGAGCAAAAAGGGACACGGGCGAACAAAAAATGAGATAGTCGAGCAAAAAACAGGAAATTCGAACAAAAAAACACGCTCGAACAAAAAGGAGCAATTCGAACAAAAAACATGATATTCGAACAAAAAAAGGCCGCCGAACAATTTTGTGTTCTACAATTTGGATAGTCGAACAAAAAAATGTAGAGCACGTTGATAGTCGAAAAAAAAACGCGATATTCGAACCAAAATGTGTTCTACATATTGGTATTCGAAAAAAAAAAAAAAATTTTTTTGCTCGACTAAGATTTTTTTGTTCGTCTGTGTTTTTAATTTTTGCTCGAATTATTTTTTTTTGCTCGAATTCCGCTTTTTTGCTCGAATTTCAGTGTAGTTGGGTGTAGTTTAGAGTTGCTAGAGTTCTCACACTAAAAAGTTCTCACCGGATCCTCTCCCTATATATATATATATATATATATATATATATATATATATATATATATATATATATATATATATATTAGTGAAATGACCTGTGGAATCACAGGTTTGTTTAAAAGAAACAGTTTAATGATATATTTTAGGTATTAAGTGAATTTAATCGTTAAAGTCATTTAGTTTAATGACCTGACGGATTCCGACTAATAAATTTCTCGTTGTTTTTACAGACACATTGATGTACCTAACTTGGTCGGAATAAATGAACTACATATATTCTCTCACCATCATCTTCTAATTTTCATCACAATTATTATTTTCCTTGTCATAAAAGCCTACATAGAACCTTTTATTGAGACGTGTATTTTGCATATATATATATATATATATATATATATATATATATATATATATATATATATATATATATACATATATATATATATATATATATATATATATACATATATATATATATATATATATATATACATATATACATATATATATACATATATATATAACGTAATTAATCTCGTAAAAAAAACTCTCCTATTTAAATTTGAATAATAATATAATAATAATTAATGAGAGTGAATTTTGTTTCCAGAAAAATATGAAATAAATAAATAAGTAAATTTAATTTAATTAGTCATTAATTAGATTAATGACATTATTTTAAGGGCTTAGATTTTTTTTTTTTTTTTGATTTTTTCTTAATAAAGAAATTAGTCTAATAATGATATCATCATTATAGGATTATATATATATATATATATATATATATATATATATATATATATATATATATATATATATATATATATATATATTCAGTAGAAAAAAGGAGCACATGTACTTGGTTTATGGTCTAAATTGACGAAACCTAACAAATTTTATAATAATAAAAAGCTTTGAATAACACATAAAAAATATAAATGAGTCAAGATTGTCATCTTCTTAAGAAAACATGCTAAAGTGTGTCTTGTATAATCAAATATTGAACATCAGGTGATGTGTTAACAATTTGCTGCCATCATCCAATTTTGCGTTAACAAAGAATCATGAGCAATTACATTCAAAAAGTAAAACCTTATCAAGAAACCCAAATGAAAAAAATATATCTTTAACCGGATGTAGTGAAATAGCTCAGGTGATCCTTGAGTAATAAACTAAACAGAATAAATCGAAGAGCCTAAATGACAGAAAACACAATCTTTATAAGTACAAATAATCATCAAATTAAAAAGAAAATGTTGGTGCATAGATAAGTAACTAAGTAAGGTCCTCGTTCATTTAGATTACGTACGAGAACATGAAGTTTTACATTGATGTTACATCCGTATGGATAGGGGCTCTGTAGCACAGGTACGTTACATTCGTACGGATGAAGGTCACATCCGTACGAATAGAGTAGCAGACTCTATAAATAGGTGATTTCGGGTTCATTGTTAAGATTACGGACCCTAAAAACTCTAAGCCAACTCTAGTCATTCCTAAACGTCAATTATCAAACCATAATCGATTCCAAGTCGTTCCAAGTCCGTTCTTAAGGTAAATCGATCAATTAATCAAGTGTTTTCGACTAAAAACCCTATATCGAGGATTTCACACTCGATATAGCAATCAATAATTGTTTAAATCCGTTTAAACGATCCAACAAAGTGGTATCAAGCTTGTGTGTCAAAACAGTCGTGTTTTGGTCGAATACGATTAATTTTTTGGGTTTTTAATTTATTTTTGATAAAAGGTGTAATTTTTCACGTCAAATCTATGTTTTTTTAATTGCGTTTTTGGGTTCACAAGGTGTTTTTGAGTCTTACTAACATATTACATTAAGTTTCCTGTCACGAATTAAGGTTAAAGATCGATTTGGAACAAAAACCCTAAGTTTCTACCGTTTTTCTGATCTGCACAGCCAAGAACACCATCCGTACGGATATAAATCGAATCTGTACGTTTAGCTTATCCGTAACCATATCCGTACTTATAGCATTCTATCCGTAAGAATACAACACACCCGTCTAATACTCCATCCGTAAATTACATCCCTACATTTACCCCATTCGTATACCCCTTTTGTACGTATAGTTCATCGGTATAACCCATCCGTACGTGTACACTATCCGTATTCCATATCTGTACCCTATCCCTAACGGTACAACGGTACGTATACCACATCCCTAAGACTTATCAGTACGTATATCCTATCCGTACGTATAGAAATGACCGGATCCTCATAATTTTAAAAAACCGATCACGCTTTTGCTTCCAAGATGTAAAACCTTATACTGTTTACGACTGAATAAGGGAACACTAACAAGGTTCCTAAGCTCATGAGCATGGATGATTATGCCACCTGGAAATCTATGTTCAAAATTTGGATCCTTAGTGTTGACCCCCGTATGTGGGAGTTTTTGAGAAGGAGTATGTAACACCACTAGGTGAGAATGGCCAGGCAAAGGCCGCTAGTACCATGACAAATGAGGAACGTGAGTCCTTTGGTTTAGAGTGTAGGGCTTATGCAAATCTAAATCAGACACTACATCATAATATTTTCCATCAATTCAGCCCGAGAACAAAACTTCATGGAAATTATGAACAACAATGGAAGCTAGTAATGAGGGTAATGTTGGGTAAATAATCAAAAAGTATAAGATATTCATAGTTGAGTTCGATAGGTTCATTGCTATGAAGGAAAAGATATTCTTACAAAAGTCTAAAATTGTAGAGTTGTTGGGTGAAGCACCTACAGGGGTTTCAATTCTTACATTGAAATCTTGAGAACCACTGGAAATGTATACGTTGTGTTGGGGGAGAATGTGGGTTAACAGTGGAATTATGCTTAATGACTATACTAATCTTAACCCATAACAATAAGTGTTTTAATGATGACATATGCACATAGCTAAAGGTGATGGTAGACATCTTGACATAAATAAACAAGTTCACTAATCCACACTTGCTCTAGCAAAAGACCAAAACCAAAGAAAGCTTAAAATGGAAAATGAAGTACATGGCTAAACCACGGTCAACCGCAGTCAGACCGTAGAGACTTGCACCCAGATGTACGAAATCAGGGTTGCACGATCGACTCCACGGCTGACCGTAGATCGACCGCAGAAACCTACTGTCCGGATTTTGATCGAAAAATATTTGACCACTTCCGGGCATCTATAATATATGAAACATGTTCAAACATGCTTAGGATAGTTGCCTCCTTCATTCCCAAAGGAGTTTTGGTCACTAGAACACTAATCTTGGTTAATCACGCCTAATGAAACCTTAATGATGATTAAGCCTTGATTAAGGATAACACATAATTGTTATAAAAATACATGTACATCTAAAATGTATCTAGACATTGTTAGGTTTGTCACCAAATCCCAACCAAGAGTTGCTCTTTCCTTGTACATGTGTTGGACACTAATGTATGCTTATACATTAATCTTGCAAATGCCACTTTGCAAGTAAAACTTACATAGTCTTAGTTTAAGGCTATGTTATCACTATGCGCTTGATTCTAAGATTACTTAGTGATCTCTTGCTAGTCATTACATGTATATTACTTGACTACTTGCTATTAGTACATGTGTATTATTTGACTATGTGTTAAGTGCTAAATGATATGTAGTTATTTAATATGTGTATGTATGAACCATGTCTTGCTATGTGCTAGAAGTTAGATTCCACCAACTAGTATTTGGACTACTTCATTATATGCTTGTGCTACTTGGATAATATTTGTAATGTCATAATCTAGTAAACTTGAAAGATAATAAAACATTAACACACATAGGTTTGCTTAAGTCTAAAATTAAGTTTATGAATAAGTTTAAACTTGATTAACTTGATGTCTTGCAACATGCTTAATTGTTATTTGCTTAATTTGTCAAGACTTCATTAACACACTTAATTAATTACAATTAAGTTCAATTTTGAATACTAGCATGCTTTGTGATTAAAGTGGATTTGTGTCATCAATGACATGTTGACCAAGCGATAGAGATTTAACAATTGTGTTAATTACAAATAAAGGATTATGACAAAACCGAGATTGCCTCAAATGATTATCATGACTTGTATCCAAGAATGTTAGGCATTCCAGTTTGAGCATAATAAGTCACTATCAAGGCAATACATCGAAGGTAAATGGACATTTAATGCATATAGTACTTGTATAGGATGTTGGGTATCTTTTTGAAGGTGTTAAATGAAGTAAAGTGTCCAAGGAGTGATGTCCAAAACTAATTCAAATGGCTATACCATGGATATATATTTTGGACTGAACCGTGAGCGATCGACCACGATCGACCGTAGGTCAAGCCGCAAACATGGCTGACTTTTTATCTCTCCATATAAATAGCAAGACTTGGAGAAATTTGAAGACTTGGACCTCTTGCATGCTACAACTCAAAATCATCAGAGAATGACAAGAACATAATGTTCATACATATGTTTGTGATTAGCAAGATAAGTTTTATAATCTCATAAAATTATAAACGTGGTGTTTGTAAACTTACTTTCAAATTCTAATCTTTGGAAATTTGCATTGTTGTAATAATCCTTAGAATTGTCTTAGGATTGTCATCACTAGAAAAGGGTAAGTCTTTGTACTTTGTAATTCGAAGCATATGCTAGCTTAGCTATCTTCTTCCTTAAAGGGAACTAGGGAGTTGATTAATCTCATTGGATATTAATACTTGTCCAAGTTGAAGACAAGTTGATCTAAGTTAGAGGTAATCTTTCAAAGGGATATAAGGATTAGGTTTGTTGTCTAAGAAGAAGTATAAGGCTTGTAAATCGGATCTCCACCGAATTTGGAGAAAGGTGCTTAGTGAAGCAAGAAATCTCGATTAGTGAATCGGGGAGTGGATTAAGGTGGATTAGTTAACATCCACCCAAACCACTATAAATCCTTGTGTTTATGCTCTTTACTTTACATTCTGCACTATTACAAACATAAACACACCACACATTGGTTTGAGTTGATTAAGGTGATCAAGTATTGTTCAAATCTTATTGATCATCGGAATAGTTTTAAGACTCGTATTAAGTAACTATTCACCCCCTCTAGTTACATACACGTTGAATCAATATATCTTTATTCTGAGAGAAAAAGGAACTTCACTACAAGACTAAGGCTACTCATATGGAATACAGTCAGATTCTCGCGGTATACACGGATGGTACTTTTGATAAGGTATCGGGTAATGCTCCATTACAAACGACCTTTATCGCTAATTTGAGGGTAAATGATAACTCACAGTATATGTATAAGTCAAGCAGCTCATCCAGATGTACAAGTAAAAAAATCAATCACCAATAGCTGCTGCTGTAACGACCCGACTTTTTCGACTTACCTTTGTGCTTGTTACTTTCTACGAAACTGCGTTTTTGTGCGTACTGTGCTGGTTTATATTCTGGGATCTTATTTCAAGATTAATTACTTTTTTTAATACTATACAATGTGCCATTAAGTACTTAGTTACTTAACTTGATCCCCGAATGCTTTTATGACCGTTAGTGTCTCTTGACGTTGAGAACGAGCTATATGTTTTGGTACATGTTTAACTTTTGTCATAATTGGAATTTTACGACTACGTAATACTAATTGTTATTTTCTAATAACAATTACTTGGGCTTTTGGTTACTTAATTACGCTTAGTAATTTACTTATGCTCACTAGTTAGTCTTGTTGGACTTTCTACCTTGTTGGACTTTAGCCCACCCTACTTTTGTTAATGGACTATTTAATTAGCCCAATTTTAATAAGTTTATGACCAATATAAATGTAAGACAAATACCCATTTATTAGAGGGAACATACTAGCATTTTTGTTAACCATAATCACAATTGTTGCATGGGATCCCAACATAAGCACCAACTTTAGACCACCATTAACTAAAAAGCAAAAGTTGTTCCCCACTTGTCCCCCCCAAAACTGACGGCCTAAGGGCCTCCCCACCACCTCACCACCCTATAAATACCAAGCAAATCTCACCCATTTCACATTTAATCTCATTCACATTTTACACACGCTTACTCTATAATTATCTCTCTAGTCTTTCTCACTCTAAAAAGTGTAAGTTTTAAATTTTCTTCTTCTTCTTCTTCTTCTCTTCTCATTTTCGACATCATCGTCATCATGCAAGGATTAAGCTTTTTAGCTTCTTGATCTTGTTATATCTTGTAGATTCAAACTTTGGTTTGAATCCTTCAAGAACATGAAAGATTCAAGCTTTCTAGCTTTAAATCTTCATTACTTTTGTTGGATCTAAGTTTTCTAGTTTATGATTCCTTTATTTTGTTAAAAAGATCAAAACTTGTGTTTATGATCTTCATGTTGCTTGAAGATCTAGCCTTTTGCTTTAAGGATCTTCAAGAACATTAAAGATCCAAGCTTTTTAGCTTAGGGTTTCATTATTTTGCTAAAGATCTTAGATTTTTAGCTTATGGTCTCATTACTGTTACTAGATTATAGCTTTCTAGCTTATAGTCTCATTAATCTTGTAAAGATCCAAGCTTTCTAGCTTAGGGTTTTCTTAATACTTGAGATCTAAGTTATCATTGTAGATCTCACTTACTTGGAACCTTTTTGTGATTTTTTTGATGATAAAGATCAAGTCTTCATCATCTCATATGATGAAGATGCATAAACTTGTGTAAAAAGGACAAAGGTTGAAGCTTTATTGGGTTTATGCAATAGAGAAGCAACCTTGATGTTCAAAACTTGTAAAATGTTAGCTTTTACTCTTAGTTGTGTGTTAATGGTTGAAACTTGGTCAAAGTGGTGCTAAAACATCAAAGAGTTGTACACTTGAAGCTTACACGCATCAAGGATGAGAACCGTGATGAGCATCAAGCACCAAGAAACCCACCGGAGCACTTGTTTTCTATTTTTTGGTGTCTGATAAGACTCTTATGACTTCTGGAAAATTTATTTTCAGATAGTTCGTTTCGATTAGATGACTTTTCGTTTAGGCCGGTTTAGGATTTATAGCCTTCCGAAAGTCAGACGTGCTGAAAAATTCTGACCTACTCGCGCTTGAACCGTCGCCACGGTCGAACGACATCGAGTTAGGATCTGAAAATTGGATAGAGATTAGAAGACTCACATACGGAGCCTTGGCCACTAACCACGCATCTTTTCGTTTTGTATAGAGATCGTAGCAGCTGTCCGAAGTCAGCCTTTTGTTTCGATCTCTATTCTTGTTGAAAACTTACTTTATCTTTTATGTATGATGATAATGATGATGATGATGATGATGATGATGATGATGATACTTAAGACTTAATTTATTCACTCTTAAAATTTTGGGTACAATATACTGACTTAGTGACCTTTGACTTAGGTTGACGACCTTTTGGACCGACTTACTACTTGCATACTTTTCATATCGACTTTACCGCACATTCACTGTGAGTTATAGTTCCCTTTTTACTTTAACTATTTTTGGGACTGAGAATACATGTGCTTTTTATGTTTTACATACTAGACACGTGAAATGTCCCGTTCATATTGATTATAAACGTTCCATATTAATTGATTTCGTTGCGAGGTTTTGACCTCTATATGAGACGTTTTTCAAAGACTGCATTCATTTTAAAAACAACCATAA
Source organism: Rutidosis leptorrhynchoides (assembly GCF_046630445.1). Taxonomy (NCBI): domain Eukaryota; kingdom Viridiplantae; phylum Streptophyta; class Magnoliopsida; order Asterales; family Asteraceae; genus Rutidosis; species Rutidosis leptorrhynchoides. The sequence goes on from NC_092335.1 coordinate 327,796,251, forward strand.
CCTTTATTTTATCAATAAAGGTTTCAAAAGCATTACGTAGATTATCAAATAATGATAATCTAAAATATACTATTTACACACGATCATTACATAATGGTTTACAATAGAAATATATTACATCGACATATGTTTAACATGGACTCCAAATCTTGTCCTTATTTTAGTATGCAACAGCGGAAGCTCTTAGTATTCACCTGAGAATAAACATGCTTTAAAAATCAACAAAAATGTTGGTGAGTTATAGGTTTAACCTATATATATCAAATCGTAACAATAGACCACAAGATTTCATATTTCAATATACATCCCATACATAGAGATAAAAATCATTCATATGGTGAACACCTAGTAACCGACATTAGCAAGATGCATATATAAGAATATCCCCATCATTCTGGGACACCCTTCGGATATGATATAAATTTCGAAGTACTAAAGCATCCGGTACTTTGGATGGGGTTTGTTAGGCCCAATAGATCTATCTTTAGGATTCGCGTCAATTAGGGTGTCTGTTCCCTAATTCTTAGATTACCAGACTTAATAAAAAGGGGCATATTCGATTTCGATAATTCAACCATAGAATGTACTTTCACGAACTTGTGTCTATTTTGTAAATCATTTATAAAACCTGCATGTATTCTCATCCCAAAAATATTAGATTTTAAAAGTGGGACTATAACTCACTTTCATAGATATTTCCTTCCTCGGAAATAAGACTTGGCCACGGATCGATTCACGAACCTATACAAATATGTACATATATATCAAAGTATGTTCAAAATATAATTACAACCATTTTTATTATGTTTTAAAGATTTGAGTGTATTAAGTCAGCTGTCCTTGTTAGTAACCTACAACTAGTTGTCCATAATTAGATGTACAGAAATAAATCGATATATATTATCTTGAATCAATCCAAGACCCAGTGTATACACGTCTCAGGCTAAATCACAACTCAAAGTATATATATTTTTGGAATCAACCTCAACCCTGTATAGCTAACTCCAACATTACTGCATATAGAGTGTCTATGGTTGTTCCAAATAATATATATACATGGGTCGATATGATATGTCAAAACATTTGCATACGTGTCTATGGTATCCCAAGATTACATAATATTTTAGAATACATGTATAATACAATATAAATTAGCTAGGATATGATTTGTATAGATTTGTTAAACATTTCCCGTAGCTAAAAAGATCAAAAATATCCAATCTTGTTTTACCCATAACTTCTTCATTTTAAATCCGTTTTGAGTGAATCAAATTGCTATGGTTTCATATTGAACTCTAATTTAAGAATCCAAATAAAAAAGTATAGGTTTATAGTCAGAAACTTAAGTTACATGTCAATTACTAAAGAGGTAGTCATTTCCGTCGAAAGAACGACATCTTGATGACCATTTTGAAAAACATACTTTCACTTTGATTTTAACCAAGATTTTTGGATATAGTTTCATGTTCATATGAAAAATAATTTTCCTAGAAGAACAACTTTTAAATCAAAGTTTATCATAGTTTTTAATTATCCAAACCAAAACAGTCTCCGGTTTCACTACGACGGCGTATATCCAATTTTATGGTGTTCATCGTGTTTCCAGGTTTTAAATCATTAAGTTAGCATATCTTATAGATATAGAACATGTGTTTAGTTGATTTTAAAAGTAAATTTAGAAGGATTAACTTTTGTTTGCGAACAAGTTTAGAATTAACTAAACTATGTTCTAGTGATTTCAAGTTTAAACCTTCGAATAAGGTAGTTTTATATATATGAATCGAATGATGTTATGAACATCATTACTACCTCAGATTTTGTGGATAAACCTACTAGAAATGAGAAAAATAGATCTAGCTTTAAAGGACCCTTGGATGGCTTGAAAGTTCTTGAAGCAGAATCATGAAACGAAAACAAGTTCAAGTAAGATTTCCACTCGAGAAAAGATTATTATAGTTATAGAAATTGAATCAAAGTTTGAATATGAGTATTACCTTATATTATAAAGATATCTTACTATAAATAAGAAAGATTTCTTGAAGTTGGATGATAACTTTACAAGATTGGAAGTAAGCTAGCAAACTTGGAAGTATTCTTGATTTCATGAAACTAGAACTTATAGAATTTATGAAGAACACTTAGAACTTGAAGATAGAACTTGAGAGAGATCAATTAGATGAAGAAAATTGAAGAATGAAAGTGTTTGTAGGTGTTTTTGGTCATTGGTATATGGATTAGATATAAAGGATATGTAATTTTGTTTTCATGTAAATAAGTCATGAATGATTACTAATATTTTTGTAATTTTATGAGATATTTCATGCTAGTTGCCAAATGATGGTTCCCACATGTGTTAGGTGACTTACATGGGCTGCTAAGAGCTGATCATTGGAGTGTATATACCAATAGTATATACATCTAAAAGCTGTGTATTGTACGAGTACGAATACGGGTGCATACGAGTAGAATTGTTGATGAAACTGAACGAGGATGTAATTGTAATCATTTTTGTTAAGTAGAAGTACTTTGATAAGTGTCTTGAATTCTTTTAAAAGTGTAAGAATACATATCAAAACACAACATGTATATACATTCTAATGGAGTCGTTAAGTCTTCGTTAGTCGTTACATGTAAGTATTGTTTTGAAACCTTTAAGTTAACGATCTCAATTAATGTTGTTAACCCAATGTTTATTATATCAAATGAGATGTTAAATTATTATGTTATCATTATATTATGATGTATGAATATCTCTTAATATGATATATACATTAAAATATCGTTACAACGATAATCGTTACATATAAGTCTCGTTTCGTAATTCTTGAGTTAGTAGTCTTATTTTTACATATGTAATTCATTGTTAACACACTTAATGATATATTTAAATATCATTTTATCATGTTAAATATAGTGTATCAATATCTTAATATGATACATACGTATTTAGTAGACGTTATCATAACTATAATCGTTATATATATTATTTCGAGTTTCTTAACTTAGTAATCTCATTTCTTATGTATATCACACATTTTTAATATACTTAGTAAGATACTTACATCTCATGTCAACCATATATATATATGTCTATATATACCACAACATGTAGTTTTTACAAATTTGTAACGTTCGTGAATCACCGGTCAACTTGGGTGATCAATTGTCTATATGAAACTTATTTCATTTAATCAAGTCTTAACAAGTTTGATTGATTAACACGTTGGAAACATTTAGTCATGTAAATATCAATCTCAATTAATATATATAAACATGGAAAAGTTCGGGTCACTACAGTACCTACCCGTTAAATAAATTTCGTCCCGAAATTTTAAGCTGTTGAAGGTGTTGACGAATCTTCTGGAAATAGATGCGGGTATTTCTTCTTTATCTGATCTTCATGCTCCCAGGTGAACTCGGGTCCTCTATGAGCATTCCATCGAACCTTAACAATCGGTATCTTGTTTTGCTTAAGTCTCTTAACCTCACGATCAATTATTTCGACGGGTTCTTCAATGAATTGAAGTTTTTCATTGATTTGGATTTCGTCCAATGGAATAGTGAGATCTTCTTTAGCAAAACATTTCTTCAAATTCGAGACGTGGAAAGTGTTATGTACAGCCACGAGTTGTTGAGGTAACTCAAGTCGGTAAGCTACTGGTCCGACATGATCAATAATCTTGAATGGTCCAATATACCTTGGATTTAATTTCCCTCGTTTACCAAATCGAACAACGCCTTTCCAAGGTGCAACCTTAAGCATGACCATCTCTCCAATTTCAAATTCTATATCTTTTCTTTTAATGTCGGCGTAGCTCATTTGTCGACTTTGGGCGGTGTTCAACCGTTGTTGAATTTGGATGATCTTCTCGGTAGTTTCTTGTATTATCTCCGGACCCGTAATCTATCTATCCCCCACTTCATTCCAACAAATCGGAGACCTGCACTTTCTACCATAAAGTGCCTCAAACGGCGCCATCTCAATACTAGAATGATAACTATTGTTGTAGGAAAATTCTGCTAACGGTAGGTGTCGATCCCAACTGTTTCCAAAATCAATAACACATGCTCGTAGCATGTCTTCAAGCATTTGTATCGTCCTTTCACTCTGCCCATCAGTTTGTGGATGATAGGCAGTACTCCTATCTAGACGAGTCCCCAATGCTTGTTGCAACGTCTGCCAGAACCTTGAAACAAATCTACCATCCCTATCATAGATAATAGAGACGGGTATTCCATGTTTGGAGACAACCTCCTTCAAATACAATCGTGCCAACTTCTCCATTTTTTTATCTTCTCTCATTGGTAGTAAGTGTGCTGACTTGGTGAGACGATCAACTATTACCCAAATAGTATCATAACCGCTTGCAGTCCTTGGCAATTTAGTAATGAAATCCATGGTAATGTTTCCCATTTCCATTCCGGGATTTCAGGTTGTTGTAGTAGACCTGATGGTTTCTGATGTTCAGCTTTGACCTTAGAACACGTCAAACATTCTCCTACATATTTAGCAATATCGGCTTTCATACCCGGCCACCAAAAGTGTTTCTTGAGATCTTTATACATCTTCCCCACTCCGGGATGTATTGAATATCTGGTTTTATGTGCTTCCTTAAGTACCATTTCTCTCACATCTCCAAACCTTGGTACCCAAATTCTATCAGCCCTATATTGGGTTCCGTCTTCCCGAATATTAAGATATTTCTATGATCCTTTGGGTATCTCATTCTTCAACTTTCCTTCTTTTACGACCCCTTGTTGCGCCTCCTTTATTTGAGTAGTAAGGTTAGTAAGAATAATTATATTCATAGCTTTTACCCGTATAAGTTCTCTGTCCTTTCTACTCAAAGCGTCGACTACCACATTCGCCTTCCCCGGGTGGTATCGAATCTCATAATCATAATCATTCAAAAGTTCAATCCACCTGCGTTGTCTCATATTCAGTTGCTTCTGATTAAATATATGTTGGAGACTTTTGTGGTCAGTATATATAATACTTTTGACTCCATATAAATAATGCCTCCAAGTCTTTAATGCAAAAACAACAGCACCCAATTCCAAATCGTGAGTCGTATAATTTTGCTCGTGAATCTTCAATTGTCTAGACGCATAAGCAATCACCTTCGTTCATTGCATTAATACACAACCGAGACCTTGCTTTGATGCTCCACAATAAATCACAAAATAATCATTCCCTTCAGGCAATGACAATATAGGTGCCGTAGTTAGCTTTTTCTTCAATAACTGAAATGCCTTCTCTTGTTCATCTTTCCATTCAAATTTCTTCCCTTTATGCGTTAATGAAGTCAAGGATTTTGCTATTTTGGAGAAATCTTGGATGAATCTTCTGTAGTAACCAGCCAATCCTAAAAATTGACGTATATGCTTCGGAATTTTTGGGGTTTCCCACTTTTCAACGGTTTCGATCTTTGCCGGGTCCACCTGGATACCTTCTTTGTTCACTATGTGACCGAGGAATTGAACTTCTTCCAACCAAAATGCACACTTTGAAAACTTAGCGTACATTTTTTCTTTCCTCAATACTTCTAGCACTTTTCTCAAATGTTCTTCGTGCTCTTGATCATTATTTGAGTAAATAAGTAAGTCATCGATGAAAACAATGACAAACTTGTTAAGATATGGCCCACACACTCGGTTCATAAGGTCAATGAACACAGCTGGTGCGTTAGTCAATCCAAACATCATAACTATAAACTCGTAATGACCATAACGCGTCCTAAAAGCAGTTTTTGGAATATCATCCTCCTTTACTCGCATTTGATGATATCCAGAATGTAAATCAATTTTTGAATAAACCGATGAGCCTTGTAGTTGATCAAATAAGTCGTCAATTCTCAGCAGTGGATAACGGTTTTTGATGGTAAGTTTATTCAACTCTCTGTAGTCAATACACAACCTAAATGTACCATCCTTCTTCTTGACAAACAAAACAGGAGCTCCCCATGGTGATGTGCTTGGTCGAATGAAACTACTTTCTAATAGTTCTTGCAGTTGGCTTTGCAGTTCTTTCATTTCGCTGGGTGCGAGTCTGTAAGGAGTACGAGCTATTGGTGCAGCTCCTGGTACAAGATCTATTTGAAATTCAACAGATCGATGTGGAGGTAGTCCCGGTAATTCTTTCAAAAATACATCGGGAAATTCTTTTGTGACGGGAACATCATTGATGCTTTTTTCTTTAGTTTGTACTTTCTCGACGTGTGCTAGAACAGCAAAGCAACCTTTTCTTATTAGTTTTTGTGCCTTCAAATTACTAATAAGATGTAGCTTCGTGTTGCCCTTTTCTCCGTACACCATTAAGGGTTCTCCTTCTTCTCGTACAATGCGAATTGCATTTTTGTAACATACGATCTCTGCTTTCATCTCCTTCAGCCAGTCCATGCCAACTATTACATCAAAACTCCCTAACTCTACTGGTATCATATCAATCTTAAATATTTCGCCACCCAGTTTAATTTCTTGATTCCGGCATATATAATCTGCTGAAATTAATTTACCGTTTGCTAATTCGAGTAAAAATTTACTATCCAATGGAATGGAAAACTTAATTTAGCACAAAAATCTCTACTCATATAGCTTCTATCCACACCCAGATCAAATAAAACGTAAGTAAATTTATTGTCAATAAGAAATGTACCCGTAACAAGCTCCGGGTCTTCCTGTGCCTCTGCCGCATTAATATTGAAAACTCTTCCGCGGCCTTGTCTGTAGTGACCCGAACTTTTCCATGTTTATATATATTAATTGAGATTGATATTTACATGATTAAATGTTTCCAACATGTTAAGCAATCAAACTTGTTAGGACTTGATTAATTGAAATATGTTTCATATAGACAATTGACCACCCAAGTTGACCGGCGATTCACGAACGTTAAAACTTGTAAAAACGACATGACGATATATATATGGATATACATATGGTTAACATGAGATTATGATAAGTAAGTATCTCCATAAGTATATTAACAATGAGTTATATACATATAAACAAGACTACTAACTTAAGGATTTCGAAACGAGACATATATGTAACGATTATCGTTGTAACGACATTTAAATGTATATATATCATATTAAGATATATTAATATATCATAATATCATGATAATATAATAATTTAACATCTCATTAGATATAATAAATAATGGGTTAACAACATTAATTGAGATCGTTAACTTAAAGGTTTCAAAACAACACTTACATGTAACGACTAACGATGACTTAACGACTCAGTTAAAATGTATATACATGTAGTGTATTTAGATGTATTAAAATACTTTTGGAAGACTTCAAGACATATATCAAAACACTCATACTTAACGAAAATGGTTACAGTTACTTTTCTATTCTTTTCTTTCATCAAGAATTCTAGTCGTATTCTTACCCGTATTATACACAGCTTCAAAACGTACTTACTATGAGTATATACCAATAGGAACTAGCATGGGATTCCACTCTTGATTATGTCATGTATGACTAATCAATTTTAACTTCTACCATGAGCTAGTCAACTAACTAGAACTCCTTTTAACCCCACTCACCACTCACCAATTACCACTCATCATTCACTCCATTTCACTTCCAATTCTCTTTCTAATTCTCTCTTAACACACACACACACATTATTATGAACGTATTTTTCCAGTAGTTAATCATCATCTTCATCAAAAATCACTTCAAGAATCAAGCTATAATCATCATAGGAAGAACACTTCAAGAACACTTCAAAAATCCCTTCAAGTTTACTAATTTACTTCCAAGCTTTCTAATCCATTCCAAGTAATCATCTAAGATCAAGAAACCTTTGTTATATACAGTGGGTTATCTTTCTTATTCAAGGTAATATTCATATTCAAACTTTGATTCAATTTCTATAACTATAAACTATCTTAATTCGAGTAAAAATCTTACTTGAACTTGTTTTTGTGTCATGATCCTACTTCAAGAACTTTCAAGCCATCCAAGATCCTTTGAAGCTAGATCATTTCTTGTCACTTCCAGTAGGTTTACCTACTAAACTTGAGGTAGTAATGATGTTCATAACATCATTCGATTCATATATATAAAACTATCTTATTCGAAGGTTTAAACTCGTAATCACTAGAACATAGTTTAGTTAATTCTAAACTTGTTCGCAAACAAAAGTTAATCCTTCTAACTTGAATTTTAAAATTAACTATACACATTTTCTATATCTATATGATATGCTAACTTAATGATTTAAAACCTGGAAACACGAAAAACACCGTAAAACCGGATTTACGCCGTCGTAGTAACACCGCGGGCTGTTTTGGGTTAGTTACTTAAAAACTAAGATAAACTTTGATTTAAAAGTTGTTATTCTGAGAAAATGATTTTTATTATGAACATGAAACTATATCCAAAAATTATGGTTAAACTCCAAGTGGAAGTATGTTTTCTAAAATGGTCATCTAGACGTCGTTCTTTCGACTGAAATGACTACCTTTACAAAAACGACTTGTAACTTATTTTTCTGACTATAAACCTATACTTTTCTGTTTAGATTCATAAAATAGAGTTCAATATAAAACCAAAGCAATTTGATTCACTCAAAACGGATTTAAAATGAAGAAGTTATGGGTAAAACAAGATTAGATAATTTTTCTCATTTTAGCTACGTGAAAATTGGTAACAAATCTATTCCAACCATAACTTAATCAACTTGTATTGTATATTATGTAATCTTGAGATACCATAGACACGTATACAATGTTTCGACCTATCATGTCGACACATCTATATATATTTCGGAACAACCATAGACACTCTATATGTGAATGTTGGAGTTAGCTATACAGGGTTGAGGTTGATTCCAAAATATATATAGTTTGAGTTGTGATCAATACTGAGATACGTATACACTGGGTCATGGATTGATTCAAGATAATATTTATCGATTTATTTCTATACATCTAACTATGGACAACTAGTTGTAGGTTACTAACGAGGACAGCTGACTTAATAAACTTAAAACATCAAAATATATTAAAAGTGTTGTAAATATATTTTAAACATACTTTGATATATATGTATATATTGTTATAGGTTCGTGAATCAACCAGTGGCCAAGTCTTACTTCCCGACGAAGTAAAAATCCGTGAAAGTGAGATATAGTCCCACTTTTAAAATCTAATATTTTTGGGATGAGAATACATGCAGGTTTTATAAATGATTTACAAAATAGACACAAGTACGTGAAACTACATTCTGTGGTTGAATTATCGAAATCGAATATGCCACTTTTTATTAAGTCTGGTAATCTAAGAATTAGGGAACAGACACCCTAATTGACGCGAATCCTAAAGATAGATCTATTGGGCCTAACAAACCCCATCTAAAGTACCGGATGCTTTAGTACTTCGAAATTTATATCATATCCGAAGGGTGTCCCGGAATGATGGGGATATTCTTATATATATGCATCTTGTTAATGTCGGTTACCAGGTGTTCACCATATGAATGATTTTTATCTCTATGTATGGGATGTGTATTGAAATATGAAATCTTGTGGTCTATTGTTACGATTTGATATATATAGGTTAAACCTATAACTCACCAACATTTTTGTTGACGTTTAAAGCATGTTTATTCTCAGGTGAATACTAAGAGCTTCCGCTGTTGCATACTAAAATAAGGACAAGATTTGGAGTCCATGTTTATATGATATTGTGTAAAAACTGCATTCAAGAAACTGATTTCGATGTAACATATTTGTATTGTAAACCATTATGTAATGGTCGTGTGTAAACAGGATATTTTAGATTATCATTATTTGATAATCTACGTAAAGCTTTTTAAACCTTTATTTATGAAATAAAGGTTATGGTTTGTTTTAAAAATGAATGCAGTCTTTGAAAAACGTCTCATATAGAGGTCAAAACCTCGCAACGAAATCAATTAATATGGAACGTTTTTAATCAATAAGAACCGGACATTTCAGTTGGTATCCGAGCGTTGGTCTTAGAGAACCAGAAAATTTGCATTAGTGTGTCTTATCGAGTTTGTTAGGATGCATTAGTGAGTCTGGACTTCGACCGTGTTTTCTTTAAAAATGATTGCTTAACATTGTTGTTGGAAACTATATATTTTTAACATATGAATATTATGTGATATATTAATCTCTTAACGTGTTTGATATTATGTGATAGATGTCTACCTCTTGAACAAGTCCCATTGACTCACCTAATAATAATGAAGAGTCAAATGTAAATTGGAATGATTCTTGGACTGATTCACAAGTTCCCGAAGAGGAACCGGAAGAAGAGTAGGAAGCGGAAGAAGAATCGGAACCGGAAGAAGAATCGGAACCGGAAGAAGAAATAGAACCGGTGGGGGAAATAATAAAACGGTTAAGTAAAAGAGAATCCTCAACCAACCGACCAAGGTTAATTATGGTCAATGGTGTTTCCGCCAAGGAAGCAAAATATTGGGAGGATTACCAATTCTCCGATGAATCGGATTCCGACGAGAATTCCGATGATGTTATAGAAATTACCCCAACTGAATTTAAAAAGGCAAAAGAAAATAATAAGGGAAAGGGCATAAAAATAGAGAAATCTAATTCCAACCCCGATGAACTTTATATGTATCGTCAACCCCCGAAGTCCTTAAGTTGTAACAATGACCCGGGAACCTCTAAACCACCAGGTTTTTCTAAACCAATGTGGACAACGACGGCTCGTATTAGGGGAACATCATATATCCCTAGAAACTTGGCAAAACGAACCAAAACCGAACAAGAAGAAACGAGCGAGTCAGAATAAGATAGTTGTATTCGTGTGGTGTAATATATGTAATATAGTGTGCTTATGCTTTATGATATATGTAAAAAAATTGCTTGTATTAATAAGTATTTTTTTATGAATCTAACTCTTGTCTATTTTACAGTATAAAAACACAAAATGGATAGACAACCCAATATTTTAAGAGACCTACCCAGAGACATGATTGATGAAATCTTGTCTAGAGTCGGTCAGAATTCCTCGGCACAACTATTTAAGGCGAGATCAGTTTGTAAGACATTCGAAGAACTTTCCAAGAATGCCTTGATTTATAAAAGGCTTTCGTTCGAAAGATGGGGGATATCACATTGGGAAATCCATAAGTTACGATGTGTTTACTTTGACGCATATATTGCGGGGAACCCAAATGCTATTTTACGCAACGGGTTAAGAAATTATTTTGACTCAGTATATCCGAATATAGGACTTCGTGATTTAGAAAAAGCGGCTAACATGCAACATAAAGAAGCATGTTATGCTTACGGGTTAGTAATGTTCGCTTCTCACCAAAGTGAGAACAAGAACATCGGGCTACAACTATTAAACAAAACGTTCCCACAAGTGACGGAGTCGGTAATTGGGGTAAGAAATGAAGTTTTTAGGTTATTACGAGACTGTTGGTCATTACGTAACCCTCGTCCCTTTGACGACGTTACAACACGCTGTCTTATCAATGGCCATAACGGTTATGTTCCATAAGACCAAGGATGGGAAGTAGTCCTAGTAAAACCAGAATGCATGACTTGTTTCTGGACGTATGAATTACGTGTCTTTATTGCCTTTGCTGAACGACTTGTGTACTAGCTAGAATTATCTTCACAACTATCTTGTATCAAAGTTATTGTGTGCTATATTTCATGCTTTATGTAAAATAAGTGGTATTGTAAGTTTGTAAAATATTGTATAAAAGTTTGAACGCGAAATATTATTACAATCAGTTTTTCATATAGAATTGTAGTAGTTGAATTGTATATTAGCTACTAAGTATGAACTTAACGGGTAGGTACTACCCGAATTTAAACTTATAAAACGCTAATATGAAGAAAAAGCTTTTATAAATGAGTTCATATTATGCTACGAAATACTATTAACTACTCTTAATATTCTGTATGATTAACTTGTTCCATTTGACTATTTTGAAGGAAATGGCACCGACTACTCGACACACCGTGAATATGAATGAAGAGGAATTCCGTACTTTTCTAGCTTCAAACATAGCCGCAGTACAGGCTGCGCTACATACCAACAATAACCTTGGATCTGGCAGTACAGGAAATCGTGTAGGATGCACCTACAAAGAATTCACTGCCTACAAACCTTTGGAATTTGATGGAACCGAAGGACCGATCGGATTGAAACGGTAGACCGAGAAGGTCGAATCGGTGTTTGCCATAAGTAAGTGTACTGAAGAGGACAAAGTGAAGTACGCTACGCATACCTTCACAGGTTCTGCGTTAACATGGTGGAATACCTATCTAGAGCAAGTGGGACAAGATGATGCGTACGCACTACCGTGGTCAGCATTCAAGCACTTGATGAACGAGAAGTACCGTCCCAGAACCGAGGTCAATAAGCTCAAGATAGAACTTAGAGGGTTACGAACCCAAGGATTTTATATTACCACGTACAAAAGACGATTCACAGAATTGTGCCTATTGTGTCCGGGAGCATTCGAAGATGAGGAAGAGAAGATCGACGCGTTTGTGAAAGGATTACCGGAAAGAATCCAAGAAGATATAAGTTCACACGAGCCCGCCTCCATACAACAGGCATGTAGAATGGCTCACAAACTAGTGAACCAGATTGAAGAAAGAATTAAAGAACAGACTGCTGAAGAGGCCAATGTGAAGCAAGTCAAAAGAAAGTGGGAGGAAAACGGTGATAAGAATCACCAATACAACAACAACAGCAATTACAACAATTATCGCAACTATTATCCCAACAATCGCAACATCAATCGCAACTACAACAAATGGCCTAACAACAACAACAACAACAACAACAGCAACTACAACAATCATCAAAACAACAATAATAACCGCAACAACAACAACAATCAGAAGCAGCTATGCCAAAGGTGTGAAAAGTATCACTCGGGGTTCTGCACCAAATTTTGCAACAAGTGTAAAAGAAATGGTCATAGCGCGGCGAAGTGTGAGGTTTACGGACCAGGGGTTAATAGAACGAAAGGAACAAATGGTGTCGGAACGAGTAATGGCGGAACAAGTAGTGTCAGAGCAAGTTATGCCAATGTAGTTTGTTATAAATGTGGAAAACCGGGCCACATTATTAGAAATTGCCCGAACCAGGAGAACAGGAATGGACAAGGCCGCGGAAGAGTTTTCAATATTAATGCGGCAGAGGCACAGGAAGACCCGGAGCTTGTTACGGGCACGTTTCTTATTGACAATAAATCTGCTTACGTTTTATTTGATTCGGGTGCGGATAGAAGCTATATGAGTAGAGATTTTTGTGCTAAATTAAGTTTTCCATTGACGCCTTTAGATAGTAAATTTTTACTCGAATTAGCAAATGGTAAATTAATTTCAGCAGATAATATATGTCGGAATCGAGAAATTAAACTGGTTAGCGAAACATTTAAGATTGATTTGATACTAGTAGAGTTAGGGAGTTTTGATGTGATAATCGGTATGGACTGGTTGAAAGAAGTGAAAGCAGAGATCGTTTGTTACAAAAATGCAATTCGCATTATACGAGAAAAAGGAAAACCCTTAATGGTGTACGGAGAAAAGGGCATCATGAAGCTACATATTATTAGTAATTTGAAGGCACAAAAACTAATAAGAAAAGGTTGCTATGTTGTTCTAGCACACGTCGAGAAAGTACAAACTGAAGAAAAGAGCATCAATGATGTTCCCATTGCAAAAGAATTTCTCGATGTATTTCCGAAAGAATTACCGGGATTACCCCCACTGCGATCCATTGAATTTCAAATAGATCTTGTACCAGGAGCTGCACCAATAGCTCGTGCTCCTTACAAACTCGCACCCAGCGAGATGAAAGAACTGCAAAGCCAATTACAAGAACTTTTAGAGCGTGGTTTCATTCGACCAAGTACATCACCGTGGGGAGCTCCTGTTTTGTTTGTCAAGAAGAAAGATGGTACATTCAGGTTGTGTATCGACTATCAAGAGTTGAACAAACTTACCATCAAGAACCGTTACCCACTACCGAGAATCGACGACTTATTTGATTAACTACAAGGCTCGTCTGTTTATTCAAAGATTGACTTACGTTCCGGGTATCATCAAATGCGGGTGAAAGAAGATGATATTCCAAAGACTGCTTTCAGAACACGTTACGGTCATTACGAGTTTATGGTCATGCCGTTTGATTTAACTAATGCACCAGCTGTGTTCATGGACCTTATGAACCGAGTGTGTGGACCATACCTTGACAAGTTTGTCATTGTTTTCATTGATGACATACTTATTTACTCAAAGAATGACCAAGAACACAGTGAACATTTGAGAAAGGTGTTAGAAGTATTGAGGAAGGAAGAATTGTACGCTAAGTTTTCAAAGTGTGCATTTTGATTGGAAGAAGTTCAATTCCTCGGTCACATAGTGAACAAAGAAGGTATTAAGGTGGATCCGGCAAAGATAGAAACTGTTGAAACGTGGGAAACCCCGAAAACTCCGAAACACATACGCCAGTTTTTAGGATAGCTGGTTACTACAGAAGGTTCATCCAAGACTTTTCCAGAATAGCAAAACCCTTGACTGCATTAACGTATAAAGGGAAGAAATTTGAATGGAATGATGAACAAGAGAAAGCGTTTCAGTTATTGAAGAAAAAGCTAACTACGGCACCTATATTGTCATTGCCTGAAGGGAATGATGATTTTGTGATTTATTGTGACGCATCAAAGCAAGGTCTCGGTTGTGTATTAATGTAACGAACGAAGGTGATTGCTTATGCGTCTAGACAATTGAAGATTCACGAACAAAATTATACGACGCATGATTTGGAATTAGGCGCAGTTGTTTTTGCATTAAAGACTTGGAGGCACTACTTATATGGGGTCAAAAGTATTATATATACCGACCACAAAAGTCTTCAACACATATTTAATCAGAAACAACTGAATATGAGGCAGCGTAGGTGGATTGAATTATTGAATGATTACAACTTTGAGATTCGTTACCACCCGGGGAAGGCAAATGTAGTAGCCGATGCCTTGAGCAGGAAGGACAGAGAACCCATTCAAGTAAAATCTATGAATATAATGATTCATAATAACCTTACTACTCAAATAAAGGAGGCGCAACAAGGAATTTTAAAAGAGGGAAATTTAAAGGATGAAATACCCAAAGGATCGGAGAAACATCTTAATATTCGGGAAGACGGAACCCGGTATAGGGCTGAAAGGATTTGGGTACCAAAATTTGGAGATATGAGAGAAATGCTACTTAGAGAAGCTCATAAAACCAGATACTCAATACATCCTGGAATGGAGAAGATGTACAAGGATCTCAGGAAATATTTTTGGTGGCCGGGTATGAAAGCCGATGTTGCTAAATACGTAGGAGAATGTTTGACGTGTTCTAAGGTCAAAGCAGAGCATCAGAAACCATCAGGTCTACTTCAACAACACGAAATCCCGGAATGGAAATGGGAAAACATTACCATGGATTTCATCACTAAATTGTCAAGGACTACAAGTGGTTTTGATACTATTTGGGTAATAGTTGATCGCCTCACCAAATCAGTAAATTTCCTGCCAATAAGAGAAGATGACAAGATGGAGAAGTTAGCACGACTGTATTTGAAGGAAGTCGTCTCCAGACATGGAATACCAATCTCTATTATCTCTGATAGGGATGGTAGATTTATTTCAAGATTCTGGCAGACATTACAGCAAGCATTAGGAACTCGTCTAGACATGAGTACTGCCTATCATCCACAAACTGATGGGCAGAGCGAAAGGACGATACAAATGCTTGAAGACATGCTACGAGCATGTGTTATTGATTTCGGAAAAAGTTGGGATCGACATCTACCATTAGCAGAATTTTCCTACAACAACAGCTACCATTCAAGCATTGAGATGGCGCCGTTTGAAGCACTTTATGGTAGAAAGTGCAGGTCTCTGATTTGTTGGAGTGAAGTGGGGGATAGACAGATTACGGGTCCGGAGATTATACAAGAAACTACCGAGAAGATCATCCAAATTCAACAACGGTTGAAAACCGCCCAAAGTCGACAAAAGAGCTACGCTGACATTAAAAGAAAAGATATAGAATTTGAAATTGGAGAGATGGTCATGCTTAAAGTTGCACCTTGGAAAGGCGTTGTTCGATTTGGTAAACGAGGGAAATTAAATCCAAGGTATATTGGACCATTCAAGATTATTGATCGTGTCGGACCAGTAGCTTACCGACTTGAGTTACCTCAACAACTCGCGGTTGTACATAACACTTTCCACGTCTCGAATTTGAAGAAATGTTTTGCTAAAGAAGATCTCACTATTCCGTTAGATGAAATCCAAATCAACGAAAAACTCCAATTCATCGAAGAACCCGTCGAAATAATGGATCGTGAGGTTAAAAGACTTAAGCAAAACAAGATACCAATTGTTAAGGTTCGATGGAATGCTCGTAGAGGACCCGAGTTCACCTGGGAGCGTGAAGATCAGATGAAGAAGAAATACCCGCATCTATTTCCAGAAGATTCGTCAACACCTTTAACAGCTTAAAATTTCGGGACGAAATTTATTTAACGGGTAGGTACTGTAGTGACCCGAACTTTTCCATGTTTATATATATTAATTGAGATTGATTTTTACATGATTAAATGTTTCCAACATGTTAAGCAATCAAACTTGTTAAGACTTGATTAATTGAAATATGTTTCATATAGACAATTGACCACCCAAGTTGACCGGCGATTCACGAACGTTACAACTTGTAAAAACGACATGACGATATATATATGGATATACATATGGTTAACATGAGATTATGATAAGTAAGTATCTCCATAAGTATATTAACAATGAGTTATATACATATAAACAAGACTACTAACTTAAGGATTTCGAAACGAGACATATATGTAACGATTATCGTTGTAACGACATTTAAATGTATATATATCATATTAAGATATATTAATATATCATAATATCATGATAATATAATAATTTAACATCTCATTAGATATAATAAATAATGGGTTAACAACATTAATTGAGATCGTTTACTTAAAGGTTTCAAAACAACACTTACATGTAACGACTAACGATGACTTAACGACTCAGTTAAAATGTATATACATGTAGTGTATTTAGATGTATTAAAATACTTTTGGAAGACTTCAAGACATATATCAAAACACTCATACTTAACGAAAATGGTTACAGTTACTTTTCTATTCTTTTCTTTCATCAAGAATTCTAGTCGTATTCTTACCCGTATTATACACAGCTTCAAAACGTACTTACTATGAGTATATACCAATAGGAACTAGCATGGGATTCCACTCTTGATTATGTCATGTATGACTAATCAATTTTAACTTCTACCATGAGCTAGTCAACTAACTAGAACTCCTTTTAACCCCACTCACCACTCACCAATTACCACTCATCATTCACTCCATTTCACTTCCAATTCTCTTTCTAATTCTCTCTTAACACACACACACACATTATTATGAACGTATTTTTCCAGTAGTTAATCATCATCTTCATCAAAAATCACTTCAAGAATCAAGCTATAATCATCATAGGAAGAACACTTCAAGAACACTTCAAAAATCCCTTCAAGTTTACTAATTTACTTCCAAGCTTTCTAATCCATTCCAAGTAATCATCTAAGATCAAGAAACCTTTGTTATATACAGTGGGTTATCTTTCTTATTCAAGGTAATATTCATATTCAAACTTTGATTCAATTTCTATAACTATAAACTATCTTAATTCGAGTAAAAATCTTACTTGAACTTGTTTTTGTGTCATGATCCTACTTCAAGAACTTTCAAGCCATCCAAGATCCTTTGAAGCTAGATCATTTCTTGTCACTTCCAGTAGGTTTACCTACTAAACTTGAGGTAGTAATGATGTTCATAACATCATTCGATTCATATATATAAAACTATCTTATTCGAAGGTTTAAACTCGTAATCACTGGAACATAGTTTAGTTAATTCTAAACTTGTTCGCAAACAAAAGTTAATCCTTCTAACTTGAATTTTAAAATTAACTACACACATGTTTTATATCTATATGATATGCTAACTTAATGATTTAAAACCTAGAAACACGAAAAACACCGTAAAACCGGATTTACGCCGTCGTAGTAACACCGCGGGCTGTTTTGGGTTAGTTAATTAAAAACTATGATAAACTTTGATTTAAAAGTTGTTATTCTGAGAAAATGATTTTTATTATGAACATGAAACTATATCCAAAAATTATGGTTAAACTCCAAGTGGAAGTATGTTTTCTAAAATGGTCATCTAGACGTCGTTCTTTCGACTGAAATGACTACCTTTACAAAAACGACTTGTAACTTATTTTTCCTACTATAAACCTATACTTTTATGTTTAGATTCATAAAATAGAGTTCAATATGAAACCATAGCAATTTGATTCACTCAAAACGGATTTAAAATGAAGAAGTTATGGGTAAAACAAGATTAGATAATTTTTCTCATTTTAGCTACGTGAAAATTGGTAACAAATCTATTCCAACCATAACTTAATCAACTTGTATTGTATATTATGTAATCTTGAGATACCATAGACACGTATACAATGTTTCGACCTATCATGTTGACACATCTATATATATTTCGGAACAACCATAGACACTCTATATGTGAATGTTGGAGTTAGCTATACAGGGTTGAGGTTGATTCCAAAATATATATAGTTTGAGTTATGATCAATACTGAGATACGTATACACTGGGTCGTGGATTGATTCAAGATAATATTTATCGATTTATTTCTGTACATCTAACTGTGAACAACTAGTTGTAGGTTACTAACGAGGACAGCTGACTTAATAAACTTAAAACATCAAAATATATTAAAAGTGTTGTAAATATATTTTAAACATACTTTGATATATATGTATATATTGTTATAGGTTCGTGAATAAACCAGTGGCCAAGTCTTACTTCCCGACGAAGTAAAAATCTGTGAAAGTGAGTTATAGTCCCACTTTTAAAATCTAATATTTTTGGGATGAGAATACATGCAGGTTTTATAAATGATTTACAAAATAGACACAAGTACGTGAAACTACATTCTGTGGTTGAATTATCGAAATCGAATATGCCCCTTTTTATTAAGTTTGGTAATCTAAGAATTAGGGAACAGACACCCTAATTGACGCGAATCCTAAAGATAGATCTATTGGGCCTAACAAACCCCATCCAAAGTACCGGATGCTTTAGTACTTCGAAATTTATATCATATCCGAAGGGTGTCCTGGAATGATGGGGATATTCTTATATATATGCATCTTGTTAATGTCGGTTACTAGGTGTTCACCATATGAATGATTTTTATCTCTATGTATGGGATGTGTATTGAAATATGAAATCTTGTGGTCTATTGTTACGATTTGATATATATAGGTTAAACCTATAACTCACCAACATTTTTGGTGACGTTTAAAGCATGTTTATTCTCAGGTGAATACTAAGAGCTTCCGCTGTTGCATACTAAAATAAGGACAAGATTTGGAGTCCATGTTTGTATGATATTGTGTAAAAACTGCATTCAAGAAACTGATTTCGATGTAACATATATGTATTGTAAACCATTATGTAATGGTCGTGTGTAAACAGGATATTTTAGATTATCATTATTTGATAATCTACGTAAAGCTTTTTAAACCTTTATTTATGAAATAAAGGTTATGGTTTGTTTTAAAAATGAATGCAGTCTTTGAAAAACGTCTCATATAGAGGTCAAAACCTCGCAATGAAATCAATTAATATGGAACGTTTTTAATCAATAAGAACGGGACATTTCATTGTCCATTCGTGTTCTCCTGGTTCGGGCAATTTCTAATAATGTGGTCCGGTTTTCCACATTTATAACAAACTACATTGGCATAACTTGCTCCGACACTACTTGCTCCGCCATTACTCGTTCCGACACCATTTGTTCCTTTCGTTCTGTTAACCCCTGGTCCGTAGACCTCACACTTTGCCGTGCTATGACCATTTCTTTTACACTTGTTGCAAAATTTGGTGCAGAACCCCGAGTGATACTTTTCACACCTTTGGCATAGCTGCTTCTGATTGTTCTTGTTGTTGTGGTTGTTATTGTTGTTGGGATGATTGTTGTAATTGTTGTTGTTGTTGTTTTTGTGCCGTTTGTTGTAGTTGCGATTGTTGGGATAGTTGTTGTTGTTTTGGTGACTCTTATCACCATTTTCCTCCCACTTTTTTTTGACTAGCTTCACGTTGGCCTCTTCGGCCGCCTGTTCTTTAATTCTTCCCTCAATCTGGTTCACTAGTTTGTGAGCCATTCTACATGCCTTTTGTATGGAGGCAGGCTCGTGTGAACTTATATCTTCTTGGATTATCTCCGATAACCCTTTCACAAACGCGTCGATCTTCTCTTCCTCATCTTCGAACGCTCTCGGACACAATAGGCACAATTCTGTGAATCGTCTTTCGTACGAAGTAATATCGAATCCCTGTGTTCGTAACTCTTTAAGTTCTGACTGGAGCTTATTGACCTAGTTTCTGGGACGGTACTTCTCGTTCATCAAGTGCTTGAATGCTGACTACGGTAGCGCGTAAGCAGCATCTTGTCCCACTTTCTCTAGATAGGTATTCCACCATGTTAACGCAATACCTATGAAGGTATGCGTAGCGTACTTCACTTTGTCTCCTTCAGCACACTTACTTATGGCAAATACCGATTCAACTTTCTCGGTCCACCATTTCAATCCGATTGGTCCTTCGGTCCTATCAAATTCTGAAGGTTTGCAGGCAGTGAATTCCTTGTAGGAGCATCCTACACGATTTCTTGCGCCGTTAGCTGTATTGCTAGATTCAGAGTTATTGTTGGTATGTAGCGCGGCCTGTACTGTGGCTATGTTTGAAGCAACAAAGGCACGAAATTCCTCTTCGCTCATATTCAAGGTGTGTCGAGTAGTCGGTGCCATTTCCTTCAAAATAATCAGATGAAACAAGTTAATCATACAGAATATTAAGAGTAGTCAATAGTATCTCGTAGCATAATATGAACTCATTTATAAAAGCTTTTTCTTCATATTAGCATTTTATAAGTTTAAATTCGGGTACTACCTACCTGTTAAGTTCATACTTAGTAGCTAATATACAATTCAACTATTACAATTCCATATGAAAAACTGATTATAATAATATATCACATACAAATATTCTTCAAACTTACAACTTCGCTATATTACATATAACAAGAAATATAGTACGCTATGATACAGGACAGTTTTGAAGATAAATCTAGTTAATACGCAAGTTGTTCAGCAAAGGAAATAAAGACACGTAATTCATAAGTCCAGAAACAAGTCATGCATTCTGGTTTTACTAAGACGGCTTCCCATCCTTGGTCTTGTGGAAAATAACCGTTATGACCATTAGCTAGGCAGCATGTTGTAATGTCATCAAAAGGACGAGGGTTTCATAATGTCCAACAGCCCCGTAATAATCTAAAAACCTTGTTTCTCACCCTAACTACTGAATCCGTCACTTGTGGGAAAGTTTTATTTAAAAGCTGCAATCCGATGTTCTTTTTCTCACTTTGGTAAGAAGCGAACTTCACTAACCCGTAAGCATAACATGCTTCTTTATGTTGCATGTTAGAAGCTCTTTCTAATTCACGAAATCCTATGTTGGGATATGTTGAGTCAAAATAGGTTCTTAAACCGTAGCGTAAAATTGCATTTGGGTTCCCCGCATTTAATGCTTTAAAGAAAACACGGCGTAACTTAAACTCTCCCCAATGTGATATACCCCACCTATCAAAGGAAATCCTTTTATAAACTAAGGCATTTCTGGAAAGTCTTTCAAATGTTTGACAAGTTAATTTCGCCATAACTAAATGTGTTGATGAATTCTGACCGACTCTAGACAAGATTTCCTCAATCATATCCTCTGGTAGGTCTTCTAAAATATTCGGTTGTATGCCCTTAACGTCCATTTTATTTTTATACTGTAAAATAGACAAGGATTAGATTCGTAATAACAAACAATACAAGCAATTTTTACATAGAACATAAAAGTACAAGCACACTACAATACATTTATTACACAACATGCTCACACCCCTCTAATCTGAATCACTGGTTTCTTCTTCTTCGGACTTGGTTCTTTTTCCTAATATTCTAGGGATATATGATGTTCCTCTAATACGAGTCGTCGTTTTCCACATTGGTTTAGAAAAACCTGGTGGTTTAGAGGTTCCCGGGTTATTGTCACAATATTGAAAATACGGGTGTTGACGGTACATATAAAGTTCATCGGGGTCGGAATCAGATTTCTCTATTTTGATGCCTTTTCCCTTATTATTTTCTTTTGCCTCATTAAATTGGGTCGGGGTAATTTCTATAACATCATCGGAATCCTCATCAGGATCCAATTCATCGAAAAATTGGTAATTTTCCCAATATTTTGTTTCCTTAGCGGAAACACCATTGACCATTATTAACTTTGGTCCATTGGTTGAGGATTTTCTTTTATTTGACCGGTTTTCTATGATTCCTACTATTCCCCCCTCCGGAACCTCTTCTTCTTCCGGTTCCTCTTCTTCTGGTTCCTCTTCTTCCGGTTCCTCTTCTTCCAGTTCCGTTTTCTCTTCTTCCGGTTCTTCGGGAACTTGTGAATCTTGCCAATATATATTCGACTCTTCGTTATTATTAGGTGAGTCAATGAGTTTTGTGCTAGAGGTAGACATCTATCATACAATATCAAACATGTTAAGAGATTAATATATCACATAATATTTACATGTTAATAATATATAGTTTCCAACAAAAATGTTAAGCAATTATTTTTAAAGAAAACACGGTCGAAGTCCAGACTCACTAATGCATCCTAACAAACTCGATAAGACACACTAATGTAAATTTTCTGGTTCTCTAAGACCAACGCTCTGATACCAACTGAAATGTCCCGTTCATATTGATTATAAACGTTCCATATTAATTGATTTCGTTGCGAGGTTTTGACCTCTATATGAGACGTTTTTCAAAGACTGCATTCATTTTTAAAACAACCATAACCTTTATTTTATCAATAAAGGTTTCAAAAGCATTACGTAGATTATCAAATAATGATAATCTAAAATATACTGTTTACACATGATCATTACATAATGGTTTACAATAGAAATATATTACATCGACATATGTTTCTTGAATGCAGTTTTTACACAATATCATACAAACATGGACTCCAAATCTTGTCCTTATTTTAGTATGCAACAGCGGAAGCTCTTAGTATTCACCTGAAAATAAATATTCTTTAAACGTCAACAAAAATGTTGGTGAGTTATAGGTTTAACCTATATATATCAAATCGTAACAATAAACCACAAGATTTCATATTTCAATATACATCCCATACATAGAGATAAAAATCATTCATATGGTGAACACCTGGTAACCGACATAAACAAGATGCATATATAAGAATATCCCCATCATTCCGGGACACCCTTCGGATATGATATAAATTTCAAAGTACTAAAGCATCCGGTACTTTGGATGTGGTTTGTTAGGCCCAATAGATCTATCTTTAGGATTCGCGTTAATTAGGGTGTCTGTTCCCTAATTCTTAAATTACCAGACTTAATAAAAAGGGGCATATTCGATTTCGATAATTCAACCGTAGAATGTAGTTTTACGTACTTGTGTCTATTTTGTAAATCATTTATAAAACCTGCATGTATTCTCATCCCAAAAATATTAGATTTTAAAAGTGGGACTATAACTCACTTTCACAGATATTTCCTTCCTCGGAAATAAGACTTGGCAACGGATCGATTCACGAACCTATACAAATATGTACATATATATCAAAGTATGATCAAAATATAATTACAACCATTTTTATTATGTTTTAAAGATTTGAGTGTATTAAGTCAGCTGTCCTTGTTAGTAACCTACAACTAGTTGTCCATAATTAGATGTACAGAAATAAATTGATATATATTATCTTGAATCAATCCACGACCCAGTGTATACACGTCTCAGGCTAAATCACAACTCAAAGTATACATATTTTTGGAATCAACCTCAATCCTGTATAGCTAACTCCAACATTACTGCATATAGAGTGTCTATGGTTGTTCCAAATAATATATATATGGGTCGATATGATATGTCAAAACATTTGCATACGTGTCTATGGTATCCCAAGATTACATAATATATTAGAATACATGTATAATACAATATAAGTTAGCTAGGATATGATTTGTATAGATTTGTTAAACATTTCCCGTAGCTAAAAAGATCAAAAATATCCAATCTTGTTTTACCCATAACTTCTTCATTTTAAATCCGTTTTGAGTGAATCAAATTGCTATGGTTTCATATTGAACTCTAATTTATGAACATCATTACTACCTCAAGTTTTGTGGATAAACCTACTGGAAATGAGAAAAATAGATCTAGCTTCAAAGAATCCTTGGATGGCTTGAAAGTTCTTGAAGCAGAATCATGACACGAAAACAAGTTCAAGTAAGATTTCCACTCGAAATAAGATTATTATAGTTATAGAAATTCAATCAAAGTTTGAATATGAGTATTACCTTGTATTAGAAAGATATATTACTGTAAATAAGAAAGATTTCTTGAAGTTGGATGATCACTTTACAAGATTGGAAGTAAGCTAGCAAACTTGGAAGTATTCTTGATTTTATGAAACTAGAACTTATAGAATTTATGAAGAACACTTAGAACTTGAAGATAGAACTTTAGAGAGATCAATTAGATGAAGAAAATTGAAGAATGAAAGTGTTTGTAGGTGTTTTTGGTCGTTGGTATATGGATTAGATATAAAGGATATGTAATTTTGTTTTCATGTATATAAGTCATGAATGATTACTAATATTTTTGTAATTTTATGAGATATTTCATGCTAGTTGCCAAATGATGGTTCCCACATGTGTTCGGGGACTCACATGGGCTGATAATAGCTGATAATTTGAGTGTATATACCAATAGTACATACATCTAAAAGCTGTGTATTGTACGAGTACGAATACGGGTGCATACGAGTAGAATTATTGATGAAACTGAACGAGGATGTAATTGTAAGCATTTTTGTTAAGTAGAAGTACTTTGATATGTGTCTTAAAGTCTTTCAAAAGTGTAAGAATACATGTCAAAACACAACATGTATATACATTCTAATGGAGTCGTTAAGTCTTCGTTAGTCGTTACATGTAAGTATTGTTTTGAAACCTTTAAGTTAACGATCTCAATTAATGTTGTTAACCCAATGTTTATTATATCAAATGAGATGTTAAATTATTATGTTATCATGATATTATGATGTATGAATATCTCTTAATATGATATATACATTAAAATATCGTTACAACGATAATCGTTACATATAAGTCTCGTTTCGTAATTCTTGAGTTAGTAGTCTTGTTTTTACATATGTAGTTCATTGTTAACACACTTAATGATATATTTAAATATCATTTTATCATGTTAAATATAGTGTATCAATATCTTAATATGATACATATGTATTTAGTAGACGTTATCATAACGATAATCGTTATATATATCATTTCGAGTTTCTTAACTTAGTAATCACATTTCTTATGTATATCACACATTGTTAATATACTTAACAATGTTAGTAATCATTCTCAATTAATATATATAAACATGTTGGAAATATTTATTCATGTAAATATCAATCTCAATTAATATATATAAACATGGAAAAGTTCGGGTCACTACAACACGAGTACTTAAACTTTATATATCTGTGGGTGATATAACGGCACAAAGATTCCCCTTAGCACGGTAATGATTGATCATTGGTTTTTTAACTGGTGAATGCGAATATTAGATATGGATCTATAGGGTTTGACATCCCCACTCGGGCTAGTCGCGCTAGCATTTAACGGGTGTTTGATACTTCGAGAACATACACACTCGCCAAGTGTACTTTTAGGGGGTATTATTATTACGTTAAGTTAGTTACCGGGTGCCCACGAATAAGCATATACTTTTCATACTATTTGAATACGAAATCTCGTGGTCTACATTACATTACTGAATACAAACAAACTATAGCTCACCAACATTCATGTTGACTTTTAAGCATGTATATCTCAGGTTCTTAGACGTTGTTGCTTCCGCTGTTAGACTTGCTGTCTTTGTGTTTTAGACTTGCTGTTACAGACTCGCTGTGTTAGACTTCCACTGCATTACTTAGAGATGTCTCAATCATGGAACTTTTATTTTGCATTCGCAACCTATGTTATTTTGAATAATGGCTTTGTAACGACCTTTGTGTCACGTATCTTTTGTAAAACATTACCTTTTCATGAATGCAAAACTTGTTTTAAAACAACATGTAGTATTATACCGTGTAATGGACCTGTTGTTGACGATTCGTACATGATGGTTTTGTACGGGGCGTCACATTTGGTATCAGAGCATCGGTTGTAGGGAATTAGGTTGCATTAGTGAGTCTTGACCGAGCTGAGTAGGATTCGCTAATAGGACTAATCTACAACTTGCTCGTTTACTTGTTACTGCTTACTACTACTGCATGCTACTACTTACCTTTACTTCTATGTGAACTTGATGTATGCTGCTACTTTCACTCTACTGCATGCTACTATCTACTTTTGATTTCATGTTACTTTTGTTTAATATTATTACAATTGCCATGCTATGTACTGCTAGGATGCGGTAGTGCCCGATTACGTGCTTGCTATATGTCTTACTGACATGGAAAAAGTTATTTTTCCTTGTTCAGATGTCAGACATGCCGCCCATGACCTTTGACTTCGAGAGTGACTCAGATACGTCTGCTACCTCACCTACTATTGTTGCTGACTCACCGCTATCCTCCGACGACTCTGGTGATTCGTCTTCCGGAAAGAGTAGACACGCGCTTGACCTCATGGATGTCTCAGACAGAGACGAGGATCCCGAGGAGATTCCAGCACCACCCAGCCCTAGACTCCCGGGGCCACAGTACCATTCCGGTGGTACTGTGATCCCTGGGGGAAGCGGAGATGGTCCCTTTCGTAACCAGCATGGACATTGGACTAGACGCACCGCTGACGGATGAGTCGTACTGATTACACCTGGCAGATATCGACTTATGACCACCGGCCAGATGCTTTCTCCCGCCCATGATGTACCTGCACTACCTTCAGACGATTCAGACGGATCATCATCCGATGACACCAGCGAGGAGGATCCCGAGGAGGATTCTGAGGAGGACTCCGAGGAGGAGCCCGTGCAGCCACCCTCTACCCCGCCGAAGAAGCGGTACCACTTCGATGGTACTGTTATTCCAGGGGTTAATGGAGGAAAGCCGTTCGTGAATGCACATGGACAGTTGGTTAGGGTCACCGCTCGTAAGAGGGTTGTACCGTATCCTACCGATCCATTTGTGTGTAAGGTCGCCCGCACTGTGCCGTCTACTTCTAGTACTACATCCACATCATCTACACCATCTGCACCATCTGCACCACCTACCCCACCAGCATCTCCTACCGTCGAGGAACTGACGAGCGAAGTGCATGCCCTCCGTGCTCGGGTAACTGAGCTCGAGGATCAGATGACCCATCTGATCAACATCATTTACCCACCCTCGCCCTAGGACTGTTGTATTAGATTTCTTTATGTATTCCGTTTGTAGTTTCCTGTTTTCCATTTATGTATTGTACGAACCTTATGCTGTTGTATGCAATTTTCGTACTATGAATGGAACTACTGTTGTTGATCTATTGTACGGCACTTTATTACATGTTGGCTTTTGTGCTATCTTCTGTTTGTTTGCCATGCTTAGTTATATTGTACTGTGTTGCTTCCATGTTGTTTACCGTATGCCATGACGTTGTTGGTTAATGGATTTTGATTTAAGTCAAAAATTTTGTTTGGAAGATCGATGGCTAACGGAAGAGGTTCAAGGGAAATGCCTACAACAACACAGATCAAGGAGATGATAGCCGCTCGAGTAGCCGCAGCTATGGCGAATGCCAACCCCCAAGCTCCACCGGCTAACCCGAACTTCCAGAATGGGTGCACTTTCAAGGATTTCAGAGTTGTAAGCCCTACAATTTCAGTGGAACAGAAGGGCCAGTTGGGCTGACGAGATGGTTTGAGAAGTTAGAATCTGTGTTCCGTGTGAGTAACTTCTCCGAAGGGAATAATACTAAGTTCGCATCCTGCACTTTGTTGGATGGCGCTTTGACTTGGTGGAATACGCTCGACTAGGCTCGGGGAATTGACGAAGCTTGCGCTACACCACGGGAGGAGTTTAAGAGGGCTATGATTGAGGAATACTGCCCCAGAACCGAAATTCAGAAAATGGAAGCAGAATTTTGGGAACTGAAAGTTATAGGAACTGACCTTGAAGGCTATAACCGAAGGTACTTGGAGTTAGCTTCAATGTGCCCCACAATGGTTACTCCGGAGTACAAACGGTTGGAGAGGTATCTGTGGGGACTCCCCAAGGACATTCAGGGAAATGTCACTTCTTCAAAACCAGCAAATGTCCAGGAAGCTATGCGCATGGCGCACACCCTGATGAATAAAATTACCCGCCAAGAGCCAGAGAAGGCGAAATCAGAATCGGGAGCTAGTAATGGGAAACGTAAGTGGGACGGAAGTAAGGGAAAAGGTTTTGACCAGAACCCAGATAAGAGGTATGAGAAATTTAAGGGAAACAATGACTGGAGGAACCTTAACCCGAACCCTAGCTCTAACCCTAACTACAAAGGTACCCTCCATCAGTGTAAGAGATGCTACAAGCATCACACCAGATATTGCAACGTTGTGTGTGAGAGGTGTAAAAGGACTGGACACATCGGCAGCGATTGTAAGATCAACGCCCCAGCATTGAGGACAAACCCAACTGGACCAAGGAAGTGTTTTGAGTGCGGTCAGCAGGGCCACTTCAAGAATGAATGTCCTAACAAGAAGAAGGATGGCGGGCCAGCACGTGGAAGAATCTTCAACGTGAATGCCAGAGATGCCCGTGACGATCCTGACTTAGTTACAGGTACATTCGTTATCAATAAACTATGAGCTTCTGTCCTATTTGATACCAGTGCCGATAGGAGTTATGTATGTAGACACTTTTGCTCTAAGATAGATTGGTCGTTAGTGCCTTTGGATAAGAGTATATTTTTTGAGGTAGCCAATGGAAAGCTTGAGAGAGTTGACCAAATTGGCCGAGGAGGTATCATAAACTTAGCTGGTGTGGATTTTGAGATTGATTTGATACCCATTAAGTTAGGGAGTTTTGATGTGATAGTTGCTACGGACTGGTTATCCAAAGTGAGAGCAGAAGTTAATTGTGGAGAGAAGATTCTTCATATACCTCGCGAAGATGGTGAGCCAGTAATTGTTTACGGGGATAGATGTAGCCTGAACTGAACCTTATTAGATGCTTGAAGGCACAAAAGGTTATGAAAAAGGGGCGTTTTGCTGTTTTAGCACATGTGAAGAAACTTGAAACGGAAGAGAAAAGCGTGGATGAAGTGCGAATTGTGAACGAATTTCCCGACGTCTTTCTAGAAGAATTTCTGGGATTACCGTCATCGAGATCAGTGGAGTTCTAGATCGATCTAGTGCCAGGAGCTGCACCTGTAGCTCGCGCACCTTATTGACTTGCACCTTCTGAACTGCAAGAGTTGCAGAGTCAACTGTAGGAACTGCTAGACCGTGGATTTATCCGACCGAGTTCATTGCCTTGGGGCGCACCTATTTTGTTCGTGAAGAAGAAGGACAGATCTTTCCGCATGTGTATCGATTATCGTAAACTGAACAAGTTGATGATCAAGAATCGGTATCCCCTTCCCAGAATTGATGATCTTTTTGATCAGCTGCAAGGATCCAGCGTCTACTCCAAGATTGATTTATGATCAGGATATCACCAGTTAAGGGTGACGGAGAGCGATGTGCTGAAGACTGCGTTCCGAGCTCGTTATGTTTACTATGAGGTTCTAGTGATGCCATTCGGTTTAACTAACGCACCTGCCGTGTTTATGGATCTCATGAATCACGTATGCAAGCCGTACCTGGACAAATTCATTATCGTATTCATAGACGATATCCTAATCTATTCCAAAAGCGAATCAGAACATGAGCAACATCTTCGACTCATGCTTGAATGTAGTGACCCGAACTTTTCCATGTTTATATATATTAAATAAAATTGATATTTACATGATTAAATGTTTCCAACATGTTAAGAAATCAAACTTGTTAAGACTTGATTAATTGAAATGAGTTTATGTAGTCAATTGATCACCCAAGTTGACCGGCGATTCACGAACGTTTAAACTTGTAACAACTACATGATGATATATATACATGGATATATATATATATAGTTAACATGAGAATTATCATAGGTAAGTATCACACTAAGTATATTAACAATGAATTATATACATAAAAATGAGACTATTGAATTAAGAAACTCAAAACGATATATATAACGATTATCGTTATAACAGGGTCTTACTAAATACATATGAATTATATTAAGATATTGATACACTATGTTTAACATGATAAAATGATAATTAAATATATCATTAAGTGTGTTAACAATGAACTACATATGTAAAACAAGACTACTAACTTAAGAGTTTTGAAACGAGTTATATATGTAACGATTATGCGATTATCATTGTAACGACGTTTTAATGTATGTATATATGTATATATATATATATATATATATATATATATATATATATATATATATATATATATATATATATATATATATATATTGTATTAAGATATATTCATACATCATGTTATCATGATTATATGATAATTTAACATCTCATTAGTTATAATAAACAATGGGTTAACTACATTAAATGAGATCGTTAACTTAAAAGTTTCAAGACAACACTTACATGTAACGACTAACGGTGACTTAACAACTCAGTTAAAATGTATATACATGTAGTGTATTAAGTTATATTAATACACTTTTGAAAGACTTCAAGACATATATCAAAACACTCATACTTAACAAAAATACTTACAATTACATTCTCATTCTTTTTCATCAACAATTCTACTCATATTCATTCAGTCTTCGTACTCGTATTATACCCAGCTTCTAGACGTACTTACTATGGGTATATACCAATAAGAACTAGCATGGGATTCCACTCTTGATTATGTCATGAATGACTAATCAAGTTTAACTTCTACCATGAACTAGTCAACTAACAAGAACTCCTTTTAACCCCACTCACCACTCACCAATCACTTCATTTCATTTCCATTTTCCTTTCTAATTCTCTCTCAACACACACATGCACCTATGAACGAATTTTTCCAGTAACCAAATCATCATTTTCATCAAAAACTACTTCAAGAATCAAGCTTTAATCATCATAGGAAGAACAATTCAAGAACACTTCGAAAATCCTTTCAAGTTTGCAAGTATACTTCCAAGCTTTCTAATCCATTCCAAATAATTATCTAAGATCAAGAAACCTTTGTTATTTACAGTAGGTTATCTTTCTTATTCAATATAAATGCATATCCAAACTTTGATTCAATTTCTATAACTATAACTATCTTAATTAAAGTAGAAATCTTACTTGAACTTGTTTTCGTGTCATGATTCTACTTCAAGAACTTTCAAGCCATCCAAGGATCCTTTGAAGCTAGATCATTTCTTGTCACTTTCAGTAGGTTTACCTACTAAACTTGGGGTAGTAATGATGTTCATAACATTATTTGATTCATATATATATATATATATATATATATATATATATATATATATATATATATATATATATATATATATAACTATCTTATTCGAAGATTTAAACTTGTAATCACTAGAACATAGTTTAGTTAATTCTAAACTTGTTCGCAAACAAAGTTAATCCTTCTAACTTAACTTTTAAAGTTGACTAAACACATGTTCTATATCTATTTGATATGCTAACTTAATGATTTAAAACCTGAAAACACGAAGAACACCGTAAAACCGGACATACGCCGTCATAGCGAAACCGGGGGCTGTTTTGGTTTAGATAATTAAAAACTATGATAAACTTTGATATAAAAGCTATATTTCTGGGAAAATGATTTTTTTATGAACATGAAACTATATCCAAAAATAATGGTTAAACTCAAAGTGAAAGTATGTTTTTCAAAATGGTCATCAAGACGTCGTTCTTTCGACTGAAATGACTACCTCTACAAAAACGACTTGTAACTTGTATTTCTGACAATAAACTTATACTTTTTCTGTTTAGTTTCATAAATTTCAGTTCATTATGAAACCATAGCAACTTGAATCACTCAAAACGAATTTAAAACGAAGAAGTTATGGGTAAAACAAGATTGAATAATTTTGCTTGTTGTAGCTACGTGAAATTTGTAACAAATCTATACAAATCATAACATAACTAACTTATATTGTATTACACATGTATTCTAACATATATTATGTAATCTTAGGATACCATAGACACGTATACAATGTTTTGACATATCATATCGACCCATCTATATAATATATTTCGGAACAACCATAGACACTCTATATGCAGTAATGTTTGAGTTAGCTATACAGGGTTGAGGTTGATTCCAAAATAACATATATACTTTGAGTTGTGATATAGCCTGAGACTTGTATACCCTGGGTCGTGGATTGATTCGAGATAATATATATTGATTTATTTCTGTACATCTAACTGTGGACAACTAGTTGTAGATTACTAACGTTGGACTGTTAACTTAACAAACTTAAATCATTAAAACGTAATAAAAATGTTGTGAATATGTTTCGATCATACTTTGATATATATGTACATATTTGTTATAGGTTCGTGAATCGACCAATGGCCAAGTCTTATTTTCCAACAAAGTGAAAATACGTGAAAGTGAGTTATAGTCCCACTTTTGAAATCTATTATTTTTGGGATGAGAATACATGCAGTTTTATAAATGTTTTACAAAATAGACACAAGTGATCGAAATTACATTCTATGTTGAATTATCGAACCGAATATGCCCCTTTTTAGCTTGGTAGCCTAAGAATTGGTCTTTATGATAATTGCCACCAATTGACGCGAATCCTAAAGATAGATCTATTTGCCCCAACAAGCCTCATCCGAGTTACGGATGCTTTAGTACTTCGATTTATCATATCCGATGTGAGTCTCGGAATGATGGGGATATTCTATATGCTTCTTGTTAATGTCGGTTACCAGGTGTTCATCATATGAATAATTTTTACGCAGATTGCATGTTATTGAGAAATGGAAATGAAAATCTTGTGGTCTATTATTATGATTTTATAAATATATAGGCTAAACCTATAACTCACCAACATTTTTATTGACGTTTAAAGCATGTTTATTCTCAGATGATTATTAAGAGCTTCCGCTGTTGCATGCTAATTTATGGACAAGAGTTGGAGTCAGCATGCTTGTATAATATTGTTTAAAAACTGCATTCGAAGACATATATTGTTGTGTAATATTATTGTAAACCATTATGTAATGGTCGTGTGAAAACGCTATATTTTAGATTATCATTATTTGATAATCGTCGTATTATTTTAAAGGTTATGGTTTGTTTTAAAATCGAATGCAGTCTTTGAAAAACGTCTCATATAGAGGTCAAAACCTCGCAACGAAATCAATTAATATGGAACGTTTATAATCAATATGAACAGGACATTTCAGTTGGTATCCGAGCGTTGGTCTTAGAGAACCAGAAATTACATTAGTTTGTCTTACTGAGTTTGTTAGGGTGCATTAGTGAGTCTGGACTTCGACCGTGTTTTCTTTAAAAACGATTGCTTAACACTTTTTGCTGGAAACTACATATTACTAACATGTAAAATACTATGTGATATATTAATCTCTTAACGTGTTTGATATTGTGTGATAGATATCTACCTCTAGTACAAATCCCATCGACTCACCTAATAATAATGAAGAGTCGAATATATTTTGGGAAGATTCACAAATTCCCGAAGAGGAACCGGAAGAAGGGGAGGAAGAGGATGAACCGAAATAAGAGGAACCGGAAGAAGAAGAGGTTCCAGAGGAAGAAATATTAATACCTACAGTAAAACGATTAAATAAATCCTCAACCAATGGACCAAAGTTAAAAATGGTCAATGGTGTTTCCGTCAAGGAAGCAAAATATTGGGAAAATTACCAATTTTCTGATAAATCGGATCCCGACGAGGATTCCGATGATGTTATAGAAATTAACCCAACTCAATTTAATAAGGCAAAAGAGAATAATAAGGGAAAGGGCATCAAAATAGAGAAACCTGATTCCGACCCTGATGAACTTTATGTGTATCGTAAACGCCCGTATTTCTTAGATTTTAACAATAATCCGGAAACATCTAGGCCACCAGGTTTTTCTAAACCATTTGTGAAAATGACGGCTCGTATTAGAGGATCACCATGTATCCCTAGGAAATTAGCCAAATGAACCAAGTCCGAAGAAGAAGAAACGAGTGAGTCGGAATAAAGAGTTGTAATCATGCTGTGTAATATATGTATTGTTGTGTGCTTGTACTTTTAAGATATATGTAAAAATTGCTTGTATTGTTTGTTAATTATCTTTTACGAATCTAATCCTTGTTTATTTTAACGTATAAAAACAAAAATGGACGTTAAGGATAGACAACCAAAAATTTAGAAGACCTACCAGGGGATATGATTGATGAAATCTTGTCTAGAGTCGGGCAAAATTCATCAGCACAATTATTTACGGCAAAATTAGTTTGTCGAACATTTGAAAGACATTCCAGGCATGCCTTAGTTTATAAGAGGCTTTCCTTTGAAAGATGGGGTATATCACATTGGGGAGACTTTAAGTTACGCCGAGTTTTCTTTAAGCCATTTAGTGCGGGAAACCCAGATGCAATTTTACGCTACGGGTTGAGAACCTATTTTGACTCAACCTATCCCAACATAGGACTTCGTGCATTAGAAAGAGCTTCAAACATGCAATTTAAAGAAGCATGTTATGCTTAAGGATTAGTAATGTTCGCTTCTCACCAAATTGAGAAAAAGAACATCGGATTACAACTGTTAAAAACAACATTCCCACAAGTGACGGATTCAATAGTTAGGGTTAGAAACAAGGTTTTTAGATTGTTACAGGGCTGTTGGGCATTACGTAACCCTCGTCCTTTTGACGACGTTACAACATGCTGCCTAGCCAACGACCACAATGGTTATTTTCCACAAGACCAAAGATGGGAAATAATATTAGTAAAACCAGAATTAATGACCTGTTTCTGGACCTATGAATTACGTGTTTTTATTGCCTTTGCTGAACGACTTGCGTATTAACTGGAATTGTCTTCGCAACTACCTTGTATCAAAGTTATTGTGTGTTATATTTCATGCTATATGTAAAATTGCGGTATTATACGTTTGTAAAATATTGTAAAAAAGTTTGAGCGCGAAATATTATTATCAGTTTTTCATATAGAATTGTAGTAGTTGAATTGTATATTAGCTGCTAAGTATGAACTTAACGGGTAGGTACTACCTGAATTATAAATTATAAAATGCTAATATGAAGAAAAAGCTATTATAAATGAGTTCATATAATGCTACGAAATACTATTAACTACTCTTAATATTCTGTATGATTAACTTGATTCATTTGATTATTTTTGAAGGAAATGGCACCGACTACTCGAAATACTCTGAATATGACCGAGGAAGACTTCCGTGTTTTCCTTGCTGCAAATGTAGCCGCAGTGCAGGCTGCAATGCGAAATAACAACAATAACTCTGAAACTAGCAATGGTTCTAACGCCACTAGAAATCGTGTAGGATGCTCCTACAAAGAATTCACTGCCTGCAAACCTTTGGAATTTGATGGAACCGAGGGTCCAATCGGATTGAAACGGTGGACCGAGAAGGTTGAATCGGTGTTTGCCATAAGTAAATGTACTGAAGAAGACAAAGTAAAGTATGCTACGCATACCTTCACAGGTACTGCGTTAACATGGTGGAATACCTATCTCGAGCAGGTAGGACAAGATGCTGCTTATGCACTACCGTGGTCAGCATTCAAGCACTTGATGAACGAGCAGTATCGTCCCAGAAACGAGGTCAATAAGCTCAAGGTAGAGCTTAGAGGATTACGAACGCAAGGTTTCGATATCAGCACGTACGAATGACGATTCACAGAGTTGTGCCTATTGTGTCCCAGAGCGTTCGAAGACGAAGAAGAGAAGAT
The DNA here is from genome assembly GCF_046630445.1 of Rutidosis leptorrhynchoides. Lineage (NCBI taxonomy): Eukaryota > Viridiplantae > Streptophyta > Magnoliopsida > Asterales > Asteraceae > Rutidosis > Rutidosis leptorrhynchoides. Next base: position 327,832,532 of record NC_092335.1, read on the forward strand.
CGACGCATTTGTAAAAGGGTTAGAGAAAAGGATTCAAGAAGATGTGAGTTCACACGAGCCCGCCTCCATACAAAAGGAAAGTCTAATGGCTCACAAACTAGTGAACCAAATTGAGGGTAGGATTAAAGAGCAGGCGGCCGAAGAGGCTAAAACGAAGCAAGTCAAGAGAAAGTGGGAAGAAACCAGTGACAAGAGTCACCAATACAACAACAACAATCACAACCACAATCGTAACAACTATCCTAACAACCACAACATCAACCGCAACAACAACAATCGTAATCCCAACAACTACTACAACAAACGTCCCAACAATAATAATTACAACAAACGTCCCAACAACAATAATTACAACAAACACCCCAATAACAACAACAACAATCCCAACAACAATCTCAATAACAACAATGGCGACAACAATCAGAAAACTCCATGCGATAGGTGTGATGGATATCATCCGGATAAATACTGTAAGGTTGTATGTACTAAATGTAAAAGACCGGGTCATGGTGCGACGAAGTGTGAAACTTTCGGACCAATGACTGGAGGAACAAATAACGCCCACATTGTTTGTTTCGGATGCAGGAAGAAGGGTCACTTCAAAACTACGTGCCCAAATCAGGGGAATACTAAGGGGCAAGGACGCGGAAGAGTTTTCAATATTAATGCTGCAGAAGTGCAGGAAGACCCGGAGCTTGTTACGGGTACGTTTCTTATTGACAATAAACCTGCTTATGTTTTATTTGATTCGAGTACGGATAGAAGCTATATGAGTAGGGATTTTTGTGTTAAATTAAGTTGTCTAGTGATGCCTTTGGATAATAAATTTTTACTCGAATTAACCAACGGTAAATTAATTTCAGCAGATAATATATGTCGAAATCGAGAAATTAAACTGGTTACCGAAACGTTTAAGATTGATTTGATACCAGTAGAGTTAGGGAGTTTTGATGTGATAATCGGCATGGACTGGTTGAGAGAAGTGAAAGCAGAGATCGTTTATTACAAAAATGCAATTCGCATTGTACGAGAAAAAGGAAAACCCTTAATGGTGTACGGAGAAAAGAGCAACGCGAAGCTAAATCTTATTAGTAATTTGAAGGCGTAGAAACTAATAAGAAAAGGTTGCTATGCTATTCTAGCACATATTGAGAAAATCAATACCGAAGAAAAGGACATCAGTGATGTTCTCGTCGCAAAAGAATTTCCCGATGTATTTCCGAAAGAATTACCGGGACTACCTCCACACCGATCCGTTGAATTTCAAATAGATCTTGTACCAGGAGCTGCACCGATAGCTCGTGCTCCATACAGACTCGCATCCAGTGAAATGAAGGAACTCCAGAGCTAATTGCAAGAACTTTTAGAGCATGGTTTCATTCGACCAAGCACATCACCGTGGGGAGCTCCTGTTTTGTTTGTCAAAAAGAAGGATGGCACATTCAGGTTGTGTATCGACTATCGAGAGTTGAACAAACTTACCATCAAGAATCGTTATCCACTACCAAGAGTCGACGACTTATTTGATCAACTACAAGTCTCATCAGTTTATTCGAAGATCTATTTACGTTCTGGGTATCATCAAATGCGGGTGAGGGAGGATGATATCCCGAAGACTGCTTTTAGAACGCGTTACGGTCATTACGAGTTTATGGTTATGCCGTTTGGGTTGACTAACGCACCAGCTGTGTTCATGGACCTTATGAACCGAGTGTGTGGACCATATCTTGACAAGTTTGTCATTGTATTCATCGATGACATACTTATTTACTCAAAGAATGATCAAGAACACGAAGAACATTTAAGAAAAGTGCTAGAATTGTTGAGGAAAGAAAAATTGTACGCTAAGTCGTCAAAGCGTGCATTTTGGTTGGAAGAAGTTCAATTCCTCGGACCCGTAGTGAACAAAGAAGGTATTCAGGTTGAGCCATCAAAGATTGAAACCGTTGAAAACTGGGAAACCCCGAAAACTCCGAAGCATATCGCCAATTTTAAGGATTGGCTGGTTACTACAGAAGATTCATCCAAGATTTTTCCAAAATAGCAAAACCCTTGACTGCATTAACGCATAAAGGGAAGAAATTTGAATGGAAGGATGAGTAGGAGAAAGCATTTCAATTGTTGAAGAAAAAGTTAACTACGGCACCTATATTGTCATTGCCTGAAGGGAATGATGATTTTGTGATTTATTGTGACGCATGAAAGCAAGGTCTCGGTTGTGTATTAATGCAATGAACAAAAGTAATTGCTTATGCGTCTAGACAATTAAAGATTCACGAGCAAAATTATATGACTCACGATTTGGAATTAGGCGTTGTCGTTTTTGCATTAAAGAATTAGAGGCACTACTTATATGGGGTCTAAAGTATTATATACACCGACCACAAAAGTCTCCAACATATATTTAATCAGAAACAACTGAACATGAGACAGCGTAGGTGGATTGAACTATTGAATGATTAGAACTTTGAGATTCGTTACCACCCGGGGAAGGCAAATGTGGTAGCCGAAGCCTTCAGCAGAAAGGATAGAGAACCTATACGAGTAAAAGCTATGAATATAATTATTCATACTAACCTTACTACTCAAATAAAAGAGGCACAATAGGAGGTTATAAAAGGGGGAAAGTTGAAGGATGAAATACCCAAAGGATCGGAAAAACATCTTAATATTTGGTAAGACGGAACCCGGTATAGGGCTGAAAGAATTTGGGTACCAAAGTTTGGAGATATGAGAGAAATGGTACTTAAGGAAGCACATAAAACCAAATACTCAATACATCCTGGAGCGGGAAAGATGTACAAAGATCTCAAGAAACACTTTTGGTGGCCGGGTATGAAAGTCGATATTGCTAAATACGTAGGAGAATGTTTAACTTGTTCTAAGGTCAAAGCTGAACATCAAAAACCATCAGGTCTACTTCAACAACCTAAAATCCCGGAATGGAAATGGGAAAACATTACCATGGATTTCATTACTAAATTGCCAAGGACTGCAAGTGGTTATGATACTATTTGGGTAATAGTCGATCATCTCACCAAGTCAGCACACTTTCTACCAATGAGAGAAGATGATAAAATGGAAAAGTTGGCACATTTATACTTGAAGGAAGTCGTCTCCAGATATGGAATACCAATCTCTATTATCTCTGATAGAGATGGCAGATTTGTTTCAAGGTTTTGGCAGACATTACAGCAAGCATTGAGAACTCGTCTATATATGAGTACTGCCTATCATCCATAAACTGATGAGCAGAGTGAAAGGATGATACAGATGCTTGAAGACATGCTACGAGCATGTGTTATTGATTTTAGAAACAGTTGGGATCGACACCTACCGTTAGCAGAATTTTCCTACAACAACAGTTACCACTAGAGTATCGAAATGGCACCGTTTGAAGCACTTTATGGTAGAAAGTGCAAGTCTCCGATTTGTTGGAGTGAGGTAGGGGATAGACAGATTACAGGTCCAGAGATAATCCAAGAAACTACCTAGAAAATCATCCAAATTCAACAACGGTTGAAAACCACCCAGAGTCGACAAAAGAGCTACGCGGACCTTAAAAGAAAAGATATAGAATTTGAATTTGGGGAGACGGTCATGCTTAAGGTTTTACCTTGGAAAAGTGTTGTTCGATTTGGTAAACGGGGAAAACTAAATCCAAGATACATTGGACCATTCAAGATTATAGATCGTGTCGGACCAGTAGCCTACCGAGTTGAATTACCTCAACAACTCGACAATGTACATAATACCTTCCACGTCTCAAATTTGAAGAAATGCTTAGCCAAAGAAGATCTCACTATTCCTTTAGACGAAATCAAAATCAACGAAAAACTACAATTCGTTGAAGAACCCGTAGGGGACTCGAGTTCACCTGGGAGTGTGAAGATCAAATGAAGCTTAAATACCCGTACCTATTTCCAGAAAATGCGTCAACACCTTCAACAGCTTAAAATTTTGGGACGAAATTTATTTAACGGGTAGGTACTGTAGTGACCCGAACATTTCCATGTTTATATATATTAAATGAAATTGATATTTACATGATTAAATGTTTCCAACATGTTAAGCAATCAAACTTGTTAAGACTTGATTAATTGAAATGAGTTTATGTAGTCAATTGATCACCCAAGTTGACCGGTGATTCACGAACGTATAAACTTGTAACAACTACATGATGATATATATATATATATATATATATATATATATATATATATATATATATATATATATATATATATATATATATATATATATATATATATATATATATATATATATATATATATATATAGTTAACATGAGAATTAACATAGGTAAGTATCACACTAAGTATATTAACAATGAGTTATATACATAAAAATGAGACTATTGAATTAAGAAACTCGAAACGATATATATAATGATTATCGTTATAACAGCGTCTTACTAAATACATATGAATCATATTAAGATATTGATACACTGTGTTTAACATGATAAAATGATAATTAAATATATCAGGTAAGTGTGTTAACAATGAACTACATATGTAAAACAAGACTACTAACTTAAGAGTTTCGAAACGAGTTATATATGTAACGATTATCGTTGTAACGACGTTTTAATATATATATATATATATATATATATATATATATATATATATATATATATATATATATATATATATATATATATATATTAAGATATATTCATACACCATGTTATCATGATTATATGATAATTTAACATCTCATTAGTTATAATAAACAATGGGTTAACTACATTAAATGAGATCGTTAACTTAAAAGTTTCAAGACAACACTTACATGTAACAACTAACAGTGACTTAATGACTCAGTTAAAATGTATATACATGTAGTGTATTAAGTTATATTAATACACTTTTGAAAGACTTCAAGACATATATCAAAACACTCATACTTAACAAAAATGCTTACAATTACATTCTCATTCTTTTTCATCAACAATCTACTCATATTCATTCAGTCTTCGTACTCATATTATACCCAGCTTCTAGACGTACTTACTATGGGTATATACCAATAGGAACTAGCATGGGATTCCACTCTTGATTATGTCATGCATGACTAATCAAGTTTAACTTCTACCATGAACTAGCCAACTAACAAGAACTCCTTTTAACCCCACTCACCACTCACCAATCACTTCATTTCATTTCCATTTTCCTTTCTAATTCTCTCTCTACACACACCTACACCTATGAACGAATTTTTCCAGTAACCAAATCATCATTTTCATCAAAAACTACTTCAAGAATCAAGCTATAATCATCATAGGAAGAACACTTCCAGAACACTTCAAAAATCCTTTCAAGTTTGCAAGTATACTTCCAAGCTTTCTAATCCATTCCAAGTAATTATCTAAGATTAAGAAACCTTTGTTATTTACAGTAGGTTATATTTCTTATTCAAGGTAAAACTCATATCCAAACTTTGATTCAATTTTTAAAACTATAACTATCTTAATTCGAGTAGAAATCTTACTTGAACTTGTTTTCGTGTCATGATTCTACTTCAAGAAATTTCAAGCGATCCAAGGATCCATTGAAGCTAGATCATTTCTTGTCACTTCCATTAGGTTTACCTACTAAACTTGAGGTAGTAATGATGTTCATAACATCATTCGATTCATATATATATATATATATATATATATATATATATATATATATATATATATATATATATATATATATATATATATATATATATATATATATATATATATATATATATAACTATCTTATTCAAAGATTTAAACTTGTAATCACTAGAACATAGTTTAGTTAATTCTAAACTTGTTTGCAAACAAAGTTAATCCTTCTAACTTAAATTTTAAAATTTACTAAACTCATGTTCTATATCTATATAATATGCTAACTTAATGATTTAAAGCCTGGAAACACGAAGAACACCGTAAAACCGGACATACACCGTCGTAGCGAAACCGGGGGCTGTTTTGGTTTGGATAATTAAAAACTATGATAAACTTTGATTTAAAAGCTATACTTCTGCGAAAATGATTTTTCTTATGAACATGAAACTATATCCAAAAATTATGGTTAAACTCAAAGTGGAAGTATGTTATTCAAAATGGTCATCAAGACGTCGTTCTTTCGACTGAAATGACTACCTCTACAAAAACAACTTGTAACTTGTATTTTTGACTATAAACTTATACTTTTTTTGTTTAGTTTCATAAATTTCAGTTCATTGTGAAACCATAGAAACTTGAATCACTCAAAACGGATTTAAAACGAAGAAGTTATGGGTAAAACAAGATTGGATAATTTTGCTTGTTGTAGCTACGTGAAATTTGTAACAAATCTATACAAATCATAACTTAACTAACTTATATTTTATTACACATGTATTCTAACATATATTATGTAATATTGGGATACCATAGACACGTATACAATGTTTTGACATATCATATCGACCCATCTATATAATATATTTCGAAACAACCATAGACACTCTATATGCAGTAATGCTTGAGTTAGCTATACAGGGTTGAGGTTGATTCCAAAATAATATATATACTTTGAGTTGTGATCTATCCTGAGACTTGTATACCCTGGGTCGTGGATTGATTAATATATATTGATTTATTTTCTACATCTAACTGTGGACAACTAGTTGTAGATTACTAATGTTGGACTGTTAACTTAACAAACTTAAATCATTAAAACGTAATAAAAATGTTGTGAATATATTTCGATCATACTTTGATATATATGTACATATTTGTTATAGGTTCGTGAATCGACCAGTGGCCAAGTCTTATTTTCGAACAAAGTGAAAAATATGTAAAAGTGAGTTATAGTTCCACTTTTGAAATCTATTATTTTTGGGATGAGAATACATGCAGTTTTATAAATATTTTACAAAATAGACACAAGTGATCGAAATTACATTCTATGTTGAATTATCGAACCGAATATACCCCTTTTTAGCTTGGTAGCCTAAGAATTGGTGTTTATGATAATTGCCACCAATTGACGCGAATCCTAAAGATAGATCTATTTGGCCCAACAAGCCTCATTCGAGTTACGGATGCTTTAGCACTTCGATTTATCATATCCGATGTGAGTCCTAGAATGATGGGGATATTCTATATGCATCTTGTTAATGTCGGTTACCAGGTGTTCATCATATGAATGATTTTTATGCACATTGCATGTTATTGAGAAATGGAAATGAAAATCGTGTGGTCTATTATTACGATTTGATAAATATATAGGCTAAACCTATAACTCACCAACATTTTTGTTGACGTTTAAAGCATGTTTATTCTCAGGTGATTATTAAGAGCTTCCGCTGTTGCATGCTAATTTATGGACAAGAGTTGGAGTCAACATGCTTGTATAATATTGTTTAAAATCTGCATTCGAAGACATATATTGTTGTGTAATATTATTGTAAACCATTATGTAATGGTCGTGTGAAAATGCTATATTTTAGAATATCATTATTTGATAATCATCGTAATATTTTAAAGGTTATGGATTGTTTTAAAATCGAATGCAGTCTTTGAAAAACGTCTCATATAGAGGTCAAAACCTCGCAACGAAATCAATTAATATGGAACGTTTATAATCAATATGAACGGGACATTTCATTGAACTCTTGAGATAAGAGCAACGCTATGCCAAATTCTCCAAGTGTGAATTTTGGTTGAAGGAAGTCCAATTTCTTAGTCATATTGTGAGCGATCAGGGTATCAAAGTCGATCCCGCAAAGATCGAAGCCATCAGTAAGTGAGAAACCCCCACTACTCCTTCTCATATCCGTCAATTTTTAGGCCTCGCCGGTTATTATCGTAGATTCATCGAGGGTTTCTCTTTGATTGTGCGTCCTTTGACCGCGTTAACTCACAAAGGGAAGAAGTTCGTTTGGGAAACCGAGCAAGAGTCAGCATTCCAAACCCTGAAGCAGAAGTTAACCACCGCTCCTATTATGTCCCTTCCCGAAGGCAGTGATGACTTCATTGTGTATTGCGATGCCTCTGGACAAGGTTTTGGGTGCATATTGATGCAACGGAAGAAGGTTATTGCTTACGCCTCTCGACAACTGAAGATTCACGAGCGAAACTACACGACTCACGATCTCGAGCTTGGAGCCGTTGTCTTTGCACTCAAACTTTGGAGACACTATCTGTATGGAACCAAGAGCACTATCTTCACCGATCACAAAAGCCTCCAACACATATTCGATCAGAAGCAACGGAATATGAGACAGCGTCGATAGATGGAGACGTTGAACGACTATGATTGTGAACTTCGTTACTACCCTAGCAAGGAAAATGTTATAGCCGATACCTTGAGCCGAAAGGAAAGAATGGTGCCTCTTCGTGTTCGAGCCTTGAACGTCACCATTCACACAAATCTCAATAGCCAAATCCGTGTAGCTCAAGAGGAAGCTCTGAAGGAGGAGAATATTGCTTAAGAACACTTGAACATTCTCATTTCTCGATTCGAGGTCAAAGAGACTGGACTCCGATACTTTGCCGGAAGAATCTGGGTGACTAGTTATGGGGATTTACGAAGCCTTATTCTAGATGAAGCTTATAAGTCAAGTTATTCAATTCATCTAGGAGTTGGTAAGATGTACTACGACCTCAAGGTTCAATATTGGTGGCCAAACCTCAAGAAGGATGTTGCGACTTATGTCGGAAAGTGTTTAACTTGTTCTAAGATCAAAGCCGAACATCAGAGGCCATCCGGGTTACTTCAGCAACCCGAAATCCTGAAATGGAAGTGGGAAGGAATAACAATGGTCTTCATCACGAAGCTACCGAAGACGGTAGGCGGTTATGATACCCTCTAGGTTATCGTTGATCGACTTACCAAATCTGCACACTTCCTAGCCATGAAGGAAACTGATACGATGGAGAAACTCGTGCAATTATACATAAAGGAAGTTGTATCTCGAAACGATGTACCCTTATCGATTATTTCAGACCGGGACGCCCATTTCGCTTCTAGATTTTGGCGTTCTTTACAAGAAGCTTTGGGAACACGTTTAGATATGAGTACTGCGTATCACCCGCAAACCGACGGACAGAGCGAATGCACGATTCAAACCCTGGAGGACATGTTACGTGCTTGTGTAATTGATTTCGGAAAGGCTTGGGAGAAGCATTTGCCGCTAGCCGAATTCTCTTACAACAAAAGCTATCACGCGAGTATTAAGGCTGCACCTTTCGAAGCCTTGTATGGCCGCAGATGTCGTTTCCTATCTGTTGGGCCGAAGTAGGTGAAAAGCAACTCACCGGACCCGAACTCGTCCATGAAACAACCGAGAAGATTGTCCAAATTCAAGCGAGGTTCAAGACGGCCCGTGATCGTCAAAAGAGCTATGCCGATCTTAAGCGTAAAGATCGCGAATTGCAAGTAAGTGACCGAGTGATGTTGAAAGTCGCACCTTGGAAAGGTGTAATCCGTTTCAGAAAGCGTGGGAAGCTAAATTCACGATATATTGGTCCTTTCGAAGTTTTGGAGCGTGTTGGACCCGTTGCTTACCGTTTAGACCTTCCGAATCAGTTGAGCGCAGTTCATCCCACTTTTCACGTGTCGAATCTGGAGAAATGTCTTGCTGAACCAGAACTTTTCATACCACTTGAGGAGCTTACGATTGATGACAAACTTCACTTCGTGGAAGAACCTGTTGAAATTATGGACCATGAGGTCAAAATCTTGAAACGCAATAAGATTCCGATCATCCGAGTTCGTTGGAATGCTAAACGAGGACCCGAGTTTACTTGGGAACGAGAGGATCAGATAATGCAGAAGTATCCTCACCTCTTCACAACTCTACCGTCTACCTCAGCTTAAAATTTCAGGACGAAATTTTCATTAACAGGTAGGTAATGTAACGACCCGACTTTTTCGACTTACCTTTGTGCTTATTACTTTCTGCGAAACTGCGTTTTTGTGTGTACTGTGTTGGTTTATATTCTAGGATCTTATTTCATGATTAATTACTTTCGTTAATACCATACAACGTGCCATTAAGTACTTAGTTACTTAACTTGATCCCAGAATGCTTTTATGAACGTTAGTGTCACTTGACGTTGAGAACGAGCTATATGTTTTGGTACACGTTTAACTTTTGTCGTAATTGGAATATTACGACTACGTAATACTAATTGTTATTTTCTAATAACAATTACTTAGGCTTTTGGTTTCTTAATGACGCTTAGTAATTTACTTATGCTAACTAGTTAGTCTTGTTGGACTTTCTACCTTGTTGGATTTTAGCCCACCCTACTTTAGTTAATGTACTATTTAATTAGTCCAATTTTAATAAATTTATGACCCATATAAATGTAAGACAAATACCCATTTATTAGAGGGAACATACTAGCATTTTTGTTAACCATAATCACAATTTTGGCATGGGATCCCAACATAAGCACCAACTTTAGACCACCATTAACCAAAAAGCAAAAGTTGTCCCCCACTTGTCCCCCCAAAACTGACGGCCTAAGGGCCTCCCCACCACCTCACCACCCTATAAATACCAATCAAATCTCACCCATTTCACACTTAATCTCATTCACATTTTACACACACTTACTCTCTAATTCTCTCGCTAGTCTTTCTCACTCTAAAAAGTGTAAGTTTTAAATTTTCTTCTTCTTCTTCTTCTCTTCTCCTTTTCGACATCATCATCATCATCATGCAAGGATCAAGCTTTTTAGCTTCTTGATCTTGTTATATCTTGTAGATTTAAATTTTGGTTTGAATCCCTCAAGAACATGAAAGATTCAAGCTTTCTAGCTTTGAATCTTCATTACTTTTGTTGGATCTAAGTTTTCTAGCTTATGATTCCTTTATTTTGTTAAAAAGATCAAAACTTGTGTTTATGATCTTCATGTAGCTTGAAGATCTAGCCTTTTGCTTTAAGGATCTTCAAGAACATTAAAGATCCAAGCTTTTTAGCTTAGGGTTTCATTATTTTGCTAAAGATCTTATCTTTTTAGCTTATGGTCTCATTACTTTTACAAGATCTTAGTTTTCTAGCTTATGGTCTCATTAATCTTGTAAAGATCCAAGCTTTCTAGCTTAGGGTTTTCTTAATACTTCAGATCTAAGTTATCATTGTAGATCTCACTTACTTGAAACTTTTTTTGTGATTGTTGTGATGATAAAATATCAAGTCTTCATCATCTCATATGATGAAGATGCATAAACTTGTGTAAAAAGGACAAATGTTGAAGCTTTATTAGGTTTATGCAATAAAGAAGCAACCTTGATGTTCAAAAATTGTAGAATGTTAGCTTTTACTCTTAGTTATGTGTTGATGGTTGAAACTTGGTCAAAGTGATGCTAAAACATCAAAGAGTTGTACACTTAAAGCTTACACGCATCAAGGATGAGAACCGTGATGAGCATCAAGCACCAAGAAACCCACCAGAGCACTTGTTTGCTGTTTTTCGGGGTTTGATAAAACTCCTAGGACTTCTGGAAAACTGATTTTCAGATATTTCGTTTCGAGTAGATGACTTTTAGTTTAGGCCTCGCCTAAATCCGATATACGGTTTAGGATTTATAGCCTTCCGAAAGTCACTACGCCGTTATAACGACGTGCTGAAAATTCTGACCTACTCGCGCTTGAACCATCGCCACGGTCGAACGACATCGAGTTAGGATCTGAAAATTGGATAACAGTTAGAGGACTCACATACGGAGCCTTGGCCACTGACCACACATCTTTTCGTTTTTGATAGAGGTCGTAGTAGCTGTCCGAAGTCAGCCTTTTGTTTCGATCTCTATTCTTGTTCAAAACTTACTTTATCTTTTACGTATGATGATGATGATGATGATGATGATGATGATGATGATGATGATGATCATGACGACGATACTTAAGACTTAATTTATTCACTCTTAAACTTTTGGGGACAATATACTGACTTAGTGACCTTTGACTTAGGTTGACGACCTTTCGGACCGACTTACTACTTGCATACTTTTCATATCAACTTTACCGCACATTCACTGTGAGTTATAGCTTCCCTTTTTACTTTAACTATTTTTGGGACTGAGAATACATGTGCTTTTTATGTTTTACATACTAGACACGAGTACTTAAACTTTATATATGTGTGAATGATATAACGGCACAAAGATTCCCCTTAGCACAGTAACGTTTAATCATTGGTTTTTGAACCGGTGAACACGAATATTAGATATGGATCCATAGGGTTTGACATCCCCACCCGGGCTAGTCTCGATAGCATTTAACGGGTGTTTGATAATTCGAGAACATACGCACTCACCAAGTGTAGTGACCCGTCCTAATCCACCTGAACGAAGTCTTCAACTGTTGGTCCCATTGCGAGGTACAGACCTCTATATGCCATGAACGACTCCATGTAATATCTTTAAAATGAGCAAATGCACAGCGGAAGATTTCTTTCATACCTGAGAATAAACATGCTTAAAAGAGTCAACCAAAAGGTTGGTGAGTTCATAGGTTTATCATAAACAATAAAATTCATAATTTTGATAGACCACAAGATTTAAATACAGTACACCTATCTCGTGTGCGAAACCATTTTTCATAATGATTGGAAGAGTAGGTTCGTATTCTTTTCTCCCCCGTAGGTTTGATTTTTAATAATTGTACACATATCTCGTGCACAAAAAAAATAGCATACATATAACCTGTGTATAAAATCATTCTCTCGATACATAACATTCATTTTACTTTCATTGCTTGGCTTAGTAACTGACCTTAACATATAATGCGCATCAATAATATCCCCAAAACAGAACATCTCATCTGAATAATATATAAACTTTGAAGTACTAAACACCACACCCACTAGCTCTTCCGTCTAGTGAACATTCTGGGTGGGGGTGTTAAACCTGGTAGCTACCTTTAGGATTCGTGTGAATTAGGGGCCATACTCGTTTCCTAATTCTTAGGTTACCAAGCAATAATAATCAGGGGAAATATTCACAACAATTAGTGGCAATTATAACGTCCAACTAATTCAATAATAATCCACAGAACTTCTGTCTGCATAATAATTCATTCGAGAAATGTTTTGCTTGTGTCTATCACGTCAAACATTTATAAAAGAATCTCATGTATTCTCAGTCCAAAAATATAGATTGCAAAAGCATTTAATGAAGCAGTTGTAAAACAGTTATAAAATAGCGCATGTATTCTCAGTCCCAAAAATATAAAGAGTAAAAGGGAATCAAATGAACTCACGATACGATATTTTGTAGTAAAAATATGCATACGACTGAACTGAACAATGCAGGGTTAGCCTCGGATTCACGAACCTATATCAATTATATATATTAACACATGTAATTTTAATCGAACAAGTTATATTTTAATATATATATTATTTCCATTATTTATATTTTTATCTCTATAAGTATGCTTTTATATGTTTTATATAAGTATTTTAATAATAATTTATTGTAATAATAATAATAAAATTATTAATAGTATTATTGTTAATAATAATAATAATATATAATTTTAATAGTCATGATAGTAAGAATACTTATACTCATAATGATAATAATGTTAATGGTAATAATAATATTTATCTTTAATAATACTAGTGATGTGATAATAATAATATCTATAATAATAATAATCATAATATTAATAAAAGTAATAATAATAATAATGATAATAAAAATAAAAATAAATAGAAATTCTACTTCAAAACGAAAAAGGCTTAAAAATAATGCCTCAGCCCGGGCTCGAACCCGCAACCTCTCGGTTAAACACCCACACTCCAGACCACTTGAGCCATCTTGTTTTTCTGATTTTATATGCAGCCTAATTCTAATTAACCATTAAACGAAACCCAATTACAACTAGATCAACATATAATAGCCCATATGTTTGATTAATTGAATCCATCAAGTTAGTCCACTACCCAAGTCCAAAAAGGTTTCGGTTTATATAAAAACAATATAACAGGAAAGGCGAATTGTAGCAGCCATATACGACTACTCCGTCATATCCATCTTTTATTCGCACAATCATCAAACATTCGATTAATTTATACGCGTTTCTTTTCTTCCTCATCGCTCATTATCTCATCTTCATTTATTCGCATAAATAGTTGTAACCTCATAATCATCATATTCGTTATCATTACATCATCATATGTATCATCACTTTATTCGCTGGACAAAACAGAAGGCACACTCATCCTTATTTTCATTGATTTATCGAAGCATAAACATCACAGAATCATCATCAACGTCCCATCATCATCAATATTAAACAATCAAAGGGTTTTGGTGATGGGTTTTTGGTGTTTGATTAGATGGAAACAGAAAATGAGAGTGCAGCAGTAATAACATACACAATTCGCAGGCTTGATGGAGATAATGGAGGTGGTTGAAAGGTTCGAACAAACAGAATAAAAACAAACGGTGTAGCAGCCCTTGGTGATCATTGATAATGCTAAAAACGAACATATATTTCATAGCATTATTCTTCAAGAAAGACAAGCTTTTAGTTGCAATTGTTCTATTTACAAGTGATATTCGTTTAAATAATAAAAGGTGAAGACAAAAGACAGATTCGACGAATTGAAGACGCAAACGACCAAAAAGCTCAAAAGTACATAATACAATCAAAGTGGTTCTAATTATTGATAAGAAACATCTCGAAATTACAAGAGTACAAGATTCAAATCGCAAAGTACAAGATATCAAATTGTACGCAAGGACGTTCGAAAATCCGGAACCGGGACCAGAGTCAACTCTCAACGCTCGACGCAACGGACTAAAAATTACAAGTTAACCATGTATATAAATATAATATAATATATAATTGATTCTTAAGATTAATATATATATTATAATATATTTATAATTCGTCGACAAACAAAGAGCCAAAGTTGGGTGAGCTGTAATTTCAAACTCCGCGACTTGCGGAGTTTGAAGAAGGAAAATGTCGCGAGTCGCGGAGTCCCCCTGGACGAAAATTCCTATAAAAGCCAGCGAATTCTGATCGTAAAAATATCCATAAAATCTCTCTTTCTCTATATGTAAACGTAATATATATATATATATATATATATATATATATATATATATATATATATATATATATATATATATTAATTTTAATTTTAATTTTAATTATAATTCTAATAATAAGGGTATGTTAGCGAATGTTGTAAGGGTGTAAGTCGAAATTCTGTCCGTGTAACGCTACGCTATTTTTAATGATTGTAAGTTATGTTCAACTTTTTTACATTAATGTCTCGTAGCTAAGTTATTATTATGCTTATTTAAAACGAAGTAATCATGATGTTGGGCTAATTACTAAAATTGGGTAATTGGGCTTTGTACCATAATTGGGGTTTGGACAAAAGAACGACACTTGTGGAAATTAGAATATGGGCTATTAATGGGCTTTATATTTGTTTAACTAAATGATAGTTTGTTAATTTTAATATAAAGATTTACAATTGGACGTCCTTATAAATAACCATATACACTCAATCGGACACGATGGGCGGGATATTTATATGTATGAATAATCGTTCATTTAACCGGACACGGGAATGGATTAATAACCACTAGAATTATTAAAACAGGGGTGAAATTATGTACAAGGACACTTGGCATAATTGATAACAAAGTATTAAAACCTTGGGTTACACGCAGTCGACATCCTGGTGTAATTATTAAACAAAGTATTAAAATCTTGTTACAGTTTAAGTCCCCAATTAGTTGGAATATTTAACTTCGGGTATAAGGATAATTTGACGAGGACACTCGCACTTTATATTTATGACTGATGGACTGTTATGGACAAAAACCAGATGGACATATTAAATAATCCAGGACAAAGGACAATTAACCCATGGGCATAAAACTAAAATCAACACGTCAAACATCATGATTACGGAAGTTTAAATAAGCATAATTCTTTTATTTCATATTTAATTTCCTTTATTTTATATTTAATTGCACTTCTAATTATCGCGCTTTTATTTATTGTTATTGTATTTAATTGCACTTTTAATTATCGTACTTTTTAATTATCGCAAGTTTATTTTATCGCACTTTTATTTATCGCAATTTCATTATCGTTATTTACTTTACATTAAGTCTTGTATTTATTTTTAATTTTGGTTTTAACTGCGACTAAAGTTTTAAAATCGTCAAACCGGTCATTAAACGGTAAAAACCCCCCTTTATAATAATAATATTACTTATATATATATTTGTATTTTTATAAATTTAAACTAATATAGCGTTAAGCTTTGTTTAAAGATTTTTCCGGTGGAACGAACCGGACTTACTAAAAACTACACTATTGTACGATTAGGTACACTGCCTATAAGTGTTGTAGCAAGGTTTAAGTATATCCATTCTATAAATAAATAAATATCTTGTGTAAAATTGTATCGTATTTAATAGTATTTCCTTGTAAAATTTAATAGTATTTTATACCCCTTAGCTTTAACATCAATCATAAACCGTAACAGTAACAAGATCATTGGTTCGATGGTGTTGGTTTGTGATTGTGGATCGACAGAAATAGTTTAAGGTAGAAACAAAGGAGGATAGCAGCCCACTAACAATTACCGGCCCAATAATTAAATCCATGGAATATGGCCCGATGCAAAAGGATTATGAGGCTTGGCCTGGAAAAATTTGAATGGCAGTAGGTAAGAAAATAAAAAAAAACGTATTCCTTTAATAATTCAGTTCGGTGGCCATCAAATCCCATTTACTTTAATGTCTAACTTTTGCCAAATAATTAGTTCGACAGGAAAAAATGGTGGGTCTTCAATCCCTAATATAATTATTCAACTAAACCTCATCATCAGATCATACCTCATAATAAAAAAAAATTCACATTATCAAGTATCATTTCTCTTACAGCTCTTCATCATTTCCTTTATTGTTGTTAAAAGAAACGAGAATAAGAAACAGAAATGGGTCGTAGCAGCAACAGAAAAGTACAGCTGTAGTAGCAGTTTTTGAATGGCTTAGGTGGGTCTGTTTGGGTTTGTTTATAGTTTATTTGAAACAGAAATAGAAATCTAGAGCTGTAGCAGCCGGGTTATAGTAGTAGCAGAAAACCCATAGTAGGAAAACACACGCGTAACAGTAGCTGGAAGGATTAAAAGATGTAGGGTACATGGTAGTGATGAAATGGGTGGTGATGAAGTTCCATAGTGGCTTGTGGTGAAGGTGGATGATTGGTGATCGAGCAAGAAAAATTAAAAGGTGGTGATTATGGTGGTTTAGTGGTGATTAAAAGGTGGTTTATTAATTCGAATTTGAGACAGAAAAGTGGTTCTAACAAGTGGGTTAAATGTGGTGTTATAAGGTGGTCTCGGTTTGTAAGATAAACGTGTAAGTGGTTGTGTTCAATTGTGATTTTATGTGGTGTCGTGAAGATATTCAAATGAAGATGGTGGGTTGAGTTTCGATTATGAATCCTAAATATCTCTCTGCAATTGCTTGAGTGTAAGTAATATATGTATATGTATCTTAATATCTATCTTTTATTTTTACAATTGCAGTAGCGAATATATATAATGTGCATTTGAATGATTGTAATAGAACTCAAATGTACGATCAATTGTTTTATATTCAAGAAGGTGTCGACATGATATTCCAGCAGAAGAAGTCAGGAAAGAAAAACAAAACAGATAGTGACATGTAACAAATTCGTACACTTATTTGATATTTATTTCTAACAGATTTTGTTATATAGCTTGGAAGCAGTCGACCAGAAGAATCAATCAAGAAGAAAAAAATAGAAAGTAGAAAGTGATGGTAACAGATTCGTACTACATTTGATATCAATATCCCAAAATTTTGTATCTGTGTGTTTTGTAGTGTTTAATTGAGGTCGATGAAGAATGTTGAGCAGGGGAAGGAAATAAGAAAACAGAAATAGATAGAGACTTGCAACGAATTCATACGCTTTAACTGTTATTAACAGCTAACAAATTTTGATCTTGATTGTTTTGCAGCAAGAAGGTGGTCGACAGAGAATCAATTTGAGTCAGAAAAAGAAGAAGAACAAAACAAAAAAAGAAGAATAAAACAGATTCAGATTGTTTAAATTCAATTGTTTTGTATAATTGAATGAATGTGATTGAAGATTTGATCAGACAAGAAATGTAATTTACTAAAATTTGATTGTGAAAGGAAATAGATTCTTGTATCTATCTGTATGAGTTTTCATATTAATTAATATTTAGTAATTATAATTATATTAATAATAATCAAAAAACTAGTAATAATATTAATAATAGAATTAATAATAACAATATTAATAATAATATCAAAAATAATACTTAATAATAATAAGTATAATGATAAGAGTAAAATGGTAATAATAATTTTAAATAACATGATGATTTTTAGTAATAATAATAGTAATAATAATTATAATAATAATTAAGATTATAGTTTTAATTATTTTTACAATAACATTTATATTAGAAATCTTTATTTTGATAACCCTAAAATTATTTGAATTTTATTAATAACAGTAATAATAATAATACTATAAATAATACTATCATTGATATTAGTATTAACAATAATAATGATAGCAATAATTATATTATTACAACAACTTATTTTTTTTTAACTTGTACTTAATTTAATACATTGTTATTATGTATTATTAATCATGTAAATTTGTAATGATTATATATTATATAATAACTTTTATATAGTATTAAATTTTTATACATTTTAATATATATTACAACATATAATATTAAAATTTAGAATTTTAATTACCATGTATATATATACACACATATCCATTTACAATTAAGTGTTCGTGAATCGTCGGGACTAGTCGAAGGGTGATTGAATATATGAAACAGTTCAAAATTTTTGAAACTCAACCTATCAGACTTTTCTTATCGCGTTAAAAATAGTAAATCGTATCAAGAGTTTGGTTTAAAATTAGTCAAAAATTTCCGGGTCATTACAGTACCTACCCGTTAAAGAAATTTCGTCCCGAAATTTGAGTGGTGACAGTTGGAATAAAAATCGAGAATGTTTTAGTATCAGATATGAACTCAGATTTTTAATAGAAAGATTTTTGTCATCTAAGAATGTTTCATCAAAGAAGAAAATGATAAGATTGGAGATTTTCTTTCGAGATTAATACGCAGATAGTTTATGAATGCCCTTCTCGGATTGAGTTGGGTTTCATGACGAATTCGAATCAAGTAACATGGTTCATGATGAATACAAGTCAAGTAACACGGTTCGTGGTGATGGTAAGGTTGATCAAGCATTACCATCATCATGTTCCATTAGAACTTCCGCATGACTTACTGTAATATAATCACGTTGATCAAATGTCATTATATTACATTAATTCATGCTTTCATTCAAATATTACTCTAAAATATCCAAGGATTTAAAACTTCTAGCGTTTCACTAGAATTTAGAAGTCAAAGCAGTTTTTGATATTATATATCAAGGATAGAATGACGGCGAAGGTAATTACGAATGAGAATGATAAAACCTTCAGAATGTTGAGGATATTGTATTTAAGGAAGATATAACGATATCAAATATATGAGAAATGAGGAAAAGAGATTTTGATCTTTTTCCGAGCTTTTCTAACGTACGATTATTTTATTATCAAACTTCTTCTAAGACTTTCAGCCGTTTATACTGCTTCATCAAGTATTCTCATATCTAAATCATTGGTTATCAATCTGAAATGTTTTCAAGATTTTTGAAGAATTTAAACGTAGATGGTAATCGTCAAGATACAAATGATGTTTAAGATGAAGTCAAGTGGAAACTTGAGGAAATATTTAACTGTAGTATATGTAACTTATTAACGATATTTTAAGTCAAAATGTTGTAATTAATATTTTCTACTCTTTTAATACTTTTTAATTGTCCAGGATTAGTAGTCCAATATTAGTAGTCCAATATTAGTAGTCCAATATATAATCTTAGAATTTAAAATATTTAAGATCAGAAAATGATGTAGAAATTTTACGTAGTTAATTAATTGGTTACTAATCAAATTTATTTTATCCATTATTTTCTTCATTATGCCACTTGTCAAATCTTGACTTGGATTTTGATTGGCAGGAATTCATATATGAAATTGATTTGGAATGAAAAAGGTTATTCTTTAGTGAACGGATACGTATATGTGTGGATTTGGGCAGTATTGTTTATGACTGCTGAATCTGAATTGAAGAATGTACAGTATAACTTATTAATGTGAAAACTAAATATTCCTCGGGTATTACCTACCCGTTAAAATATTTCCACCATTAACAGTTTATACAAAAGAACTTTTAATTACAATCTTTATGAAAATATAT
Source organism: Rutidosis leptorrhynchoides (assembly GCF_046630445.1). Taxonomy (NCBI): domain Eukaryota; kingdom Viridiplantae; phylum Streptophyta; class Magnoliopsida; order Asterales; family Asteraceae; genus Rutidosis; species Rutidosis leptorrhynchoides. The sequence continues at coordinate 327,852,911 of NC_092335.1, forward strand.
ATACATATATATTTTCTTCAGATGTAAATATGGATTTAATGAGTCAATATAATATTAAACTCGTTTGATTTACCGCTAGAACTAGAATACATAATTCCTAAAACATTAGAAATTACATAATCGCCAGGTATAATTAAGATAATTGACGTAGAACGATAGGTAGAACGATGATTAGGTTCGAGGTATAGATTGTGATGTTGAGGCTTGTGTTGTTGGTGGTACAACTATTGATACTTGTGGTACTGCTGGTGCCGATATTGTTGCTGAAGCTGGTAAGTTTTGCACCATATTTTCCAAAGCCACTACTCGAGCGCGAAGCTCGTTGACTTCTTCTATCACTCCGGGATGATTGGCGGTTTGAACAAGAGAATGAGTAAGGTTTAGAATTTGAGATAGTATATAATCATGACGAGATATTCGGGAAATGAGGGTGAAAATGGTGGTTCGCCGGTGAGCGCTTCAGGTTCATCGCCAAGAGGTAAATTCGGTTGGTGGAAAGGATTGGCTTCTTCTCTTCTCCATTGATTAAGTCGACTACGAACACATCCCCAATTCATCCAGAATTGATGATGGCTGATTGGTTGATCGATTCCAGTTATATTGCTTTCGGAGCTCAAGTGGAAATCCATATCGGAATAGCTGTCAGAATCTGAGAAACTTGAACTGGTTGCAGAATTCATCTTGCACGGTTAGATAAATGATTTTCAATATGAAATGATTTTTAGATATCGAACGATATTCTAATTACATAGAATACCTATATATAGTACAAAAGATCCCGTAGATTACGGAGGGAATTAGGGAAACGTGTCAGACAAGGTCTAATGTGATGGAATATGAATTTGTCTGTACACCATCTATGCAATAATTGCAATAATACGTGTCGAGACTGAAAATGATAATTAGATATTTTTTGACAAGGAATGATATGTAAAACTTTTGACATGCAGACAAGGTACAAGTCTAGACTCATTAATGCATCCTAACAACTACTAGGTCAAAGTCCAGACTTACTAATGCAAGACCTGGTTCGCTAAGACCACCGCTCTGATACCACCTATAGTGACCCGTCCTAATCCACCTGGACGAAGTCTTCAACAGGTGGTCCCATTGCGAGGTACAGACCTCTATATGCTATGAACGACTCCATGTAATATCTTTAAAATGAGCAAATGCACAGCGGAATATTTCTTTCATACTTGAGAATAAACATGCTTAAAAGTGTCAACCAAAAGGTTGGTGAGTTCATAGGTTTATCATAAACAATAAAATTCATAATTTTGATAGACCACAAGATTTAAATACAGTACACCTATCTCGTGTACGAAACCATTTTTCATAATGCTTGGCAGAGTAGGTTCGTATCATTTTCTCCCCCGTAGGTTGCCTCGCGATTTTTAATAATCGTACACATATCTCGTGCACAAAAAAATAGCATACACATAACCTGTGTATAAAATCATTCTCTCGATACATAACATTCACTATACTTTCATTGCTTGGCTTGGTAACCGACCTTAACATATAATTCGCATCAATAATATCCCCAAAACAGAACATCTCGTCTGTATAATATATAAACTTCGAAGTACTAAACACCACGCCCACTAGCTCTTCCTTCTAGTGAACATTCTGGGTGGGGGTGTTAAACTAGGTAGCTACCTTTAGGATTCGCGTGAATTAGGGGCCATACCCGTTTCCTAATTCTTAGATTACCAAGCAATAATAATCAGGGGAAATATTCACAACAATTAGTGGCAATTATAACGTCCAACTAATTCAATAATAATCCACAGAACTTCTGTCTGCATAATAATTCATTCGAGGAATGTTTTGCTTGTGTCTATCTCGTCCAACATTTATAAAAGCATCTCATGTATTCTCAGTCCAAAAATATAGATTGCAAAAGCATTTAATAAAGCAGTTGTAAAACAGTTATAAAATAGCGCATGTATTCTCAGTCCCAAAAATATAAAGAGTAAAAGGAAATCAAATGAACTCACGATACGATATTTTGTAGTAAAAATATGCATACGATTGAACTGAACAATGCAGGGTGGGCCTCGGATTCACAAACATATATCAATTATATATATTAACACATGTAATCATAATCGAACAAGTTATATTTTAATATATATATTATTTCCATTATTTATATTTTTATCTCTATAAGTATACTTTTATATGTGTTTTATATAAGTATTTTAATAACAATTATTGTAATAATAATAATATTCTTAATAGTATTATTGTTAATAATAATAATATATAATTTTAATAGTCATGATAGTAAGAATACTTATACTCATAATGATAATAATATTAATGGTAATAATAATATTTATCTTTAATAATAATAATGATGTGATAATAATAATATCTATAATAATAATAATAATAATAATCATAATATTAATAAAAGTAATAATAATAATGATAATAAAAATAAAAATAAATAGAAATTCTACCTCAAAACGAAAAAGGCTTAAAAATAATGCCTCAGCCCGGGCTCGAACCCGCAACCTCTCGGTTAAACACCCACACTCCAAACCACTTGAGCCATCTTGTTTTTTTGATTTTATATGCAGCCTAAATCTAATTAACCTTTAAACGAAACCCAATTACAACTAGATCAACATATAATAGCCCATATGTTTGATTAATTGAATCCATCAAGTTAGTCTACTACCCAAGTCCAAAAAGGATTCGATTTATATAAAAACAATATAACAGGAAAGGCGAATTGTAGCAGCCATATACGACTACTCCATCATATCCATCTTTTATTCGCACAATCATCAAACATTCGATTAATTTATACGCGTTTCTTTTCTTCCTCATCGCTCATTATCTCATCTTCATTTATTCGCATAACTAGCTGTAACCTCATAATCATCATATTCGTTATCATTACATCATCATATGTATCATCACTTTATTCGTTGGACAAAACAGAAGGTTCACTCATCCTTATTTTCATTGATTCGTCGAAACATAAACATCACAGAATCATCATCAACATCCCATCATCATCAATATTAAACAATCAAAGGGTTTTGATGATGGGTGTTTGGTGTTTGATTAGATGGAAACAGAAAATGAGAGTGCAGTAGTAATAGCATACACAATTCGTAGGCTTGATGGAGATAATGGAGGTGGTTGAAAGGTTCGAACAAACAGAATAGAAACAAACGGTGTAGCAGCCCTTGGTGATCATAAACCGTAACAGTAACAAGATCATTGGTTCGATGGTGTTGGTTTGTGATTGTGGATCGACAGAAGCAGTTTAAGGCAGAAACAAAGGAAGACAGCAGCCCACTAACAATTACCTGCCCAATAATTAAATCCATGGAATATGGCCCTATGCAAAAGGATTATGTGGTTTGGCCTGGAAAAATTTGAATGGCAGTAGGTAAGAAAATAAAAAAATGTATTCCTTTAATAATTCAGTTCGGTGGCCATCAAATCCCATTTACTTTAATGTCTAACTTTTTCCAAATAATTAGTTCGACAGGAAAAAATGGTGGGTCTTCAATCCCTTATATAATTATTCAACTAAACCTCATCATCACTTCATACCTCATAATAAAAAAAAATCACATTATCAAGTATCATTTCTCTTACAGCTCTTCATCATTTCCTTTATTGTTGTTAAAAGAAATGGGAATAAGAAACAGAAATGGGTCGTAGCAGCAATAGAAAAGTACAGCTGTAGTAGCAATTTTTGAATGGCTTGGGTGGGTCTGTTTGGGTTTGTTTATAGTTTATTTGAAACAGAAATAGAAATCTAGAGCTGTAGCAGCCGGGTTATAGTAGTAGCAGAAAATCCATTGTAGAAAAACACATGCGTAACAGTAGCTGGAAGGATTAAAAGATGTAGGGTTCATAGTTGTGATGAAATGGGTGGTGATGAAGTTCCATGGTGGCTTGTGGTGAAGGTGGAAGAGTAGGTGATCGAGCAAGAAAAATTAAAAGGTGGTGATTTTGGTGGTTTAGTGGTGATTAAAAGGTGGTTTACTAATTCGAATTTGAGATAGAAAAGTCGTTCTAACAGGTGGGTTAAATGTGGTGTTATAAGGTGGTCTCGGTTTGTATGATAAACATGTAAGTGGTTGTGTTCAATTGTGATTTTATGTGGTGTCGTGAAGATAATCAAATGAAGATGGTGGGTTGAGTTTCGATTATGAATCCTAAATATCTCTCTGCAATTGCTTGAGTGTAAGTAATATATGTATATGTATCTTAATATCTCTCTTTTATTTTTACAATTACAGTAGCGGATATATATATTGTGCATTTGAATGATTGTAATAGAACTCAAATGTACGATTAATTGTTTTATATTCAAGAAGGTGTCGACATGATATTCCAGCAGAAGAAGTCAGGAAAGAAAAATAAAACAGATAGTGACATGTAACAAATTCGTACACTTATTTGATATTTATTTCAAACAGATTTTGTTATATAGCTTGGAAGCAGTCGACCAGAAGAATCAATCAAGAAGAAAAAAATAGAAAGTAGAAAGTGATGGCTAACAGATTCGTACTACATTTGATATCAATATCCCAAAATTTTGTATCTGTGTGTTTTGTAGTGTTTAATTGAGGTCGATGAAGAATCTTGAGCAGGAGAAGGAAATAAGAAAACTGAAATAGATAGAGACTTGCAACGTATTCGTACGCTTTAATTGTTATTGACAGCTAACAAATTTTGATCTTGATTGTTTTACAGCAAGAAGGTGGTCGACAGAGAATCAATTTGAGTCAGAAAAAGAAGAAGAACCAAACAAAAGAAGAAGAATAAAACAGATTCAGATTGTTTAAATTCAATTGATTTGTACAATTGAATGAATGTGATTGAAGATTCGATCAGACAAGAAATGTAATTTACTAAAATTTGATTGTTAAAGGAAACAGATTCTTGTATCTATTTGTATGAGTTTTCATATTAATTAATATTTAGTAATTATAATTATATTAATAATAATCAAAATACTAGTAATAATATTAATAATAGAATTAATATTAACAATATTAATAATAATATCAAAAATAATACTTAATAATAATAAGTATAATGATGATAAGAGCAAAATGGTAATAATAATTTTAAATAACATGATGATTTTTAGTAATAATAATAGTAATAATAATTATAATAATAATTAAGGTTATAGTTTTAATTATTTTTACAATAACATTTATATTAGAAATCTTTATTTTGATAACTCTAAAATTATTTGAATTTTATTAATAACAGTAATAATAATAATATAAATAATACTAACATTGATATTAGTATTAATAATGATAATGACTGCAATAATTATATTATTACAACAACTTTTTTTTTAACTTGTACTTAATTTAATACATTGTTATTATGTATTATTAATCATGTAAATTTGTAATGATTATATATTATATAGTATATAATAAGTTTTATTTAGTATTAATTTTTTATACATTTTAATATATATTACAACATATAATATTACAATTTAGAATTTTAATTACCATGTATATATATACACACATATCCATTTACAATTAAGTGTTCGTGAATCGTCGGGACTAGTCGAAGGGTGATTGAATATATGAAATAGTTTAAAATTTTTGAGACTCGACCTATCAGACTTTTCTTATCGCGTTAAAAATAGTAAATCGTATCGAGAGTTTGGTTTAAAAATAGTCGAAAATTTCCGGGTCATTACACCAAGTGTACTTTTAGGGGGTATTATTATTACGTTAAGTTAGTTACCGGGTGCCCACGGATAAGCATATACTTTTCATACTATTTGAATACGAAATCTCGTGGTCTACATTACATTACTGAATACAAACAAACTATAGCTCACCAACATTCGTGTTGACTTTTAAGCTTGTATTTCTCAGGTGCTTAGACGTTGTTGTTTCCACTATTAGACTTGCCGTCTTGGTGTTTTAGACTTGCTGTTACAGACTGGATGTGTTAGACTTCCGCTGCATTACTTAGAGATGTCTCATTCATGGAACTTTTATTTTGCATTCGCAACCTATGTTATTTTAAATAATGGCTTTGTAACGACCTTTGTGTCACGTTATCTTTTGTAAAACGTTACCTTTTCATCAATACAAAACTTGTTTTAAAACAGCATGTAGTATTATACCGTGTAATGAACCTGTTGTTGACGATTCGTACATGATGGTTTTGTACGGGGCGTCACAGCTGCACCTAACACAACAGTGTTGAAAACATAAAATTTCAAGCGCATGACCTTAGAAGTAGCAGAAGAATATATGGCCATGGTAGCCTTGGTTGTTAACTCATACGATGCCCTGATTACTGGTAATCTTGGAAATTGTCATCTTAGTGCTGAAGGCTATGATCAAGTTGACAAGGATAAGATGGAAAAGCTGGACATTATGTGCCATATGGCTAGTGCTGTTAGGGTAGCCAAGGAGTATATGAAGAGGATGGGTTCTAGAAATTTTGCTATGAAAAAAGACTCTAAGTTTGGTTTTGACATTAACAAAGTTAGGTGCTATAATTGTGATGAACTGGGTCATTTTGCGAAAACTTTTTCTAAACTCGGTAACGAACAAGCACACGGACAACACACTAATTGTATACATTACATTTCGATAAACTACCTCTCTGTTGCCTGAGAAACGATGGGAAAGCACTTATCAATTGTGAGAGTTTAGTGTCATCCACAACCAAACCAATCTGGTAATGATCAGTGACAAAAGAGCAAGTATCAAACCCTAACAAAATCTCTCCGAGATAGGAGAAAGATGGGAATGATATAGGAATTTCGTTTTAATGTATTCAAAAGCATTATTAAAACGGTTGCTAGGAAAACAACATGAACATTAGGTAGAATGTTCTTTTAAGTGTGGGATATCGGTATAATATATTTTAGTCTTCTGCAATCATCCTTAAGTAAATTACCGTGATTTTTAAAAATTTTGGTTGATTTTAAAATTAACGGTGTCGAAAAATACTTTTTCTTAAATAATTTCTTACTAAATTGTTATCTTCATGTTTATGCGGCTTAAAATTATAACATGTTAGGAATATTTTTACTGTGGAATGAATTTTCGAAGCATCGCATGACTAGGTATGTACAACCCAATCTTTTAAAAGTGAGGCTTTACCAAACCAAAATCATAACATCCATAATGCTTCACCCTAAAAAGAGTGTATGCCGATGTGTGTATTTTGAATAAGAATTTTCTCCCAATATACGTTTCGAGACCACATTCTAGGAAGTCACTTAGTTATTTAGGTACTGCGTCTAAACTTTGAAAATTCTCAGAAAAAGAAAAACAGCTTCCTAAACCCGCACACCACAAATTTCAATACCATTTCTTAACCCAAACTCAACGTCTCCATTCGCGAAGAATTTTTGAAAAATCAAAATATAAAACATCTAAAAAAGAGTTTTCCTTGAATTCTCCCTCTATTACAAAGTGTTAAAGCTGTCTCGTAATACAAAACAAAACAAAAAAAAAGAAATCTAAACGTAAACATGTAATCTTTGAGATGAGAACCTATGCTAGATCACCTAACCACTTAAGACCTTCCAAGTCTGGGATCAGTTGGTCGAAGTTCGTTACATGGATCGAAGAAGTTACTATCTTAAAGTGTATATATATATATATATATATATATATATATATATATATATATATATATATATATATATATATATATATATATATTACATATATAAACGAGCACCTAGTTTAATCGAATAACGAAGAAAGAAGAAGAAGAGATTAGAACTCTAGATAGACCTAAGCTCTGCTTAGTACGCATTCTGTCAAAAGATCCAAAACCCTCAGAACCCTCAAACTTCACAATAATACACCCTACTAAATAAAGCTTTCAATAAAGCTAATTTATTATACCATAAAGTTATGCCACCGATAACCCTAGAACTTTACGCACACTAAAGTTCTAGCTAAAACTATTATGTTTCCATCATTGAAGTCAGAATATATAACTTCGAAAGACAATATTCAAAGCTGCATAACCTTCACAAAACCTACCACCCCTCACCTCTTTTCCTGATTACTATTGATATTTAGACATTGTACCTACTTACTGGCTAATCGAGCGCAGCCCCAAAAAAACTAGAATAGTTCACCCTAAACACTTGTGTGATGAGTGAACACCGGTGAAATTAGCTTAGTCATGTATATTCTACACTTGCGAGAATTGGAAAGATAGCCTAGGAAATGTCATCTTTAATTTTAACAATAGGGAAAGCATGTTATTTATTTTATAAAACATAAAATTGAATGTAACCATCTTCTAAGTTTTGTTTACTTAAAAGTATTATCGACGGTTTTGCTTGAACACAAGCAAAGTCTAAGTGTGTGATACTTGATATTACGTAAAAGGTCATGTTTTTAGTAACGATAGCTACCCATATTCAACATGTATTCAAGAAAAATAGTTCATTAAACTGACTAATCAACTAAGTTTTTCTAAACATGACTTTAGAAGCTCACTTTGCAGACTAGATGTAAAAAGAGCCATAATTAGGGTTTTCTAACCCTAATTTCAAAGAACCAACCGAGAAGACCATCACAAGAGCTCAAGATCACTAACCAGAAATGCCAACACTTATTCAAGACATGTATATGAAGATCTATCAAGAACCCAAAAGATCATCTTATTCATATACAAAGATTAAGAGGTTTCTAGACTTACACATACTGAAAAAAAACACACAAAACCCTAATCACACAATACATCAAATACAACTGCAAGGAACATCTAGAAGTGATTCAGGGGATTGTGTGTGACTAATATAAGTCTAAGGAAACCCAAGAAAGTACATATGCTGAAGTTCAAGCCAAAACCTATACCGTGCTTAAACGGTGTACTATTAGGAATCCGTATATGATAAATACGGAGTGCATATGCACAACTGGAAACCCTGGGATCAAAATTGGTGACCCAAATCACAAAACGGGCAACCCGAGTTAGCAACTGGCGACCCGGGTTAGTTAACTAACGATTCAGAGCTTGAAACTAGACACTCGTGGTTAACAACTGGCGACCCATGGTTAAGCAACTGGCGACCCAGTATGAAAACTAGCTACCCAGCTTGCCTATAAAAGGAGGCTCAGACGTTCATTTCATTCATTCAGAAAACTCAGAGCTCTCTTCTCTCGTTTCGAGTTTTCACCCTTCTTTCACTCTCACAACACAATTCTTCAAGCTTAGGCAAGTTTAGTATAAATTATTGTGAGTCTTGTAAGCTCCTAAGAAGCGATCTATACTTCTTATAGCAAGAGTTGGACTTGGGTCTTATTAATATTTCTCTATGAATAATACATAAGTGAATCACAGTAATAGGAAGCATTACAAGTATCGTCTTTAATCATTTGTAAGCTATTCTATTACTACGTTTATTATATATTACGTTACTCTGTCTTTATAATATATAACTGTTATATGTGTTGTTATAATAATTATTAATATATATTGCCATCGTAATATTTATAAATACTGTCCTGTAATATTCACTGTGTAAGCTATTGAATATTACATAAATATCTATCAAATAATAAAATCATAATATATCTTTTAAAGTACGAACTATAAACTTAATAAAACTATCAGAAACTATTTTATATAATTAACGTTGATCAACTAAATTACTAGCTCACGATTACCCTTTCCAACTGTTTGTGTGGTTGACGGTTTACTCAAACGTAAACGGCAAAATCTTCTAAAACTCGTTAATTATCTTGGTTAACACCTCTAGTGAGATTGAAATGATTATATTTATATAATATTTGAAGGACCTTGCTGGCCGTAGTGTTCGAGAGAAACATCTTGATTGAAAAAGAGGTCTTTTAATTATGTATATAAATATGTTAAAATAGTTCGAGACATTGAACTCAATTTTCTTCCACTGTCTAGACCAAAGAACTTTACCACTAAAAAGGCATTAATTATATTAAAATAGTTCGTATGTTTTTTAAAACAATTTACTAAAACATTGTTGTTAAGAAAAACTGTAATTAAACGGAGTTTTGTCTTATTCGGATAGTCTAAGTAAAGGCTGCAAGTACTCTATAAGGGTGTGGTGCCGGGGACAGGTAAGTCACCCTAAAATCAGAATTACCATTGGCTTAAAGATACAGTGACATCTTTATTTGGAACCGGACCAATTAAGGAGGGGTTTAAGTTCACAACACGTTTTAATAAATAGAATCATCTCCGATTGTATTTACTAAAACTTATAAAAGATATACACTATAAAAGTCTGATAGATATAAAAGATAACACACACACACATACACACACATACATACATACATACATACATACATACATACATACATACATACATACATACATACATACATATACATATACATACACACACACATACATACATACCCAAAAAAGTACTCACAAAAATATAATAAGACGTTAACTTAAATCTAATAAATAAACCTTGTAATTTTCATCCAAACTGTCGAGTCGTGTGACGACCCTAGCTTATACTTACGCTATCTATCCTTAGGTTACTGTGAGTACAAGCCAGGGTCCTAGCAATTATAAATATTAATACCTCTGATGTACTTTTGCGATAGGTCTCGTTCTCTGAAAAACTGAAAGGCCCAGCTCTTCAGACGACAAGAGAGACACAGCTAGGACCAAGCGTCATGAGTAAAACCCACGAATTTACACATTATGCATCAACAATATGTTTAGTAGATGTGTTTTAGATTTGGTTATAAAATATAAATTGTTGTAGTATTTGTAATAGAAAATAAGTTATTTTAAACTATCAAGTGACCGTTGACATTGAAAATACAATATTACATAAACAACATTTTTATATGGAAGGCGACCTCAAACGGAAGCAGTAATGGCGATGCGATGACGAAAAACCCTTATGTTCCAGAGATCACAGGGGCGGATGTAACTGTTTACCACTGGTAGCATGAGCGACCAGTGAAATACGCCATCTAGTGGAAAAAACTTCGGATTTTTAACTACTGGTACCATTTGATATTGTACTTTTTTACTGTACAACTCAATAATGCATGTTTTTAGTGGAAAGAGTAATTTGGATGATAGAAATATCATTTCCCATTTTTGTTAGTGATACTATTATATAGTGTATATATTTTTAAACTTTTGACTAGTGACACTCATGATTACAATTTCTAGATCCGCTATTGAGCGGCAAACGACTAAAAATAACCAAATGTATATGATGTAAGCCAAGTCCTTTACAAAATGTATTTTCGAGCTTTACTAAACTTATTTGATCCTCTTTTCGAGTAGTTGACATAGTCATCCGCTCTGAAATAGGAGTGTTCGTTCGGTCGGTTTATGGTTTATGTGGTTTATTTGGCTTGGTTTATTCAGTTTTCAAGATTATTTTTTAGAACCAATAACCGAACCAAATTTGACAAAACCAAACCAGTCCAACCAAATAAGAAATCGGTTTACATGGATTGGTTTTGGTTAAACTAAATTAAAACTTTTAGATAACAATGTGTGTATTATTTTTTATTTTTATTTTAAAAGCAAACATATTTTATTGATTAAACTATAAGTATACAACTAATAAAATATTTATTGTCAAACATGCATTATGAGAAGCAGTTCATTATTATACAACCCATATATACAATCTAAAATATATCAATGAACTGAGTAGCACAAAAATAAAAACGAAACTAGCAGCAGCTAAGTTTCCATGTATAAAAAAATTCATAATACGGAGTAACTAATAAACAAATTCAATTGTTAATAAGAAATCAAACTAATAAAAGCATTAAACTCAAACAAGAACAAATAAAAGATAAGTCATACTTAAAATCAAAGATAAAATAAATTAAACATTTATTATTTATTATATATACTTTAAATATATAAAAGTATATTTCGGTTTTACGGTTTGTAACCAAATGTTAGTTTTACAAACCAAATCCACACCGAAAACCGTAAATATTTTCGGGTGAAACCATAAACCAAACAAAAATCAAATGAGCCAACCCACTTTAACAAATCAATTTGGTTTAGCCAGTTTCGTGGTCGAAACCGTTTATGCACACCCCTACTCTGATCGAAATACCCATTTTCCGTGTAGTAACTTATGCTATCATGTTTAAAGACGGCTTTAATCTTACCTACTAAAACATATTACATCATTCTTATCTATTGTTCTCAGAAAAAAATAAATAGTTTAAGAAAAGATCACATATGATATGTAATTTTTGTTACTTTTCTAGTTTTACCGGCCATTACTTTTAGCATATATTTTTATCTTACATGTATAAAGTAGGGGAGCACACAAGAACTTTTTCACATCATTCTTATTCATTTATACAAGTGGATATTAAATTTTGGATATTTTAAAAATGAAAAGTGGACAATATTATAGTTGAAACTAGTGATGGCAATATATCGGACATGGATCAGATGATGTCATATCCACATCCATATCTATTTAATTTTTGTTCATTCATATCCATATCCGTTTAATATTTTTTCATCCATCCATATCCATATCTGCTGGATTAAGCGGTTTAATGGATGTCTGTTGGATATCAAATGAAATCTTAATCTAACGACGATTTTGACAATTTAATATAAATGTATGTATCTAATCATTATGTTTTTAGTTTGTTACACTTTTTTTATTGTAATTCGTCTCCGATTGCAAAATACATTATATATAAGTAAATATACATTTAAACTAATTTAAATATGTAACTTTGAATATCGTTAGTAACAACTCAATGATTGTAACAATCATAACCCATGTTTAATAATTTGTAAGTTATATATACATGTATATTGATTGATATGTATATGTATATGTATATACATATAGTTTTATATGTATATAAATGTATTTCGGGTGGTAATGAATATATTCATGGATGATAAATTTTTATTCATATCCGATCCACGAAATATTTAGATCGTCCATATCCATATCCATTTTCGTCCATTTATATCATCCATATACATTATAAATGGATCGGATCGGGTGAATATTCATGAATGTAATATTCATTGTCATCCTTAATTGAAACGGAGAGAGTAGTAAAATAATTACATATTTTAAAAAGTAAAGGTCTATCTTTTCGGTATAAATATAAATAAAATATAACTAGTAAGTAGAACAAAGGAGCACATGTACATGGTTTCTGGTCTACATCAACAAAAGCTAACAAATTGTATATTAAAAGTTTTGAATAACACGTAAAAAAAAAATATAAATGAGTCAAGATTGTCAGCTTAAGAAAACATGTTAAAGTACCTTGTAAAATTAAATATTGAACATCAGGTGATGTGTTAACAGTATCTGCCATCATTAGGTTATGCGTAACAAAGAATCATAATAATCACATTAAAAATAAAAACTTGAATGAAAAAACTCAAATTGAAAAAAAAAAAAAAAAAAAAAAAAAAAAAAAACACAATCTTTAACTGGATGTAATGAAATACATCACGTGATCCTCAAGAAATAAACTGAACAGAAAACTCCAGAAGCCTAAATGAAAGAAAACACAATCTTTATAAACACAAATAATCATCAAATCAGAAGGAAAAAAAAAAAAAAAAAAAGGTATATCAGTATGATTTATCCAAAATCCTAGAACACAATAAATGAATGTTAAAGTTCGGGGTTGTGATATTGTGAAATGAATTAAGTATAATGGGGCACCAAATAATTTTGTTCAAACCGTCTTACTCTTTGAATGACTTCAATCGAGCTTCCAAAGAAAAAATGTTTAAAATGCAGTAATATATGAAAAAATTACGTCATAAAAGTTAAAATTGACATTTGAAATATAAAAAGTGCAAATGAAAAGGAAATGCCTTCATTACAATTGAATTCAAGAATTGCAATCCGATACGCCATAGATTTTTTTTCAATAGCGATTGGGATTACCCGAGGGGGACTAAACCACTCGTTGCGATATCTCCCGTTTTGACTATGCCGATACAGCGATAATAATCCCGCCCCCATCGCTGCCCGGGAGGAAACCTTGAAACCGATCCAAGGGCACGGCCAAGTAAAACCTCCCTCCCCTTTACCCCAAACGATATGAAAAAGGTGTCATGAGTGGATACTTTATATCTAACGGTTAGAAGTTAAATATCATATTATTCTATTATTCTGGATGGTTAGGATTCAAATACGAGGCACTTAATCTAAAAAGTACTACTTGTTTATTTTGGCGAAAAAATGAAAACTTATATAACTGATAGGAAGTTTAATCTATGGAATGAAACTCTTACAAATGAACGAAACAGATAAAACTAAAACTTAATAAACAAATCAAAGCGAATCAAACTAAAAAGAAAAAAACAACGATAGTCACAAATACAAATAGAGGGAGAACAATCTAAACATCAAAAGAGAGATTAGGCTCCATCTAAATTAAGCATGGACAACATAAACCAGATAACCAACGAACAAAAATCACATATCTTTGACAGTTCTTTTCTTTCTTTATTTTGTTGGTTTAACGGGAGCCTTAAGCTGATCACTAGAGTCGATTTGGATAGCATTGACCTTAAAACCCTCCATATTATTCATCATTTCGTCAAAGTTGGCGTAAGCGGAGACTGACATGCGATTGGGCTCCAACCCGTTAACCTCTAGCTTCCACCATTGGCTTTTAATATATAGAAGAAAGAATATTGGTACTCGTATGTTATTAATGTACGTATGCATTATGTATATCTGCTTGATCCCGTACGCCTAATAAAAGTAATGTGGTTCAGCAGCCCAACATGCCCCAAAGGAATCTGCTCGGAAATAAGCCAAGCAGATATCCAGCATTCTAGCAAAAGATTTGTTTCTTTATTTTATTTGATTGATTTCCTTTTATGTTTTAACTTTTTTTTTTTTTTTTTTTTTCAATTTAGGGTTTTAGTATTTAAGTTGGCTTTTATTTGTTTTGAACTCTATTTTTTTTTTGTTGATTATGAATACGTGATAATAAAGAGTAACAGCCTCTTTTTTTCTTTCTGTTTATTCTGTTCATGAGCTATCATTCAATAATCCTTGTTTAGTTATTCAGATCCTTGCATTAATGCATCTTGAAAGACTAATATACCTTAATGAGCATTTTTAAACGACAATTGAATCGGAGTGAAAACATCTATATATACTTGAATCATGATTTTTATAGTAAGAACATCTATATCTATATACACTATTAGATGTGGAAATCAACATATGCAACTTGAAAATGTAGTCAATTGATCTAAAAAAAGCACTTGACATTGTTTTAATTAGCTAATTTTACATTAAATAGTTCATCGTAGCCTCCACAACCCATATGTTATGGATAATTGGAAGTCAACAAAAGTCTTGTTAATTCAAAAGTCTTGTGAGCAGCACGTGGGTTCCAGCTGGTTTGGCACGCTTTCTGCACGTGACCTTAACAACTCTGTTAGTTGTTAGGTTTAGTTAAATAGCTCGATTAACCATCTGTTAGTTCAGTTTTGGATTTGTGTTGTGATCAACATTTCCCTCTCATATTTTCTGTAATTGAATCTCAGTTTGTATTGATATTGAAATCAATTTCATCGCTTCCAATCTATTGAAGCTTTCAGGTTGATTATTGATTGAATTCAGTTTAAATACTTAGTTTAATCATAACAGTGGTATCAGATTTCACGACTCGATTCCTGTAACCAATTGATCAATTGATTCTGGTATGGTTATGGCAACACGGAACACCGCCGGCGACAGCGACGGCAATGAATTAGACGCCATTAGAACTTCAATTGTGGAATTGACTCAATCGATTCATCAATTGAATGGACGCATTGATGGCGTAGTTACACAACAACAGTATCTCTCTAATGATATGCAACGATTGCGTAATGGTGAAGTGATTCACAATCGTCCGATGCAGCTATCAAGAGTCACTAAACTCGATTTTCCCAAATTCGACGGTGATGACGTCAGAGGATGGATATATCGCTGTAATCAGTTTTTTACAGTAGATAGGGTTGAAGATGATGATAAGGTTCGAATTGCTTCTATTCACATGTATAAGAAGGCTCTTAATTGGCATCAACAATACACAAGGATACATGGTGAAGTGATCGATTGGAATGTTTATGTTGAAGCTGTTTCAAAACATTTTGGTACTACAGTGGAAGATCCATTGGCTGAGCTTAAACATTTGAGGCAAACTGGAACAGTTGAGGCTTATTATGATGAATTTGAGCAACTTCTGAATAAGGTGGACATTAGTGTTCAACAGGCTATTAGTTTATTTTTGGCAGGTCTGCAGAAGAAAATTGAGCTCAATGTTAGGATGTTTAGGCCTACTAGCTTGGAAGATGCTTATTCTTTGGCCAAATTACAAGAAGATACTATGGCAGGGGCCAAGAAAAGGTATACTCCCTTATTACCTGCTCCTAGAACTGTTTACAACACTAGAGCTAATGTTTACACCCCTGCTGCAACTCAAACTGTTAGTCTGCCACCTTCAAGTACACAATTAGCCTTACCTGCAGTGCCTTACAATGCTAGTTCTAGGGTGAATAAGAAGTTAACTCAAAAAGAAATTGAGGAAAAAAGGGCAAAACACCTGTGTTTTTATTGTGATGAAAAGTACTCACCAAACCACAAATGTAATGGTCAATTGTACTCATTAGAAGTTGTGGCCAATGAAGATGTAGAAGAGGTGGTGGTACCTACTGATGATAGTAATGAGGCAGTTGTTACTGAAGTGACAGAATATGTGTCATTTGCACAGCCACACTTGTCCTTAAATGCACTCACAGGAACCAATAACTATCAAACCATGCGGGTTAGTGGCAAGGTGAATAAGTATAAGGTCCACATACTTATAGATTCTGGCAGTACACATAATTTCCTTGATTATGAAACTGCAAAGAAGTTAGGGTGTAGGTTGAGCAAGATGGCACCCATGCAGGTTAATGTGCCAGGAGGTAATAAGCTTTTAACCTCAACCAGTTGTGATAAGGTGGTTTGGACTATTAATAGTGCAACCTTCTCTAGTGACATGGTACTTATTCCACTAGGAGGGAGTGAAATGGTATTGGGAGTTCAATGGTTACAGACATTAGGTGATATTCAGTGGAATTCTGAGGAGCTCAAAATGTCTTTCAAGTATAGGGGTAGTAGAGTGCAGTTAAGAGGTACAAGGAAATCTGAATTACAATGGTTGGAAGCAAAAAGAATGCCACAAGCTCACTTGTCCTCTATGATGCTATGTGTATACCCTACTAGTGATTGTGAGTTTAGTAACATTTCACTAACCTCAAATTCACAAGTACCAGCTGAAATCACAACCTTATTGAATGAGTTTGCAGATGTGTTTGCTGTACCTAAATAGCTACCACCTCAAAGATTAAAGGATCACAAAATTCCTTTAAAAGAAGGTACACAACCAATCAACATCCGACCTTACAAACATCCACCAAACCAGAAGGATGCCATTGAAGCAATGGTGAATGAGTTGCTAGAATCTAGAGTCATAAGGTCAAGTCAAAGTCCATATGCAGCACCCATTGTTATGGTGAAGAAAAAGGATGGGTCCTGGAGGATGTGTGTGGATTACAGGGCTTTAAATAAGCAAACAATCAAAGATAAATTTCCCATTCCTATAATAGAGGAACTGATAGATGAATTGGTGGGATTTAAAGTATTTTCAAAACTGGACTTGAGGTCAGGATACCATCAAATCAGGATGTATGAGGATGATATTGCCAAGACTGCATTCAAGACACATGAGGGTCATTATGAATTTTTGGTCATGCCCTTTGGTCTCACTAATGCACCCTCCACATTTCAAGCCCTAATGAATGAGGTATTCAAGCCCTTTTTAAGGAAATTTACACTTGTATTTTTTGATGACATATTGGTGTATAGTAATAGCTTGTCTGAGCATATACAACACTTAAGGGTGATTTTACAAACCATGAGGGAACATGTGTTGTTTGCTAAGCAGAGTAAATGTGTTTTTGCAACCCAAAGTGTGGAGTATTTAGGGCATGTGATCACTGAACAGGGGGTCAGTACTGCACCTTCAAAAATATAGGCAATAACCACTTGGCCAATCCCTAAGAATTTAAAACAATTAAGGGGTTTCTTAGGGCTCACAGGGTATTATAGAAGGTTTGTTAAGGATTATGCCTCAATTGCTCAACCATTGACTAGGTTACTTAAGAAAAATGCTTTTCTGTGGGATGAAGAGGCAACACTTGCCTTTGAAAAGTTAAAGTTAGCATTGCAAACCTCACCTGTGCTACAGCTGCCAGACTTTACAAAAGAGTTCACTATTGAGACTGATGCATCAGGGGTGGGAATTGGTGCCATTTTACAGCAAGAAGGCCACCCTATAGCTTATTTGAGTAAAACCCTAGCTCCTAGGCACCAATCCTTGTCCACTTATGAGAAGGAATTTCTGGCAGTCATTATAGCTTTAGATAAATGGAGAGGGTATTTGTTAGACAATCACTTTAAGATAAAAACTGATCATGTGAGTCTAAAGTACCTCTTGGACCAAAGGATTACAACACCTACACAGATGAAGTGGCTGCCCAAGCTTATGGGTTTTGATTATGAAATTTGTTACAAAAAGGGGAATGAAAATATGGGAGCAGATGCATTGTCTAGAAGAATGTATGGTGGTCAACTATTTCAGATTCATATTTCAAGTATTTCTAGCAATATGGAAGCTAGGGTGATAGACAGTGTTACTCAAGATATGGATATGCAACAATTCATATCTAAACTGCAAAATAAAGAAGTTCAATCCAAACATTATTTGTGGAAAGATGGCAAGTTATGGAGGAAGAACAAGTTGGTGGTAGGAGCTGATAGTGCTTTAAGGACTGAGCTGATACACCATTTCCATGATGATTCAGTTGGTGGCCATTCTGGGGTACATGGCACTATCCACAGGTTAACAACAAGTTTTTATTGGAAAGGTTTAAGGCATGATGTCAGACAATATGTGAGGGCTTGTCAAATCTGCCAACAATGTAAGCCTGATTTAGCTATGTCACCAGGGTTGCTGCAGCCTTTACCTATTCCAAAAAGGGTTTGGGCAGAAATATCCATGGACTTCATAGAGGGATTACCATCTTCTAATGGGAAAACAGTTGTTTTGGTAGTGGTTGATAGGCTGAGCAAATATAGTCACTTTATTGCTTTAAAACATCCATTTACAGCTCATCAAATTACAACTGTTTTCATTGACAATGTGTATAAGCTTCATGGGTTGCCAGAAACAATAGTGAGTGACAGGGATAAGGTATTTTTGAGCTTGTTTTGGCAGGAGCTATTCAGGCAACTAAAGGTCAAGCTTCATTTATCCACAGCCTACCATCCTCAAACTGATGGTCAGACTGAAATAGTCAACAAGAGTGTGGAGTGTTACTTAAGATGTATGACTGGGGAGAAACCAAAAGATTGGGCCAATTGGTTGTCACATGCTGAGTATTGGTATAACACCCATTTCCATACAGCTATTGGCACTACTCCTTTTGAAGTTTTGTATGGCCAAAGTCCTAAAGATGTCGTCAATTATAACAAAGGAGCTAGTAAGGTTGACTTGGTTGAAAGATCTCTGTTGGCAAGAGAAGAGGCAATGAGTATGCTCAAATACCATTTGACAAGAGCACATGATAGAATGAAGTGTTATGCAGACAAGAAGAGGACTGAGAGATCATTTGTAGTAGGTAATTGGGTTTATGTTAAGTTGCAACCATATAGGCAGCTCACCTTAAGGGGTAACACTTTCAACAAGTTATCTCAGAAGTATTATGGGCCATTTGAAGTGGTTAAACAAGTGGGCCAGGTGGCTTATCAGTTGCAGCTACCACACACTTCAAGAATCCACCCAGTTTTTCATGTTTCACAGTTAAAGTTACACAACGACAGTCCACCTGTGGAAATGAGCAAGATTCCAACAGTTAACCAGGATGATTTGCTTATAGTTGAACCTGCTAAAATTTTAGATCGACGTCTTACAAAGAAAGGCAATGGAGCTACGGTGTCATTATTGGTGCAATGGCAGAATGGTAGTGCAGATGATGCAACTTAGGAGGTGATTGAAGACTTTCAGCAACGATTCCCAGATTTTAATTTGGATTCTTGAGGTCAAGAATCATTTGAAGAGGGAGCAATTGTTATGGATAATTGGAAGTCAACAAAAGTCTTGTTAATTCAAAAGTCTTGTGAGCAGCACGTGGGTTCCAGCTGGTTTGGCACGCTTTTTGCACGTGACCTTAACAACTCTGTTAGTTGTTAGGTTTAGTTAAATAGCTCGATTAACCGTCTGTTAGTTCAGTTTTGGATTTGTGTTGTGATCAACATTTCCCTCTCATATTTTCTGTAATTGAATCTCAGTTTGTATTGATATTGTAATCAATTTCATCGCTTCCAATCTATTGAAGCTTTCAGGTTGATTATCGATTGAATTCAGTTTAAATACTTAGTTTAATCATAACACCTTCTTCTTGATAAGCATTAAATAGTTCATCGTAGCCGCTACAACCCTTCCTCTTGATAAGCATTAGTATGGCAGTAATCGAAAATCAACAACTTGAAATGTGGTCAATTGATTTAAGAAAGAGCACCAGACAATTTCTTAATTAGTTATCGTTTGGTTGTATGTTTTTCGAGGTCGTGAGTTTGCGTTTGGAAATGTACCTTTTTACAAGTTTCATTCTTTTGATGAAATTTTCATATGTTTTGGTTATATAACTTTATTGTTTTTTCTCAGAAAAAAAAATTAAAATAATACTCCCTCCGTTTCAATTTGATTCTCATCGGATAAAACTCATACAGTTTATTAAATATCGTAAATATACTACTCCGTATAATTTCTATTTATTTTCCAGTTTAGCTTTACTTTTTTCTTTCTATTATTATCATATTTACATACATTAACGCAAGTGAATAATTAAGGGAAATTGATAATTAATTTAAACATCTTAAAACAGAATATTGGATAATAAATTAAGGGAGAAAGTAACAATTCTCAAAAGGGAAACGTGTCTCGTTTTTTTTAACTAGTCATTACTCATTACCCATTGTGAAAAGGAGCTCATGTACTTGGTTTCTGGTCTAAATTGACTAAATCTAACAAATTCTTTATTAAAAGCTTTTAATAGCATGTAAAAAACAATATAAATTGGTCAAGATTGTCATCTTCTTAAGAAAACCCTGACTTATAAAAGTAAATATTTATCATCAAGTGATGTGTTAACAATTTCTGTCATCATTAGGTTATGGGTTACAAAGAATCATGAACAATTACATTCAAAAAGGTTTTGGGTTACAAAGAATCATGAACAATTACATTCCTGTCATAATCAGGTTTTGCGCAATATGTTTTTCAAAAAGGATCATGTTAATCTCGATGGTTAGGATTCAATATAAGGCTTCTAATCCAAATAGTATTACTTTTGAGGGTTTTTGTTAATATATAAAGACTGATAAACAATCAAATTCCTATGTTACAATCAAATTATGGGTTTGAGATTTATAGAGAGAGAAAGATGAACTAGAGAGAGAAAGTGAATGCATTAAAATGACATGTCTTGCACACCTCTTTTGAATACTTGTGTATCAATCTCAAATTAAGGGAGGTATAGCTCTAGCAAATCGATACATACTTTATATATACGTTAAAAATGAGACATAACAAAGATACAGAAGATTAGTACTCGTGGCTTCGTATACGAGTTATGATGTAATCGGTTCATAGTATATAGTATGTATATTGTATATTAATAAGCCAAACAACTATCTAGCAATGAATGTACAAACAAATATACTTTATTTTACCCAAAAAACCCCACGGAACGACTCAGGCTTACAAGACGAACCAACAAAAACCCACGGAACAACAAACCAAAACCGAAACAAGCTAAGTACAACTAAGAAAAGGCCAAACACAACAGCGCAATATAAACAACAACAGAGACACATTAACACCATACAAACACACAAGATTAGTACTCGTGGCTTCGTATACGAGTTATGATGTAATCGGTTCATAGTATATAGTATGTATATTGTATATTAATAAGCCAAACAACTATCTAGCAATGAATGTACAAACAAATATACTTTATTTTACCCAAAAAAAAAACCCACGAAACGACTCAGGCTTACAAGACGAACCAACAAAAACCCACCGAACAACAAACCAAAACCAAAACAAGCTAAGCACAACTAAGAAAAGGCCAAACACAACAGCACAATATAAACAACAACAGAGACACATAAACACCATACAAACACACAAGAAGTTACCCAACCAACAAAACACAACCCCGCCACCAAAGAAGTTACATGTCATCCACGTTAAAATTCCTCAGCTAGGCTTCATGGACTCTCCTTCCTTTACACTTCTAAGTTTATGTAGTCGCCTTAGAATTAATAAGCTTCACCTACACTCGAGAACCAACCTCACCGAAACCGATTTCCCACTTCCGCACACATCATCCAACGCCATCCCAAAAGATCTAACACCATCATGTTTACAAAATAAAGCATGAATTGCTTCTCCGAAATTGATGTCATCTTCAACATCCCGAAACCCTAATTCATGCTCAACTTCGGAAACTCTATTTTTATTATTTTACACGCGCCAAGTTTCGACCCGCAAGCAGCCAAAGGTGGATTGCTCTTGATATTATTCAACAATACCTCAAATGATACTTCACAGACCATACCAATACTAGGACAATTTTTTGTTTCTACCATTGACGAGGACACACCTTTTATTGAGCACCAATATTAATCACAGTAGCCTCGAGGGAAACAGCAATATCGACTATTATACTCTTATGAGCAGTTTTAAACAATAATTGAATGAGAACAACCCACCGACCCATGGAAATTAGTATATATGATCATATATATTGATTGTTGTTTCATACTTGAATCATGAATTTTACAGTAAAAACATCTATATACATACTTGAAATCAACGCATATGCAACTTGAAATGTGGTTAATTGATCTAAGAAACAGCAAATAACAATTTCTTAATTAGCTATGCATACATAATAGTTCATCGTAGCCACCATAACCCTTCGTCTTCATAAGCATTAGTATGACAGTAGTCGAAAATCAACAACTCTTCCCCAATCGGTGAAACTACTCTTGGTGACACTAAATTACGTCGACATAAGGGACATGTAATGTTCCTAGCCTCGAGCCACCCGTCCAAACAGACTCGATGAAACACATGACCACATCTTAACTCCGTAATCTCATCATCATCTCCTATCATACTTAAACACACAACACATTCCACTTGTTCAAAAGACCCTGTATCGAACTTTGCTTGACATGATCCAAGTTCTCCGAAGAGGTCTTGTGCGACCCCGTGAAGATGGTTATTAAAGAAGCAATGGTGAAGAAGAATCCTCCCTACCCATTTTAAGTACATACAAAATAACACCATGAAGGTTTTACTTATATTGAAAAGAAGTGATAGTGGTATTAAAGGAAGGTATAAAGGGGAAGGAAAGGTGAAGCTTTGTGTGATTGACATTTTATGTAGTTATAAGGCGATTATCATGGCTAAGTTGTTACCTATATATATAAGAAGGCATGAAAATTGTATACGTAACTTTAAATAAGATTTATAGCCACCATCTTGAGAATATTTAATTAAGGCTATCTTTCGGTTTAATTTCTTAATCCAGTGAATTAGTTACTGTTGAATATTTAAGTATTCACCGTATTTATATTTATTTTTATATTTATACTAGTTTATTACCCGTCAATTCGCGGGTTATAAACATAATTTAATATAAAATTACATTTATGTTTAAAAATATTTTATGTATTAAACATACTAATAAAAGTTTAATACTTCGTATAAGAATATGATGGAGTTATACAAATTGAAAATGTTATAGGACACGTTAAGTAAAGTGTGTAATATTTATGAAATGTGATTCTCACATTACACATTATCTATATCTCTAAAAGAAAAACGCACTATGAATAGTTCCTCCCCCTACTTTAATCGTTTGTACCTCGCGTAAAAAAAGGTTGTACTCACAATATCACCACACTAAACATTGACAAACATTATAAACTTTATGGGCCAAATGTAAATTCCTAGGGTGAAAAATGTAAACTCCGTAGTGTCTAAAGTTAAACTTTAGGGGGCCAAATCGTAACTTCTTTATTTTCCATAAAAGCCCCCAACAAACTCATCTAAATTTTTAACCGCGTTTAAATTTTCGTACGACTTGGGATAGGTTTAACCGACATAACCGTTAAACATGAAATAATTTTACGAATTATTATCTATATCTCTAAAAGACAACGGTCTTATGAATAGTTCATCCCCATGCTTCAATCATTTGTACCTTGCGCAAAAAAGGTTGTACTCACAATGTCACAACACAAAACATTGACAAACATTATAAACTTTAGGGGGCCAAATGTAATTTTCTAGGATAAAAAATGTAAACTCCGTAGGAGTCTAAAGTTAAACTTCAAGGGGCCAAATCGTAACTTCTTTATTTTCTAAAAAACCTCCCAACAAATCCACTTAAATTTTTAACCGCCTTTAAATTTTCGTACGATATAACCGTTAAACATGAAATAATTTTACAAATTAAACGCAACAAATTATATCTGAAACGAAGCCCCGACGCGAAGCAAGGGCTCCTCCACTAATTTTAATCCATTCACAACAATATACGTGAACTTCCTAATTACCCTTCACCTAATACTTAACTTATAATTTAAAAGTTACCGATTAAACATACCCCTGTAACAATTAAACGACCACCGGGATTTAATTTTATCGTTTAAAATAAAATTAATCAATTCAGGATGCATTAACACTAAATTTAAATTTAAATTTTATTATGTAAAACATAATAATAATAATTCATTAATTTGCAACCTGCAATTAAGTTTGAACCATATTAGCCCATTAACTATCATCAACTCAACATTCATTGGATGAAAGTGTAAAGTATAATTTTGCCGAAATATATTAGTATTAATTAATTAGATGAAAGCTAATTCTTATCAACAATATAAAATAATAAAGCAAAATTAGGAGTTAACCTATTTTAAAGTAAAGTTGAAGTGTATGATATATTTGTTGGTGATTTTAGTGTGATCCAACATATTAATCAATGTTTTAGGTTATTGAATTATTTGGATGAGAGTGGAAGTGATTGATTGATACTTTACACGAATCCGAAAAGTGTAGAGTACACATTCGTAAAGAGTAAAACCGATCAATTAGTATATAGTTGAGCTTGAAAGAATAAGTGCTTGAAAATGGCTGACTCTAAGGATCTGACTAAGCCTCGCCGCGGGGCTCCCAGCCGCGCTGCGGGCCTTAGTGTAATTTGAAGTCAGAACCTTTGGGTGTTTCTGAAACCGAACAAGGCATTGAACCGCGCCGCGGCCATTTGAAAGCGAGACGCGGCTTCACGGCTAATTTGGTTACAGAACATTTGGCAATCGAGTGGACATCAGGTATGCTGTAAGGCCGCGGCGCGGGCCTTCTGGCCGCGGCGCGGGCCTTCTGGCCGCGGCGCGGCTCGCAGCCTGGAAACTGAAAAGGTGCCTTTTTGACTCAAAAGGCATGTTGGTCCAAAACATTGCTTGGCATTTTCTGGTCACTTTGAGAAGATTTTTATTATTGAAAACGCATATTTAGGCACCAAATAACTGGTGTTGATTCCCAAAAGGTGTACCATTTCATTATGGTCACTTATGAAAGGTTGTGACTCTTGATTCACACCTTCTGGTCAACTATAAATAAAATGCACATTCATTTGAGGAAAGGTTCGAGATTTTAATTTTCTCTTACACTCTCATCATTCTAGCAAACATTTCCTACATTATACTTTTGCAAGAACAACTTTTCTTGGTCTAGAAAAGGTTGTTATAACTAGTCTTATCCCAATATTGATTTCGTGCAACCTAAGACCGATAGGTGCGAAATACTCTATTGAGAAAGTGATTCACGATTCTAGTTTTAGTCTGGTGATATTATCCTATTGGAAATCCATATTTCCTAACAATATTTGCAAATATATCAACAATTGTTGATCCAATGGTGCTCAATTAATCTTATCTTCTAATCGAAGGGGTAATACTAAGCCATGTCATACTTTTTGAAATTTTCTTTACTAATATCACTTTTGTTATAATAGATAAAGAGATTTATACTTGACATCTGAATGACAAATAGAACATGTGTGTTAAACCATTAAGAGTTTGAATAATCTCTTAACCATTTAACACATCCACCAAAGGAAATTTAGCCTAACGGTATCAAGAATGAGCCCTCCAACCTTTAGGTTATGGGTTCGAGTCTAGAGTAGACCAAATATATATATATATATATATATATATATATATATATATATATATATATATATATATATATATATATATATATATATATATATATTTGTGGAATTATTTATGTATGGGAGTGTGAGTTTTTCTTAGAAAGAGGAATCATTTAATACATCTATTTACTTACATATCCTTTTTAAAGTATATGAATCACTTATCAAAGTAATATTCACTTTTATTATGTAAAAAGTTAATATAATATAGTGTTCATTGAAAATAGTTGTCAAAATAATTATTGTCGTTCAAAATATAGTTAAATCGGAATGTTTAAACTATTCAAATTTTAAACCATTCAATAATTAATCATGTTGCTTTATAAAAAACTGACTAAATTAGAATAACTAATTAAAGAAAAGGGAAATGATGACGAATATTGTTACATTTTACTCTCTCCGTCCTAATTTAATGGTTCGATATTTCTTTTTTAACTGTCCCAAATTAATAGTTCAATCCAAGAAAATCAAGAAATAGTCGTCCACTTTCGATAGTTTGCGCAACAGTTAGGGAATTGACGTCATAAGTTCGTTAACCGTTAGATCATTGTGATTTTTCTATGTGGTTGAGAACACATAGACGCACATCTGAACTTTGGGGTTTTCGTTGAACAATGTAACACCAAGATATGAACTTTCGAAAGTTGCAATTTTTACTTTGAATCATATGCTTTTTGGGTCTGCCGCCGTCACCACCGAAACATTTTGCGACCATCACCCCCGAAAACAGTTAGCCACTTCTCATCAAAGGGTCTCATCATATTTCTTATTTAGTTTGACTGTTCATCTTTCTCTTGTTAAAATTGAGAGGACATATTAGAGAATATATTATTTAAATATATGGATTAGATTTGTTAGAGAACAATTAGTAGTTTGATTTGTTTTCAAATTAAAATTAAGTTACTTGTTCATTAAGTTCGATTAGTGTGATGGCCCCCTCAAAACACTTAACGGCTCCGTCACTTGGTCCCACAGCTTGATCGGACTTAAATGAATTAAATAACAACATTGCATTCTTTTATTCAAAAAGTTTCCCAAAATGGAAATTTAACAAAATATGTAGTTTAACAATTCCAACATATTAAATATCCAAAGTTGACATAAAACATTGTCAACAAAACACCCACAAGTTTAATTATTCAAAAAGAGAATGCAAGTTTAATGTTTCATAATTGTTTAACAAAAATCTGCCCAAATGCATGCAGACTCTTCTAACACAGCGGAAGCAACCAAATAACTCAAGTACCTGTGAAAACATGCGAGTAAACTGTCAATAAAAATGTTGAGTGAATTATAGGTTTAAATAATTGAATAAACTTTAGACCACAAGATTTAAAATGTTAGAAAATATAAAACATTATTCCATTATCAATGAGCCACCTGGTAACCACTTAACCCTTTATTTACCCTTGCCAAACACAAATAAATAATATACACTGAACTAGTGTATCTACAACAAAATACGAAGTACTAAACATTCCGATTATGAATTGCTAGCGCGACTAGCTCGAAATGGGATTGTTAAACCTGATAGATCTATCCGTAGGATTCGCGTTCACCAGTAGAAACCAGTGATTACAGTTACCAGACTAGGGAATATTTTTGTTCAACTCATAACGAATAATTTAAATTTAATTGTCACTTGTGTCTAAACGTAAAATAAATTGCATGTAATCACATCCCAAAAATATACTTTGAAAAGTATGTAAAAACGGGACTATAACTCACCCTAATAGCAAACGAAGTAACCACACAAATATGCGAACAGCAAACGAAGTAAAGTGATTATGAATGATCACAACACCGACCTATAAATCAAGCAGGTCGATATAAATAACTAACTTAGGTCAAGTCTTAATATGATAGCTATTGTACATGTTGCAAGTAGACATAGAACAACACTCAACATGCATCGGTTTGATCAGAACAGCGTACGGACACACACTTTCTATTTTTAGAAAGTTTCTATTTTTAGCAGGTTTCCATTTTTGGAAAGTTTCTATTTTTGAAAAGTTTCTATTTTTGGAAAGTTTCAATTTTTGGAAAGTTTCAATTTTTGGAAAGTATATAAGTTAGGAAAGTTTCCTTAATTAGAAAGTCAACAAAAGTCAACAAAAAGTCAAAGTCAACTGAAAGTCAACTCAAAAGTCAACCTTGGTCAAACATAGTCAACATTGATTTTTAAAGCATAGGTTATAATAATAATATAGGTTATAATGTTATTTAAAGTCATATATGTATAATTATGTCATAACATAAGTTTAATTAAATTAAATTGACTTATTAAAGTTAACATAAGTTTAAATGATATAATTAATATAACATAAGGATTTAATTAATTAATTAGATATTAATCATAATATAAGTATTATTAATTAATAATAAGTTTTAAATCATATCATAAGTATTATTAATTAATAATGAATTATTAATCATATCATAAATTTCTAATTATAATCATTAAATCATAAGTATTTAATAATTAAATTATAATTAAATAATAACTAAGCCTTATATTAATTAAATAATTAATTAATCCTTATTATAAGTCTTATTATAATAATCTCATAATATAAGTTTAATACTTACAATAAGTATTTTTCATTAATAATAAAAGTATTATTAATCATAAGTTTAATTAAATCTTTAATTAAATCATAATTAATTAATAAATGATATAATAAATATATATCATAAGTCTTAAATTAAATTAATTACTTTTTATATCATAAGTAATTTATTAATAATGAAATTCATTATTTATATCATAAGTCACAAGTAATAACCATAAGTTTTAATTAAAAGTTCATTCGGTCATAACTTGAACCCCGGGAATCAGTTTTCGGCGAGCCTTATATATATCTTTGCCTAATCAACCCAATGACACCTTAATGTGCTCAAGAACATCCCAAGAACATTCACCAAGTTGTGACTTACAGCCCTTAATCAATTTGGACCTTTAATCTGCTCAAAAACGTGTTTTAGTCATAACGGGTGATCCGTGGCTCGGATTTCGATGACCCGAACATGAAAGTTCATCCCATAATCAATCCTAACACACTAGTACACCCTAAAGACTCTAAAAATGGTCACAAAGTCAGAACACACCTGGTTCAATTCGTTTTTATATTTTAATCTCAATATAACACCATTTTAATCATAACTTATGTTCCGGAAATCGAAATAACATGAATCCGGAGTCTAAAATTAATGTCTTGATGAGAGGAACTCATCTAGATACTTTAATTTCACTTTTATATCATTTATATTTTCAGAAAACAACAATCAAACCGCTGTCCCAAAACAATCAAACCGAAAACATATACAATCGAGCATTTCTACGCATACAATCAATAATACAATAACATATGATCATCATACTATCAAAATAACATCAAAATATAGAAAATTAAATAAAAAATGAAAAGCTAGGGTTAGGGTTTATACCCTAATCAAGAATCAAGAGATGCTATCGCGTAGAGATCGAAGAGAGGATCGCGTTTATGTATAAGATTGATTGATCCAAGCTAGCAATTGATGAAGATGATGATGTTTGGTGGTGCTAGGCGACGGCCAAAAATGGTAGGGAGGAGGGGAGAGAGAAAACTAGTATTTAGATTTAGAAATGTAAGTGATAAAATGAATTATGAATGAAAAATGGAAAATCAACAGGGGTATACCCCCTCCCCATTGCTTCGGCCAATTGGTGGGGTGTGGGGTGGGCCCCACTAGCCCAAAATGTTAAATGTTAAATAACTTGTGGCCCGAACGCCCGATCGAAACTCAAAATGCGAAAACACGGCTACGCGATTGAAAATTCGGAGAGATAACAAATACGCGACGAAAAATATATATAAATACTATATATAATCATATGACATTAAAATATCATATTTAAAATAATTAGGACTTAAAAAACCCAAAAGCTCGACCGTTGGTTTGAAAACCAAAAAGATTCGCCGGATAGAAATCCGCGATTCGTAGAAACGTACGATTTAAAATATGAATACAAATATTCATTTAACACATAATAATTAATATATTATCATTAAAATAATAATATAGGTCATAGAAATAACGTGGCACGAATAACATTTAACGGACGTTAAATAATTAACGGTAAAAGATAATGGAAAAAGTAGGGTCGTTACAGTACCTTCCCGTTACGAAAATTTCGTCCCGAAATTTAAGCAGGTGCAGGGGTTGACTCAGCATCTGAGAACAAATGCGGGTATTTCTGCTTCATTTGATCTTCATGCTCCCAAATGAACTCGGAACCGCGTCTGACGTTCCATCTAACCCGGACAATAGGAATTCTACTCTGCTTAAGAGTCTTAACCTCTCAGTCCATAATCTCAACAGGTTCCTCAATAAAATGTAGTTGCTTATCCACATGAAGTTCCTCCAGAGGAATAGTCTTAATCGACCTCGGCCAAACACTTCTTTAAATTCGATACTTGGAAAACGTCATGAACGGCACTGAGTTCTTGTGGCAATTTCAAACGATAAGCCACGGGTCCAACTCTCTCAATAATCTCAAAAGGTCCAACAAAACGAGGACTCAACTTTCCCCTTTTACCAAAATGTATCACACCTTTCCAAGGTGATACCTTCAACATAACACGATCACCGACCTGAAATTCAATATCGTTCATTCTCTTATTGGCATAGCTCTTTTACCTACTTCTGGCGGTTCTCAGTCTTTCCTTAATCTGTACGATCTTCTCGGTAGTCTCATGAATAATTTCTGGACCTGTGAGTTGATCATCTCCAACCTCATTCCAACAAACAGGAGACCTACACTTTCTACCATACAGCGCTTCAAACGGTGCGGCTTTAATACTTGCATGATAGCTGTTATTATAAGAAAATTCAGCTAACGGCAAATATCTATCCCACCCATTACCAAAATCAATAACACACGCTCGCAACATGTCTTCTAACGTTTGAATGGTCCTTTCACTCTGACCATCCGTCTGCGGATGATAAGCGGTGCTCATATCCAACTTAGTTCCTAAAGCTTCCTGTAAGGATCGCCAAAACCTCGATATAAATCGACTGTCTCGATCTGAAATAATCGACACAGAAACACCATGTCTAGAAACAATCTCCTTCAAATACAAACGAGTAAGCTTCTCCATCGAATCTGTTTCCTTAATCGGCAAAAAGTGAGTTGACTTAGTGAGTCGATCTACAATCACCCAAATGGTATCATAGCCACCCGCAACTCTAGGTAACTTCGTAATAAAATCCATCGTAATATCTTCCCACTTCCACTCGGGAATCTCAGGTTGCACCAAAGGTCCTGACGGTTTTTGATGTTCAACTTTAACCTTAGCACAGGTCAAACACTTAGCCACATAAGTAGCCACATCAGCTTTCAAATTAGGCCACCAATATAGCTCCTTAAGATCATGACACATCTTTCCTGAACTAGGATGAATAGAGTATCTCGACTTATGAGCTTCATCTAAAACAAGTTGTCGCAGGTCACCAAACTTCGGAACCCAAAGACGTCCCTCAAAATATCTTGTACCATCTGCTCGTACCTCAAACTTCTTAGCCATGCCTCTGACATTCTCGTTTACAAAATTCTCCTCCTTTAAGGCCTCTTGTTGTGCCTCAAGAATTTTCCTTGCGAGGTTAGTTCGAATTGTCATATTCAAAGCCCTAAATCTGCAAGGTTCAACCATTTCTTTACGACTCAACGCATCGGCCACAACATTGGCTTTTCCCGGATGATATAAAAGTTCACAATCATAATCATTCAATGTCTCAACCCATCTTCATTGCCTCATATTCAACTGTTCCTGGTCAAGAATATGTTGAAGACTTTTGTGATCAGTGTACACTGTACTCTTGACTCCATGAAGATAATGTCTCCAAATCTTAAGCGCAAACACAATAGCTCCCAACTCTAAATCATGGGTTGTATAATTCTGTTCGTGGATCTTCAACTGACGTGATGCGTAAGCAATGACTTTCTTTCGTTGCATCAAAACACAGCCAAAGGCCTGACGCGAAGCATCACAATAAACAACAAAATCGTCATTACCCTCAGGCAGTGCCAATATCGGAGCGGTAGTCAACTTCTTCTTCAAGGTTTGAAAAGTAGTCTCTTGTTCATCCTTCCACTCATACTTCTTCCCCTTGTACGTTAAAGCAGTCAGAGGTTTCGCTATACGAGAGAAATCTTGAATGAACCTTTGATAATAACCTGCCAACCCTAGAAACTGACGAACCTGAGTAGGAGTCTTCGGGGTTTCCCACTTCTCAATTGCCTCTATCTTGGCAAGATCAACTTGTATTCCCTGTTTACTAAAATATGTCCAAGGAATTGAACTTCTCTTAACCATAAAGCACACTTAGAGAACTTAGCGTACAATTCTTCTTTCCTCAACAGATCAAGCACCAACTTCAAATGTTCTTCGTGTTCTTCATCACTTTTAGAATAAATAAGGATGTCGTCGATGAAAACAATAACGAATTTGTCCAGATAGGTTCTACACACACGGTTCATGAGGTCCATGAACACATCAGGTGCATTTGTCAATCCGAACGGCATAACAAGGAATTCGTAGTGACCGTAACGGGTGCAAAAAGAAGTTTTTGAAACATCAGATTCTTTTAACACGCAACTGATGATAGCTGGAACGAAGATCGATTTTAGAATAAACAGACGAACCCTGAAGTTGATCGAACAGACCATAAATTCTAGGAAGAGGGTAACGGTTTTTAACAGTAAGCTTGTTCAATTCACGATAATCAATGCACAAACCAAACAAACCATCTTTCTTCTTAACAAACAGAACAGGAGCTTCCCAAGGGGACGAACTGGGACGAATGAAACCTTTGTCTAACAACACATGGAGTTGACTCGACCATTCTTGAAGTTCGAAAGGAGTAAGTCGATAAGGAGCACGTGCTACAGGAGCAGCACCAGGAACAAGATCGATTTGAAATTCTACCGAATGTTGCGGCGGAAGGCTAGGTAAATCTTCGGGAAATACCTCGGAAAAATCTCTAATAATATGAACATCGCCAACGCTCTTCTCTTCTCTATCAGAATCAACAACATGGGCTAGAATAGCATGACAGCCTTTGCGATGATGTTTATGAACTTTCAAACAGCTAATAAGATTCAACTGTCTGCATTTCTAATCCCCAAAAACTATCAACAGATCTCCTACCACATTAGTAATACGGTTAGCTTTCTTACAACACACAATCTCAGCACGATTCGCAGACAACCAATCCATACCAATAACAATGTCGAAACTTGTAACGACCCGGATTTTTCCAATCGTTTTATACTTATGAGATTAATATTTACATAAATTAAACCTTACCAACATGATAAGCAATCCAAATTGTTGAGACTTGTGTTTTTTAAAAGAGTTTTACACAACGTTTGATCGTCCAATTTGACCGATGATATCACGAACTATATAACATACGATAATTATACGTTTGTGTATATATATGTATTTATATATATTTAACATGATCTAAGGATGGTTTAACATCTCATTATGTACTAATGACAATGAGTTATAAGTATATTTTGAAACTACTAACTTAAGTTTTCAAAACGATAACTATACGTAACATTCTTTGATATATATACTTATAACCTATAATGCTTATACATGTATCGTATATATAATGTATTTAATCACTTTTTAAGGACTTAAATACATAAAACAATATAAGTATATTCACAAAAGATAGCTATATTTGAATTCTCATTCCTTTTCCTCAAGATTTCTATATGTATATCTAGGGTATATTTACCCGTATCATACCCAGCTTCTATATGTATTTACTATTAGTATATACACATCAAATCAACATCCTAATCAACATTATTACTGCCCTAGATATGAGGTAACTAGGATTTGTCAAGTAGCATGAATTATTAGTAAGAAAACAAAATTAGGAATCCTTTTCTTTCTTTATAAACTAAAAACGTTTTTATGAATGAACACCATTTCTTCACTCCATT
This sequence comes from Rutidosis leptorrhynchoides, assembly GCF_046630445.1. Taxonomy (NCBI): domain Eukaryota; kingdom Viridiplantae; phylum Streptophyta; class Magnoliopsida; order Asterales; family Asteraceae; genus Rutidosis; species Rutidosis leptorrhynchoides. The sequence goes on from NC_092335.1 coordinate 327,887,313, forward strand.
TTCTCATACCTACACCCTAATTTCTCTCTCAAAATACTCCTAACTTCATACTTGATCATCTCCAAGCATTTTCTCCATCATTTAGCTTCAATTACAAGCCTTAAACACCATAAGAAAACTCTTTCAAGAACATAACAAAATAACCACCCATTTGAAGAAGTATACTTCCAACCTTTTGATCTAACTCCACCACTCTTTGATTCCAAGATTTTTTCTTATCTCTTATAGTAACTTTGTCCAAGTAACTTGAGGTAGTAACCTTGTTCATAATCTTGTTCGATTCATAATTATATAGCTATCTTATTTTATGTTGTAAAATTTTAACAACAAGAACATAGTTTGAATGATTTCAAACTTGTTTGCAAACTAAATAGATCCTTCTAACTTAACTTTTAAAACACTTCAAGACCTGTAATATATCATAATGATATGCTAACTTAACAAGATATAACTTGGTTTTACAAAGAACACCTTAAAAACTGAATCTACGTCGTCGGAGTGCAACCGAGGGCTGTTTTGGGTTGCATAATTAAAAACCATCTCGAACTTTGAATTGGAAGTTCATATTCTGGAAAAATTATATTTCTTATGAATATGTTAACACATAAAAATTTCATGGTTTAACTCAAAGCGTAAGTATTTTTAGAAAAATGATCATTAAATGTTGTTTTTATGATGGAAAATGATCACTTTCATAAGTTTTACCAAAGTTTGACCTATAACCTGTGATTTCGAATACAAACTAAGGTATTTTTAGTTCATATTATTAATATTTGACTCGATCCAAGGAAGTGGCAAGTTGAACCAACAAAAACGGAGTTGTAATCAAGAAACTACGACTAAAACAAGATTGGGTATCCAAAGCTAGTTTAGCTACGAAAATATTTGGAGATAAAGTAAATTAATCATATCTTTTCTAATTAATATGATATTTTATATATAATTACTTATGATTTGATTTTATATATTTCAGGACCACCCGAAAACAACACGAGAAGATTAATCATAAGACCTCATGATTGTACGCAACACGTCATTTGACAACACGGTACTTTATGTACGCAACACGTCATTTGACAACATGGTACCATGGGTCGAGATTAATTCTGATCAATACGAATACGATGGGCTCTTTATTTATTTTATTGAGCAACTAATTGTGGACCACTAACATCGGACTGCTAACTACGGACTAAGAAAATATTAAAAGTATTATAAGTATATATATATATATATATATATATATATATATATATATATATATATATATATATATATATATATATATATATATATATATATATAACGATTACTTGAAAAGAAAATATGTTGATATATTATATATATATATATATATGGTTAGGTTCGTGATATCTATCGGAGACCAAGTCGAGTTAAATACCTTCAAGGCAAAAGTGAGTATATAGTCCCACTTTTAAACTCTAAATATTTCGGGATGAGAATACATGCATTTTATGATTTACGTTATGGACACAAGTGATAAAAAATATATTCTACGTTGAGTTGTACCACTGGCATACTTCCCTGTAACTTGGTAACTACTATTTACATGAGGTATTGTAAACGCGAATCCTGTTGATAGATCTATCGGGCCTGACAACCCCAACCGGACTGGACGACCAGTATTCAACGGTTGCACAGTACTTTGTTTCGGTGACTACACTTGGTACGGTGTAGTAAGATTTCATAATAAAGGGAATATGCGACGTTGATTAAATATTAAGTATGGTTATCAAGTGCTCAACAACTTAGAATATTTTTATTAAAACGTTTATGTATATGAAATCTTGTGGTCTATATTTATAACGCTGCTAGCATTAAACCTATATCTCACCAACTTTATGTTGACGTTTAAAGCATGTTTATTCTCAAGTTCCTAGAAGTATTCCGCTGTTTGAATATACGTTAGAGAAACCATGTGCATGGAGTCATACATGTTTTATTCGAGGAAGCATTGCATTCACAAAATCATCACCGTGCATTTATTTTGACTACATTGTCAACGGAAGTATTCTCGTAAACTGTTATTTACGGTGATTGTCTATATGTAGAAATCATCAGATGTCAAAAACATTGAATTTTAAATATTCATTTATGGTATATCTTTTCAAAAGAATGCAATGTTTATAAAACGTATCATATAGAGGTCAAATGCCTCGCGATGTAATCATATGTTATTGTATTCATCCCTATGGATTGGGTCGGGTCGTTTCATGTGGTATCAGAGCGGTGGTCTTAGCGAACCAGGTCTGCATTAGTGTGTCTAACTGATAAGTCGTTAGGTTGCATTAGTGAGTCTGGACTTCGACCGTGTCTGCATGTCAAAATTTTGCTTATCATTTTGTGTCGAAAATCATCTACTTATCATCCGTAGGAAATTACCTGCTTATCATCTTAAGTCTAAACGCGTCTTACTACATTCATTGCATGAATGGTGTATAGACAAAATTCATATCTTAGCGTATTTGCTAATTCATATCTACGCGTATCTGTTACTGTAAACTTTGTCTGACATATTCCGTAAATCCCTCCGTAATCTACGAGATCTTTTGTTCTATATATGTGGATATTCTATATAATTAGAATACCACCCGATAGCAGAAAAATCATTTCATATCAAAAAATCCTTTATTCAATCATACGAAATGGAACTCGTCACTAGATCAAGTCCCTCGGATTCCGATATGGAATACCACTCAAGCTCCGAAAGCAGTGTGACCGGAATGGATCAACCAATCAGTCATCATCTATTTTGGATGGATTGGGGATGGGTTCGTAGCCTCCTCAATCATTGGAGACAAGAAGAAGGTGATCCCTTCCATCCACCAAATTGCCCTCTTGACGATGAACCTGAAGCACTTACCGGCGAACCTGTTCGAGAAACCATTTTCTCTCTCATTTCCAGAGTATCTCGTCACGATTATATACTACATCAAATTCTAGATTTTATTTATCCACTCGTCCGAACCGACAATCACCCCGGTGTAATAGAAGAAGTCAAAGAGCTTCGCACTCAGGTAGTGGCTTTGGAGAATACGTTACGAAGGTTACAAACACCATCAGCAGCATCAACAGCATAACCAGTACCGTCAATAACATCAACATCGCAAGCCTCAATACCCTAAGCACCAACAGCATCACCAACATCAACGTTATCACCATCATCAACATCAACAGGATCATTACCACCACCAACAATCACATCCGCATCACATGCCTCAATATCACCATCCGTACCTCGGATATCAATGTCACACGCACCATAGATACCAAGAAGTACCAACTACAACAAACGATGAAGTATTGATTCATAACTTCATCGGAGAAACATTATATGGTGATTATGTAATCTCTAAAGACATAGAGATTACCTATTTCTGCCTTAACCATAAATCAGATGAGTGGACAGAAATGATAAAAGGAAGAGTAGAAACCCCGACAAGAATGATGCGTAAGGTACAAGCTAGACTTGTTTTACCAACAGCATCAGCAGTACCCTTAGCCTCACCAACACAGTCAGTGTTGTCAACATCGTTAGAATCGTCAGCAACTTTAACATCACAAGCTCCACCAGTTCAAGAATCACCGTGGACATCATCAATAACGCATATATTGCATCAACGAGTTATGAAGTATTAACTCAATCTTCTGAAGAATTTATATAAATATTTTATATATATGAATTCGGAAACCAAAATAAATCTTTTCGTACTAAGCTATTAAGTATGAATTGAAAAAGGATAGATACTACTCGTTTAAATTCATACTACAAATATGCAATGATGTACGTCCTTCGTCAGCAACTTAATCATCGTTAACTACAATCCTTGTTTCAATTCAATGAATTTCGTTTTATAATAAACCAAGTGTATTATTCAATAATATGCTTGATTTTACACTTTCATCTTCAATGTACTCGAAGCTTACTGGGAAACAACATTCATATCTTGCGAAGTTAGCAAGAGTTCAATAAGTATCAGCATCATTCACTAAGGAAATATATATAAGAATAAATAATGAAGTATTGATCCATAACCTCATTAATATTCTGTGAAGAATATGTGGTTCCTAATCGTTTTAGAGATTACTTATTCTAGCTCAAACCGAAAATCAAATGAGTCTAATATTTTATTGACTTATTAAATTCATGATTACATCTGAAGAAGATATATATGTACATATATTTTCATAAAGATTGTAATAAAATTCTCTGGTACAAAACATTACTTGTGAAATTTTTTTTAACGGGTAGGTAATACCCGAGAGATATATAAATTCACAATTAATATGATTATATTCTTCGACTATGATTCAACAATCATCAACTATACTCACTACCTTCACAATAATATACATTCTTTCATAGAAATCAAAACAACCATTCTCATCCAAATTTGATTACGACAAAACGAAATCCAAGTCAAGACTTAACAGAAGACATCACTCTTAGGACTCTTACATCTTTCAAAACTATACTTTGACTTCAAAACTATGCTAGAACATCATTCAATTCTTGGAACCCAAAAAAATATTTGTATCATTCAAAGTCCTAAAACATCATATGTATATTAACAATTACAATCTATGATCAAACCCTTTGAAATTCCTGAAGACACTTCAAATAATGGACAATCGAGATGATGATCCAACCACACATTACCCGCAGTCTTGCACCTGAAAAGCTCTCGAAACCAAGGACATAATTTAACACGTATCCGCGTTAAATCTTTTAGCATTTATTAGCAAAAATAACTTTGCGATTCCTTTTCAAAATAGCAAATTTTGTCACAGTTTCAGCAAGTCAACCTCGACTTTCCATTCGAAGTAGCCTTATTATAACATGTAATACATACGATTACCCTTTTGTTACCAGGGAACCTTTTATATTCCACGACATTATCAGCAGATGTACCAGCAACTCGTTACCCCTTTGGCGGAATCAACAATTGCTATTTTGAAATCTCGCAGCATTTCTATTTCGGCAGTTATATATATATACAACGTCTATCCCCAAGAATTACATATTTCAAATGTGAAGTTTCTGAAAAATGCTCCATTCTACGAATTAGTGCTATTAAGTTTTGGAAAAGACTGATAAAGTGGTAAAGACAGTAGACAACAATTAAGGTCAGAAGTTTGACAATAAAGAATAATAGATTGGAAAAGTTCGAACGAAAAATTTGGTACTGGAAACCGGATTGAGTAAAGTATAAAGGAGGTCGTGGACAAATCATAATGATGAAATCTACCTTCAAAGGATTCAAATGATTCAGTGTCTGCTGAAACCGTTAGTAAGAACCTTTCTCCTTATTCTAAACCTTCACAGACAGATTTTCTGCGTCATTCCCTGATCTTAGATATTCTAAGATATCATCGTATTTTTCATTATAAATATCTCCGATATTCCTGAAGATATATTCCCAACTATCCTCATCAAAAATCATTTATCTCTTCACAATATTTGCGTTACAAAATAAAAGAAACTGTGTTAGTTTCTAAATTCTGAAAAATTCGAGTATAAAATATGAATGTTTTGAAGTAGTGTTGGAAACTGAAGCATGAATTAGTATAATATAATGACACTTGATCAACGTGATTATATTACAGTAATTCATGCTAAGTTTCTAAATGGAACATAATGATTCACAGATCATAACGTCATCATGTGCCATGTTACACAACTCTTACATTCTACCCAATCTCCAAACATATTAAGAACATATCTCCTTGATAATTCTATCTTTTCGGACATTCTGGTAACTTACCAAATCAAGATCCTGCAATTACTATTTCCTTCTTAGAACATTAACTATGTTTATTTCAATATCCATACCTACGAATTTCGAACCATTATTCGCTTGACTCGAAGTCAGGAAGAGGAAACAGAAGTATGGAACTGTTGAATATAAAAGAAAATATAAAGCTCGGCAACAACAAATAAATTACAAACCGTGTGTATCAATACGTATTGCAACGTAAAGGCACGGGAGAATTAACAATACTATAACCCCAAGGTAATAGTGGAAATAAATAAAATCCTCCGGAGGTAGATGAAAAAGAAGAATGACAGAGATGAAAGTTAAGAGTATATCCAGGATCAGTACTGGATGAAGCATACTGATAAATGTTTTAAAGTATGAATTGAGGGAGGAAGAATAGAAGGTATGAGTTGTAAGGAAATGAAGGGATGTGGATTTATAGTAAAAGATCCGACAGAGCAATCAAAATAGATGAACGCATTTAAAGCGGATTCTAATTTCCTTGATTATCGAAGAATCAAATCTCATTATGAAGATTTTACTCCAAATCTCTTGAACTTGGAAATCAATCCTATCTACATCAAAAGATATGACGAATCTATACCTACTCATTTCACCCTTTGGTGATAGCCTCACTCGTACTCTTCACAAAAATCAAATTGCTTTATCAATATTACTTGATGATAATAAAACTCTAATTTCCAACACGTCATGAAAACATATTTATTGTCAGCCATGACCATCCCATTCAAATTTCGGGACGAAATTTATTTAACGGGTAGGTACTGTAACGACCCGGATTTTTCCAATCGTTTTATACTTATGAGATTAATATTTACATAAATTAAACCTTACCAACATGATAAGAAATCCAAATTGTTGAGACTTGTGTTTTTGAAAAGAGTTTTACACAACGTTTGACCGTCCAATTTGACCGATGATATCACGAACTATATAACATACAATAATTATACGTTTGTGTATATATATGTATTTATATATATTTAACATGATCTAAGGATGGTTTAACATCTCATTGTGTACTAATTACAATGAGTTATAAGTATATTTTGAAACTACTAACTTAAGTTTTCAAAACGATAACTATACGTAACATTCTTTGATATATATACTTATAACCTATAATGCTTATACATGTATCGTATATATAATGTATTTAATCACTTTTTAAGGACTTAAATACATAAAACAATATAAGTATATTCACAAAATATAGCTATATTTGAATTCTCATTCCGTTTCCTCAAGATTTCTATACGTATATCTAGGGTATATGTACCCGTATCATACCCAGCTTCTATATGTATTTACTATTGGTATATACACATCAAATCAACATCCTAATCAACATTATTACTGCCCTAGATATGAGGTAATTAGGATTTGTCAAGTAGCATGAATTATTAGTAAGAAAACAAAATTAGGAATCCTTTTCTTTCTTTATAAACTAAAAACGTTTTTATGAATGAACACCATTTCTTCACTCCATTTTCTCATACCTACACCCTCATTTCTCTCTCAAAATACTCCTAACTTCATACTTGATCATCTCCAAGCATTTTCTCCATCATTTAGCTTCAATTACAAGCCTTAAACACCATAAGAAAACTCTTTCAAGAACATATCAAAATAACCACCCATTTGAAGAAGTATACTTCCAACCTTTTGATCTAACTCCACCACTCTTTGATTCCAAGATTTTTTCTTATCTCTTACAGTAACTTTGTCCAAGTAACTTGAGGTAGTAACCTTGTTCATAATCTTGTTCGATTCATAATTATATAGCTATCTTATTTTATGTTGTAAAATTTTAACAGCAAGAACATAGTTTGAATGATTTCAAACTTGTTTGCAAACTAAATAGATCCTTCTAACTTAACTTTTAAAACACTTCAAGACCTGTAATATATCATAATGATATGCTAACTTAACAAGATATAACTTGGTTTTACAAAGAACACCTTAAAAACTGAATCTACATCGTCGGAGTGCAACCGGGGGCTGTTTTGGGTTGGATAATTAAAAACCATTTTGAACTTTGAATTGGAAGTTCATGTTCTGGAAAAATGATATTTCTTATGAATATGTTAACACATAAAAATTTCATGGTTTAACTCAAAGTGTAAGTATTTTTAGAAAAATGATCATTAAATGTTGTTTTTATGATGGAAAATGATCACTTTCATAAGTTTTACCAAAGTTTGACCTATAACCTGTGATTTTGAATACAAACTAAGGTATTTTTAGTTCATATTCTTAAAATTTGACTCGATCCAAGGAAGTGGCAAGTTGAACCAACAAAAACGGAGTTGTAATGAAGTAACTACGACTAAAACAAGATTGGGTATCCGAAGCTAGTTTAGCTACGAAAATATTTGGAGATACAGTAAATTAATCATATCTTTTCTAATTAATATGATATTTTATATATAATTACTTATGATTTGATTTTATATATTTCAGGACCACCCGTAAACAACACGAGAAGATTAATCATAAGACCTCATGATTGTACGCAACACGTCATTTGACAACACGGTACTTTATGTACGCAACACGTCATTTGACAACATGGTACCATGGGTCGAGATCAATTCTGATCAATACGAATACGATGGGGTCTTTATTTATTTTATTGAGCAACTAATTGTGGACCACTAACATCGGACTGCTAACTACGGACTAAGAAAATATTAAAAGTATTATAAGTATATATATATATATATATATATATATATATATATATATATATATATATATATATATATATATATATATATATAACGATTACTTGAAAAGAAAATATGTTGATATATTATATATATATGGTTAGGTTCGTGATATCTATCGGAGACCAAGTCGAGTTAAATACCTTCAAGGAAAAAGTGAGTATATAGTCCCACTTTTAAACTCTAAATATTTCGGGATGAGAATACATGCATTTTATGATTTACGTTATGGACACAAGTGATAAAAAATATATTCTACGTTGAGTTGTACCACTGGCATACTTCCCTGTAACTTGGTAACTACTATTTACATGAGGTATTGTAAACGCGAATCCTGTTGATAGATCTATCGAGCCTGACAACCCCAACCGGACTGGACGACCAGTATTCAGCGGTTGCACAGTACTTCATTTCGGTGACTACACTTGGTACAGTGTAGTAAGATTTCATAATAAAGGGAATATGCGACGTTGATTAAATGTTAAGTATGGTTATCAAGTGCTCAACAACTTAGAATATTTTTATTAAAACGTTTATGTATATGAAATCTTGTGGTCTATATTTATAACGCTGCTAGCATTAAACCTATATCTCACCAACTTTATGTTGACGTTTAAAGCATGTTTATTCTCAGGTTCCTAGAAGTCTTCCGCTGTTTGAATATATGTTAGAGAAACCATGTGCATGGAGTCATACATGTTTTATTCGAGGAAGCGTTGCATTCACAAAATCATCACCGTGTATTTATTTTGACTACATTGTCAACGGAAGTATTCTTGTAAACTGTTATTTACGGTGATTGTCTATATGTAGAAATCATCAGATGTCAAAAACATTGAATTTTAAATATTCATTTATGGTATATCTTTTCAAAAGAATGCAATGTTTATAAAACGTATCATATAGAGGTCAAATGCCTCGCGATGTAATCATATATTATTGTATTCGTCCCTATGGATTGGGCCGGGTCGTTTCAAAACTGCCTAGGTCAATCGGTATCAAATCTATCTCAAAATCTCTACCAGCCAAATTAATGTTACATTTACGATACACAGTCTTAGCATTAAGCACTTTACCATTACCTATCTCTACAACATAAGTATTGTCTATAGGAGTTAACGGTGTTTTGATTTTTGGACTTAATTTATTCGACACAAAACTCAAATCAGCCCCCGAATCAAATAGTACATAAACTAATAAATTATTGACCGAGAACGTACCCGTAACAAGTTTAGGATCTTCCTCAGCATCCCTGGCATTAATGTTGAATGCTCTTCCACGTGCATTCTCAGTAGTCTTCTTGTTAGGCATCACGGAAATGCCCCGGCTTACCACATTCATAACAAACCCTCTGATTACCACCATTCCTCGGCTTCCCATTACCATTACCGTTACCACCATTATTACCAGCATTATTACTACCACCTGCAGCAGGAGTAGCAGAACCCGACATAAGCACCGTACAATCTTTAGCAATGTATCCCTACTTGGATACTTGGAACACCTCTTACAAGTAACCGTACAGTAACCATCATGAGCCTTATAACATCGAGAACACAAATGTTGATTTCGGTTATTAGAACCAGAAGTATCTTGTTTCTTCTGTTGACCTTGGTTTTGGTTGCGATTATTATCCCACTTCCTTTTCCCATTATCAGCCTTCTTAACAACTTCCTCACCGGCATCGGTCACAGCAGCCTTACTTCTCCTCAAAATCTTATCATTGAGCTTGTGCGCCATAGACATAGCAGCTTCAATAGTCTGGGGCTCACTAGACTCAACCCCATGCTCAATTTTCTCAGATAATCCATCAATGTAAGCCTCAATCTTAAGATTCTCATCAGCATAAATATTTGGACACAACAAAGTCAACTCGAAGAACTTTTGCTCAGAGGCATCTAATTCGGTGCCCTTCATTTTCAAGTTCTTAAGCTCGGCTTCTAATTTCTTAAGTTCACCCCTAGGACGATAACGGGTGATCATTCTCTCTTTAAAGTTGTTCCAAGTCATACCATACGCCACATCATTATCCAAACTACTAACCAAGTTGTTCCACCAAGTTAATGCACTATCCTTAAGAATGCAGCTTGCAAAACTAACCTTATCCTCATCACGGACTCGGCTAACCCTGAAAATAGACTCAATCTTCTTAAACCAACGAGTAAGTCCAATGGGTCCTTCAGTGCCACTAAATTCTTGTGGACGACTTGCCATGAACCTCTTGTGGGAGCATCCCACCTGATTGTTGTTATTAGTGTTAGCATTAGCATTAGCTGCCATAGCAGCTGCTATTCCTTCGGAGATAAGTCGTTGCATACGAGCTTCGTTGGACTCACGGGGAGGCATGATCTTCAAAACAGAATAACACAACCGTTAGTACTAAGAATAATACCAGTGTTATAAAGGAAAAGATCGAACACGAAAAGATTAACCATTTAAATAATAGTCAATAAACACTATGAGTAATAACATGACAGTTATGATAGTTATAGAAATAGCCACCACATGCATACATACTTTATGATAGAAATCATACAACATACATAGCACCTAACATACATGAACTATATTACGCATAATATAACATGCCAAGAGTCACAACATCAGAAATAAAATATGATAATGATAATAGATGTCATAAAGAAATAACCATCCATACATAATGAAAAATATCCCATAACAAAATCCTTAATAAAATCCTCGGCAAAACGCCTTACATAACCTAAAAATGTATGTATAAAAGGACATTAAGTCTTATGAAATAAGTAATCAATCATGAATCATCATATCACATCTGCTTGGAGTGGGTGTGATAAGCTGGGCCCGTATGAGGCTCGGTAGGAGTCTCATACTTCTTCAACTTTCCCTTCACCTCCTCCAACTCTGCCTTCAGACCACGAACAATGCTCTCAAGAGCCTCAAACTTAGCGTCCACCTCACGGTTACGCTTCCTATTCTCGAACTCAACATTACGCTTGAAACCGATAAATGAGTCCATCCTAGCTCTAATCTCATTCATCACCTCGTTATGCGGCAAGGCACGAATACAGTCGCTAAGAGCATCAATACGAGTCTCATTCGTATATGCCCTGGTCATGTGAGCGATGGTGGCCATGTAAAAGTAAATTGGGTCGTCGATTAACGGCTGACGTGCACGACGTCTATCCTCAGACGTCGGAGCAGGAGCAGGAACGGAATTGTTGCTCGAAGTCGACATCTGCAAACAGTAAAACCACAAACCACATACAACATAGAAATAAATGCATATGCTATTTCTCATACGAAATAAAATGCATAATAATGCTATATCAAGAAAGGTCGGGCTGTAAACTAGACTCTAATGCACCCTAAAAACCACGGATTGACCACATTAAGACCGCCTAGTTCTCTACAACCTGGCTCTGATACCAACTGTGATGGCCCCGTCAAAACACTTAACGGCTCCATCACTTGGTCCCACAGCTTGATCGGACTTAAATGAATTAAATAAACAACATTGCATTCTTTTATTCAAAAAGTTTCCCAAAATGGAAATTTAATAAAATATGTAGTTTAACAAACCCAACATATTAAATATCCAAAGTTGACATAAAACATTGTCAACAAAACACCCACAAGTTTAATTATTCAAAAAGAGAATGCAAGTTTAATGTTTCATAATTGGTTAACAAAAATCTGCCCAAATGCATGCAAACTCTTCTAACACAGCAGAAGCAACCAAATAACTCAAGTATATGTGAAAACATGCGAGTAAATTGTCAACAAAAATGTTGAGTGAATTATAGGTTTAAATAATTGAATAAACTTTAGACCACAAGATTTAAAATGTTAGAAAACATAAAACATTATTCCATTATCAATGAGCCACCTGGTAACCACTTAACCCTTTATTTACCCTTACCAAACACAATAAATAATATACACTGAACAAGTGTATCTACAACAAAATACGAAGTACTAAGCATTCCGATTATGAATTGCTCGCGCGACTAGCTCGAAATGGGGTTGTCAAACTCGATAGATCTATCCGTAGGATTCGCGTTCACCTGTAGAAACCAGTGATTACAGTTACCAGACTAGGGAATATTTTTGTTCAAATCATAACGAATAATTTAAATTTAATTGCCACTTGTGTCTAAACGTAAAATAAATTGCATGTAATCACATCCCAAAAATATACTTTGAAAAGTATGTAAAAACAGGACTATAACTCACCTTAATAGCAAACGAAGTAACCACACAAATATGCAAACAACAAACGAAGTAAAGTGATTAGGAATGATCACAACGTCGACCTATAAATAAAGCAGGTCGATATAAATAACTAACTTAGGTCAAGTCTTAGTATGATAGCTATTGTACGTGTTGCAAGTAGACATAGAACAACACTCAACATGCATCGGTTTGATCGGGACAGCGTACAGACACACACTTTCTATTTTTAGAAAATTTCTATTTTTAGCAGGTTTCCATTTTTGGAAAGTTTCTATTTTTGGAAAGTTTCTATTTTTGGAAAGTTTCTATTTTTGGAAAGAATATAAGTTAGGAAAGTTTCCTTAATTAGAAAGTCAACAAAAGTCAACTGAAAGTCAAAGTCAACCGAAAGTCAACTCAAAAGTCAACCTTGGTCAAACATAGTCAACATTGATTTTTTAAGCATAGGTTATAATAATAATATAGGTTATAATGTTATTTAAATTCATATATGTATAATTATGTCATAACATAAGTTTAATTAAATTAAATTGAATTATTAAAGTTAACATAATTTTAAATGATATAATTAATATAACATAAGGATTTAATTAATTAATTAAATATTAATCATAATATAAGTATTATTAATTAATAATAAGTTTTAAATCATATCATAAGTATTATTAATTAATAATGAATTATTAATCATATCATAAGTTTCTAATTATAATCATTAAATCATAAGTATTTAATAATTAAATTATAATTAAATAATAACTAAGCCTTATAATAATTAAATAATTAATTAATCCTTATTATAAGTCTTATTATAATAATCTCATAATATAAGTTTAATACTTACCATAAATATTTTTCATTAATAATAAAAGTATTATTAATCATAAGTTTAATTAAATGTTTAATTAAATCATAATTAATTAATAAATGATATAATAAATATATATCATAAGTCTTAAATTAAATTAATTACTTTTTATATCATAAGTAATGTATTAATAATGAAATTCATTATTTATATCATAAGTCACAATTAATAACCATAAGTTTTAATTAAAAGTTCATCGGGTCATAACTTGAGCCCCGGGAATCAGTTTTCGGCGAGCCTTATATATATCTTCGCCTAATCAACCCACCCGACACCTTAATTTGCTCAAGAACATCCCGAGAACAGTCATCAAGGCGTGACTTACAGCCCTTAATCAGTTTGGACCTTTAATCCGCTCAAAAACGTGTTTTAGTCATAACGGGTGATCCGTGGCTCGGATTTCGATGACCCGAACATGAAAGGTCATTCCATCATCAATCCTAACACACTAGTACACCCTAAAGACTCTAAAAATGGTCACAAAGTCAGACCACACCTGGTTCAATTCATTTTTATATTTTAATCTCAATATAACACCATTTTAATAATAACTTATGTTCCGAAAATCGAAATAACATGAATCCGGAGTCTAAAATTAATGTCTTGATGAGAGAAACTCATCTAGACACTTTAATTTCACTTTTATATCAGTTATATTTCCAGAAAACAACAATCAAACCGCTGTCCCAAAACAATCAAACCAAAAACATATACAATCGAGCATTTCTACGCATACAATCAACAATACAATAACATATAATCATCATACTATCAAAATAACATCCAAATACAGAAAATTAAAGAAAAATTGAAAAGCTAGGGTTAGGGTTTATACCCTAATCAAGAATCAAGAGATGCTATCGCGTAGAGATCGAAGAGAGGATCGCGTTTATGTATAAGATTGATTGATCCAAGCTAGCAATTGATGAAGATGATGATGTTTGGTGGTGCTAGGCGACGGCCAAAAATGGGAGGGAGGAGGGTAGAGAGCAAACTAGTATTTAGGTTTAGAAATGTAAGTGATAAAATGAATTATGAATGAAAAATGGAAAATCAACAGGGGTATACCCCCTCCCCATTGCTTCGGCCGATTGGTGGGGTGTGGGGTGGGCCCCACTAGCCCAAAATGTTAAATGTTAAATAACTTTTGGCCCGAACGCCCGATCGAAACCCAAAACGCGAAAACACGGCTACGCGATTGAAAATTCGGAGAGATAACAAATACGCGACGAAATATATATATAAATACTATATATAATCATATGACATTAAAATATCATATTTAAAATAATTAGGACTTAAAAATCCCAAAAGCTCGACCGTTGGTTTGAAAACCGAAAAGATTTGCCGGATAGAAATCCGCGATTCATAGAAACGTACGATTTAAAATATGAATACAAATATTCATTTAACTCATAATAATTAATATATTATCATTAAAATAATAATATAGGTTATAGAAATGACGTGGCACGAATAACAGTTAACGGACGTTAAATAATTAACGGTAAAAGATAACGGAAAAAGTAGGGTCGTTACAATTAGCATATGAGTGTCGGATCATATGTAATTTTTTTTTAATAACAATCAAAGTCATAAATATTTGTCATTCATTAGGTTGATACAAATGATCACGTGTTTGAGGCTTATTCGGATTTGGGTGAAAATTAATATGTCTTTAGTTCAATCATGGCACGAATGGGATTTATGATTTGCCGAGTGGGATGTTTATCTGGACAAGAAGACCAAGATTGGTTATAACTAAAATGGGCCCGCGCAATGCCGCGGAGCCTTTCGGGTTGTATATTCATAGTTAATGGAACGTTATGTATTTACAGAAATAAAAACGTTTTGCTACGGGTGTTTTTAAATACATGTAGTTAGTATCTAATGTACCTAATGGCCTTTTTAACGGCATGAAGATCGTGTAAAAAAAAGGGAAACAGAATTATCGATATGATATAGTTAGTTTGGGGAGTTTATTATAGGTTATGGAACACAGATCTAAATACACGTAATTAGCGTTTTTTTTAGAAGTGTCCGTGTCGCGTTTAGTTAGTCTCGTTATGTTCGTTAGATTTTTTTGAGTTGAACGGTGGGTTCGAAAAAAATTAACGTGAGCCGAGCGGATGATATGTCCTGTTGAGTATTGAATATAATCCGAGGGAAGATATGTCCTGTTGAGTATTGAATATAATCCGAGGTATTTAGCGTTTTTTTAGAAGTGTTCGTTTCGCGTATAGTTAGTCCCGTTGTGTTTGTTAGATTTTTTTGAGTTGAACGGTGGGTTTGAAAAAATTTAATGCGAGTCGAGCGAAAAGGTATGTCCCGTTGAAAATATGAGTGAAGTTTAATTAAGATTTTTTTATTAATATATTGATTTTATAGTTGATACCCCTAGTTGGGGTGTAACTTGTCACATTTTTTAGGGGGTGATTTGTATTTTTTTCCTCCTTTTTTCCTTGTCACATTTTTTAGGGGGTGATTTGTATTTTTTTCCTCCTTTTTTCCTTGTTGTTGTTTTTGGGATAATTTGGGTGGGGTGGGATAAAACGACCAAAAATCTTGTGTTGATTAGTATGTATGGACAATGAGATTTCAAAACAACGTTACTTTCGATCCAATGAAGCAGAGCATTCTGTTTGACTGTATCAGTATTGTTTGTTATTCTTAGTTAAGAAATAGAGGTTATATTATAAATGTTGGAACACATGGCTATTAAAGTCAGTAATTTTTACCTGGCACCTTGCCAGTTGTTCAATAAATGTATAAATTTGTGATATGATCTTAGTGACTCGATGCAAAAAATTATTGCACTCAACCTTGAATTAAAAGGGGAAACAGTAGCTTTAGATGATGCCGAATTGGAGAGATGGAAAGAAACAAGAACTAAATGGTTTGAAAAAGAAAATATCAGGGCAAACATGTTAAGGCAAAAGTCAAGGGTTAAATGGGCATTAGAAGGAGACGAAAACACGAGATTTTTTCACTCTATGATCCGGAACAAGTGCAACAAGTTGAACATTCGTGGACTTATTGTGAACGAGGTCTGGACCGAAAGCCCAGCTGAAATAAAGGCCGCGGCCCATGATCATTTTCAGGCCCAGTTTATTGAACCCGACGACAACAGGCCCTCTCTGAATGATTTGAGATACCCCTCGATATCTACAGCAGAAGCTATGGCACTTGAGGCATGCTTCCTGGAAGATGAAATACGTGATGCATTTAATGATTGTTGTAGTTCTAAGGCACCAGGGCCGGATGGATTTAACTTTCATTTTTATAAAAAGTATTGAGAATTAATCAAACAGGATTTGGCAGCAGCCTTGATTGGTTTTGGGATCGAGGGTAAATCTCAAGAGGATGTAATGCATCGTTTGTGACTTTAGTACCGAAAAAGAAAGACCCATTGAGGCTTAGCGATTATCGACCTATTAGTTTAATTGGAGGCTACTATAAAATAATCGCCAAAGTTCTTTCTAATCGGTTGAGGAAAGTACTACCATCCTTAGTTGGTTCGGAACAAAGCGTGTTTCTTAAAGGTCGGTAAATTCTAGATGGGGCATTAATCACCAATGAAACTATTGACTTCCTTAAATCTACAAATAAAAAAGGAATAATCTTCAAGGTAGATTTTGAGAAGGCGTTTGATAGTCTAAATTGAAATTTCTTATTCGAGGTGATGAGAAGTATGGGGTTCGGGAAAAAATGGATCAAATGGATTAATTCATGTTTATCTTCGGCCTCTATCTCAATTCTAATCAATGGTTTCCCAACAAATGAATTTAAACTCGGCAGAGACGTGAGGCAAGGTGACCCTCTTTCACCTTTTCTTTTCATAATAGCCGCGGAGGTTCTAAATATATTAACAAAAGCGGCTATAGATCGAAACTTATTTAAAGCGGTAGAAGTTGGATCCGATAAGGTACTAATCTCACACCTTCAATATGCGGATGATACCATCTTTTTTGGTGATTGGAGTAGATCGAATGCATTGAATTTGAGTAATCTTTTAAAATGTTATGAGCTTGCTTCGGGTCTAAAAATAAATTTCAAGAAGAGTTGCTTATACGGGATAATAGTGGAGAACTCAGAAATTAATCTTATTGCACACTACCTTTGTTGTTGTGTTGGTAAATTTCCATTCACCTATTTTGGGGTTGTCTATATGGGCAAAAATGTCTAAGATTAAAGATTGTGCACCGGTGATTGAGAAATTTAAGTCGAGACTTTCTAGTTGGAAAATGCGTTCATTGTCTTTTGGAGGAAGAGTAGTACTAGTTAAATCGGTTCTTAATAGTCTACCATTGTACTATTTCTCGCTATTTCGTGCTTCGTCGAGTGTTATAAAAATTCTTGAGAGTGTGAGAAGAAACTTCTTTTGGGGTGGGTCGGGTTCGGGTTCAAAAATCGCATGGGTAAAATGGGAGATTGCCATGAATTCTTATGATCCGGGGGGGGGGGGGGGGGGGGGGGTTGGGGTGTTAAATGGGGGGAGGGGTTGGGGTGTTAAATATTGGCTCGTTGAAATGCAAAAATTTAGCTTTACTTGGAAAGTGGTGGTGGAGGTTCAAAACCGAAACCGAATCACTTTGGGTAAAACTAATAAAAAGCATCTACGGGAATTGTGGTGGTTTGGTGATGGGGTGTGATTCTAATTGCTCCATATCATCAACCACTTAGTGTAATATTATAAATGCAGGTCATGCCATGGAAGAATTACAAGTTTCATTCAAGCATTCCTTCATAAAAACTATTCGAAGAGGTGACTCGACATCCTTTTGGTTAGAGCATTGGATTGGGATAGACAAACTGTGCAACATGTTTCCAAGAATATTCCAATTAGAATCAGAAAAGGAGGCCAGAATAGCAGATCGAGTAAAAGCTAGAGATAATGGTGTAACGTTCGAGTGGTGTTGGATTAGAGAACCAAACGGTAGAACTAACAGTGAACTGCAGGTACTGACCGAGCTTATTGCTGGCTTCCCCTTCTGTAACTGCTCAACGGATAGATGGTCGTGGAGTTTGGCCTCAAACGATACGTTCACGGTTAAAAAGTTATCCACTCTTCTTGAATCAAATTTTTTGGCGCAATTTTCTGCTCAAGATTGTACTCTGAAAAATTCATTTGTACCCAAAAAGTGAAAATTTTTATTTGGCGGGTACGAAAAGGAAGAATACCGGTGCGTATCGAACTCGACAAACGAGGTATTGACCTCCATAGTGTGAGATGTCCCCTGTGTAACGAAGAATTAGAATCAGTCGAGCATTGTTTACTTGCTTGTGATCGTATTCAGGACCTTTGGATTCGAATGTCTAAATGGTGGGGGCTTCATAACTTTAACCCTACCAATCTAAAGGAGCTGTTAGAAGAGGAAGATGCAGATTCGATGACGATTCGGGGTAAAAAGCTATGGCAGGCGATTATTTGGATTGGACTTTATCACATTTGGAGTCTGAGGAACGAAATCGTCTTCCAAAACAAAACTTGGAACATTCCGATGGCCTTTAGTGTATTACAATCCAAAGCGTTCGAGTGGATATCTTCTCGTGACAGAAAGCATTCATATGATTGGTTAGAGTGGATTTCGAACCCGAGTGTGCTATTAACCACTTTGTAATGTTTTGGATGTTTGATGTTGTTTCGATAGGCTAGTTGTATATGTTTTAGATTGATTTCGGTTGCCCTCTCGCAACTGACCCTAAAGCCATTGTATCGTTTGTTTGTTATATATATAATTCGTTTGCTTTTTAAAAAAAAAAAAAGATTTGTTTCCTTTTATGTGTTTCTTAATATGATATAGAGAGAAATAATCGCTTTTTCAAAAAAATGTCTTGGACATTGATCGATTTTTTGAGGGGATTATTTCCACAGTTCGTTTAAAGCTCATGACTTTGAGTTTTGAAGATTGAGCTAACATGCCAATGTTGAGGACTATGGTGTACATGTACACTAATGTCGTTTTGGTCATTACATGTAGGTTTTGGTCTTGTTGAGTCGGGTTTGTATTCACTTTTGCTTTTGCTTTAGCTTAAGTGTGTTGGTTGTTTATTCTTTAAGGTGTTCTCTTGTTACTTAAATCATGGTTTTATTCTTTACTCTATATAATATTCATCAAGTATATTTCTTTACAAAAAAAAAAAGAAAGATAATATGGACAAAAAAGATAATATTTCGGGCTATTTATGACACCCGAATATTTTTAATTTGATATATACAATTTAGGTTATTTGCTAATCGTTTCCTCATACCTTTTAAAATATTTTGCTAGTGAAATTTTTACTTGAAACCTCGTATATATCTTCAATGATACAAGCTTTTGAAAGTCCCACATTATCGACAACATTGTGGTTATTGCGTTTAATTGTTTATTTTCTAGATACTCCAAGGTTAGATTAAATTGGACATTGTGGTTTCAAAATCCTTTATTTTGTTTGTAATTTTTTCTAGCTTCTCGCTAGCTTGTTAATAAATTTTTTTCGTGTCGTTAAAAAAATGTGCAAACTACTAGGGAGATGATACTCACACACTCAATATTAATCCATACACACCTAATTGACTATTATGTCTTTATTTACAATAATAGAGGTTTAAGTCCCAAGATAAATCTAAGGATATAATTGTAAGTTTTATAGTGAAAAGTGTGTATGGATCAAAAACTGGTGTGTGAGTATCACCTCCCTACAACTACTAAGCTATTTTAAGATGATTTCATTTTCTTTTCTATTTGAGATATTTAATTTTTAAGATGAAATTTTATCTGCACCTTCTTGGTAACCGGTTCTCATTTGCTAGCCAAAAAAGAATATAAGAAGTAAATGTTATTATTATAATCTTCATAGTCAAGGATTGTTGATTGGTTCAGGATTATACATAATGTCGAATAGTTAACGTACACTTTAAAGAAGTTATCTATACATCGAATATTGAATAGTCAAAGTATTGATAATTTTATAAAGCCCATATTGTTATAATATAGTCAACATATGAAATAGTGTAAAGATAATGTATGGATGACCAAGTTTTGATAAAGAGCATTTGCTACTATTGCATTACCATAATGTAGTAAAAATGTATTGCTATAAATAAAATATGAAAGCAAGCATTCTACTTACACCTTTTCTCAATATAACTCTTTTTTTTTTTTTTTTTTAGAACGGCTCGTTAGTTGTTAGACACACTCACACATCCACACAGGAGGAAACCGCGGACCCTTAACTGGCATCAATTGGCAGACAGCCAGGAATTCCACAAAAAACTCCCTGGTGAGGCTCGAACCTGAGACCTCCCACTGAGGCTCGATCCTAGCACCCGGTACCGTTGAAGCAATGCTACGTTGGTATCTTAATCATATAAGTTAAATAAGCTAAGTATAAGTTGATAGTAAATTAATAGGCCATCAAAGTATTTATAAACTACTAAATTTTAACACGGTATCAGCACGATAGCGTAATCAAGGTTAATTCAATAGATCACGAGTCACTAATCAATGTAAGAAATTCTTTAACGATATATTGTTTACTTATTAGTAAGCTATATATCATTATGATCATACACAACATTAAAATGTATTGTTATACATGATAACTCCTAAATTATACAGATTTTTCATAACAATTTAAGGAGTTATCTTAGCATTTTAAAATTATTTTAATCAAAAAGATTAAAAAGATTACAGGATCTTTGAAGCCCCTGGCTTGACTAAAATGGTTACGCGTTTTGTGCTTGCGGACCAAGTTAAACTTGCAGAAGGAGTCAACGACCCAAGGAAGCGCCGGCTTCTCACTGAAGCCGCCGGCTTGGCCACCGTTTCTAAAAAGTATAAATAGAGGGCTCCTGTTTCAGTTTTCAATGTACAATACAACACTTTCAAGACAGTTTCGTTTTTCTTTATTGGTTTTCTCTAAAACCCTTAGATTAGGTTTACTTTCATTGTAATCAAGATTATTCAAGTTTTTAATCCAAGTTTCTTTCATCTACCTTTTTAAGGTATGATTCTATCTTTACTTTACTGTTTATTCTATTTATTTACTTTAATCGTTTCTGTTCGTCTTACATTATGAACTAAACGTTCATAGTGGTTACGTGGACGAAAACTAAATTTCGTCTGGGAATCATATCAGTCCAATGAATGGACCCGTTCATATACATTATAAACGATTCACAATAGTTGATTACATTGCGAGGTATTTGACCTCTATATGATACATCTTACAAACATTGCATTCGTTTTTTAAAAGACAAACTTTCTTTACATCGAAAATTGACAGGCATGCATACCATTTCATAATATCCACTATCCAACTATAAATTGATTTAATAATAATCTTTGATGAACTCAATGACTCGAATGCAACGTTCTTCGAAATATGCTATGAAAGACTCCAAGTAATATCTTTAAAATGAGCAAATGCACAGCGGAAGATTTCTTTAACACCTGAGAATAAACATGCTTTAAAGTGTCAACCAAAAGGTTGGTGAGTTCATTAGTTTATCATAATCATTTATTTCCATCATTTTAATAGACCACAAGAATTTCATTTCCAGTTCTCATAAATATACGTCCCATGCACAGAGACAAAAATAATCATTCATATGGTGAACACCAGGTAACCGACATTAACTAGATACATATAAGAATATCCCCTATCATTCCGGGATCCTCCTTCGGACATGATATAAATTTCTAAGTACTAAAGCATCCGGTACTTTAGATGGGGTTTGTTAGGCCCAATAGAACTATCTTTAGGATTCGCGTCAATTAGGGTGTCTGTTCCCTAATTCTTAGATTACCAGACTTTAATAAAAAGGGGCATATTCGATTTTGATAATTCAACCATAGAATGTAGTTTCAATTACTTGTGTCTATTTCGTCAAACATTTATAAAAGCGCATGTATTCTCAGTCCCAAAAATATAAAGGGTAAAAAGGCAAATGAAACTCACCATACTGTATTTCGTAGTAAAAATACATATAATGTCATTGAACAAGTGCAAGGTTGGCCTCGGATTCACGAACCTAAATTAATTATATATATTTATGTGTTGGTCAATATTTGTCTAACAAATTAGGTCAAGTCATAGTTGAAAGGACCCGTCCTAATCCATCTGGACGAAGTCACCAACAACTGGTTCCATTGCGATGATCGACTCCAAATACTGTCTTTAAAATGAGCAAATGCACAGCGGAATGTTTCTTTTATACCTGAGAATAAACATGCTTTCAAGTGTCAACCAAAAGGTTGGTGAGTTCATAGGTTTATCATAAAACAATAAAATTCATCATTTTGATAGACCACAAGATTTAAATCCTGCATGGTACAAATGGGCCCGAATCCTATACCCACCTGTAATGTACATGCGATATGTTTTAAATATAGTACACCTTTCTCGTGTACGAAGTCATCTTTCATAAATCTTAGTAACCGTACACATATCTTGTGCACAAAAATAACATACACATAACCTGTGTATAAAATCATTCTCTCGATACATAGCATTCATATCAATTGGTGGCAATTATCATGTCCACATAATTCAATGGTGGTAATTATCATATCCACATATTTCAATGGTGGCAATTATCATGTCCACATAATTCAATAGTGGCAATTATCATGTCCACATAATTCAACAATAATCCACAGAACTTCTGTCTGCATAATAATTCATTCGAGGAATGTTTTGCTTGTGTCTATCTCGTCAAACATTTATAAAAGCATTTCATGTATTCGTAGTTCAAAAATATATTTCAAAATCATTTCGTAAAGCAGTTGTAAAAATAGCGCATGTATTCTCAGTCCCAAAAATGTAAAGAGTAAAAGGGAATCAGATAAACTCACGCATATAAATATTGTAAAACAGTTAATAAAGCATTTGCATGTATTCTCAGCCCAAAATGTAAAGAGTAAAAGGGATTCAAATGAAACTCACCTAATGTATTTTGTAGTAAAAATACATATGACTATATTGAACAATGCAGGATTGGCCTCGGATTCACGAACCTATATCATTTGTATATCTATTAAAACATATAATCGTAATCGAACAAATTTATATTTTTATTATTAGTGATATATTTGTTATTTTAATAATTTATATGTTTCGTTAATAACTTAATTAAATGTATTTATTTTATGTACTTTAAATAAATAAAAATGTTAATATAGTTTAGTTAAGTATATTCTTTTATGACTAATTTTTGTTGTAGTAATGATAATAATATTAGTAGTAATATTGATAATAATAATAATAATAAGATTCTTAGAAAATAATAATAATAATAATAATAATAATAATAATAATAATAATAATAATAATAATAATAATAATAATAATAATAATAATAATAATAATAATAATAATAATACTGATAATGATAATTATAAAAGTAATAAAAGAGTATACCCTTAGGATCTTTTTCTAGAAAGAAATGCCTGAGACGTGGCTCGAACCCGAGACCTCTCGCTCACCCATAACACCACTAACCAACGAACCATTTCAATTTTTCTGTTATTATACGGATTTTATATTTATTTAACCCATTTAATTTATCTGCTTCCATGTTCTTCTTCACCTGATAATCCAGTCGACCAGAGTACAAATCATAAAAATGAATTCTTATAATTACCCCAGTATCATCATAACATCATAATCACATAATCAACACCACAACACATATCGTCTCCATCACTATTTTTCATCTCTTTCGTGATTTTATGAATTCTTATTATTTTTAACCTCCTCGTTTTTTTCTTTTTCCTATGATCATTCTCGTGTAAACATGTCGCCATTATCTTCATTATAAACCCGAATAGAGAACAGCAAAACAAACAGGAACATGAATACAGCGATTAGTCCCTCATCGTCATTCTTTTATTTCGTACCAGCCCAAAAGAAGCAAGAGTTGGGTCACGGCCCAGCTTTGAAAGTTAAATAAAACAACAAGGCTGAAAACATTCAATTAAGGTTACAAGCCCACTTAAGATTAAATGGCTCGTTAGAATTAATTTGGGTAGTTGGTTTTAAAGAACAAAAAAAATAAAACGTGGTATCCATAAAAGTAGTTGCAGGTGACACGAATTGCAGTTGGCAGGAAAAGTTAAAGTGGTTGATGGTCGATGTCATTGTGGTTGTTTTAATAAGTAACACGTCATACTCCATTAACCATCAATTAGAAGACTACCGACACATTAGTAAAAAGAAGCTTTGTATTATTATTAAAGTAGGGTTATCAATATCCCCTTCTTTTCTAATATAAGGTATCATTTATCCTCTTCCTCAAATATTCGAACAAGAACACAATAGAAACTGCAGTAGCAGTGATCTTCAAACAACAATTTAAATTCGGTGGTGGTGGATTTACAACTGATCAGGAACACGAATTACGGCAGCATCAGTTGTGGTTTTCGAAATAAAAAGAACAGAAACAAGTAATGGTGTAGCTGTAAAAGTAATACAAAAGTAAGGAAGGTGGTTGTTATGATGATAGGTTATCAGAGAAGAAGAAGAAAAGAAAAAAAATATAGAGGTGGTGATATGGGGTTATAGTGGTTCAACGGTGGTGGTGGAGTTCTATGGTAGTTACTGAGTGGTATAATACATAGCATCAAATCGAGTTTCATGGATTTCGTGGCAGTGATGGTTGGTTTGGACGATTGAAGTAAACAGAAAAACAATAAGTTGTTGGGTGGGTTTTGGTTGAAGTAGAAACAACACATGGATTTCACGATGAAATATGGTGGTGGTTTATAATCGAGCTCGATGGTGATGATAGGAAAATGTAATGGGTGTCTGTGTTTGATCAACAAATCAAGTAGAAGCTCGTAGGGATCAAAGGTGATGGTTAGATGGGGGTATTGTGGTAAGGGTTTTAAATACATTGATCAAGGTAGCAGTAGGAGTTTGATGGATTTTGTGTGTGTGATTGTTGTTGTTATTGAGGTCGTGTAGACCAGAGATACATATCGAGCTGTATTGTTATTTTCTGTAAACTCTCATTGAATTGAAGATGCTTTCTGTGCTTATACTCAATATGAAAGTGAAAGTGTTTGAACCGTTTATGACTAAAGGGTAATTGTTTGTTTTTAATAATAATCGTCGACCTGTTTTAATCAGGAATTTAAGATCAGCTAATATATTAAAAATTGAAAAGGTGAGCTGGATTACTAACAGCATTTGTCACAATGTGCAACTGATCAATTGTGATATCTAACAATTTAGAGACAGTAGTACCAATTATCCACAGGTTGAAAGTAACACACAACTGAATCGTACCCTTTTTTCTTTATAAATTATATAATTAATATTAATAAATATATTAATGATAATAATTAGTAATAATAATAATAATAATAATTATATAAATAATAATAATAATAATTAATGATAATTTTATCACTAATGTTAATAATAATAATTTATAACAAGAAAAATGATATTAAAATGAGTATATCATAATATTAATAATGATTTTTATTTTAATGGGTATTATAAAATAGTAATAATAATAATAATAATCTTAATAACTAAAATTAATTTTTTTTTCCTAATTACAACAATAATGATATTACTAATAATAACAATAATATTAGTAATTAAATGTATCCAGTTATATCTATATACTATATATATATAATAATAATATTGATATTAATATTACTAGTAATAATGAAAGTAATAACATAAGTACTAATATAACAATTATATTTTAATTTGTAATTTCATATATTAATATTACATTTTACTAATTATGTAATATCTAATAATTATATTATTCATACATTCATATAATATTTATATCTTTTATATATATATTCCTATATATATATCATAATACCTTTTATAGAAATCATATATATATATATATATATATATATATATATATATATATATATATATATATATATATATATATATATATATATATATTATATTTATATTTATATTTTAATAGTTACTTAATCATTCTATTTATTATTTTACATCTTTAATTTAAATGTTTAGTTTATAATTTCAAATTATTATATTTACTTACATTTATATGAATATACATATTTATTTACAAACAATTGTTCGTGAATCGTCGAGAGCAGTCGAAGGTCAATTGAATATTTGAAACAGTTCAAACTTTTTGAGACTCAAACTTACAGACTTTGCTTATCGTGTTGGAATCATAATAAGATTAAGTTTAAATTTAGTCAGAAATTTCCGGGTCATCACAGTACCTACCCGTTAAAGAAATTTCATCCCGAAATTTGATTGGGATGGTCATGGCTATCAATAAATATGTTTTCATGACACCTACGAGCTGAGATTTAGAGTTTTATCAACATTGAGAAATATAGATAAAACAATTCGATTATTCGAACAGTACGAATGAAGCTATCACAAAAGAGTGAAATGAATATATGCAGATTAGTCTTGTCTGGTGACGTAGTCATGGTTGATTTTCGGAAATCAAGGAATTTAAAGAAAATCTTTGAAATCTAAAAGATTTGATTTTTCAGCGAAAAAGGAAATTAAGATCTCTATAATTAAATACGGTGATCTGTCTCGATTACTCTGTCCGATATTTCCATTATAAATTAAACTCTTCTGTTTCATTATTCTCACCTTTCCTATACTTTCTTTCTTAATTCATACATCCAAAAGATTATGAAAAATACTTAATCCAATTCTAATCCTTGATATTTTTCTAAGTATCATTTCTGTTATCCTTCTTTTTAATCTTCCACCAGAAAAATCTGTTTACTTCTACTATTGCCTTGGGGTGATACTATTCTCAATCATACCGTGTCTTTATATTGCTATTCGTATTAATATCCACGGTTTGTAACCTCCGTGTTGTTATTGGGCTTTATATCTTCTCTTATATTTTGGAGCTCTTTGCCTTTTTATTCTCCTCTCGACCTCTAGTAAAGCGAGTAATGGTCCAGAATTCGTAAGTATGGATTTTCGAATGAAATTAATGTTCTAAACAAGAAAGAACGTAATAGCACGATTTGATTTGTCAAATTACCAGAATCATTGAGAATAGAACTATCAAGAAGATATTTCCTTGATATGTTCAGAAGTTAAGCAGAATGAAAGAGTTATGTAACATGGCACATGATGACGTTATGATCTGTGAATCATCATGTCCCATTAGAAACTCAGCATGACTTACTGTAATATAATCACGTTGATCAAGTGTCATTATATTATAGTAATTCATGCATCAATTTCTTTACATTTTTTTTCCAGAATTTATTCATAAATTAAACTTAAATTTTACAGAAGTTTCCAATATAATGAAACCCAGGAAGCACGAAGAGGTATATAATTTCGGACGAGAATATTTATGAAAATATCCTCAGAAATATCGAAGATATTTATGATGATATTTTGGAATTTCCCAGTTCGAAAGTTGATGAAGAAAAATTTTTCGCAAAATTTTAACATGAATTCGGACAAGATATTCTCTAAAGATTTCAACGGATCCATAATTACCTGGATTCTTTGAATATAGGGTATGGTCCTTGTATTTGTCCTTGGTCTCCTTCGTGGTTAGCTCAATCCGTTTTCCAGTTCCAACTTTTCTGAGCTTTTCCAACATACTATTCTTTATCATCAAACTTTCGACGATTAAGGTCGTTTACGGTTGCCTACAGTTTCTGCTGCTTCATTCAGCTTTTTCAAAGTTCAATGTATTGATTCGTAGGCTGGGTGCTTTTTAAAATTTTAGAATTGAAGATCGTAATTCTAGGAGATAATTGTTATATGTATACATATAACTATTGATGTAGAAATGCTACGAGATTCGAAATACTGATTGCTAATTCTTGGTAGTTGGTATGGCAATTATTGTTACAGGGTATAGATGAATACACGATGGGGTTTCAATGGATATAATGATTTTTCAAAAATTCCAAATTCATTGAAGTTGCCGGTAAGTTCACTGCTAATGTGGTGAGATATAAATGGTTCTCCGGTAACGATGATGAAGGGGTAATTGTTATGATAAGGCTTATCCGAATGAAAAATTGAAGTTGAGTTGCTGGAGCTGTGACAAAATTGGCTAATTTGGAGAGGAATTGTAAAGTTATTTTCGGTAATAAATATGCCAAGGAAATTAACACAGATACGGGTTAAACGTTTACTTAGGTTCCGAATGTTTTCAGGTGCATAACTATATGCATCAATCTTTTCTTCTGTAGATGAAGTGCGGTTGATTTATCCTCTCGACTGAGGTGTTTTCAAGAATCATGAAAGGCTTGAACGCAGATTGTAATCGTCAAGATACAAATGATGTTTAAGATGAGATCAAGTGGCAAACTTGAAGAAATATTTAATTTCATATGTTATAATCAATATTTTAATTCGTTTTAATTGTCCAATGTTATTAGTCCACAGTAGATAGTCCACAGTTAACAATCCAATAATTCATATATAGTTTAATATATAATATTCTAATTAATTAATACGTATCGTGACCCGTGTACATATCTCAGACTCGATCACAACTCAAAGTATATATACTATTGTAGAATCAACCTCAACCCTGTATAGCCAACTCGATCATTACAGCATATAGAGTGTCTATGGTTATTCCAAATAATATATATATATATATGCGTTGATATGATATGTCAAAACCTTGTATACGTGTCCCGATATTTAAAGTGCATAAAATAACTAACATAAATTAAATGACGATAAATAAAGTTGCGATAAATAAACTAAAATAAATAAAATGTAATAAGGAATTAACAGTTAGCTAGGAACAGTTAGCTAGGAGTTTGTTAGCGTGGTTTCTTAACAGAATTTCTTGTAGTTAAATTTGTTTGTTTCTATCAAATTTTTATTTCGTCAAATGTTTTCTTCATTATGCCACTTGTTGGATTCTGATAGGTCAAAATCTAAATATAAAATTGAATGAAAATGGTTATTCTGTGGTGAATGGATTCGTATCTTTGTAGATGTAAGTAGGATAGTAAATGAATGTTGAATCAGATTTGAAGAATGTACAGTGTAACTTATTAATGTGAAAATTAAATATTCCTCGGGTATTACCTACCCGTTAAAATATTTTCACCATTAACAGTTTGTACAAAAGAATTTTTAATTACAATCCTTATGAAAATATATATACATATATATTTTCTTCAGATGTAATCATGGATTTAATGAGTTAATATAATATTAATCTCATTTGATTTACCGTTAGAACAAGAGTATATAATCTCTAAAATATTAAAGATTACATAATCGCCATGTCGAACGAAGATAAATGATGTAGAACGATTTGTAGAACGATAATTATACTCGAGGTACAGAATGAGATGTTGAGGCGTGTGATGTTGAAACTTAGGTTGTTGGTGGTACTGGTATTGATGTTGGTGGTACTGTTGGTGCTGGTGATGTTGCTGAAGCTGGTACGTTTTGCACTATATTCTCCAAATTGATTACTCGAGCGTGAAGCTCGTTGACTTCTTCCATTATTCTGAATTGATTGTCGATTGGAACGAACAGATGAATAAGGTTGGGAATTTCGGATATCGTATAATCATGGCGAGATATCCTAGAAATGAGAGAGAAAATGGTGTTTCGGACAGGTTCACCGGTAAGTGCTTCGGGTTCTTTGTCAAGAGGGCAATTTGGTTGATGAGAAGTATCGCCTTCTTCTCGTCATATCGATTAAATCGACTACATAGCCATCAGATGAATTGGGGATGGCTGATTGGTTGATTCATTCTAGTGAAGCGGCTTCCGGAGCTTAGGTGAATATCCATGTCGGAATAGTTGTTGGAATAACTATCGGAATAGTTATCAAAATCTAAAGGACTCAAATTGGTTAAGGGATTCATCTCGTACAATCAGATGAAGGATTTTTGATAAGAAATAGATTATAGGATGTAGATTAGTATCCTGCAATACATAATTTACATATGTATATATAATACTAAAATCCCATAAGTTACGGAGGAATCTACGGAAGCTGTCAGGCAAATGTAACAATAACAGATACGCTAAGATATGAATTTATCTATACACTGTCTATGCAATAGAGGCAGTAAGATATGTCTAGACTAAGAATGATAAGCATGTAATTTCCTAAGGATGATAAGCAGATTATTTTTGACACGAATGATAAGCAAAACTTTTGACATGCAAACACGATCGAAGTCCAGACTCACTATAGCATCCTAACGACTTATCAGTTAGACATACTAATGCAGACCTGGTTCGCTAAGACTATTGCTCTGATACCAACTGAAAGGACCCGTCCTAATCCATCTGGACGAAGTCACCAACAACTGGTTCCATTGCGATGATCGACTCCAAATACTGTCTTTAAAATGAGCAAATGCACAGCGGAATGTTTCTTTTATACCTGAGAATAAACATGCTTTCAAGTGTCAACCAAAAGGTTGGTGAGTTTATAGGTTTATCATAAAACAATAAAATTCATCATTTTGATAGACCACAAGATTTAAATCCTGCATGGTACAAATGGTCCCGAATCCTATACCCACCTGTAATGTACATGCGATATCTTTTAAATATAGTACACCTTTCTCGTGTATGAAGTCATCTTTCATAAATCTTAGTAACCGTACGCATATCTTGTGCACAAAAATAACATACACATAACCTGTGTATAAAATCATTCTCTCGATACATATCATTCATATCAATTGGTGGCAATTATCATGTCCACATAATTCAATGGTGGTAATTATCATATCCACATATTTCAATGGTGGCAATTATCATGTCCACATAATTCAATAGTGGCAATTATCATGTCCACATAATTCAACAATAATCCACAGAACTTCTATCTGCATAATAATTCATTCGAGGAATGTTTTGCTTGTGTCTATCTCATCAAACATTTATAAAAGCATTTCATGTATTCGCAGTTCAAAAATATATTTCAAAATCATTTCATAAAGCAGTTGTAAAAATAGCGCATGTATTCTCAGTCCCAAAAATGTAAAGAGTAAAAGGGAATCAGATGAACTCACGCATATAAATATTATAAAACAGTTAATAAAGCATTTGCATGTATTCTCAGCCCAAAATGTAAAGAGTAAAAGGGATTCAAATGAAACTCACCTAATGTATTTTGTAGTAAAAATACATATGACTATATTGAACAATGCAGGATTGGCCTCGGATTCACGAACCTATATCATTTGTATATCTATTAAAACATATAATTGTAATCGAACAAATTTATATTTTTATTATTAGTGATATATTTGTTATTTTAATAATTTATATGTTTCGTTAATAACTTAATTAAATGTATTTATTTTATGTACTTTAAATAAATAAAAATGTTAATATAGTTTAGTTAAGTATATTCTTTTATGACTAATTTTTGTTGTAGTAATGATAATAATATTAGTAGTAATATTGATAATAATAATAATAATAAGAAATAAGATTCTTAGAAAATAATAATAATAATAATAATAATAATAATAATAATAATAAAAATAAAAATAAATAATGATAATAATAATAATAATAATAATAATAATAATAATAATAATAATAATAATAATAATAATACTGATAATGATAATAATAAAAGTAATAAAAGAGTATACCCTTAGGATCTTTTTCTAAAAAGAAATGCCTGAGACGTGGCTCGAACCCGAGACCTCTCGCTCACCCATAACACCACTAACCAACGAACCATTTCAATTTTTCTGTTATTATACGGATTTTATATTTATTTAACCCATTTAATTTATCTGCTTCCATGTTCTTCTTCATCTGATAACCCAGTCGACCAGAGTACAAATCATAAAAACGAATTCTTATAATTACCCCAGTATCATCATAACATCATAATCACAGAATCAACACCACAACACATATCGTCTCCATCACTATTTTTCATCTCTTTCGTGATTTTATGAATTCTTATTATTTTTAACCTCCTCGTTTTTTTCTTTTTCCTATGATCATTCTCGTGTAAACATGTCGCCATTATCTTCATTATAAACCCGAATAGAGAACAGCAAAACAAACAGGAACATGAATACAGCGATTAGTCCCTCATCGTCATTCTTTTATTTCGTACCAGCCCAAAAGAAGTAAGAGTTGGGTCACGGCCCAGCTTTGAAAGTTAAATAAAACAACAAGGCTGAAAACATTCAATTAAGGTTACAAGCCCACTTAAGATTAAATGGCTCGTTAGAATTAATTTGGGCAGTAGGTTTTAAAGAACAAAAAAAATAAAACGTGGTATCCATAAAAGTAGTTGCAGGTGACACGAATTGTAGTTGGCAGGAAAAGTTAAAGTGGTTGATGGTCGATGTCATTGTGGTTGTTTTAATAAGTAACACGTCATACTCCATTAACCATCAATTAGAAGACTACCGACACATTAGTAAAAAGAAGCTTTGTATTATTATTAAAGTAGGGTTATCAATATCCCCTTCTTTTCTAATATAAGGTATCATTTATCCTCTTCCTCAAATATTCGAACAAGAACACAAGAGAAACTGCAGTAGCAGTGATCTTCAAACAACAATTTAAATTCGGTGGTGGTGGATTTACAACTGATCAGGAACACGAATTACGGCAGCAGCAGTTGTGGTTTTCGAAATAAAAAGAACAGAAACAAGTAATGGTGTAGCTGCAAAAGTAATACAAAAGTAATGAAGGTGGTTGTTATGATGATAGGTTATCAGAGAAGAAGAAGAAAAGAAAAAAATATAGAGGTGGTGATATGGGGTTATAGTGGTTCAATGGTGGTGGTGGAGTTCTATGGTGGTTACTGAGTGGTATAATACATAGCATCAAATCGAGTTTCATGGATTTCGTGGCAGTGATGGTTGGTTTGGACGATTGAAGTAAACAGAAAAATAATAAGTTGTTGGGTGGGTTTTGGTTGAAGTAGAAACAACACATGGATTTCACGATGAAATATGGTGGTGGTTTATAATCGTGCTCGATGGTGATGATAGGAAAATGTAATGGGTGTCTGTGTTTGATCAACAAATCAAGTAGAAGCTCGTAGGGATCAAAGGTGATGGTTAGATGGGGGTATTGTGGTAAGGGTTTTAAATACATTGATCAAGGTAGCAGTAGGAGTTTGATGGATTTTGTGTGTGTGATTGTTGTTATTATTGAGGTCGTGTAGACCAGAGATACATATCGAGCTGTATTGTTATTTTCTGTAAACTCTCATTGAATTGAAGATGCTTTCTGTGCTTATACTCAATATGAAAGTGAAAGTGTTTGAACCGTTTATGACTAAAGGGTAATTGTTTGTTTTTAATAATAATCATCGACCTGTTTTAATCAGGAATTTAAGATCAGCTAATATATTAAAAATTGAAAAGGTGAGCTGGATTACTAACAGCATTTGTCACAATGTGCAACTGATCGATTGTGATATCTAACAATTTAGAGACAGTAGTACCAATTATCCACAGGTTGAAAGTAACACACAACTGAATCGTACCCTTTTTTCTTTATAAATTATATAATTAATATTAATAAATATATTAATGATAATAATTAGTAGTAATAATAATAATAATAATAATAATTATATAAATAATAATAATAACAATTAATGATAATTTTATCACTAATGTTAATAATAATAATTTATAACAAGAAAAATGATATTAAAATGAGTATATCATAATATTAATAATGATTTTTATTTTAATGGGTATTATAAAATAGTAATAATAATAATAATAATCTTAATAACTAAAATTAAAATTTTTTTCCTAATTACAACAATAATGATATTACTAATAATAACAATAATATTAGTAATTAAATGTATCCAGTTATATCTATATACTATATATACATATAATAATAATATTGATATTAATATTACTAGTAATAATGAAAGTAATAACATAAGTACTAATATAACAATTATATTTTAATTTGTAATTTCATATATTAATATTACATTTTACTAATTATGTAATATCTAATAATTATATTATTCATACATTCATATAATATTTATATCTTTTATATATATATTCCTATATATATATATCATAATACCTTTTATAGAAATCATATATATATATATATATATATATATATATATATATATATATATATATATATATATATATATATATATATATATATATATATATATATATATATATATATATATATATTTTAATAGTTACTTAATCATTCTATTTATTATTTTACATCTTTAATTTAAATGTTTAGTTTATAATTTCAAATTATTATATTTACTTACATTTATATGAATATACATATTTATTTACAAACAATTGTTCGTGAATCGTCGAGAGCGGTTGAAGGTCAATTGAATATTTGAAACAGTTCAAACTTTTTGAGACTCAAACTTACAGACTTTACTTATCGTGTTGGAATCATAATAAGATTAAGTTTATATTTAGTCAGAAATTCCCGGGTCGTCACAATAGTGTACCACAATCCTAATGCTCGAGACTAATATGCAAAAGTCAACAAAAGTAAATTTGACTCAAAATAATTTCCAAAAATCTATACATGATTAATATATAGTTTAAATATCGTCGTCTTATTTTTTTAAATATTTTTAAAAGATTTATTAGAGTAAATAATATAATTTATTTATTAATAAATAAAATTTTGTATTAAATTTATATAATAAAATATACTTTTGTATATATTAAGTATTAAAATTTATAGTGTTCATTTAATATCATAAAGATAATATGATAGGTATTATTAAAGTAAGTTATTACATGTAGTAAAATATGTTTGTATCACATATTTATTTGATAAAATAATATCTATAATGATAGTAAGTAAAAGTTGTATTATTTTGTAATAATAATTATTATTATAAAAATATCAATATTTATAATTACTAAGATGACATTATGATAAAACGATAATTCTAATTATGATAACTTTAATATTTACGATAATTTTTAATATTATCTTTAAAATAATAATTCTATTTAAAATAATAATAATAATGATATTTTATAGTAACAATGACATTTCTATTAAAATGATAATTTTTGTTAAAATGATAGTTTTAATACTAACGATACTTTTAATAATAATAGTAATGATAAAAATAATAAGAACGATAATTTTATCTAAATCAATATCATATAATATTTTAATTTCATCATTACTCATTATTTCCTAATCGTTTTGTTTAATAGCTTTTAATCGTCTTTTATATCGTGTTCATAATAATGATAATAATAGTAATCAAAATAATTAGGTGTTACAAATATTTGTTTTAATTACACTAATATTAATAATGATAGTTACTATAACATTATTAACGATAATACTAATAATTATCTTAATGATAATATAGTAATAATAATAATAACAATAACAATAACCTTTTTTAAATAATGATATATATATTAATAATGATAATAATAATAATAATACTAATAATAATAATAATAATAATAATAATAATAATAATAATAATAATAATAATAATAATAATAATAATAATAATAATAATAATAATAATAATAATTGGATAATA
Organism: Rutidosis leptorrhynchoides; assembly: GCF_046630445.1. Classification (NCBI taxonomy): domain Eukaryota; kingdom Viridiplantae; phylum Streptophyta; class Magnoliopsida; order Asterales; family Asteraceae; genus Rutidosis; species Rutidosis leptorrhynchoides. The sequence goes on from NC_092335.1 coordinate 327,923,448, forward strand.
ATAATAATAATACTAATTATAACTTTAACGATAATAATGATAGTAATAATAAAAAAAATAACAATTTTTAATGATAAATCCCTTTTATTGATAAAGATAATAATAATCATAATAATAAGATAAAACTAGAACGACGATAAAAATGACGATAATAATAATCATTTTTAATAAAAATATCAAAAATTCAATTGATTATAACTTCTAATCTGTTCATCGAAACCATTCGATATCTAAAGGAAAAGTTCTTAATTTTTCGCTAGCTTTCCAAGGACATGCATATCTTATACCTTATCTCAACCGCAAGTGTAACTAATTCAAGATTCAACCTAACCTGTCTAAGGGCAATATCAAAAGTACAAGCATGCATAATCCTAAATACTCTAGCACTAGTCAGGGATACACTATTAGTATGTAAAAGTTAAATTATAAGTACTCATGTATCAATATTGAGATTCAATATTACAGGAAAGGTACGTAGACGCAACGGAAATGATAAACACTATATTGACCTCACGAGCATACCCATGAACCATACTCAATCACCTCCATAGCTATAACCCATAATTTCCTTAATCCTATCCTACTCGAAAAAAAATTTCGAAACCACTCGGACAGCACTCCGTCGTAATATTTTATGTATACTAATAATATCTTGAAATAATACGGAGTAAATATATATATGTAAATCGATTGAGAGAGTTTAGAGAAAAATATTTTCAAGTTTCTATGAAATAATGAAACCTATTGAATTCTATTTATAATAAATTTTTGAATTATTAAAGTGAATTATTAAAGTATGAATTATTAAAGTGAATTATTAAAGTATGAATTATTAAAGTAAATTATTAAAGTTAAAGTAAAGTAAAAATAAAGTAAAGGTAAAGTTTAAGTATAGTAAAAGTATAAAATTATGTACGTATAATACGCATATAAATATATATAATATTAATTTAAATCGTTATATATATTTAATAAAATAAAATATAAATATCGTTATCTTTATCATACTATTTAAGTAATGAGTTGTCAAAAGTGGTTCTAGATATTTATAAAAGTTATATACATTTTAATAATAAAGTTCTTTTTAAACTGAAAACATTTTTGTACATTTGAAACTAAATAGATCAATCGAGTCTTTATGAGATTCAATCTTCCACTATCCTTTGTCTAGTTCTCAATGATTGACAATTTGTTCTTATTTATAAATCACTTTACCATTTTCCGAATATTGTTAAAATGGAAAGATTTCTCAAATCAACGTGGGCCTTTCAACAGAGACTTGTAATCATAATTCAATATATCTGATAATTCAATCATTTGATCTTATCTTCTAATTCAATTGATAAACATTTTGAAACAGATACAATCATATAAAGTATTTAATCTAATATTTTGTTTACGTTTCAAGTTATAATATATATACACATATACATATATAATCATATTCGTTTAATGGTTCGTGAATTGTTGGAACTTGGTCGAGGTTGAATGAATGTATGAACATAGTTTAAAATTCTTGAAATTTAACTTAACAAATATTGCTTATCGTGTCGGAAACATATAAAGATTAAAGTTTAAATTTGGTTGAAAATTTACGGGTTGTAACAGTACCTACCCGTTAAAGAAATTTCGTCCCGAAATTTGAGTGGAAAGGTCGTGAATGATAATAAGTATGTTTTCATGATGCATACGGGCTGAAAATTAGAGTTTTATCATCAGCGAATAATTTGGATAAACAATCGATTTATATGAAGAGTACAAATGAAGCTAACATAGAAGAGTGAAATGAGTAAGTGTAGATTCATCTTATCATTTGACATAGATATGATTGATTCCCAGATTTCAAGGGATTTGAAGAAAATCTTCTTAATAAGATTTGACTCTCCGGTAATCAAGGGAATTAGGATCCGCTTTAAATGCGATCGTCCATTTTAATTGTTCTGTCAGAGATTTTCTTATAAATTCACCTCCTTCGTTTCCTTACAACTCACACCTTCTGTTGATGCATTTTATGCAAGTCCCTAGACATCTACCCATGTCCATTGCAGGTACAACAATTTACAGGCCACCATGATTGCTCGTTATTATCCTATCCGTGTTTGTATGTGGTTACAGGAACTGCAGGAACGAGATTTAGATATTTGACTATGTTAGACTTAGTCAGACGTACGAGTGAAGCCTCACTAGCACGGCTGACAGGCTCATACGCACGGTTGATGCTGAGCTAAGTCACAATTACAACCTAAATGAGAAGACACGAGTGAGTGATCACCCGTACGGCTGATGAAGCCAACTCGTACGTGTGATGAATGAATTGTATGGGTGAGTCAACAGCAGGGGTATATAAAGTCTTATGTTCTTCATTTTAGGTTAATCCTCTCATTTGTTACACACACTCAGATCTAGTGAGCTCCTTCGATTCTCTCTCAGTCCAAATCACCCAGGTGGTGAATAATAGCTCTAGGTGTTGATCTAATCACACTTGATTTAGTTGTGGTTTGACTAAATTAATCAAAAAAAAAAAAAAAACTTAACCTATTAACTAGAGGGTTTGATTCACTTATTCCGCCATTGTGTGAGTTAAATCTGTTGATTTCTAAGTTCCTAGTCATGTTTCATCACCTTCTATTCTTTCCCCCTCAACTCATATTTTAAAGTATTCATCAATATGCTCCATCCAGTTCTGATTCTCGATATACTTCTAACTTTCATATCGGTCATTCTTCTTTTTCATCTACCGCCGGAAGAATCTCTTTACTTGTACTATACTTTTGGGTTTATAGTGTTTCTAGTTCTCCCGTGTCTTTATATTGCTATATGCATCGATATATATGGTTTATAATTTCTGGTTTGTCGTTGGGCTTTATATGTTCCCTTATATTTCAAAGTCTCTGCTTCTGTCTTCTATAATCATTATCATTCACAGTTAATGCTCTCTTTTATTTACTGCAATTTATACCCCAATTTCTATTTTGAAGTTTTGTCTTTTTGTTTCTTCTTCTTTCGATTAAGCACCTCTTGTAATAGTCCAGAATTCACAGATATGAATTTCGGAATGAACATTGTTAATGTTCTAGGAAGGAAATTGTGATGGCACGATCTTGACTTGTCAAATTACTAGAATACCTTGGAAAAGGCCGAATCATCAAGAAATATTTTCTTGATATTTTAGAGGTTAAATAGAATACAAGAGTCGTATAACATGGCACATGATGTTGTTATGATCTGTGAATCATCACGTTCCATTTAGAAACTCAGCATGACTTACTGTGATATAATCACATTGATCAAGTGTCATTATATTATACTAATTCATGTTTCAGTTCCCAACACTACTTCAAAATATTCCAATTTTAAACTTGAATGTTTCAGAATTTAGAAACTAAAATAGTTTCTTTTATGATGTAATACAGATAGCTCGAAGAGGTAAATGATTTCAAATAAGAAAAATTAAGAAAATATCTTCAGAAATATGGAGGATATTTATAATGAAAGATATGATGATATTTTAGAATTTCTAATACCAGAGGATGATGAAGAATATTGCCCGCAGGGGTTTAGAGTCAGGAGCAAGGTATTCGTTAATGACTTCAGCAGGTACTGAATCATTTGGATCCTTTGAAGTCAGGTTCAGTCTCTGTAATTTTTCCACAGCCTCCTTCCTACTTTGCTCAATCCGTTTTCCAGTTCTAAAACTTCTCTTTTTCTGTGCTTTGCCAGTACACTTCATCATTATCATCCAGCTTTTACCGTTTGAAGTCGTTTATAGTTTTTGCTGCTTCATCAGCATTTTTTTCGGAGAACCAATTCGTAGTTTGGAGTGTTTTTCAGAAACTTCACATTCAAATTAAGTCCAGAAGATAGACGTTATATATACACATATAACTGTTGGCGTAAACATGCTGCGAGATTTCAAAATACTGATTGCTAATTCCCAATGATTCGTATAGCAATTCTCATTACAAGATGCGAATGAGTAAATGATGGAGTTTCAATGAATAATTATAATGACTTTTTGGAGAGGCTAAAGTCAAAGGGTAATGAAGTTTTTGATACATCTGCTAATAATGTGGTGGAATGTAAAAGGTTCCCTGGTAACGATGGTGTATATCTCAAGGTTATAATAAGGTTAGTCTGACTGAAAAGTCAAAGTTGACTTGCTGGAGCTGTGACAAAACTGGCTACTTTAAATAGGAGTCGCAAAGTTATTTTTGCTAATAAATGCCAAAGAATCTGACGCGGATACGTTGTTTAAACTTTTACTTTGGTTTCAAGAGTTTTTCAGGTACATAACTGTGGGTAACATGTGGTTGGATCATCATCTCGATTGCTCATCATTCGAAGTGTCTTCGGAAATTTTCGAAGGGTTTGAACACAGATTGTAATCGTTAACATACATTTGATGTTCTAACACAGTTTTGAAGTCAAAATATAGCTTGTGAAAGATGTAAGGATCTAAGAGTGATGATTTTGGTCATATCTCAAGTTGAATTTTGAGATTTCAAAATCAGAATATGTAATTAAATTTTGAATGAGTATGGTTATTTTGATTTATTTAAAAGAATGTATATTGTTGTGAAAGTAGGGAGTATAATGGATGATTTGCTGAATCAGATTAGAAGAATGTAACATATTAATTGTGAATTTATATATCTCTCAGGTATTACCTACCCGTTAAAAAAAATTTCACAATTAATATTTTGTACAAAAGAATTTTATTACAGTCTTTATGAAAATATATATATGTATATTTTCTTCAGATTTAACATAGATTTAATGAGTTAATGTTAAATTAAACTCATTTGATTTACAGTTGAAACTAGAATTGAATAATCCCTAAAGGCTTTAAAAAGTACATAACTTTTACGCAGTATTTCTTTAATGACATTGAAATTATGAATCAATACTTCGTTATTTGTTGATGTATGATGTTCGGTTCGTGGAATTCTTGTGAATTTCGCAAAGTACAAATGATGTTATCTGAAAAGTTTCGGGTACATCGATGATGAAAGTGTAAAATCAAATATATACTTGATTTATTATGAATTAGAATTTGTTGAATTGCGACAGAGATTGTAGTTAACGCTGGTTAAGTTGCGGCCGAAGGAAGTACATTATTGCATATTTGTAATATAAATTAACCGAGTAGTTAAGATTCACACACAATAGCTTAGCACGGAAAGATTTATTTCAATATATATATATATATATATATATATATATATATATATATATATATATATATATATATATATATATATATATATATATATATAATATACATATAATTTCTTCAGAGGGAATGAGTTAATTCTTCATAACTCGTTGATACAATATACACGTTATTGATTTGTAATGATGTCCACAGTGATTCTTGAACTGACGGAGTTTGTGATGTTATATGTGTTGTTGATTCGGATGTTGACTGTACTGACGATGCTGGTAACGCTGACGGTACTGTTGATGCTGTTGGTAAAGCAAGTTTAGCTTGTTAATCACACACCATTTTTGTCAGGGTTTCTACTCTTCCTTCTATCATTTTGGTTCGCTTAACTGATTTATGGTTAGGGCTAGATTAGATAATCTCTAAGACTTTAGAGATTACATAATCACCGCAGAATGTTTCTCCAATGAAGTTATGAATTAATACTTCGTCAGTTATTGTTGTTGGTACTCCTTAGTATCTATGGTGCGTATGACGTTGATGCTCGTGGGACATATTGTGAAGTTGAGGTTTACGACGCGGTTGTGGTTGGAGGTGGTAATGGTACTGTTGGCGTTGATGATGGTGGTACTGGTTATGCTGCTGATGCTGCTGCTGGTGTTTGTAATCTCTGCACCATATTCTCCAAAGCCACTACCCGAGCGCGAAGCTCGTTGAGTTCTTCTATTACACCGGGGAGATTGTCGGTTCGGACGAGCGGATAAATAAAATCTAAAATTTGATATAATATATAATCGTGACGAGATACTCTGGAAATGAGCGAGAAAATGGTGTTTCGGACAGGTTCGCCGGTAAGTGCTTCAGGTTCTTCGTCAAGAGGGCAATGTGGTGGATGGAAGGGATCACCTTCTTCTTGTCTCCAATGATTGAGGAGGCTACGAACCCATCCCCAATTCATCCAGAATAGGTGATGACTGATTGGTTGATCTATTTCGATCACACTGCTTTCGGAGCTTGAATGGGATTCCATTTCGGAATCTGAGTGACTTGAACTGATGACGAATTCCATTTCGTACGATTGGATAAAGGATTTTTTTTATATGAAATGATTTTGGCTAATGGATGGTATTCTAATTACATAGAATATATATATATATATATATATATATATATATATATATATATATATATATATATATATATATATATATATATATATATATATATATATAGATCAAAAGATTTCATAGATTACGGAGGAATTTGCGGGATATGTCAGGCAAAGTTTAAAGTAACAGATAAGATAAGATATGATTTAGCAGATATGCTAAGATATGAATTTTTGTCTATACACTATTCATGCAATCAATGCAGCAAGACGTGTCTTAGACTAAAAATGATAAGTAGGTAATTTCCTGAGGATGATAAGTAGTTAATTTTTGACACAAAATGATAAGCAAAACTTTTGACATGCAGACACGGTCGAAGTCCAGACTCACTAATGCATCCTATCAACTTATCAGTTAGACACACTAATGCAGACCTGGTTCGCTAAGACCACCGCTCTGATACCAACTGAAAGGACCCGTTCATATACATTATAAATGATTCACAATAGTTGATTACATTGCGAGATATTTGACCTCTATTTGATACATTTTACAAACATTGCATTCATTTTTTAAAAGATAAACTTTCTTTACATCGAAAATTGACAGGCATGCATACCATTTCATAATATCCACTATCCAACTATAAATTGATTTAATAATAATCTTTGATGAACTCAATGACTCGAATGCAACGTTCTTCGAAATATGCTATGAAAGACTCCAAGTAATATCTTTAAAATGAGCAAATGCACTGCGGAAGATTTCTTTAACACCTGAGAATAAACATGCTTTAAAGTGTCAACCAAAAGGTTGGTGAGTTCATTAGTTTATCATAATCATTTATTTCCATCATTTTAATAGACCACAAGAATTTCATTTCCAGTTCTCATAAATATACGTCCCATGCATAGAGACAAAAATAATTATTCATATGTTGAACACCTGGTAACCGACATTAACTAGATACATATAAGAATATCCCCTATCATTCCGGGATCCTCCTTCGGACATGATATAAATTTCGAAGTACTAAAGCATCCGGTACTTTGGATGGGGTTTGTTAGGCCCAATAGATCTATCTTTAGGATTCGCGTCAATTAGGGTGTCTGTTCCCTAATTCTTAGATTACCAGACTTTAATAAAAAGGGGCATATTTGATTTTGATAATTTAACCATAGAATGTAGTTTCAATTACGTGTGTCTATTTCGTCAAACATTTATAAAAACGCATGTATTCTCAGTCGCAAAAATATAAAGGGTAAAAAGGTAAATGAAACTCATCATACTGTATTTCGTAGTAAAAATACATATAATGTCATTGAACAAGTGCAAGGTTGGCCTCGGATTCACAAACCTAAATTAATTATATATATTTATGTGTTGGTCAATATTTGTCTAACAAATTAGGTCAAGTCATAGTGTACAACAATCCTAATGCTCGAGACTAATATGCAAAAGTCAACAAAAGTAAATTTGACTCAAAATAATTTCCAAAAATCTATACATGATTAATATATAGTTTAAATATCGTCGTTTTATATTTTTAAATATTTTTAAAAGATTTATTAGAGTAAATAATATAATTTATTTATTAATAAATAAAATTTTATATTAAATTTATATAATAAAATATACTTTTATATATATTAAGTAATAAAATTTATAGGGTTCATTTAATATCATAAAGATAATATAATATGTATTATTAAAGTAAGTTATTACATGTAGTAAAATATGTTTGTATCACATATTTATTTGATAAAATAATATCTATAATGATAGTAAGTAAAAGTTGTATTATTTTGTAATAATAATTATTATTATAAAAATATCAATATTTATAATTACTAAGATGACATTATGATAAAACGATAATTCTAATTATGATAACTTTAATATTTACTATAATTTTTAATATTATCTTTAAAATAATAATTCTATTTAAAATAATAATAATAATAATGATATTTTATAGTAACAATGACATTTCTATTAAAATGATAATTTTTGTTAAAATGATAGTTTTAATACTAACGATACTTTTAATAATAATTGTAATGATAAAAAAAATAAGAATGATAATTTTATCTAAATCAATATCTTATAATATTTTAATTTCATCATGATACTCTTACTCATTATTTCCTAATTGTTTTATTTAATAGCTTTTAATCGTCTTTTATATCGTGTTCATAATAATGATAATAATAGTAATCAAAATAATTAGGTGTTACAAATATTTATTTTAATTACACTAATATTAATAATGATAGTTACTATAACATTATTAACGATAATACTAATAATTATCTTAATGATAATATAGTAATAATAATAATAACAATAACAATAACCATTTTTAAATAATGATATATATATATTAATAATGATAATAATAATAATAATAATAATAATAATAATAATAATAATAATAATAATAATAATAATAATTGGATAATACTAATAATAATACTAATTATAACTTTAACGATAATAACGATAGTAATAATAAAAAAATAACAATTTTTAATGATAAATCCCTTTTATTGATAAAGATAATAATAATCATAATAATAAGATAAAACTAGAACGACGATAAAAACGACGATAATAATCATTTTTAATAAAAATATCGAAAATTCAATTGATTATAACTTCTAATCTGTTCATCGAAACCATTCGATATCTAAAGGATAAGTTCTTAATTTTTCGCTCGCTTTCCAAGGACATGCATATCTTATACCTTATCTCAACCGCAAGTGTAACTAATTCAAGATTCAACCTAACCTGTCTAAGGGCAATATCAAAAGTACAAGCATGCATAATCCTAAATACTCTAGCACTAGTCAGGGATACACTATTAGTATGTAAAAGTTAAATTATAAGTACTCACGTATCAATATTGAGATTCAATATTGCAGGAAAGGTACGTAGACGCAACGGAAATGATAAACACTATATTGACCTCACGAGCATACCCATGAACCATACTCAATCACCTCCATAGCTATAACCCATAATTTCCTTAATCCTATCCTACTCAAAAAACAATTTCGAAACCACTCGGACAGCACTTCGTCGTAATATTTTATGTATACTAATAATATCTTGAAATAATACGGAGTAAATATATATATATATATATATATGTAAATCGATTGAGAGAGTTTAGAGAAAAATATTTTCAACTTTCTATGAAATAATGAAACCTATTGAATTCTATTTATAATAGATTTTTGAATTATTAAAGTGAATTATTAAAGTATGAATTATTAAAGTGAATTATTAAAGTATGAATTATTAAAGTGAATTATTAAAGTGAATTATTAAAGTATGAATTATTAAAGTGAATTATTAAAGTATGAATTATTAAAGTGAATTATTAAAGTTAAAGTAAAGTAAAAATAAAGTAAAGGTAAAGTTTAAGTATAGTAGAAGTATAAAACTATGTACGTATAATACGCGTATAAATATATATAATATTAATTTAAATCGTTATATATATTTAATAAAATAAAATATAAATATCGTTATCTTTATCATACTAGTTAAGTAATGAGTTGTCAAAAGTGGTTCTAGATATTTATAAAAGTTATATACGTTTTAATAATAAAGTTCTTTTTAAACTGAAAACGTTTTTGTACATTTGAAACTAAATAGATCAATCGAGTCTTTATGAGATTCAATCTTCCACTATCCTTTGTCTAGTTCTCAATGATTGACAATTTGTTCTTATTTATAAATCACTTTACCATTTTCCGAACATTGTTAAAATGGAAAGATTTCTCAAATCAACGTGGGCCTTTCAACAGAGACTTGTAATCATAATTCAATATATCTAATAATTCAATCATTTGATCTTATCTTCTAATTCCATTGATAAACATTTTGAAACAGATACAATCATATAAAGTATTTAATCTAATATTTTGTTTACGTTTCAAGTTATAATATATATACACATATACATATATAATCATATTCGTTTAATGGTTCGTGAATCGTTAGAACTTGGTCGAGGTTGAATGAATGTATGAACATAGTTTAAAATTCTTGAAATTTAACTTAACAAATATTGCTTATCGTGTCGGAAACATATAAAGATTAAAGTTTAAATTTGGTTGAAAATTTCCGGGTTGTCACATCCAAGCCGTCGGCTTGACTAGAACAAAGCCGCCGGCTTCATGCTATAATCCGTACAATTTCTGGTTCTTTTTCAGATCTGTATGTTTGAGTTTCTGTGATGATATTTGAACTGTTTTGAATCTGTCATGCTTTAATATACTTGTTTGCCATGCTTAATGATTAGATAACATGATTTTAGGATTGATTAGTACTTAATCCGATGATCTATTATTCAATTCGTGCTACTTGTTTAGATCTAGTCCATCGAACTTGTTAAATTGAATTGAATGTAACTAGGTTAAACAACATAATAGTGATAAACTTGTTTAATTTGAATCACGCTTATATAATAGAATTTGATATTGTTAGGCTTAATCGAAGATCCCTTGTTTGGATATGTTTAATTAATGATTGCATGAAAACTTAGTAGTAATTGACTTTCAGCTAGTAACTTGAGTTGATCTACTTGGTGTTTAATAGCTTATATAATTTGTCAGTCTATTTGCATGTTGATCCTCAACACAAGATTAATATGTATCATGTAATTGGATTGAACATGAAAAATTGAGATGTTAGTTATGCACATCACATATCTAGCATATGATACCTGTCTTAACCTAATTAGGAATAATAATTAGTCTATGATTATTATTTTGCCATGTGTTAATATAAGTTAAAAAGCTTGCCTAATATGATTCCCATACAAGTTAATTGTCCATGTAACTACTTGTATCTATAATCGTTTATTTTAATCTTTATTTCTTTATTTCTTGCTTTGTTATTTTGTTATTCAATTCATTAAGAACGTATCTTCAATTGTCTCTTTTTTTTTTGGGTAATGGGTTTTACCCGGTGAATCTTATTAAAAAGAATAAAGAATGTTTACAAATACGCACAAACGGTTATAGGTGAATCCTATAACCTCTCAAAAAACCAAGCTACATCTAGCCAAACATAGACTCAAGAGCTAACAGCTCACTTACACACATAACATAAAAAGACTCAAGATATCTTCCAATCCGATTTCAATCTTAGCGTCTGTGGAGTCTTCTTCCAATTGATGGTCAATTGTCTCTTTCCTAGGAGATAATATTCAAAACTTAAACGACAATGAAAGACATAAATATATATATATATATATATATTTCTAATTCTTTTATAAGAGTTAGACTAAAGAAAACAACTTATAACGCATCTACGCTCCCTTGGGACGATAACCTAAAATACTACATCTGATCAGGTCTTGTTGCTCGTTAGGGTGTTAAAAGTAAAATAAAGGTTTTATAAATTTAAAAGTTGAAATAAAAGATTAAGTACTACTGCACACACTTTTGACACATCAATACACTTATAAGAAATGAGTGACTAATGAAACTATTAATAATAATAAACCTTAACTACTATTAATATATGACTTAGGCCATTAATAATGTTAGAATCGAATATATCAGATATTAGACTACTAACATTTTAGACTAGTAACATTTTGAACTACTAACTTTTGTGTTGTTCTTATAATTTGGTTTGCTCTGCCACTGCCACAACTCTAGCTTTTCGACTTAAGTTGTATAGTTTAACTTCTTTAAGTTACAATTTCTGACTTGACAAGTAAATTTGATGATCTATGTCTTGGTTTATTTTTAGGGTTTGTATAACTCTAAAGTTGCATTTAGGTTTTAATTGTCTGAGTGTTACCTCACACATTTAGCACAATGTCCAGAAATCCTAGCTTATCACCATAAACCCTAGACTTGTAATTTATACCTTTATATATAATTTTGGCTCGAAGAAAGGCAGCAGAAGCTACTGTAATTGGCGGTTTTGGGCTGCAAAATCTCGCATCAAAAAGGTGGTACTGACCAGCTGCAATTTACAGCAGAAAGTGGCGGATGGGAGGGCTGTTTTAGGATTGTTGGGAGTCGACTGGTGGTAGGAGAGGTGAAAATTGCTGAACAAAAGCAAGAGAGGGAGAGAGATCTTGAGGTGTTTTTCTTCAAGTGATTTGTGATGAGTTATGAGATCTCTTGGGGCTTTTTATAGGAGATTAGGAGGTTGTAATCACATTAGGATTCTAGGATAACTTTAAATGCAAGGATTGAGACTTGGATTTGTTTAAGTAGTTAGAATTGGATTAGGACTAATACACTAAGCTAGAAGTAGGATTAGTTTACTTGTTAACTTAGTTTCTCTCTTTTTTTTTATTAAATCACCTTGGCCGATTTTTTTATACATTTATATTATTTTTATTTTTATTTTTTAATATAATTCGGCATATATATATATATATATATATATATATATATATATATATATATATATATATATATATATATATATATATATATATATATATATATATATATATATATATATATATATATACTTGATAAGTATCATTAATTTATCATTTTGGTTCTACAAGTTTAATTAATTTTATTTGTTTCCTCATTGTTTTAAAAGTTTAATAAAAATGACACATTTTATTATTTACAGCGCTACATGTATTTATATATACATAATAATTTGATTAGAGTTAGGGTTTATAATAATAGGGTTTATATTATGAATTTAATATTAGGGTTAGGGTTTAAGGTCGAGCATTAATTAATAAGCATTTAATTTATCTGGATAACAACCCTAATGACAATACACAAGATCAGACAATGAAACCCTAAGGGCAATTTAGTATATTCGGTATGGAAAAATGATGGTTGTAATAAAAGTTGGGTGGGTTTTATTTAATAATTATTATATTAAATTAAAAGTTACAATTTAACTCTCTAAAGTTACCATTCGTACCCCTAAACATTTACAATTTATACTCGTATACATTACAATTTATACGCCTTAAGTGTGCCTCATGTGACACTTCCTTCCCTTGACCTAAACGACTTCCTTCAAATAATTAAACGACCAAAATTTTGGCACATATTAGTACATATTGAAATAACTTATTAAGTAAACTTATTAACCAAGTATTTAGACAAAAAACTTATAACTAATTCACTCTCACCTTAGATCATAAGTTAAAACATTTCTACACTTAATCATTCTCACAACTAGTCTTGATCACTGTGTACTTAGCAATTTCTTTCACTTAACCAAACTTAACCTATCTTGATTAGAACCTAATCTTAGCTTACTTCCTTAACATTAACCATACAATTAAACACCTTAGATTATACATTATGTAAACTACACAAGTACATGTACATTTATGAACTAAAAATTAACAAAAACTCTTCCACCATCATCATCATAATCATCCATCATCATCATCATCATCATCATCATCATCATCATACACTTACAAATTCTTCCTCCTTAAGCTAAACTTCATACAAAACATCATCATTAAGGTTTGCATGATCATTTAATGGCATTTTAGTGAGTCATCCCCTCCCTTTTTTCTCCTTATGCCACGCCACCATCATCCTCCCCTATATTATCCCTCTCTTGCTCACTTCTTGTCATTTAGTCACTCTCACTCACTCACACTTCAAATTTACAGATCTAAAACACTCTCTTTATCATTCTCTTGAAGCTATAAGATCAAATATCTTCAAGGTATAACAACATACTTAATTCTATTCATTATTTCTAGTCATATTCAAGAGTATTCATGGTGTAATTGCTTGATCTAGAGTGTTTAGTCACTCAATGATGACTATATAGCTAACCATGATCTTGATATTGGATCAGTAACCTTAAGTTCTCTACATGTACTATGTCTTAAAATGAAGCTAAACTAAGAACAAAAGTGGTTAATATGATGTTCATATATATGTCTAAGACTTTCGGTAAATTTTTCATGAATTATTTTTCAAAGAAAAAGTCATTTTTCATTTTTATTTGGTGACCCAAGGTTCAGATTTGAAGCAATCTGACCAAGAGTCCAAAAATCATGCATAAATCAAAATATAAGATATATCTTGAAATATAGGCTTTTGATTTGAAATGTAGACGTAATAAGGAAAACATGACAAGTTGAAACACCAAAAACCATTAAGGAATCATTGAGAAATAGTCCCAACAAGTTGACATAAGATTTTGTTGTAGTCAGATTTTAGTCTAAAACTTCATCTCTAAAAACTAGGTTAATGAAGACCTGGAGGTGATTCCTTTTGAGAATAAGTACTTTTATATGTCTTAAGATCTCTGTAAAAATCTTGAGTCAAACAAATGTATTTTGCTATTTTTAAACTTGATTGGGAACTTATAGTGTAAATCTGAGCTGTTTTGCACACTTGTAAAAGAGTGAACTTTTGACCAACTTTTATTTTGAGTTTAGAAGCTAACATTAGATGGTTGGAAAATGTACTCAAAGAGCTTTCCATAAGTGGTAATATCATCTTAAATGGATGTCTATATTGATAGAAACACGTAGGCTAAAGTAACGGTAAAACTAGTCAAAACAGTCAACATTTAAACTATGAACTATGTAACCTTTGAAACCAAGAATCGAAATGGACATGTAAGATCACTTAAAAAAATTGATCTTAGACCTAACCTGAATACTATATTAGATAGTATGACCTCTGACCTTATAAATATTCATTAGGTCTCAAGTCCGGAACACCGCACACAATCTAACCGGATACCGTGTACGCTTTGCACCGCATCAATTGTGAGTTCGTAGTACCATTTTCAATCAATCTTTTATACATTTGGGATGATATAATATTTGTTTATTGTTTTACATATTGGACTCGAATACTTATAACTATATTCTATGTTTGAGTAACAAAGGTCAATTTTAGAAAGCCCGAATTTGATATCGTTAATTACGGGTTTGGTGAACGCGAATACCATGAATAGATCTATTTGAGGGTGACTACTCATATTAGGATAGGCCTTCTAGGATATCAGATGCATAAACTTCGACCATATGCACTTAGACCTTAAGTGACACTTGTTTTCGGGTACTATTACGTTCCCGTTCGATATCGAAAGCTCATAAACTAGAATAGCTTTTCAACTGTTTTTATACTTGAAATCTTGAGGTCAATTACCTATGCATTATAACTAAACCTACGATCTCGCCAATATTTATATTGACGTTTTTTAGTATTTTTCTTAGGTACTTAGCTTTTGAAGCATTTCAGGTAGGGCATCGTGGAGTCTAAAAACATCTTTTGTTTAAATCTAGTATTGATAGGCTAGATTATGATGTATTTGTATTTGTACTATGTTTGTATTTGTACTTTTGTAACCACGATGTACCAAACTAAAAAAAATAGAGACCGTGATGTAATAAAATTTATGTTTCGCTGTTAACGTTAACTATAGCCTGGGACACTATGTTAAAGTTCACACCACATCTTGGGAAATCCTGACGGGGGTCGTGACAGACATGGTATCAGAGCTTGGATTATAGGGAATGTAGATGACATTAGTGTGTCTAGACCTGACCAACTAGAATTGCATTAGTGTGTCCAACCTATAACCTAGTCAAAAGTTTTCCGGTCTCTACTATTTTTCGAGTCATATATTATTATTTTTACTCGTCGAAAATCCTATAGGCTAACTTTTATATGTTGTGTATGTTAAGATGGCATCGTCTAGTTTTATGGGATCCAACACTGTGACCGCACCTATAATCATTAGCTACAATTCGAACGACAACTCTAACGCGAATGAGTTTAAGATGTACCAGCCATTCTGGCGACGATGGATGTGGGTTCGTGAACTTTTAGGTAGATGGAATCAACAAGAGGGAACCCCGTACCATGAGCATAATGTGCCACCGACCATTAATGGCAGGGATGGATTAATGGGTCAATCACAACATGACACGATTTATATCTTGTTAGCTAGAATTTTTAAGCATGAGGGACGGATTGAGCGACTTCAAGGAACGGTTGACTATTTATACATCCAAGAGAATCAGGATGGTAACTATTATCGTTTTAATGAGATTGAGGGAGTACAGTGTACGTGGTAGGAGGAGATTGAGTTGTTGAAGTACCGTGTGGATGATTTGTCGGCAAGGAATCGTGACCTTGCAGAGCAAGTGGCTAGTTTGGAAGTTTGCTTGAACGAAGTGATTTCGGTGGTTAACACCATTGCACCACCTTAGATCTACCATTAGTGACTAGGAGTGTTGATTTTCTAGCTTACACTCTTAAGATTGTTCACTTATTACAGATATTATCGGATAAGTAATTAATGTATTAGTTGTTTGTATGTATGGATAGAACTAACGGGTAGGTTAAAGCCCAATTTTGTAATATTGAAAAGCCGATCTTAATCGATGACTTTTATATTATGATTGTTGAAGTTCATTTTCATAGTATGAACAACTATATATATATATATATATATATATATATATATATATATATATATATATATATATATATATATATATATATATATATATATATATATATATATATATATATATATATATATATATATATATTACTTATAATATCTCAAATATTTGAATTGTCTTTCTTTTGTTAGAAAATGCCTCCAAAAAAAATCCAAACACGGGAATGAGTGCTGCTCAGATTGAGGAGATAGTAGCTCAAAGAGTAGCTGAAGCAATTGCTAACGCTGAAGCAGGACGAGCAGCAAATGCAGCGAACGAAATAAGACCCGAAGTAGCAAATGTTCAGCAGCGATGCAATTACAAGGCATTTATGGGTTGCAAGCCCCAGAGTTTTTTAGGAACGGAAGGACCCGTAGGGTTAATGAGATGGCTTGAAAAACTAGAATCAGTATTTAAAATTAGTGAGTGCACAGACAATGATCGAGTGAAGTTCGCATCATTTACTCTTTCGGATGGAGCCTTAACCTGGTGGAATTCTTTTGCCAAGTCTGTGGGTATTGATGTTGCATATAATACTCCATGGGAAGAATTCAAGAAGCAAATGATTGATGAGTATTGCTCGAGGAATGAGATTTAAAGGCTAGAAAATGAGTTGTGGAACTTAAAGTTGGAAGGAACTGATATCGCAGGATATACTAATCGATTCCTTGAGTTAGCTTTAATGTGCCCAACCATGGTCACTCCTGAATATAAGAGAATTGAGAGATATATTTGGGGTTTATTGGAAGACATTCAAGGAAATGTTATGTCGTCAAAACTAAAAACGATCCAGAGTGCTATTCGTATGGCGCATGATTTGATAGCGCAAGTAGTGCGGCGTCAACCAATCAATGTTAAGATGGATGTGAAGATTATGACTGAGAAGCGTAAGTGGGATGGGAACCAAGAAGGTAATTCCCAGAAGCAAGGAACTGCCAAGATTGAGAGTTTGAATAGTAAGTATGTAGGAAAGAAACCCTAATGCAGCAGATGCACGAAACATCATTTTGGTGTTTGTACTGTAGTTTGTGATCGATGCAAGAAGCAAGGACATCTCTCAAAGGATTGTAGAGTTCGTTTATCAGGGAATGATAAAAGAGATAAGAACAATCAGAATATTTGTTTTGGATGTGGACAAGCGGGGCATTTTGAAAAAGAATGTCCTAAGGCGAAGAAGGGTGAAACGGCTAAGGGCCAAGATTTTCAGATCTGAACGAAAGAAGCTCGTGAGGACCCAGAATTAGTCACGGGTACGTTCCTCCTCAATAATCATTTAGCATCTGTTTTATTCGATACCGGCGCAAATAAAAGTTTTATAGCTAAGAATTTTAGTGTTGCGATAAATAGGCCTTTAACTGCCCTAAACACTGTAGAATTGGCAAATGGTAAGTTGATGAAAGTAGATAAGATTATGAGAGGTTGTATCTTAAATTTTTCAAACAATCTGTTTGAAGTTGATTTAATGTCCGTTGAGTTAGGAAGTTTTGATGTTGTTATTGGTATGGACTGGTTGTCTAAGAATCGTGTGGACATTAATTGTGTGGAAAAGTCTATTCGTATACCTCTTGAGAATGATGAGGAATTAATAACACAAGGAGATAAGAGCAAGGTGAACCTTAATATTATTTCTTGTATGAGAGCTCAAAGATATCTAAAGAAGGGATATCCTTCCATTCTCGTGTATGGGAAAGAACTCAAAACCAAAGAGATTGGATTGGAGGATGTTCCAGTTGTCTGAGAGTTTCCACAAGTATTCCCAGAAGATTTGCCAGGTCTACCTCCGCATAGGCAAGTTGAATTCCAGATTGATTTAATTCTAGGAGCCGCGCCAGTTGCTAAATCACCTTATCGGTTAGCTTCTTCAAAACTACAAGAATTATCAAATCAACTCCAAGAATTAATAGATAAGGGATTCATTCGACCTAGTGTTTCTCCGTGGGGTGCTCCAATTTTGTTTGTCTAGAAGAAGGACGGAACTTTCAGATTATGTTTTGACTATCGAGAGCTAAATAAGCTTACAATCAAGAATCGTTACCCGTTACCAAGGATAGATGATCTATTTGACCAATTGCAAGGGTCAAGTGTATATTCCAATATTGACCTCAGATCAGGGTATCATCAGTTAAGAGTCAAAGAGGACGATGTACCTAAGACAGCGTTCAGAATACGCTATGGCCATTATGAATTTTTAGTAATGTTGTTTGGTTTTAACCAACGACCCTGCAGTATTTATGGATCTGATGAACAGAGTATGCAAGCCGTATCTAGATAAATTTATCATAGTGTTTATAGATGATATTTTGATCTACTCCAAGAATAAGGATGAGCACGAGCAACAATTGAGATTAGTTTTGCAACTTTTGGAAAGAGAGTAGTTATATGCTAAATTTTTGAAGTGTGATTTTTTGCTTGATTCAGTCCAATTTTTGGGTCATGTGGTTAATAGAGAAGGTATCCATAGATTGAGGCTATTAAGAATTGGGAAGTGCCTAAGAACCCATCTCAAATTCGTCAATTACTAGGACTTGCTGGATATTATAGAACATTTATTCTGAATTTCTCTAAGATAGCACGACCGTTAACTGTGTTAACACACAAGGATAAGAAATTTGAGTGGTCCGAAGAACAGGAATCTGCTTTTCAAATGCTGAAACAGAAGTTAACAACTGCACCAATACTATCACTACTGGATGGAAATGACGATTTTCTAGTTTATTGTGATGCGTCTCGACAAGGGTTAGGATGTGTTATAATGCAATGACAGAAGGTCATTGCATATGCATCTCGTCAACTGAAGATACATGAGCAGAATTATACAACTCATGATTTGGAGTTAGGAGTCATTGTGTTTGCATTGAAAATATGGAGACATTATTTGTATGGAACCATGTGTACCATATATACGGATCACAAGAGTCTTTAGCATATTTTTGATTAGAAACAACTAAACATGAGGAAAAGACGTTGGGTAGAGCTTATAAATGATTACGATTGTGATAATCGATATCATTTGGGGAAAGCAAACATTTTAGCTGATGCATTGAGTCGCAAAGAAAGAGTTAAACCTTTAAGAGTTAGGTCATTGAATATGACTATTCAGATAAACCTTATGTGTAAGACCCAAATATTTATTGTACATAATATATTTATGGTGTACGATGCGTGTATGAAGTGTACGTGTTGCTTGCTCGAACGTCGAAGGAAACTGGACGTTGTCTGAAGTGACAAGGTGTGTACGTATCTTTTCAACCCCAAATAAAGTTTGTGTTGATGTTTCAAAGCCTTACCATTGGAAAGGAAATCTTATTACGTTTCCAACGATATTTGATTCATCAAAAACGGAGTTACGGTCGAAAAGTTATGGCCAAAACAAGTTGCTGAAACCTGTTTTGGGCTCGACCACAATTTCCAGTTGTTTGGAGCGGCGCTCCACCTTTTGGCGTGGCGCGCCGATTGCTGCTGAGGCAATTTTCAGCCTTTTTAAAAGGTTTAAATGAGGGGTACTTTGGTCTTTTCATTTAGGGTCGGTTTAGGGTCACCAAAACTGATCTAGAACTCCATTGGAGCTCATTTCTCACCCACACAAACACTCTCATCAAACCCTAGTGAGAGAAACTCACTTTTAGTGAGAGAGCTTGATTTGGAGAAGAAGGAGTTGGATTCTCACCAAAGCTCGAGTTTTAAAGTTGCTCTACTCGTCAACGACATCATTTTGGTGGTATTGGTAAGTTCTAACTTCGAATTACATTGTTTGATTTGATATTCAAGTTAGGGTTTGAGTTTGATTTGTAATGAAACCCTCTTAGATGATGAAATGGGTTTATGGTGACTAGTTATTCTTGTCACTTGGCGGGTTTTGGGTTGGTTGACGATTTGGCCTTGATTAGTCTTTAATCTTGGGTTTAATCACTAGGTTTAGTGATTATGGAAGTGTTGGAACCACTTTAGGTGAATTTGGGTTGACTAATTTTGACTAGAGTCAAAATTAGGGTTTGGTGATGATTATGACCCAATTGTCGATTTAATAAGGTTTATAAACTTAAAATGGATTAAGTTGAAGTATAAAACCGAGTTAAATATGTTTTGGTGTCAAAACTCGCTAATGGCGCGATGTTGACTCCTTTGGGTCAAAATTGGGGTTTAAGTGTCTTTATGGGCAAAATAGGTGTTTAACACCTATGATTGGGTTTAATTGGCGTATTAGGACCATTCTCACTTATGTTAGTGATTATTGGTTAATTTTGGACGCAGTTTGTACTTGGAAGTGCATTTGGGTCAAAATTGCACTAGTTGTCGATTTGGGTTGATTTGTAAATCCACCCTAATTGTGTTGTTGTAATTGTTGTTAATGGAATAGGTACGTTCCATTGGCGTGTTGCGGATTATTCAGTTGCATTCATCGAGGTGTTTAAGGTGAGTGTAAATTTACTATGCACATGTGTATGTGTAAGATGGGTGCATGCGTGTAGGGTGACCCTTGTTCGGGTTTACTCTATGTTCGTGTGGAAGAATGGACCTTGTGCTTCGGGTCCATGTGATACGCTTATGCGTTGTGGGTCTTTACCCTTGGTATTGTGAATTGGCTAGCGTTTTGGATAACCCTTTTTGGAGATGGGTTGCTAGCATTTGTTGTTGAGGAAATGAATCTCGGTTAGTGCGGATTCATGATGACTCGGGTTGTTTCGGTCATCTTGGTGATGAGGTGTTGAATTTCGGGTTGTGTGAATTCACTAAGGCTCGGGTAGTTCGGCCAACCTCGGTTGTAGAAGTGGTGAAGGAAGTGAATCTCGGGTAGTGCGAATTCACTAAGGCTCGGGTAGTTCGGCCAACCTTCATGTGGTTTGGGTTAAGGGGTTAACCTTATCGTTATTGTTTGATTATATTTGTTATATACGCGTATATACTTATTGTTGTGTTGTAGCTAATTATGTGATGTTAGCTTGGCGATTACGTAGCGTGCAGCTACTTTGTGTAATGTGCTCTTTGTAGTTTGTTTACCATGCGGAGACGGTATGTGCTATTTTGATGCTTGGTGATGCGTAGCCATTTTATGCATATGTATGTGTATAGTATCTTTACATTCACTAAGCGTTAGCTTACCCTCTCGTTGTTTACATTTTTATAGATTGCATGGAGACAATGGATCGGGTAAGCGTGGGGACTAGTGGACTTGCGTAGTTTGCTTTAGAGGATGTGCTTTTGGATCGTTTAGGATTGGGTAGCGTATCCCCAATCGCCATGCTCGGCTTTATTTTGTATTAAAAGTCATATGGTCGAAGTCGTACTTTGTACTTAAAGGGTTAATTTGGGCATATGTGGGCCCGGTGTCGTAAGACCCTTTTTATTAATGGAACGTGTTAATTTTAACTATTGTAATATGTTGTGAAAACCGTTTATTCTAAATGTGACGGGAAGTGATCAAACATTTTCGCATTTGGGACTTTTTGGGACAGCAGCCTGTCCAGGCTATTCTGCGCGCCGCGCAGAAAGGTGGCGCGCCGCGCCATGTGCTGTACCAACAAAATATTTTTTTTATTCCGCGTTATTGGCTGGTTAATGGGTTGGATTGTTACATTATGTCTCGTATTCAAAATGCACAATTGGAAGCTATGAAGGAAGAGAATGTGAAAAAGGAAGGAGTTAGTGAGAAAGATAAGAAGTTTGAGATTAAGAGTGACGGAATCCGATATTTTGCAGACAGAATTTGGATTCCAAAGTTTGGTGGATTGAGAGAGCTTGTGATGGATGAAGCACACAAGACGAGATATTCAATTCATCCAGGGTCTGGGAAAATGTATCATGACCTAAAGGAATTTTATTGGTGGTCGAACATGAAGGCTGAGATTGCAACTTATGTAGGGAAGTGCTTGACATGTTCGAAGGTCAAGGCTGAAAATCAGAAACCATCAGGGTTATTACAATAACCTGAGATTCCCGAATGGAAATGGGAAGGAATTACAATGGATTTCATTACAAAATTAACGAAGACTGTGAAGGGTTATGACACTATTTGGGTAATAGTGGATCGACTTACGAAATCTGCACATTTCTTAACCATGAAAGAAACCAACAAAATGGAAAAGTTGGCAAATTTGTATATCAAGGAGATTGTCTCTAGACATGGTATTCCAGTTTCTATTATCTCCGACCGAGATAACAGATTTACATCAAGATTTTGGCAATCTTTGGAAAAAGCCCTAGGTACTCGTTTGGATATGAGTACCGCTTATCATCCCCAAACCGATGGGCATAGTGAGAGAACTATTCTGACATTTGAAGACATGCTCCGAGCATGTGTAATTGATTTTGGAAATGGCTGGGATCAATATTTACCTTTAACCGAATTTTCATATAACAACACTTATCATTCGAGTATTAAGGCTGCACCATTTGAAGCTTTGTATGGAAGGAAATGTAGATCACCATTGTGTTGGAGTGAGATTGGTGATTCACAATTGGCAGGACCATAGATTATCCATGAGACAATCGAGAAGATCTTTTAGATTCAAGAAAGATTAAAGATGGCAAGAACTAGGCAGAAGAGCTATGCCGATAGTTCGAAGAAAATCTTTGAAATTTCAAGTGGGTGACAGAGTCATGCTTAAAGTTTCTCCATGGAAAGGAGTAATAAGGATTGGGAAGCGAGGAAAGCTGATCCCGAGATATGTAGGACCTTTTAAAGTTATTGAAAGGATTGGTCCAGTTGCATATAGACTGAAACTACTACAAGAGCTTAGTGGTATTCATAATGATTTTTATGTTTCGAACTTGAAGAAGTGTTTATCGGATGAGAATTTGGTGATTCCTTTGAAAGAACTAAGTATCGATGACAAGTTGCATTTTGTCGAGGAACCAGTAAAAGTGATGGATCGTGAGGTGAAGAAATTGTAGCATAGTAGGATTCCGATTATTAAAGTTTGTTGGAATGCTCGGAGAGGTCCAGAGTTCACATGGAAATGTGAGGACTATATAAGGCAGAAATATCCTCATCTATTCGATAATCGAAGTACCTCCTAAATTTCGAGGACGAAATTTTCTTAACGGGTAGGTAATGTCACAACTCTAGCTTTTTGACTTAAGTTGTCTAGTTTGACTTCTTTAAGTTACAATTTCTGAGTTGACGAGTAAATTTGATGATCTATGTCTTGGTTTATTTTTAGGGTTTGTATAACTCTAAAGTTGCGTTTAGGTTTTAATTGTCCGAGTATTACCTCACACATTTAGCACAATGTCCTGAAACCTTAGCTTATCACCATAAACCCTAGAATTGTAATTTATACCTTTATATATAATAATTTAATAAGTAAACTTATTAATCAAGTATTTAGACTAAAAACGTATAACTAATTCACTCTCACCTTAGATCATAAGTTAAAACATTTCTACACTTAATCATTCTCACAACTAGTCTTGATCACTGTGTACTTAGCCATTTCTTTCACTTAACCAACCTTAACCTATCTTGATTAGAATCTAATCTTAGCTTACTTCCTAAATATTAACCATATAATTAAACACCTTAGATTATACATTAGGTAAACTACACAAGTACATTTACATTTATGAACCAAAAATTGAATAAAACTCTTCCACCATCATCATCATAATCGTCCATCATCATCATCCATATCATCATCATCATACACTTACAAATACTTCCTCCTTAAGCTAAAATTCATGCAAAACATCATCATTAAGGTTTTCATGATCATTTAATGGCATTTTAGTGAGTCATCCCCTCCCTTTGTTCTCCTTATGCCACGCCACCATCACCCTCCCCTATATAATCCCTCTCTTGCTCACTTCTTGTCATTTGATCACTCTCACTCACACACACTTCAAATTTACAGATCTAAAACACTCTCTTTTTCACCCTCTTAAAGCTATTAGATCAAATATCTTCAAGGTATAACAACATACTTAATTCTATTCATCATTTCTAGTCGTATTCAAGAGTATTCATGGTGTAATTGCTTGATCTAGAGTGTTTAATCACTCAATGATGACTATATAGCTAACCATGATCTTGATATTAGATCAGTAACCTTAAGTTCTCTACATGTCCTATGTCTTAAAATGAAGCTAAATTAAGAACTAAAGTGGTTAACTACATAAAACTGTTTTATCTTTAAGCTGTCCAAAATTTCTACTTGAAGTTCATGATCTAAAAACCAACTTATGATTGGTCTCAGGAACTCATATATTAATATAATGTTCATATATATATCTAAGACTTCCAGTAAAATTTTCATGAATTATTTTAAATAAAAAGTCATTTTTCATTTTTATTTGGTGATCCAAAGTTCAGATTTGAAGCAATCTGACAAAGAGTCCAAAAATCAAAATATAAGATAGATCATGAAATATAGGCTTTTGATTTGAAAAGTAGACATAATAAGGAAAACATGACAAGTTGAAATACCAAAAACCATTAAGGAATCATTGAGTAATAGTCCCAACAATTTGACATAAGATTTTGTTGTAGTCAGATTTTAGTATAAAACTTCATCTCTAAAAACTAGGTTAATGAAGACCTGGAGGTGATTCCTTTTGAGAATAAGTACTTTTATATGTCCTAAGATCTCTTTTCAAATCTTGAGTCAAACAAATGTATTTTTCTATTTTTAAACTTGCTTGGGAACTTATAGTGTAAATCTGAGTTGTTTTGCACACTTTTAATAGAGTGAGTTTTTGACCAACTTTTATTTAGAGTTTAGAAGATAACCTTACATGGTTGGATACTATACTCAAAGAGCTTTCCAGAGGTTATAATATTATCATAAATGGATGTCTAGATTGATAAAAACACCTAGGTTAAATAACGGTAAAACTAGTCAAAACAGTCAACATTTAAACTATGAACTATGTAACCTTTGAAACTAAGAATCGAAATGGACATTTAAGATCACTTAAAATAATTTATTTTAGACCTAACCTAAATACTATATTAGATAGTATGACCTCTTACCTTATAAATATTCATTAGGTCTCAAGCCCGAAACACCGCACACAATCTAACCGGATACCGTGTATGCTTTGCACTGCATCAATTGTGAGTTCGTAGTACCATTTGTAATCAACCTTTTATACATTTGGGATGAGATAATACTTGTTTACTATTTTACATATTGGACTCGAGTACTTATAACTATATTCTATGTTTGAGTAACAAAGGTCAATTTTAGAAAGCCCGATTTTGATATTGTTAATTATCGGTTTGGTAAACGCGAATACTATGAATAGATCTATTTGAGGGTAACTCCTCACATCAAGATAGGCCTTCTGGGCTATTGGATGCATAACCTTTGATCATATGCACTTAGACCTTATGTGACGCTTGTTTTCGGGTACTAATACGTTAGCGTTCGATATCGAAAGCTCATAAAATAGAATAGCTTTTCAACTATTTTTATACTTGAAATCTTAATGTCCATTAACTATGCATTATAACTAAACCTACGAACTCACCAATATTTATATTGACATTTTTAAGTATTTTTCTTAGGTACTTAGCTTTTGGAGCATTTCAGGTCGGGCATCGTGGAGTCTAAAAATGTCTTTTGTTTAAATCTAGTATTGATAGGCTAGATTATGATGTATTTGTATTTGTACTATATTTGTATTTGTACTTTTGTAACCACGATGTACCAAAACTAAAAAAACAGAGACCGTGATGTAATAAAATTTATGTTTCCACTGTTGACGTTAACTATAACCTGGGACACTATGTTAAAGTTCACACCACGTCTTGGGAAATCGTGACGGGGGTCGTGACAGCCACCTAAGTGATATATGGTCGGTTATACCGCATGGATATATGGTCGACACTGTCGCCTAAGTATAATTTATGTTTACTAACATTATATTTCTGTTATCTAACTTTTATTAACTTCACTAATGATCGAACATAAATCTGTAGCCGAACAAGAAGTACGATCGAGTGCAAGAGAGAGGTTTTTAGATGTAAGCGGCGTTAACACTCCGGTCATCGGTTACCGTGGATAACCCTTATTGAGATAATGATCTACGAAATGGTGATTATGTCTGAGGCTGTAGTAATCGTCGGTGAGGTAAAAACCCTACACGAGGTGAAGGAAAAACCCTAGGTGAGGGGCAAGAGGCCATACCTCATAATCCATAGAGGATGTTGTGATTGTTAGATCGTTATCATACATTGTATGAATGAGGTTAGAGCTTTTATTTATAGTGAAACCCTAACCCTAAATGCCCCTTAACTCATTCTAGATCCTTCCCAAATAATAGCCATAAATAAAGGAATTATGGTTAGGAAAAGATCATAGTTAATTAAGGATAGGATTGTTTCTTATGCATAAATTAAAGCTGTGTGCACCCCTTTGGTCATCTGGTGCATGTGACGACCTGGAAATTTCCGAACAAATTTAAACTTTAATCTTTATATGTTTCCGACACGATAAGCAAAGTTTGTTAAGTTGAATCTCAAAAAAATTTTAAACTATGTTCATACATTCGTTTAACCTCGACCAAATCCCAATGATTCACGAACCATTAAACGGATATGATTATATATGTATATGTGTTTATATTATAACTTGAAAACATTAACAAAGTATTAGACGTATAATACTTTACATAAATGTATTTGTTTCAAAATATATTTAGAATAATGATCGACGGAATTAAAAGATAATATCAAATGATTGAATTATCAGATACATTGAATTATAATTACAAGTCTCTGTTGAGAGGTCCACTATGATTTGAGAAAATCTATTCCTTTTAACGATATTCGGAATAAATGGTAAAGTGATCTTCGAGTAAGGATAAAGTGTCAATTAGCGAGAGCTAGTTAGATTAGTGGAGACTCCTGTTTGATTTTCAATACATGCCTTACAATAATTTGTATTGATAGGTTAATTACTAGGCTTTAATGATATTTTATCATGAAGAGTAAATAATTGAGTTAATGTTCGTCGGCAAGATAAAACCATTTGTCATGTTAAGATGATTTCATACGTACATTTATCTATTTGACCTAACCCTACAACTCATGAATAAACTATAAGTTAATAACTTGAAACCTGCTATGATTTACATATTATTTTATTTTTTTTATGTAAAAAAAATGCTTTTTGATATAATAAAACTTGATTATTTAAAATGTTTTTTAAATAACGAATATTGGTTGTTAACTTGCAATGTGTAATTAAAATGTGTTTATGTATATTAGAACGCTCGCTTATTGATTCGATTGATAGTTAGATATATCAATTAGTACATTAAGAAGTTAAATTAACGCTAATACGTAAATGAACTATACTTCGTTAAGTTTTAAAAATGAAAACGTCATATGATAAAACAAAATCCTAATATGTAAACGATCTTAAAATTTATACTTTGAAATATATATAGTTTTGAAAAAACTAAATAATAAATAAATATTTCAATTATATGAATAAATTTTATTTATATATATATATATATATATATATATATATATATGTATATATATATGTATGTATATATATGTATATATATGTATATTTTTATATATTTTACAAAGTGATAAAAAAATATATATATATATATATATATATAAATATATATATATATATATATATATATATATATATATATATATATATATATATATATATATATATATATATATATATATATATATATATATATATATATATATATATATATATGTATATATATGTATATTTTTATATATTTTACAAAGTGATAAAAATATAATATTAATTTACTCATAAACCGTTTAGACTTAAAAATAATAGTAAATAATATATTTTGATAAATAACGAGTCACTGATTTATGGAAGCAAATGACCACAACGCTCAATTTTATAAGTTACATTTTTTTATGAGGTAATTTATTGATGAGTAAGTCAAATTATTAATAAGGGTACATGTCGCGTAACGTAAAAGGCTAGTTTTATAAACGTACGAAAGTGCGCTCGAAAAACCGAAAGTGGTACATGAGTCGAGTGACAACGTACGAGTCATTTAAGTAAAAATTACAATTTAACTATGCACGAGAATATAATATAATATTTAATTAATTCTAAAGATTAAATATATTATATATTAAATAATATAAATATACTCATATAATGTGTCGGCAAGAGACTTTAAGCGATTATGAGCTGTACATAGAGGCCATGCGATCGCATGGCCACACACTCTCAAGCCCATGCGATCACATGGTGTAGTAGGTGGTGTCATATGTTATATATTCGGACGTTCGCTGTTTTGTGAGAAACATTTTTCATCAAACACTCCGTTATCATTATTATTGTTTATATATTATTATTATTATTATTATCATTATTATTATTATTATTATTATTATTATTATTATTATTATTATTATTATTATTAATAATAATATTAAAGTTATTAATATTAATCTTATTAATTTTAGTATTAGTATTATTAGGAGCGATATTATTAGTATTATACCTAAAATACTACGACGAAGTCATGAGTGGGTTATCTTCAAAAGTGCTTTCGAGTAGGATAGGGCTAAGGGAATTATGGGTTATAGCTATGGAGGTGATGGGTATGGTTCATGCGTATGCTCGTGAGGTCAACCTAGTGTTTATCGTCTCCGTTGCATCTACGTACCTTTCCTGCAATATTGAATCTCAATATTGATACGTGAGTACTCATAATTTAACTTTTATATATTAATAGTGTATCCCTGATTAGTGCTCGAGTATATAGGAGTATGTATGCTTGTACTTTTGATATTGCCATTTGATAGGTTATGTTGAATCCTGAATTAGTTACATATGCAGTTGAGATAAGGTATAAGATATGTATGTCGTTGAAAAGATAGCGAAAAATTAAGAACTTTTCATTTAGAACTCGAATAGTTTCGATGAACGGATTAGAAGTTATAGTCATTTGAATCTTTGTATTATTATTAAAAATGATTATTATTATCGTCGTTATTATCGTCGTCATAATTTTTATCTAATTATTATTATTATTATTATTATTATTATTATTATTATTATTATTATTATTATTATTATTATTATTATTATTATTATTATTATTATTATTATTATTATTATTATCATCATCATCATCATTATCAATAAAAAGTATTATCATTAAAAAATTATTATTTTTATTATTATTACTATCTTACTATCGTTAAAGTTATAATTAGTATTATTATTATTATTATTATTATTATTATTGTCATTAAAATACTTATTAGTATTAATATTATCATATTAATTATTATTATTAGTATTATTATAATTAAAACTAATATTAGTAACACTTAATTATTATGATTACTATTGTTATTATTAACATGAACGCGACATAAAAGACGATTAAAAGCTATTAAATGAATTGAATAGGAAATAATGAGTATGAGTATCGTGATGAAATTAAAATATTTTAAGATATTAATTTAGATAAAATTATCGTTCTTATTATTTTTATCCTTACTATTATTATTAAAAGTATCGTTAGTATTAAACTATCATTTTAACAAAAATTATCATTTTAATAGAAATGTCATTGTTATTATAAAATATCATTATTATTATCATCTTAAATAGAGTTATTATTTTAAAGTTAATATTAAAAAGTATCGTAAATATTTAAGTTATCATAATCAGAATTATCGTTTTATCATAATATCACTTTTAGTAAATATAAATATTGATATTTTTATTAATAAAATAATAATTATTATTATTACAAAATAATACAACCTTTACTTATTATTATTATCAATGTTATTTTATCAAATAAATATGTAATACAAAGATATTTTACTACGTGTAATATAATTACATTAATATTACCTATCATATTATTTTTATGATATTAAATAAACTTTATAAATTTTATTACTTAAGATATATAAAAGTATATTTTTATTTTAATAATAAATGAATTATATTTTTTACTCTAATAAAATCTTTTAAAAATAAAAAGCGACAATATTTAAACTATATAATAATCATGTATAAATTTTGGAAATCATTTTGAGTCAAATTGACCGTTGTTGACTTTTGCATATTAGTATCGAGCATTAGGATTGTGGTACACTATGACTTGACCTATATTGTTAGAAAAATATTGATCATTATATAAATATATATACTTAATATAGGTTCGTGAATCTGAGGCCAACCTTGCACTTGTTCAATGATGTTATATGTATTTTTACTACGAAATACAGTATGGTGAGTTTCATTTGCCTTTTTACCATTTATATTTTTGGGCTGAGAATACATGCGTAACTTTTATTAATGTTTGACGAAATGGACACAAGTAATCAAAACTACATTATATGGTTGGATTATTAAACCGAATATCGCCCCTTCAAGTCTAGTAACCTAAGAATTAGGGAAATGGCCCCTAATTGACGCGAATCCTAAAGGTAGATATATCGGGCCCAACGAGCCCCATCCAGGGTATGGATGCTTTAGTACTTCGAGGTATTATTTAGTATATTAGCTACGCGCTGTATACTGGGGGATATTCTATATGCATCTTGTTAAGGTTGGTTACCAGGTGTTCAATCCATATGAATGATTTTTATCTCTATGCAATTTGCGAAATGCCTAATACGAGATGTGTATTTATGAGAAATGAAAATCTTGTGGTCTATTAAAATGATGAAAATGATCGTTTATGATAAACTAATGAACTCACCAACCTTTTGGTTGACACTTTAAAGCATGTTTATTCTCAGGTATTAAAGAGATCTTCCGCTGTGCATTTGCTCATTTAGAGATATTACTTGAAGTTATTCATGGCATATTTCGTAAGATGTTGCATTCGAGTCGTTGAGTTCAACAAGATTACTATTAAGTCATTTATAGATTGGACATATTATGAAAGGGTATGCTTGACTGTAAAATTTTCAATGAAATGAATGTTTGTCTTTTAAAAATGAATGCAATGTTTGTAAAATGTATCATATAGAGGTTAAATACCTCGCGATGTAATCAACTATTGTGAATCGTTTATAATGTATATGAACGGGTCCCTTCAGTTGGTATCAGAGCGGTGGTCTTAGCGAACCAGGTCTGCATTAGTGTGTCTAACTGATAAGTCGTTAGGATGCATTAGTGAGTCTGGACTTCGACCGTGTCTGCATGTCAAAAGTTTTGCTTATCATTTTATGTCAAAAATTACCTACTTATTATCCTTAGGAAATTACCTGCTTATCATTCTTAGTCTAGATACATCTTATTGCATTTATTGCATGAATAGTGTATAGACAAAATTCGTATCTTAGCGTATCTGCTAATTCATATCTTAGCGTATCTTTTACTGTAAACTTTGTCTGACATATCCCGTAAATTCCTCCTTAATCTATGACATCTTTTGCTCAATATATATAGATATTCTATGTAATTAGAATACCATCCGATAGCCGGAAATCTGTTTATATCGAAAAATCCTTTATCCAATCTTACGAAATGGAATTCATCATCAGTTCGAGTCCCTTGGAATCCGAAATGGAAACCAATTCAAGCTCCAAAAGCAGTGTGACCGGAATGGACCAACCAATCAGCCATCATCTATTCTGGATGAATTGGGGATAGGTTCGTAGCCTTCTCAATCATTGGATACAAGAATAAGGTGATCCCTTCCATCCACCACATTGTCCTCTTGACGAAGAACCTGAAGCCCTTACCGGTGAACCTGTCCGAAACACCATTTTCTCTCTCATTTCCAGAGTATCTCATCACGATTATATAATACATCAAATTTTAGATTTTATTTATCCTCTTGTCCGAACCGACAATCACCCCGGTGTAATAGAAGAAGTCAACGAGTTTCGCGCTCGGGTAGTGGCCTTGGAGAATATGGTGCAAAGGTTACAAACACCAGCAGCAGCATCAGCAGCATAACCAGCACCACTATCAGTAACACTAACAGTACCATCACCACCATCAACAACAACATCCGCATCCCACACCTCAATTTCACAATCTGTCCCACGAACATCAGCATCATACGCACCGTAGATACCAAGGAGTACCAACAACAATAACCGATGAAGTAATGATTCATAACTTCATTGGCGATTATGTAATCTCTAAAGTCTTAGAGATTATCTATTCTAACCCTAACCATAAATCAGTTGAGTAAACCAAAATGATAGAAGGAAGAGTAGAAACCCTGACAAGAATGGTGGATGAGCTACAAGCTAGACTTGTTTTACCAACAACATCAACAGTACCGTAACATCACCGGCACAGTCAGTGCCGTCAGCATCATCAGCACTAGCAGCACTTATAATATCACAAACTCCGCCAGTTCAAGAATCACCGTGGACATGATTACGAATCAATAACGCATATATTGTATCAATGAGTTATGAAGTATTAACTCAATCCCCCTGAAGAAATTATATGTATATTTTATATATATATATAAATTTTGAGATCAAAATAAATCTGTCTGTACTAAGCTATTATGTATGGATCTTAACTACTCGGTTAATTCATATTACTAATATGCTATGATGTACATCCTTCATCAGCAACTTAACCATCATTAACTACAATCTCTGTTTTAATTCAATGAATTCCAGCTCATAATAAATCAAGTATATTATTCAAATATATGTTTGATTTTACACTTTCATCATCGATGTACTCGAAACTTTTCAGATAACATCCTTCGTACTTTACGAAATTCACAAGAATTCCACGAATACCAACATCATGCATCAATAAATAATGAAGTATTGATTCATAATTTCAATCACATTGAAGAAATACTCCGTAAAAGTTATGTAATTTCTAAAGTTAGGGATTATTCAATTCTAGTTTCAACCGTAAACCAAATGAGTTTAATTTAATATTAACTCATTAAATCTATGTTACATCTGAAGAAAATATACATATTTTCATAAAGACTGTAATAAAATTCATTTGTACAAAATGTTAATTGTGAATTTTTTTTTAACGGGTAGGTAATACCCGAGAGATATATAAATTCACGATTAATATGTTACAATTCTTCGAATCTGATTCAGTCATCATCCCCCTATATTCACTATTTTCATAACAATTTACATTCTTTCATAGAAATCAAAACAACCATACTCATTCAATTTCAATTACATATTTTGATTTTGAAATCGCAAAAATTCAATTCGAGATGTAACCGAAATCATCACTCTTAGATCCTTACATCTATCAAAGCTATACTTTGACTTCAAAACTGTGTTAGAACATCATATGTATATTAACGATTACAGCCTGTGTTCAAACCCTCCGAAATTCCTGAAGACACTTCAAATAGTGAATAATCGAGATGATGATCCAACCACATGTTATCCCCAGTTATGTACCTGAAAAACTCTCGAAAACAAAGTCATAGTTTAACACATATCCGTGTCAGACCCTTTGGCATTTATTAGCTAAAATAACTTTTCGATCTCTTTTTAAAAAAATAGACAGTTTTGTCACAGCTCCAGCAAGTCAACTTCGATTTTTCAGTGGACTAGTCTTATTATAGCCTCCCCTTTTGCCATCGTTACTGGGGAACCTTTCATATTCCACCATTTTAGCGATAAACTTACCGACAAATTTACTGATCTTTAACTTTCTGGAAAATCATTATAATTATCAAAACCCCATCATTTACTCATCTGCATCTTGTAGCGAGAATTGTCATACGAATCATCAGGAATTAGCAATCAGTATTTTGAAATTCCGCATCATGTCTACGCCAACAGTTATATGTGTACATATAATGTCTATTTCCTGGACTTACATACTTCGAATGTGAAGTTTCTGAAAAACACCCTAAACTGCGAATTAGTTCTTCGAATTTTGAAAAAGATGAATGAAGCAACAGAAACTGTAGACAACCGTAACAGTCAAAAGTTTGATGATAAAGAATAGTGTGTTGGCAAAGCCCAGAAAAAGAAAAAGTTTGGAACTGGAAAACGGATTGAGCAAACCATAAAGGAGGCTGTGGACAAATCATAAATACTAAACCTGTCTTCAAAGAATCCAAATGATTCAGTGCCTGCTGAAGTCATTAACGAATACCTTACTCCCGACTCTAAACCCCTACAGACAATATCCTTCATCATCCTCTGATATTAGAAATTCTAAGATATCATCGTATCTGTCATTATAAATATCCTCCATATTTCTAAAGATATTTCCATAATTATTCTTATCTGAAATCATTTATCTCTTCACGCTATCTGTATTACATCATAAAAGAAACTATTTTAGTTTCAAAATTCTGAAACCTTCGAGTTTAAAATAATAATATTTTTGAAGTAGTGTTGGGAACTGAAGCATGAATTAGTATAATATAATGACACTTGATCAACGTGATTATATTACAGTAAGTCATGCTGAGTTTCTAAATAGAATGTGATGATTCACAGATCATAACGTCATCATGTACTATGATACACGACTCTTGTATTCTACTTAACCTCTAAACATATCAAGAAAATATTTTTCTTGATGATTTGGTCTTTTCCGAGGTATTCTGGTAATTTGACAAATCAAGATCGTGCCTTTACAAATTACTTCTTGGAACATTAGCTATGTTCATTTCGAAATTTATATCTACGAATTCTGGACCATTACATACGGTGCTTAATCACAAGAAGAGGAACCGAAAGAATGAAGATCCGAAATAAAAATGGGTTTATAAATCACAGTAAATTGGAGAGAGTATTAAATGTAGATGACAATGGTTATAGGAGACAGAAGTACGGACATTGAAATATAAGGGAAGATATAAAGCCCAACAACAGCCTGAAAATTACAACCCGTATATATCAATGCATATAGCAACATAAAGACACGGGAGAACTAAAAACACTATAAAACCAAGAGTATAGTAGAAGTAAACAGATTCTTCTGGTGGAAGATAGAAGAGAAGAATGACAGATATGAAAGTTAGGAGTATATCAAGAATCAGAACTGGATGGAGCATATTGACGAATGCTTTAAGGTATGAGTTGAGGGAGAAAGAATAGAAGATGTGAGTTGTAAGGAAACGAAAGAGGTGGATTTATAGTAAAATATCCGACAGAGTAATCAAAACAGATGATCGCATTTAAAGCAGATCCTAATTCCCTTGATTATCGAAGAATCAAATCCTATTACGAAGATTTTCTCCAAATCTATTGAACTTGGAAATCCACCCTATCTACGTCAAAAGATATGACGAATCACTATTATCTTATTTCATTCATTTACGATAACTTCACTCATACGCTTCGAGAAATTGAATTATTATATCCGTATTTCTTAATCATGATAAAACTCTATGTATCAGCTTACATTCTTCATAATAACATTCTCGTTGTTAACCATGACGACCTCTATCAAATTTTGGAGACAAAATTTCTTTAACGGCTAGGTACTATGACGACCCGGAAATTTCCGAACAAATTTAAACTTTAATCTTTACATGTTTCTGACACGATAAGCTAAGTTTGTTAAGTTGAATCTCAAAAAAATTTTAAATTATGTTCATACATTCATTTAACCTCGACCAAATCCCAATGATTCACGAACCATTAAATGGATATGATTATATATGTATACGTGTTTATATTATAACTTGAAAACATTAACAAAATAGTAGACGTATAATACTTTACATAAATGTATTTGTTTAAAAATATATTTAGAATAAATATTGATGGAATTAAAAGATAATATCAAATGATTGAATTATCAGATACATTGAATTTTGATTACAAGTCTCTGTTGAGAGGTCCACTATGATTTGAGAAAATATATTCCTTTTAACGATATTCGGAATAAATGGTAAAGTGATTTTCGAGTAAGGACAAAGTGTCAAGTAGCGAGAGCTAGTCGGATTAGTGGAGACTCCTGTTTGATTTTCAATACATGCCTTACAATAATTTTAATTGATAGGTTAATTACAAGGCTTTAATTATATTTTATCATGAAGAGTAAATAATTGAGTTAATGTTCGTCGGCAAGATAAAACCATTTGTTATGTTAAGATGATTTCATACGTACATTTATCCATTTGACCTAACCCTACAACTCATGAATAAACTATAAGTTAATAACTTGAAACCTATTATGATTTACATATTTTTTTATTTTTTTATGTAAAAAAAATGCTTTTGGATATAATAGAACTTGATTATTTAAAATGTTTTGATTAAATAATGAATATTGGTTGTTAACTTGCAATGTGTAATTAAAATGTGTTTATGTATATTAGAACGCTCGCTTATTGATTCGATTGATAGTTAGATATATCAATTAGTACATTAAGAAGTTAATTTAACGCTAATACGTAAATGAACTATACTTCGTTAAGTTTTAAAAATGAAAACGCCATATGATAAAACAAAATCCTAATATGTAAACGATCTTAAAATTTATACTTTGAAATATATTTAGTTTTGAAAAACTAAATAATAAATAAATATTTCAATTATATGAAAAAATTATATTTTTATGAAGATATATATATATATATATATATGTATATATATATATATATATTTATATATATATATATATTTATATTTTTATATATTTTACAAAGTGATAAAAATATAATATTAATTTACTCATAAAACGTTTAGACTTAAAAATAATAGTAAATAATATATTTTGATAAACAACGAGTCACTGATTTATAGAAGCAAATGACCACAACGCTCAATTTTATAAGTTACATTTTTTATGAGGTAATTTATTGATGAGTAAGTCAAATTATTAATAAGGGTACATGTCGCGTAACGTAAAAGGCTAGTTTTCTAAACGTACGAAAGTGCGCTCGAAAAACCGAAAGTGATACATGAGTCGAGTGACAACGAACGAGTTATTTGAGTAAAAATTACAATTTAACTATGCATGAGAATATAATATAATATTTAATTAATTCTAAATATTAAATATATTATATATTAAATAATATAAATATACTCATATAATGTGGGCAAGAGACTTTATTAGGTGTAGTAGGAGGTGTCATATGCTATATATTCGAACGTTCGCAGTTTTGTGAGAAACATTTTTCATCAAACAGTCCGTTATCATTATTATTGTTTATATATTATTATTATTATTAATATTAAAGTTATTAATATTAATCTTATTAATTTTAGTATTAGTATTATTAGGAGCGATATTATTAGTATTATACCTAAAATACTATGACGAGGTCATGAGTGGGTTATCTTCAAAACTGGTTTCGAGTAGGATAGGGCTAAGGGAATTATGGGTTATAGCTTTGGAGGTGATGGGTATGGTTCATGGGTATGCTCGTGAGGTCAACCTAGTGTTTATCGTCTCCGTTGCGTCTACGTACCTTTCCTGCAATATTGAATATCAATATTGATATGTGAGTACTCATAATTTAACTTTTATATATTAATAGTGTATCCCTGATATCCCTGATTAGTGCTCGAGTATATAGGAGTATATATGCTTGTACTTTTGATATTGCCATTTGATAGGTTATGTTGAATCCTGAATTAGTTACATATGTAGTTGAGATAA
The DNA here is from genome assembly GCF_046630445.1 of Rutidosis leptorrhynchoides. Classification (NCBI taxonomy): domain Eukaryota; kingdom Viridiplantae; phylum Streptophyta; class Magnoliopsida; order Asterales; family Asteraceae; genus Rutidosis; species Rutidosis leptorrhynchoides. Next base: position 327,961,692 of record NC_092335.1, read on the forward strand.
GGTATAAGATATGCATGTCATTGGAAAGATAGCGAAAAATTAAGAACTTTTCATTTAGAACTCGAATAGTTTCGATGAACGGATTAGAAGTTATAGTCAATTGAATCTTTGTATTATTATTAAAAATGATTATTATTATCGTCGTTATAATTTTTATCTAATTATTATTATTATTATTATTATTATTATTATTATTATTATTATTATTATTATTATTATTATTATTATTATTATTATTATTATTATTATTATCATCATCATCATCATTATCAATAAAAAGTATTATCATTAAAAAATTGTTATTTTTATTATTATTACTATCTTACTATCGTTAAAGTTATAATTAGTATTATTATTATTATTGTCATTAAAATACTTATTAGTATTAATATTATCATATAATTATTATTATTAGTATTATTATAATTAAAACTAATATTAGTAACACTTAATTATTATGATTACTATTGTTATTATTAACATGAACGCGATATAAAAGAAGATTAAAAGCTATTAAACGAATTGAATAGGAAATAATGAGTATGAGTATCGTGATGAAATTAAAATATTTTAAGATATTGATTTAGATAAAATTATCGTTCTTATTATTTTTATCCTTACTATTATTATTAAAAGTATCGTTAGTATTAAAACTATCATTTTAACAAAAATTATCATTTTAATAGAAATGTCATTGTTATTATAAAATATCATTATTATTATCATCTTAAATAGAGTTATTATTTTAAAGTTAATATTAAAAAGTATCATAAATATTTAAGTTATCATTATCAGAATTATCGTTTTATCATAATATCACTTTTAGTAAATATAAATATTGATATTTTTATTAATAAAATAATAATTATTATTATTACAAAATATTACAACCTTTACTTATTATTATTATCAATGTTATTTTATCAAATAAATATGTAATACAAAGATATTTTACTACGTGTAATATAATTACATTAATATTACCTATCATATTATTTTTATGATATTAAATAAAATTTATAAATTTTATTACTTAAGATATATAAAAGTATATTTTTATTTTAATAATAAATGAAGTATATAATTTACTCTAATAAAATCTTTTAAAAATAAAAAGCGACGATATTTAAACTATATAATAATCATGTATAAATTTTGGAAATCATTTTGAGTTAAATTGACTGCTGTTGACTTTTGCATATTAGTATCGAGCATTAGGATTGTGGTACACTATGACTTGACCTATATTGTTAGACAAATATTGATCATTATATAAATATATTTATTTAATATAGGTTCATGAATCCGAGGCCAACCTTGCACTTGTTCAATGATGTTATATGTATTTTTACTACGAAATACAGTATGGTGAGTTTCATTTGTCTTTTTACCCTTTATATTTTTGGGCTGAGAATACATGCGCAGCTTTTATAAATGTTTGACGAAATAGACACAAGTAATCAAAACTACATTATATGGTTGGATTATTAAACCGAATATCGCCCCTTCAAGTCTGGTAACCTAAGAATTAGGGAAATGACCCCTAATTGATGCGAATCCTAAAGGTAGATATATCGGGCCCAACGAGCCCCATCCAGGGTATGGATGCTTTAGTACTTCGAGGTATTATTTAGTATATTAGCTGTGCGCTGTATACTTGGGGATATTCTATATGCATCTTGTTAAGGTCGGTTACCAGGTGTTCAATCCATATAAATGATTTTTATCTCTATGCAGTTTACGAAATGCCTGATACAAGATGTGTATTTATGAGAAATGAAAATCTTGTGGTCTATTATAATGATGAAAATGATCGTTTATGATAAACTAATGAACTCACCAACATTTTGGTTGACACTTTAAGGCATGTTTATTCTCAGGTATTAAAGAGATCTTCCGCAGTGCATTTGCTCATTTAGAGATATTACTTGAAGTCATTCATGGCATATTTCGTAAGAAGTTGCATTCGAGTCATTGAGTTCAACAAGATTACTATTAAGTCATTTATAGATTGGACATATTTTGAAAGGGTATGCTTGACTGTCAAATTTTCTATGAAATGAAAGTTTTTCTTTTAAAACGAATGCAATGTTTGTAAAATGTATCATATAGAGGTCAAATACCTCGTGATGTAATCAACTATTGTGAATCATTTATAATGTATATGAACGGATCGCTTCAGTAAACCCCTGCTAAATGCCTGGGTGCATTTCGTATGGGGCGCACAGTGCACTCCTTTCCGGGCGCACCTTAGTCCCTGCGCACCCTGTCTGGGCGTACCCTAGGGTTAGTGCAGGACTTTAATTAGTAAGCGTGTGCAAGCACGTGACATGCATGAGTGCCTAATGCGGAAATAGGCGTATCATCAACTAACTTTTATATTTAAGTTATCTAACATTTATTTATGATTACTTATGTAATAATCATTATTTTTTCAGACATACTAATGTTTATTCTTAAATTTATTATTTATACATAATATGTTTATTCTCTCAATCTTCGTGTTTATACTAAACGTATTTATACTAAATGTAAATATAGTAATCGTATTTATACTAATTAATTTCTTTGATTAAAATTAATACAACGAGTACAAAATAGTCGTTAACGTCAACTAACGACGTTACAATGGTCATATATACATTACGGTTGCTAACATTAACTGATGACGTTACAATGACTATATTTTTTAAATATAATATAAACATCTCCGTTTTCACATTTTCACAAATCAATCTTCATTTTCTTTGATTACTACTCTCAAAAGTTTTTGTAAAGATGATTCACCCGAGGATGATTATTCCTATTGTATTGGTCATACTAAGTATCATCATTGTTAGTAATATACCACCGGATGAACCTATATTTTATCCTTCCCTTGTGGTTTTATTATTTGCAATCATCTCATTATTCTGTTGTTTCTACTTATGAATTTAAACTGATTCAAATTTCATGTTGTTATTTGTCTAAGAATAAAATTGATTATGATTATAATTATGATTATGATTTATGTGGTTGTTCATTTTCTAGATAATAGAAAATGTCGAATTTGTAAAAGCTTAAATTTACTCCCTTAGAATCAAGTGGAAGTAACTACTTGCCATGGGTTGTGAATGTAGAGAAACATCTTGAATCAATGGGTATTTTAGAAACCCTTAGTGAAAATAACAATAGTTTTGAACAAGAGAAAGCAATAGCAAGTATTTTTCTTCGTAAACATATTGACGAGTCCTTATAATCCGTATATTGTATGATTGAAGATCCAAGTGTATTATGGAAAGAGCTCAAAGATAGATATGATATTAATTATTCAGAAACTATTGTGATCTATGACCAAATAAAATTGAAGATGTTAGTAGATGCTCTTATAAGAATCTCAGAGATTCTTATTAATGATCTGGTAACATGGATCATCAGTCTAGTATTTCTTGAATACATGAACATCTTGTTTAGCTCTACAAATAATTTCCAAAAGAAAATAAAACTACAGTGAAACTGTTGAAAAACCTTGATTAAATAAACCCTGAGCTACCTTGAGACTTAAATGGTTTGAAATTTCTAAGATGTCTAGCTTGTTATGTGTCACCCCTAAATACATGATTTTAGACCATAACGTATATATGTTTATTAACTGTAATCTCTTATGTACTTCATATTGTAACTGGTTTACAAGTAATATATTTTGATTATCTTTTCGAAACATTTACTCATTTTTTACTTATATTATTTGAAGTTTTTTTAATATGTATCCTGCAGGAATACAACATAAAGTAAATGGTGGAGACCTATGTATTGTAGATAGTGGTACCACACATACTATACTCAAATCTAAGAAGTATTTCATTCATTTAAAACTAACTGAAGGAATTATAAATACTATATCAGGTCCTGCAAACTTGATAAAAGGAACGGGAAAGGTAAAATTCATGTTACCAAATGGTACAAATTTTCTGATAAATAATGCCTTATCTTCTCCCATGTCAAAGAGAAATTTGTTAAGCTTCACTGACATATACCAAAATAGATATAATCATCAGTCAATGACAACAGAAAATAAAAAATATTTAAGTATCACTGACAAGAATCATGTGATTGAAAAACTACCAAGACTTAGTTCTGGTTTACATTATACATATATAAATGTACCAGAAGCACACATGGTAGTTAATGAAAAGGCATGTGATCCTGTAATGATCAATCTATGGTATGTGAGATTAGACCACCCAGGATCAACAATGATAAAAAGAATAATTTAAAATACACATGAACATCCCTTGATGGATCAAAAGATCCCTCATGATGCACTTATCCCATGTACATCATGCTCACTTGGAAAATTGATGATAAGACCATCACCTCTTAAGGTTGAAAAATAATCACCAATGTTTCTTGAAAGAATTCAAGGTGATATATGTGGACCAATTCATCCACCATGTGGACCATTTGGATATTTCATGGTCTTAATAAACGCATCTAGTAGATGGTCTCATGTTTGTCTATTATCAAGTTGAAATGTGGCATTTGCAAAATTTCTTGCTCAAATTATTAAATTGAGAGTACATTTCCTTGATTATACTATTAAAAGGGTGAGACTGGATAATATTGGAGAGTTTACATCTCAAGCATTTAATGATTTTTGTATGTCTATTGGGATTGTTGTTGAACATCATGTTACAAAATTGTTTAGCTGAATCACTAATTAAACGATTGCAGTTAATAGGTAGACCATTGATAATGAGAACAAAACTCCCAGTATCTGTATCGGGTTATGCAATTTTGCATGCTGCATCATTGAATCGCATTAGACTAAGTGCAAGTCATACATATTCTCCTTTGCAAGTTGCTTTTGGCCATCAACCAAATATTTCTCACCTTATAACATTTGGTTGTGCGGTTTATGTTACTATCACACCGCCACAACACACTAAAATGGGTCCTTAAAGAAGGATGGGAATATATGTTGGATATGAAACATCTTCAATCATAAGATATGTTGAACCCATGACGGGTGATGTTTTTACTGCACTTTTTGCTGATTGTCACTTTAATGAAATATTGTTCCCTAAATTAGGGGGAGAAATAAAAAAAATAAAGAATATGATGTTTCATGGTTTAAACCCCAATTAATGTATCTTGATCCTCGCATAAAAGAATGCGAGACTAAGTTCAAAAATAATGCATATAGAAGAACTTGCGAATAAATTGCCTGATGCATTTATAGATACAAAAAGAGTGACTGAATCATATATGCCAGCAATAAATGCTCCAGCTCGAATTGAAATTCTAAAAGCTGACAATAAAGTCACGCATGAGTCTTTGCCACACCTGAAACGTGGAAGACCAATTGGTTCCAAAGATAAAAATCCTCGAAAAAGAAAATCAGCTGATAATGAGGTAAAAAAAAGTGTTCAGGAAGAACCACAAATCAATACTCCTTCTGCAGAGGAGATTGATGATGTCAATACATAAATTGCAATCAATTATGCACATTCAAAAATATTATGGAACCGAAATGAAATGAAAAATCTTGATGAGATATTTTTATATAATATTGCATATGACATCATGAATAATGATGATGATCCAGAACCAAATTCTGTCATTGAATGTCAAAATAGACATGACTGAGATCATTGGAAAGGAGCAATATGAGCTGAATTTGAATCACTCTAAAGATGTGAAACCTGTGGGGTATGGATGGATTTTTGTACGAAAAATAAATGAGAAAAATGAAGTTACAGGGTATAAAGCTAGACTTGTAGCTCAAGGTTTTTCCCAAAGACCAGAAATTGATTATGAGGAAACTTATACTCCTGTTATGGATGCAATTACTTATAGATACTTAATCAGCCTGACAGTTTCTAAAAATTAGAAATGCATGTCATGGATGTTCTTAATGCTTATCTATATGGATCACTTGATAGTGATATATATATGAAGATACATGAAGGATTTAAGGTATCAGAAGCATCAAATGCAAAACCCAGAGAAATGTACTGAATTAAATTACAAAGATCTTTATATAGGTTGAAACAATCGGGCCGTATGTGGTATAACTGATTAAGTGATTACTTGATAAGAAAAGGGTATATAAATAATCTTATTTGCCCATGTGTTTTCATTAAGAAAACAACATCTGGATATATATGTGATCATAACTGTTTATGTCGATGATCTTAACATCATAGGTACAAATAAAGAGATTCATGAAGTCATTCAACTTCTAAAGAAAGAATTTGAAATGAAAGATCTCTGAAAAACCAAGTATTGCCTTGGTTTGCAAATTGAGCATATGCTTAATGGTTTACTTGTACATCAAACAACTTATACCGAAAAGGTTTTAAAACGTTTCAATATGGACAAGGCAAAACCATTAACTACTCCTATGGTTGTTACATCACTCATTATTGACACTGATCCATTTCGTCCCTGTAAAGATCATGAATATATTCTTGGACCAAAAGTACTATATCTTAGTGCAACCGGAGCTCTTATGTATCTTACAATTTGTACAAGACCTTACATTTCTTTTGCAGTTAATTTATTGGAAAGGTTCAGCTCAGCTCCTACCAAAAGACACTGGAATGGGATCAAACATATATTTTGATACCATCGAGGAACTGTTGATTTGGGATTATTTTATTCTAACTATTCAAAACAAGATTTAGTTGGTTATGCAGATGCATGTTATTTATCTGATCCACATAAAGCTAAATCTCAAACTGGATATGTATTCCTAAATGGAGGTACCGTAATTTCATGGTGTTCTCAAAAACAAACACTTGTTGCAACATCATTAAATCATGCCGAAATGATTGCATTACATGAAGCTACTCGGGAATGTGTTTAGTTGAGATCAATGACACAACTAATCATCAATTCTTATGGGCTAGAACGTAATAAAAGTCCAACAACTTTCTATGAAGATAATGCAGCTTGCGTAGCATAGATGAAAGAAGGGTATATCAAAAGTGAACGAACAAAACATATACCTCCCAGATTCTTCTCATATACTTGAGATCTCATTAAGGACAACCAGATTGAAATGAGATACGTTCAATCCAGCAATAACTCTACTGATCTTTTCACCAAAGCACTCCCAACTGCTACTTTCAGAGAACATGTTCACAATATTGGCATGAGGCACGTTCAAAATATGTAACAACTTTTGGATATCTATTTGAGGAGGAGCCAACTATATGTTGCACATTTTTTTTCCTTAGCCAAATTTTTATCCCATTGGGTTTTTCTTTGGCCAAGGTTTTTAACGAAGCAGTAATTTATAGTCGATATCCGATCAAACAAAACTGTCATCCAAGGGGGAGTGTTATAATATAGTCAACATATGGAATAATGTAAAGATAATGTGTGGATGACCAAGTTTTGATACAGAGCATTTTCTACTATTGCATTACCATAATGTAGTAAAAATGTATTGCTATAAATAGAATATGAAAGCAAGCATTCTACTTGCATCTTTTCTCAATATAACTCTCTTTTCTTTCTTTTCCTTTCTTCTTTCTTTTAATCTTATATGTTAAATAAACTAAATATAAGTTTATAATAAATCAATAGGCCATGAAAGGTAGTTATAAACTAATAAATTTTAACATATATACATTTAACGAAGATATTTATGGGATATGTTGATGATAAAAAAAAACGCAATTCCTTAGTTATGAGTTGTTGATACCTTATTTTCATCAGTTTTAAGTATATTCTTATATATTTGGTGATAATTCTTGTAAAAGGTATTTTGATGTTTTGGTTCTGAAAATGTGTTAAAACATGACAAAAATGGGAAAAATGCTAGAAATAACTAGAGCCGTCAGCTAAGGATAAAAGAAGCTACTGGCTAGATTCAAAGATTCCAGAAAGTTCCAGAAAATCAAGCCAGAAATTGAAGAACTTGGAGCCCAAGAAAAATACACTGTAGTCATTGGCTAGGTTACTCAAAGCCGTCGATTGAAGATGCTGTTTCTTAGTCGTTGATATCGCTTAAAAAGTCGGCTATGTTTGTTGTGGAACGAGGTCGACAAGTGGGTCTCAGCAGCGCTCTAAATTTTTTTATTTTTAAGTGCGGGGCCAAAATCTTATTAGCACTTTCTAGGGTAGAAAGAGTAAGTTGACCTAGGGTCGTGTTTTTGAATGGGTTAATGAATTGAATTTTAAAGGGATAACTATTCTTGGTTAACTATTTGGATAAAAGAGTAGTTTAACTTTTATCTAACAGGTTCCTAAATACTGGTAAAGTAAAAAGGTGGAGGAATAGCGGAGTGTACAGATCAAGGAAATATTGTCCATGATATACGTCTAGGCTAGTGAAAGGTAGTTGTGAGGATGAGCCTCTAAATAGGATAGTATGGATCTGGTCAGATGAGCCAATCGTGCAGTCCTTAGGGTTGCACTATCGGAATGTGTCTAAACCTAGGGGGTTATCCTTAGTTAATTCCTAGGTCGTGTTAGAAGTTGAGCTCTAATCCTAACCCTAGTTATCTGTTAGGAAACAGAATAACGACATGCTGTATCAATTGCACACGGTCACAATAGGAGGGGACCTACCGGGCTAAGTTAACAACAACAGTATAAACTAACTAACCTATCATCATTTTACAAAGATCATACTACACTACTTATTATACAGTGTTACAGTGCTACGCTGACAATGATACAGATAGAAATCTACCAGATGCACTCAATATATAGTAAGACCAGTCCTAAAGCAACAATCAAACAAGAACATGCAATGGGAGATGGAACATACAATTGGGTACAGTTAGGTGGATCATAACAGGCCCTAAGAGGTCTCCCTGGGTCAATTATCAGGCATACTAGGTCATTCATGTCTCAATTCTTAGGTTCCGTGTCCCATAAGGTCGAGCCACTCGGGAACACCGGCCATACCGAGTCCATAGATGCTTCGGGTACAGAATAAACGAGGGTCTTTGAAATGACTCGTCCTAATCCACCTGGACGATGTCTTCAATAGATGGTCCCATTGCGAGGTACTGACCTCTATATGCCATGAACGACTCCATGTATTATCTTTAAAATGAGTAAATGCACAGCGGAAGATTTCTTTCAGACCTGAGAATAAACATGTTTTAAAAGTGTCAACCAAAAGGTTGGTGAGTTCATAGGTTTATCATAAGCAATAAAATTCATCATTTTGATAGACCACAAGAGTTAAATACAGTACACCTATCTCGTGTACAAAACCATTTTTCATAATGCTTAGCAGAGTAGGTTCGTATCCTTTTCTCCCCCGTAGGTTGCCTCACGATTTTTAATAACCGTACACATATCTCGTGCACAAAAATAACATACACATAACCTGTGTATAAAATCATTCTATCGATACATAACATTCAATTTGCTTTCATAACTTGGCTTGGTAACCGACCTTAACATATAATGCGCATCAATAATATCCCCAAAACAGAACATCTTGTCTGTATAATATATAAACTTCGAAGTACTAAACACCACCCCACTAGCCCTTCCGTCTAGTGAATATTCTGGGTGGGGGTGTTAAACCCGGTAGCTACCTTTAGGATTCGCGTGAATTAGGGCCATACCCGATTCTAATTCTTAGGTTACCAAGTAATAATAATCAGGGGAAAATATATTCATCAATTGGTGGCAATTATCATGTCCACATAATTCAATAATAATCCACAGAACTTCTGTCTGCAAAATAATTCATTCGAGGAATGTTTTGCTTGTGTCTATCTCGTCAAACATTTATAAAAGCATCTCAGCTCAAAAATATAGATTTCAAAGGCATTTAGTAAAGCATTTGTAAAAATAGCGCATGTATTCTCAGTCTCAAAAATGTAAAGAGTAAAAGGGAGCAAATGAACTCACGATACGATATTTTGTAGTAAAAATATGCATACGACGGAACTGAACAATGCAGGGTTGGCCTCGGATTCACGAACCTATATCATTTATATGTATATTAACACATATAATGGTAATCAAACAAATACATATATTATTATTAGTGATGTAATTATTAACTTTTATATTTCATTATCAAATATATTCATTATATATATAAAATTATTAATATAGTTAAGTTATGTATTTTAAATATATTTTTATATGGAAAATGTGATTATGAAATTAATAATTATAATAATAATAATGATACTATATAATTATAATGATAAAAGTGATAATAATAATGTTAATACTAATGATAATACTAATAATATTAATATTAATTCTAATAATGATAATGATAATGATAATAATGATAATAACAATAATAATAGTAATAATAATATTAGTAGTCATAAAAATCTTCGTTTTTAATTCGTAAACTTCTAATTATAACTTCCCAAAATTCTAATTCATAATCACATTCATAATGGTACATGTATTAATATATTTGAAATCTTTTTACATAATCTTTACTATATCATCTTTTTATTATCTTCTTAATATAAATGTGTTTGTAGTATTAACATGTTCAAAAATAATAATGATAATAATAATAATAATAATAATAATAATAATAATAATAATAATAATAATAATAATAATAATAATAATAATAATAATAATAATAATAATAATAATAATAATAATAATAATAATAAAGGTAATAGTAATGCTACCTCAAAGAAGTAGCTCTAAAAAAAATGCCCAAGTTCGGGTTTGAACCCGTGACCTCCTGCTAACCCAAAACACCTCTTAACCATTACTCCATCTGTGTTTTTCGGAAATAATCACCATCTTAATTTCTTTTAACCCTTTTCTGTCACTTCTTCTTCTTCCTAAAATTAACCGAATTCACCATAATCATAACAGCGACATGATCATCCTATCATCTTCTAAAATCTCGTTATTTTATCTTATCACCACGATCCCATCATATTACCATCATGACCCATTTCATCATCGAATACATCATTTATCTTAACGTCCTCCACCATCAATATTTTCACATATATATATATTCATTATCCTAATCACTGTCCCTCATCAATACTCGATATCAACATCATTATTATGATTCATTTCCTAAACATCATCGTTTATTATCTAACAGTCATCATCAATGTTTTTAACCGATAATCCTAATCAACCATCATTATAATACTCGTTCATAAACAATATCATCTTTATAAAATCACGGTCCTTGTTAAAAAATGTGATGACTTATTGGATCACAATTTATGCAGCAATTCAAACGTAAAAGCCCATTTAAAGTGCAGCCTAAAAGTAGGTTATTTAGCCCAAGTTGTATTAAAAAAAATATTCGGTTGTTAAACGAATAGAAGTTGTAGTTTTGCAAGTGGTTTTGCAAGTTGAAAAAAAAAAATAATTGTTTAAACAGTATCTTCATTACTATATCATCATAATTATCCTTAACACCATTACCGTTTTTTTTTAAATATAGAGACAGGAATATCGAAATAGCACAATGGTGATTAGAATTTTGGGTAGCTGTGAAAACAGGAATAGAAAATAACTTGTATAGTAGTAATTGTTATGGTTGGTGCTCGACTTGAATTAAAACGGAAACACAGTAACAGCACCAAATATAAGTGGGTTTGCTTGGTTTGGTGAACTGAAAACGGAATTTTATATATGGTGATCGTGATGGGTTTGGTTCTCGGTCACAACAACAACAAGGAGCAATTTCAGTAATTTCTCCATTGTTACGGTAATAGGCTGTTTGATGATGATGGTAGGGTTGATCCATTTGTGTTGATGGGTACAAGGTGGTGGTTGGTGGTTATCAAGAAGAAGGAACCAGGAAAGGAGAACGAAAATAGGAAGTAGCATGGTTGTGGTGGTGTGTTTATAATGAAGGTGGAAGATTAATTTTAAATGGTTGTTTGTTGGTGTTTCTGGACCAAACAGTTAACCGTATAGTGGTAATGGTTTGGCCGATTCCAGAAGTAAGATAGAAGTTACCTTAGTTTAAAAACAAAACGAGTAGTACGATAGTTCGATGGTGTTTCATGTTGGTGATGGGAAGCTGTAAGGGTGATGGTGCTAGAAGGGAAGAAAACAAGATGATGGATATATGGTTGTTATTTATTGAATTGGGTGGTGAATACTTTGTTTGAGACCTCTGCCTTATCTACCCATGTATATATATAATATATATAGGATAGAAGATTCATTACATAAATATATATGCAAACACAGTATTTTATAATAATATAATAATAATATTACATACTTATGAAAGAAACGTGCTCAAATATAAATAAATATCTACCGACAGTTTTTAAGGATTATTATATCGCGCTCCGTCATTAATCAGTGGCGGATAAAAGTGTTTAGAAAAATCCCATATTTTTAAATTAAATATCTTTATTTATTTTGGTCATTAAGGTATAAAATTCGTGCATTAACTATTAAATAAAAATGACATTAATTATTCACTCCTAACCCCAAGTAAAATATAAAAAGTTTTAAAATTCAATAAATAGTTTCTAAATATATTTTTAATAAGCCTATAATTTGTAAAACTCATTTTTGGATCACCGTTTATTTTAAAATCATATAAGTTTGAATTAAATTTTTTGTAAATAATAATCGAAATGTCCAACGAGTATTACAATTATAAAATAATTATATTTGATATACTCTATATATAGAGAGAGATTTACTTAATAATAATTTAATTATATCGTATATTATTTTATGTTTTCAGTTCTAACGATTAAATCGTATATTATTATTTTAGGTTATTATTATTATTATATCTATATACATATATTTATATTTATATTTATATTTATATTTATATATATACACATTTATTTACAATTAATGGTTCGTGAATCGTCGGAGATAGTTGAAGGATAATTGTATATATGAAACAGTTCAAAATTTTTGAGACTCAACCTAACAAACTTTGCTTATCATATCGAAATCATAAAAAGATTAAGTTTAAATTTGGTCGGAAATTTTCGGGTCATCACAGTACCTACCCGTTAAAGAAATTTCGTCCCGAAATTTGAGTGGGATCATCATGGCTAACAATAAGTATGTTTTTATGACGCATACGAGCTAGAAATTAGATTTTTATCATTATTGATTAATATAGATAAAACGATTCGATTATGTGAAGCGTACGAGTGAAGTTGTCACAAAAGATTGAGATAGGATTTAACTTTTGACGTAGTCATGGGGAATTTCCGGAATTCAAGGAATTTAGAGGAAATCTTCGTAATAAGATTTGGTTCTTCGGTGATTAAGGAAATTAGAATTCTCGTTGATTAAATGCGATCATCTGTCGTGATTGCTTTGTCTGATATTTTACTATAAATCTACCCTCTTCGTTTCCTTTATATTTTAAAGTTCCATCCCTTTTGTTTTCTCTTCCCGACTTTAAGTCGAGCGAATAATGGTCCAGAATTCGTAGGTATGAAGTTTCGAATGAACATGACTAATGTTCTAAGAGAGAAATTGTAATAGCACGATCTTGATTGGTGAAATTACCAGAATTCAAGAGAAAAGTTAGAATTATCAGGAAGATATATTCTTGATATATTTGGAGATTAGTTTGAATGTAAGAGTCATGTAACATGGCACCTGATAATGTTATGGTCTGTGAATCATCAAGTTCCATTAGAAACTCAGCATGACTTACTGTAATATAATCACGTTGATCAAGTGTCATTATATTATACTAACTCATGCTTCAGTTCCCAACATTACTTCAAAAACATTCAATTTTAAATTCGAATTTTTCAGAATTCTAGAAACTAAAACAGTTTCCTTTCTGATGTAACACTGATATCGCGAGAAAATAAATGATTTCAGATAAAAATATTTATGAAAATATCTTCAGAAATATCGAGGATATTTATAATGAAAGATACAATGATATCTTAGAATTTCTAATATCGATGGATGATGATGAAGATTTATCCGTAAAGGTTTAGAGTCAGGAGCAAAGTATTTGCTAATGACTTCAGCAGATACTGAATCATTTGGATTCTTTAAAGGCAGGTTTAGTCTTTGTGATTTGTCTACAGCCTCCTTCATAGTTTCGCATAATTCGCTTTTCGGTACTAAATTTTCTATTAAGCTTTTCCAACGTATCATTCTTTATCATCAAACTTTTGACTGTTACCGTCATTAATAGTTTTTGCTGCTTTATCAGTTCTTTTAATACTCCGAGAATTGATTCGTAAATTAGGGTGCTTATTCAGAATTTCAGAATGGAAGATCATAATTCTAAAAGATACATGTTATATGTATATATATAACTGTTGATGTACAAATGCTGCGAGATTCAAAATAATGATTGAAGCTTTTTGGTATGACAACTATCGTCACAAGATGCAGATGGGCACATGATGGGGTTTCGACAAATACAATGATTTTTCGAAAAGTCAAAGATCAATGAAGTTGCCGGTAAGTTTACTGCTAATGTGATGAGATATAAAGGGTTCTCTGGTAACAATCACGAAAGGCAAACTTATATATCAAAGTTATAATAAGGCTAATCCGAATGAAAGTCAAAGTTGATTTGCTGGAGCTGTGACAAAATTGGCTAATTTTGGAAAGGTATTGCAAAGTTATTTTCGATAATAATGCGCCAATGGATCTGGCACAGTTTTGAATTCAAAGTATTTTTTTGAAAGATGTAGGAATCTAAAAGTGATGTCTTCTGTTAAATCTTGACTTGGATTTTGATCGGTCAAAATCCGAATATAAAATTAAATTTGAATGAAAATAGTTGTTCTTTGGTGAACGGATACATATATGTGCGGATTAGAGCACTATTGTTAATGACTGCTGAATCAGAACTGAAGAGTATACAGTGTAACTTATTAATGTAAAATCTAAATATTCCTCGGGTATTACCTACCCGTTAAAATACTTTCACCATTAACAGTTTGTACAAAAGAATCGTTTAATTACAGTCTTTATGAAAATATATACATATATATTTTCTTCAGATGAAATCATGGATTTAATGAGTTAATATAATATTTAACTCATTTGATTTACCGTTAGAACTAGAATATATAATCTTTAAAACATTAGAAATTACATAATCGCCACGTAGAACGAAGATAATTGATGTAGAATGATTCGTAGATCGATGATTATGCTCGAGGTACCGAATGAGATGTTGAGGCGTGTAGTGTTGAACTTGTGTTGTTGGTGGTACTGCTGTTGCTTTTGGTGGTACTGTTGGTACCGGTGATGTTGCTGAAGCTGGTAAGTTTTGCACCATGTTCTCTAAATTGATTACTCGAGCGCGAAGTTCGTTGACTTCTTCTATTATTTTGGGATGATTGGTGGTTTGAAACGAGCGAATGAATAAGATCTAGAATCTGGTATAGTAAATAATCGTGACGAGATACTCTGGAAATGAGAGAGAGAAAATAGTGTTTCGGACAGGTTCGCCGGTAAGTGCTTCAGGTTCTTCGCCAAAAGGGCAATGTGATGGATGGAAAGGATCACCTTCTTCGCGTCTCCATTGATTAAGTCGACTACGAACCCATCCCCAATTCATCCAGAATTGGTGATGACTGATTTATTGATCCATTCCGGTTATACTACTTTCGGAGCTCGAGTGAAACTCCATATCAGAATCTGAGGGACTTGAACTAGTGGTGAATTCCATTTCGTTTTATTGAATAAAGGATTTTTCGATATGAAATGATTTTCGAATATTGGATGATATTATAACTACATAGAATATCTATATATATAGTACTAAAGATTTCGTAGACTACGGAGGAATTTACGGCATATGTCAGGAAAAGTCTTACGGTAACAAATACGCTAAGATATGAATTTTGTCTATACACTATTCATGCAATTAATGCAGTAACATGTGTCTAGACTAAGAATGATAAGCAGGTAATTTCCTAAGAATAATAAGCAGATGATTTCCGACTAGAAATGATAAGCAAAACTTTTGACATGCAGCTAAGGTCGAAGTCCAGACTCATTAATGCATCCTAACAACTACTAGTTAGACACACTAATGCAAGACCTGGTTCGCTAATACTACCGCTCTGATACCACCTGAAATGACCCGTCCTAATCCACCTGGACGATGTCTTCAACAGATGGTCCCATCGCGAGGTACTGACCTCTATATGCCATGAACGACTCCATGTATTATCTTTAAAATGAGCAAATGCACAGCGGAAGATTTCTTTCAGACCTGAGAATAAACATGTTTTAAAAGTGTCAACTAAAAGGTAGGTGAGTTCATAGGTTTATCGTAAGCAATAAAATTCATCATTTTGATAGACCACAAGATTTAAATACAGTACACCTATCTCGTGTACAAAACCATTTTTCATAATGCTTAGCAGAGTAGGTTCGTATCCTTTTCTCCCCCGCAGGTTGCCTCGGGATTTTTAATAACCGTACACATATCTCGTGCACAAAAATAACATACACATAACCTGTGTATAAAATCATTCTCTCGATACATAATATTCAATTTTCTTTCATAACTTGGCTTGGTAAACGACCTTAATATATAATGCGCATCAATAATATCCCCAAAAACAGAACATCTCATCTGTATAATATATAAACTTCGAAGTACTAAACACCACGCCCACTAGCCCTTCCGTCTAGTGAACATTTTGGGTGGGGGTGTTAAACCCGGTAGCTACCTTTAGGATTCACGTGAATTAGGGCCATACCCGATTATAATTCTTAGGTTACCAAGTAATAATAATCAAGGGAAAATATATTCATCAATTGGTGACAATTATCATGTCCACATAATTCAATAATAATCCACAGAACTTCTGTCTGCATAATTATTCATTCGAAGAATGTTTTGCTTGTGTTTATCTCGTCAAACATTTATAAAAGCATCTCAGTTCAAAATTATAGATTTCAAAGGCATTTAGTAAAGCAGTTGTAAAAACAGCGCATGTATTCTCAGTCTCAAAAATGTAAAGAGTAAAAGGGAGTAAATGAACTCACGATACAATATTTTGTAGTAAAAATATGCATACGACGGAACTGAACAATGCAGGGTTGGCCTCGGATTCACGAACCTATATCATTTATATGTATATTAACACATATAATGGTAATCAAACAAATACATATATTATTATTAGTGATGTAATTATTAAATTTTATATTTCATTATCAAATATATTCATTTTATATATAAATTATTAATATAGTTAAGTTATGTATTTTAAATATATTTTTATATGGATAATGTGATTGTGAAATTAATAATTATAATAATAATAATGATACTATATAATTATAATGATAAAAGTGATAATAATAATGTTAATACTAATGATAATACTGATAATATTAATATTAATTCTAATAATGATAATGATAATGATAATAATGATAATAACAATAATAATAGTAATAATAATATTAGTAGTCATAAAAATCTTCGTTTTTAATTCCTAAACTTTTAATTATAACTTCCCAAAATTCTAATTCATAATCACATTCATAATCGTACATGTATTAATATATTTGAAATCTTTTTACATAATCTTTACTATATCATCTTTTTTATTATCTTCTTAATATAAATGTGTTTGTAGTATTAACATGTTCAAAAATAATAATGATAATAATAATAATAATAATAATAATAATAATAATAATAATAATAATAATAATAATAATAATAATAATAATAATAATAATAATAATAATAATAATAATAATAATAATAATAATAAAGGTAATATTAATGCTACCTCAAAGAAGTAGCTCTAAAAAAATGCCCAAGTCCGGGTTTGAATCCGTGACCTCCCGCTAACCCAAAACACCTCTTAACCATTACTCCATCTGTGTTTTTCCGAAATAATCACCATCTTAATTTCTTTTAACCCTTTTCTGTCACTTCTTCTTCTTCCTAAAATTAACCGAATTCACCATAATCATAACAGCGACATGATCATCCTATCATCATTTAAAATCTCGTTATTTAATCTTATCACCACGATCCTATCATATTACCATCATGACCCGTTTCATCATCGAATACATCATTTATCTTAACGTCCTCCACCATCAATATTTTCGCATATATATATTCATTATCCAAATCACAGTCCCTCATCAATACTCGATATCAACATCATTATTATGATTCATTTCCTCATCGTCATCATTTATTATCTAACAGTCATCATCAATATTTTCAACCCGTAATCCTAACCAACCATCATTATAATTCTCGTTCATAATCAATATCATCTTTATAAAATCACGGTCCTTGTTAAAAAATGTGATGACTTGTTGGATCACAATTTATGCAGCAATTCAAACGTAAAAGCCCATTTAAAGTGCAGCCTAAAAGTAGGTAGTTTAGCCCAGGTTGTATTAAAAAAATATTCGGTTGTTAAACGAATAGAAGCTGTAGTTTTGCAAGTGGTTTTACAAGTCGAAAAAAAAATAATTGTTTAAACAGTATCTTCATTACTATATCATCATCATTATCCTTAACACCATTATCATTTTTTTTTTAAAATATAGAGACAGGAACATCGAAACAGCACAATGGTGATCAGAATTTAGGGTGGCTGTGAAAACAAGAATAGAAAACAACTTTTATAGTAGTAATTGTTATGGTTGGTGCTCGACTTGAATTAAAACGGAAACACAGTAACAGCACCAAATATAAGTGGGTTTGCTTGGTTTGGTGAACTGAAAACAGAATTTTATAAATGGTGATCGTGATAGGTTTGGTTCTCGGTCACAACAACAACAAGGAGCAATTTCAGCAATTTCTCCATGGTTACGGTAATAGGCTGTTTGATGATGATGGTAGGGTTGATCGATTTGTGTTGATAGGTACAAGGTGGTGGTTGGCGGTTGTCAAGAAGAAGGAACCAAGAAAGGAAAACGAAAATAGGAAGTAGCATGGTTGTGGTGGTGTGTTTATAATGAGGGTGGAAGATTAATTTTAAATGGTTGTTTGTTGGTGTTTCTCGACCAAACAGTTAACCGTATAGTGGTAATGGTTGGCCGATTCCAGAAGTAAGATAGAAGTTGCGGTAGTTTAAAAACAAAACGAGTAGTACGATAGTTCGATGGTGTTTCATGTTGGTGATGGGAAGCTGTAAGGGTGATGGCGCTAGAAGGGAAGAAAACAAGATGATGGATATATGGTTGTTATTTATTGAAGTGGGTGGTGAATACTTTGTTTGAGACCTCTGCCTTATCTACCCATGTATATATATATAATATATATATATATGATAGAAGATTCATTACATAAATATATATACAAACACAGTATTTTATAATAATATAATAATAATATTACATACTTAAGAAAGAAACGTGCTCAAATATAAATAAAAATCTGTCGACAGTTTTTAAGGATTATTATATCGCACTCCGTCGTTAATCAGTGGCAGATAAAAGTGTTCAGAAAAATCGCATATTTTTAAATTAAATATCTTTATTTATTTTGGTCATTATGGTATAAAATTCGAGTATTAACTATTAAATAAAAATGACATTAACTATTCACTCCCAACCCCAAGAAAAATATAAAAAGTTTTAAAATTCAACAAATAGTTTCTAAATATATTTTTAATAAGCCTATAATTTGTAAAACTCATTTTCGGATCACCGTTTATTTTAAAATCATATAAGTTCGAATTAAATTTTTTGTAAATAATAATCGAAACGTCCAACGAGTATTACAATTATAAAATAATTATATTTGATATACTCTATATATATAGAGATTTACTTAATAACAATTTAATTATATCGTATATTATTTTATGTTTTCAGTTCTAACGATTAAATCATATATTATTATTTTAGGTTATTATTATTATTATATCTATTTACATATGTTTATATTTATATTTATATATATACACATTTATTTACAATTAATGGTTTGTGAATCGTCGAAGATAGTTAAAGGATAATTGTATATATGAAACAGTTCAAAATTTTTGAGACTCAACCTAACAGACTTTGCTTATCATGTCGAAATCATAAAAAGATTAAGTTTAAATTTGGTCAGAAATTTTCGGGTCGTCACAGTCTTAGTCCTATGAAGTAGTGATAATGCTAAAAATGAACACATATTTCATAGCATTATTCCTCAAGAAAGACAAGATTTTAGTTGAAAATTGTTCTATTTACAAGTGATATTCGTTTAAATATTAAAAGGTGAAGATAAAAGACAGATTCAACGAATTGAAGACGCACACGACCAAAAAGCTCAAAAGTACAAAGTACAATCAAAGTGGTTCCAATTATTGATAAGAAACGTCTCAAAATTACAAGAGTACAAGTTACAAAACACAAAGTACACGATATAAAATAGTACGCAAGGACGTTCGAAAATCCAGAACCGGGATCAAAGTCAACTCGCAACGCGCGACGTAACGGAGCAAAAGTTGCAAATTAATTATATATATAAATATAATATAATATATAATTAATTATATAAATTATATATTTATATTATATTTATATTATAAAATCCGTCGGCAAGAAAGGATCCAAAGATGTGTGAGCTGTAAATATTACCTCCGCGACTCGCGGAGTTCGAAGGCAACAAGGGCCGCGACTAGCGGAGCCCCAAATTTCAGTGTGGGCCTATAAAAGACAACGCATTTTTCTGAATTCAACACATTTTTTTCTTCATTCGTCAACGTAGTATATGTATATATATTTATTTTAATTTTAAATTTTAATTTTAATTTCCAATAATAAGGGTATGTTAGCGAATGTTGTAAGGGTGTAAGTTGAAATTCTGTCCGTGTAACGCTACGCTATTTTTAATCATTGTAAGTTATGTTCAACCTTTTTAATTTAATGTGTCATAGCTAAGTTATTATTATGCTTATTTAATCTGAAGTAATCATGATGTTGGGCTAAAAATATTAAAATTGGGTAATTGGGCTTTGTACCATAATTGGGGTTTGGAAAAAAAACGACACTTGTAGAAATTAGACTATGGGCTATTAATGGGCTTTATATTTGTTTAACTAAATGATAGTTTGTTAATTTTAATATAAAGATTTACAATTGGACGTCCCTATAAATAACCATATACACTGAATCGGACACGATGGGCGGGATATTTATATGTACGAATAATCGTTCATTTAACCGGACACGGGAATGGATTAATAGTCTATGGAATTATTAAAACATTGGTGAAATTATGCACAAGGACACTTGGCATAATTGATAACAAAGTATTAAAACCTTGTTACAGTTTAAGTCCCCAATTAGTTGGAATATTTGACTTCGGATATAAGGATAATTTGACGAGGATACTCGCACTTTATATTTATGACTGATGGACTGTTATGGACAAAAACCAGACGGACATATTAAATAATTAAGGACAAAGGACAATTAACCCATGGGCATAAAACTAAAATCAACACGTCAAACATCATGATTACGGAAGTTTAAATAAGCATAATTCCTTTATTTTCATATTTAATTGCACTTCTAATTATCTTACTTTTATTTATTGTCATTGTATTTATTTGCACTTTTAATTATCGTACTTTTTAATTATCGTAAGTTTATTTTATCGCACTTTTAATTATCGCAATTTCATTATCGTTATTTATTTTACGCTTTAAATTAAGTCTTTTATTTATTTAATATTTTACATTAGGTTTTAACTGCGACTAAAGTTTTTAAAATCGAAAAACCGGTCATTAAACGGTAAAAACCCCCTTTATAATAATAATATTACTTATATATATTTGTATTTTTATAAATTAAAACTAATATAGCGTTAAGCTTTATTTAAAGATTTTCCCTGTGGAATGAACCAGACTTACTAAAAACTACACTACTGTACGATTAGATACACTGCCTATAAGTGTTGTAGCAAGGTTTAGGTATATCCATTCTATAAATAAATAAATATCTTGTGTAAAATTGTATCGTATTTAATAGTTTTTCCTAGTAAAATATAAGCTATTTCATATACACCTCGCATAACATCAAGTATTTTTGAAGCCGCTGCCGGGGAAACAAAATCTAGCTTAAAAGCCGGAAGCGCAACGCTAATATAATATAAAAAAAAAGATTTTTATTTTTAGTTTACTTTTATAAAAATACGTTTTTGTAAAAATATGTTTTAAATATTCGAAAATATAAAAAGAAAAACAAAAATATAAATATTTTTAAGAGTTTGTTAAATATTTAAGTTTTATAAAATTTCTGTATTTCTATTTTTATTTTAGTTTTTAAAACATAAGTTTTTATTTAATTTATATAAATATTTTATTTAATTATTAAAACAGAAAATATAAAACAGAAAAATATAAAAAAATATACATTTTAAATATTAAAAATTAAAAAAAAAAAAAAGTTAAACTGTCGAATTTAAACCTGCTACTGGTTTGAATTTACATCCTCCGCGACTCGCGGAGTTTGTTGCCAGGAGGAACCGCGACTCGCGGAGCCGACCTGTCTGACACGACCAGAACCCTAATCTTGCATTAATTACGGAGTTTTAATTATTATTATTAATTAATTAGTATTTAGGGTTAATTAATTTATTATTTAGTTTAAGTTTTAATTAATTTGTAATAATTAATTTTAATTAGTTTTATTTATATATATAAAAGTAATAGTTTTATAAAATAAATAATATAAAAATAATATTTTTATAAAAAATTGTACTTTTTACAACTTTTAGTATATTTTTATATTTTGTCCCTTTTTATTTGTTTTTAGCGTAATTTTTGTAATTTTTCGTTCGTATTTAGTTTTAAGATATAGTTTTTGCCATAGTTATTTTTATTTCTAGATTTTTAGGCTTTGCCGTAAAACCCCTTAAGAGCTTTCTCTTTAGACTAAGATTTAGGTGCTTTAAAATTTTGTGACGCCTATCTAAGTTTTAGTATTTTTTTTTAAGTTATTGCCATTTGGGATATAGTTTTACTTGTAAGCTTTAATATTTTTAGACGCAACTTTTAATTTTTAGTTTTTAGTTCTTTTTTAAGTTTCAACGCGCTACTTTCTTATTTTTATTTTTCGACGCCTTTTACCTATGTATCAATTATCACTCCAATTAGTAATCTCAATTTGCAATTTTAATTTTAAGTTAGTGATAATAATAAGGTTGGGTTAGTCGAGTGTTTTAAAGTTTTATAAGTCGTTCTTTTTCTTTCTTATTTCTCCAATTTTAATATCGACGCGCTCTTTTTCTTTCTTATTTCTCGCCATTCTAGTTTTTAGGACTTAGAATTTTCTCTATTTCTTATCTAAAACTTCTTAAAATTACGAAAATTTATTTTAAGTGGTTAAATTGATAGACATCAAAATTTTCTGGTTCGTAGTAATAGTTGGATTTGTACGTGGACCGGGTTATCGGAGCCAAACAGTACTCAATTATATTTAGACCAAACGAATCCTGCCCCTCTGCTGCATCTTTTGGCTATTCGAAACGTGGGCAAAATCAGAAAAGTCTATTAATTGGATAACTTATATAATTTTTCTTTCCTTTTAAAAACTAATAGGATATTCAGTGAATGCACCGAGCAAGACGTTCACCACCTATTGTACGTTCACCACCTGTAACCAGATCAAGACATCTAGCTAATATTGTCGCCGTTGATTTTTCTTTAGATTCGTCATCCAGTCGACCAAGTTGTAACAACCCAACCCGATATACAATCGACCACGTGAAATTTACCAAAATAAAAAAAAAATTTCCTTTGTTCAGCAGGTGGCGCGGCGCGCCATAACCTTGCGCGGCACGCCAAAGTGGCCTGTCCAAAAAGTCTTGAAATGCTAAAATGTTTGACCACTTCCCGACGTATTTAGACCAAACGCTATTCGCAACATATTCATATATGAAAAACTAACATGTTCCATTCATAAAATAAGTTTTACGAGACGTGGCCCACATATGCCCAAAATACCCTTTTACTACAAAATACAAATTCGACGCAATGAGTTTAGTTTCCAAACACAACTACGAGCATGATGTTTGGGGATAAACTACCCAATCCTAAGTCGAATCCAAAAGAAATCCACGCAAGCACAAAAGGGAAAGTCATCTAATCCTGAGTATACCCTTGCCAAATCCGCGTCTGTACCTAAAAATGTAAACAACGAGAGGGTAAGCTAATGCTTAGTGAATGCAATACTTATACATATACATATGTAATTTACCTACACGCATCCACTTACAAAACCATGCAAACAAAATGCATAAACGAGCTAGTAACACCAAACATACGACTAGCAACAACGTTAGTATATAAATCGTCACAATAATATACTAAAATCATAACAATGCATAAATATAACAAACCGTTCCCCGCTATGGCACTACCGACTTGTAGACGACCGATAACGTCGAGTCTCACTCGTATGTTGTCACCGACTTGTGACTCATCAAAGGGTGTCACTGACTTGTGAACTACCCACCAATATCTATGGGTCACCGACTTGTGAACGCCATGTGACGTCACCGACTTGTGAAGCGCCACTAAGTGTCACCGACTTGTGAACACTATAGGGTGTCACCGACTTGTGAATCACCCAAGGGTACCACCGACTTGTGAACCCCCATTAATACATATGGGTCACCGACTTGTGAACCTCCATGTGGCATCACCGACTTGTGAAGCACCACCTAGTGTCACCGGCTTGTGAACACTATGAAGTGTCACCGACTCGTGAATCACTTCTCCGACTTATGGTGACACCGACTTATGAAACACCAACCAACTACTAAGGGTCACCACCCCGTGAACCACTATGAGGTGTCACCGACTTGTGAATAACTTGTCGAGACACTACCGACTTGTAGTTCCCATCCCATCATACCAACAAATATGTCACCGTCTTGTGACATAAAGCCCACTACTCACGATGTGGCACCAAAGGCCCACATCTCGTACGAGTAAATAAACCACATACATACATGTATAAATATTCCACTCACCTCGATTACTTGAAGAAGTGCAACTCGCAAACTTGAATTCCTTCCACCGACTTCACGTATATCACCTTCGCAAATCATACATGCAAATAAGCTACAACTTAAGCCTATTCGACTTAACACATCACAAGTGTAATTTCGACTATATACACTTGACCAACTTTGACTAAGTCAAATCTCACCCGAACCACTCATAATCACAATCGAATAGTGATTATGTCCCACTAATACATTTGGCACAAGGTTTGATCAACCAATCCCCCATTTGGACTCACGACCCGCCCAAATTGGCATAAAGTGCAATCTACGTCTTTTTGCACTTTTAACGATACTCGAAA
This sequence comes from Rutidosis leptorrhynchoides, assembly GCF_046630445.1. Lineage (NCBI taxonomy): Eukaryota > Viridiplantae > Streptophyta > Magnoliopsida > Asterales > Asteraceae > Rutidosis > Rutidosis leptorrhynchoides. The sequence continues at coordinate 327,986,937 of NC_092335.1, forward strand.
GTCCAAAACTAACGAGACCATTTCCCGCGTTCCCGAAATACCTAAATACACCTCTTTTAGGCTTTAAATGCATTTTAGACCAACATTTACACAAAAACCCATTTTGACCTAAAACTAGTCAAAACACCTAATTTGTGAACTTACACCCCAAATCACTAATAATCCATGTTAGCTAGTGATTTCATCATCAAAATTAGTTTACAAACTAACAATATCATCATCAAATCCTAAACCCGCCAACATCCACAATAACTAGTTACAATTACCCATTTCACCTCCTAAAAGAGTTTTATAACTAACTAGTTCAAAACCCTAAACTTGAATATCAAATTACAAAGATGAAGTTCGGAGTTTGAACTTACCAATACCGCCAAAATGATGCCGTTGACGAGTAGAACAACTTTAATACCCGAGGTTTGACCCGAAACACCCTTCTTCTTCTCCAATTGGAGCTCTCTCTCTCTAAAACTCTCCTCTCACTATAGGGTTTGAAGATGAGAGTGTTTGATGAGTGAAAATGAGCTCCAATGGAGTTCTAGATCAGTTTTGGTGACCCTAAACCGACCCTAAATGAAAAGACCAAAGTACCCCTCATTTAAACCTTTTAAAAAGGCTGAAAATTGCCTCAGACGGGTTCGGCGCGCCGCGCCGAAAGGTGGAGCGCCGCTCCAACCTACATGTCAGTTTTCAGAAACTTGTTTTGGCCATAACTTTTTGACCGTAGCTCCGTTTTCGATGAATAAAATATCGTTGGAAACGTAATAAGATATTCTTTCCAATGGTAAGGCTTTGAAACATCAACTCAAACTTTATTTGGGGTTGAGAAGATACGTACACACTTTGTACCTCAAACAACGTCCAGTTTTCTTCGACATTCGAGCAAGCACTACATAGATGGTCTGGACCATTCATAGTCAAAAGAGTTTTTCCATACGGAACGATAGAATTAATAAATTCAAATGGAATTGAATTTAAAGTTAATGGTCACAGAGTTAAACACTACATAGATAGTCCGATGAAAGTCGACAACGAAGTTAATCACAATTTCGATACCACAGCTAACTAAGTGTGGGGAGAATCAAGTCTTTAAAGGATAATATGTATTTCTGTTAGAGTTAGATTTTCTATTTTCGTGTAGTTCTCGAAAATAGAACCCGAATGGTCTTTCCCTAGCAGACCCTAAAGAACTAGTCTTCTCCCCCCATTCTGAATTTTTATTTTTTTTAGGTTTTACGAAATGAAGACTTCCTGTGAACTAAACCATGGCCTAATGCTACACGCGTTGATTACTAAACGTAATAATGACACACTTCCGAGTGAACTGGTATCAGTAATCAGAGAAAAATTGGACGGAGTAAGAAAAGAATCCAGATGCGAAGATAATAAGTTACAATTTGGTAAAGGAAAATCAAAATCCGCAGCGAAAAGAAGAGCACAACACCTTGAAAAATGTCACAAATGCGGAAAATGGTCACACGAAGGTAAATGTTCAAATAATCAAACCTATTCAAACACTGAATTAGTTACTTTATGCAGAGATGGACCGTTCATATGTTTAGAAGAAAAAACATTAAATGCTCGAGGTTACACCTATGTAGCCATGGAAAATCAATTAGTCCGACTATCTTATGAGTGGGCTAGAGCATATCACTAAGAAATCTATCTCAAAGGTAAGTCTGTATAGTTTTTATTTTTATTTTTATTTTTAACCTTTTGATAATAAATGCTAATTTGTTCACTATAAAGTATTAAATTGGTATTCGATGAAATTAGGTCTTGCGACCGAAATTATTGATATCATTCAAAAATTTATTACATCACTGCGAAATTTAACGTTTATTCTTAAGGTATAAATATCTTTAATCAATCAACTCAAAATATTTCAAAAATTCATCATGAGTTAAATTAGATCATGGAACCGAAATTACTTTACCGAAAAGAGGGGCGCATATTTTTGGTAATATTTGATTGATTAAAGTGGAATAAAAGCCAAAAAGATTTTTAATTTTATTTTTACCATGTTTTTAAAATTAATATATAAATCTTAAATTGATATTGTAAACTTTTTAAATCAATATATTTAAAATTGTAAATATTTTAAAAATTAATATTTTTAATATAAGTTTGTATGTATAAAAACAAAATTAAATTTAAGTTTGGTGTGAATTTTTAATAATATGAATTTTTAATTTTATGCATTTTAAATTTAAGTTTGGTGTGAATTTAAAAAACAAAAATTTACTTTATTTTGCTAAGTTAAAAATATGATTTTTAAAAATTCGTCGTAAGTTGAAGACTAGGTCGTTGAACCGAAATTGCTTTACCCGAGGTAGGGACGAGAACTTTTATTATCATTGTTTTTAATCTTATTGAATTAAAGTATGCCAAAAACATTAAAAAACTCAAAAATCTTTGCTTTTAAAACCGCGCTTTAAATTGACAAATTTTAAAATTTTGTCGAGGGACGGACTAGGACATCGTTCCAAAACGACCTCGTCCTAAATAACAAGGGAAACAAAATTTTAAAATTAATTACTTAATTGTTTTATAAGTTAAAGATTATTATTAAAAAAAAATAAAAAATTAAATACCGCGACTCGCGGAGTTTGATAGGGACACACACCGCGACTCGCGGAGTTCAGAAAATACAGAAAAATGATAACTGGTCGATCGGACCAGTCTCTTTCCCCATTTCCATATTTTCTGCGAAAACACACCCAAAAACACACACAAAATCCGAATTTTTTCACCATTTTTCATCAAATCTTTCACAAAATCATGTTGAGAAGAATGCTATCAAGGAATTACTCAAGGAAAATGACTGAAAGGGGTGAATCTTCATCCCAAGCTCGCAATGCTCCTCCTGAGAATGCGAAACAACAGGATGTTGATAACTATTACAAACAAGATATACCTCATCCAGTTATGACATTTTCAGATATGCACGTGGAAGATTTGCACCCGAACTTGAGATTAGACAGACGTTGGATAGATTATCCAAAATACCAAAGGAGCTTGCACACTCTTCATTCTAAAGCTGTTGAAGTACCTAGGGTAATAGAATGGGAACCGTTAGAAGCCGTAGGATTGGGCGAACGGATTAGAGAATTACTTACACAGAGGTATGGTAATTCTACTTTGAACGATTGGGTACGATTTTTCAACATGTGTAGACCTGTATATGAAGTATGGTGTGAAGAATTATTGTGTAGTATAGAAATAAATGATCGGGTAGCTACCTTAACCGATCGAACTTTTATTAGATTTTTGTTAGGAGGTTCGATGTGCCACATGTCTCTACTAGACATGGCTCAGGCCTTACGTATATATACGCCTGAGGAGCTAGCATCTGCCGATTGTCAAGGGTTGATATTAAATGGTAGGAAGATTGATGAAAATTTTGATACGCATGGTGTATGGAGTCAAATGACTAGCCATCACCGATTTAAAGGGGGAAATTACTCTTATACGGATATAGATAGAGCTGAGTTAAGAGTAATTCATAGGTTTCTAGCGAACTCGATTACACAGCGAGGTAAAAATAAGGAAAAGGTAAATGAGCAAGATTTATTTTACCACATGTGTATTCGAGACCCACAAAGCGCTGTAAGTATACCTTATTGTGTGGGTTATTATTTATCGGCTATGGTTAGGGGGATGAGACCGCACAGTATAATAGGAGGTGGTATATTTATTACATTAATTGCTGAGTATCTCGATGTGGATATAAGTCGGGGGGGATTATTAATCGAAGAACCAGAACCCCGCGATACAATTGGTTTAAATGTATATCATGGTGCTAAGGTTTTGAAGAGGCGAAATAACGCCGTAGTACAATATAATGGAAGACATCTGTAGTGACCCAAACTTTTCCATGTTTATATATATATTAAATGAAATTGTTATTTACATGATTAAGTGTTTCCAACATGATAAGCAATCAAAATTGTTAAGACTTGGTTAATTGAAACGAAAATTTTGTAAACGTCTGATTACCCAGTTTGACTAATGATTCACGAACGCTATAAGTTGTATATGACATGATGATACATAAATGAATAAATATATATGTTTAACATGATATAATGATCATCAAGTATCTCATTAAAAATAGTAACAATAAGTTATATACTTAAAAAGGAGACTATTGACGTATGAAACTCGAAACGATACATATAACGATTATCGTTATAACCACGTCTTACTAAATATATATGAAGCATATTAATACATTGTTATATTATATATAACATGATAATATGATAATTAAATATATCATTAAGTGTATTAACAATGAACTACATAAGTAAAAACAAGACTACTAACTTAAGGATTTCGAAACGAGACATATATGTAACGATTATCGTTGTAACGAAATTTAAATGTATATATCATATTAAGATATATTAATATATCATAATATCATGATAATAAAATAATTTAAAATCTCATTTTATATTATAAACTTTGGGTTAACAACATTTAACAAGATCGTTAACCTAAAGGTCTCAAAACAACACTTACATGTAACGACTAACGATGACTTAACGACTCAGTTAAAATGTATATACATGTAGTGTTTTAATATGTATTCATACACTTTTGAAAGACTTCAAGACACTTATCAAAATACTTCTACTTAACAAAAATGCTTACAATTACATCCTCGTTCAGTTTCATCAACAATTCTACTCGTATGCACCCGTATTCGTACTCGTACAATACACAACTTTTAGATGTATGTACTATTGGTATATACACTCCAATGATCAGCTCTTAGCAGCCCATGTGAGTCACCTAACACACATGGGAACCATCATTTGGCAACTAGCATAAAATATCTCATAAAATTACAAAAATATGAGTAATCATTCATGACTTATTTACATGAAAACAAAATTACATATCCTTTATATCTAATCCATACACCAACGACCAAAAACACCTACAAACACTTTCATTCTTCAATTTTCTTTATCTAATTGATCTCTCTCAAGTTCTATCTTCAAGTTCTAAGTGTTCTTCATAAATTCCAAAAGTTCTAGCTTCATAAAATCAAGAATACTTCCAAGATTGCAAGTTTACTTCCAAGTTTTCTAAATCCATTCCAAGTAATCATCCAAGATCAAGAAACCTTTGTTACTTACAGTATGTTATATTTCTAATACAAGGTAATAATCATATTCAAACTTTAATTCAATTTCTATAACTATAACAATCTTATTTTGAGTGGAAATCTTACTTGAAATTGTTTTTGTGTCATGATTCTGCTTCAAGAACATTCAAGCCATCCAAGGATCCTTTGAAGCTAGATCTATTTTTCTCATTTCTAGTAGGTTTATCCAATAAACTTGAGGTAGTAATGATGTTCATAACATCATTCTATTCATACATATAAAACTATCTTATTCGAAGGTTTAAACTTGTAATCACTAGAACATAGTTTAGTTAATTCTAAACTTGTTCGCAAATAAAAGTTAATCCTTCTAACTTGACTTTTAAAATCAACTAAACACATGTTATTTTATCTATATGATATGCTAACTTAATGATTTAAAACTTGAAAACACGAAAAACACCGTAAAACCGGATTTACGCCGTCGTAGTAACACCGCGGGCTGTTTTGGGTTAGTTAATTAAAAACTATGATAAACTTTGATTTAAAAGTTGTTATTCTGGGAAAATTATTTTCATTATGAACATGAAACTATATCCAAAAATTATGGTTAAACTCAAAGTGGAAGTATGTTTTCTAAAATGGTCATCTAGACGTCGTTCTTTCGACTGAAATGACTACCTTTACAAAAACGACTTGTAACTTATTTTTACAACTATAAACCTATATGTTTTCTATTTAGATTCATAAAATAGGGTTCAATATGAAACCATAGCAATTTGATTCACTCAAAACGGATTTAAAATGAAGAAGTTATGGGTAAAACAAGATTGGATAATTTTCTCATTTTAGCTACGTGAAAATTGGTAACAAATCTATTCCAACCATAACTTAATCAACTTGTATTGTATATTATGTAATCTTGAGATACCATAGACACGTATACAATTTTTCGACCTATCATGTCGACACATCTATATATATTTCGGAACAACCATAGACACTCTATATGTGAATGTTGGAGTTAGCTATACAGGGTTGAGGTTGATTCCAAAATATATATAGTTTGAGTTGTGATCAATACTGAAATACGTATACACTGGGTTGTGGATTGATTCAATATAATATTTATCGATTTATTTCTGTACATCTAACTGTGGACAACTAGTTGTAGGTTACTAACGAGGACAGCTGACTTAATAAACTTAAAACATCAAAATATATTAAAAGTGTTGTAAATATATTTTAAACATACTTTGATATATATATGTATATATTGTTATAGGTTTGTGAATCAACCAGTGGCCAAGTCTTACTTCCCGACAAAGTAAAAATATGTGAAAGTGAGTTATAGTTATAGTCCCACTTTTAAAATCTAATATTTTTGGGATGAGAATACATGCAGGTTTTATAAATGATTTACAAAATAGACACAAGTACGTGAAATTACATTCTATGGTTGAATTATCGAAATCGAATATGCCCCTTTTTATTAAGTCTGGTAATCTAAGAATTAGGGAACAGACACCCTAATTGACACGAATCCTAAAGATAGATCTATTGGGCCTAACAAACCCCATCCAAAGTACCGGATGCTTTAGTACTTCGAAATTTATATCATATCCGAAGGGTGTCCCGGAATGATGGGGATATTCTTATATATGCATCTTGTTAATGTCGGTTACCAGGTGTTCACCATATGAATGATTTTTATCTCTATGTATGGGATGTGTATTGAAATATGAAATCTTGTGGTCTATTGTTACGATTTGATATATATAGGTTAAACCTATAACTCACCAACATTTTTGTTCACGTTTAAAGCATGTTTATTCTCAGGTGAATACTAAGAGCTTCCGCTGTTGCATACTAAAATAAGGACAAGATTTGGAGTCCATGTTTGTATGATATTGTGTAAAAACTGCATTCAAGAAACTGATTTCGATGTAACATATTTGTATTGTAAACCATTATGTAATGGTCGTGTGTAAACAGGATATTTTAGATTATCATTATTTGATAATCTACGTAAAGCTTTTTAAACCTTTATTTATGAAATAATGGTTATGGTTTGTTTTAAAAATGAATGCAGTCTTTGAAAAACGTCTCATATAGAGGTCAAAACCTCGCAACGAAATCAATTAATATGGAACATTTTTAATCAATAAGAACGGGACATTTCAGTTGGTATCCGAGCGTTGGTCTTAGAGAACCAGAAAACTTGCATTAGTGTGTCTTATCGAGTTTGTTAGGATGCATTAGTGAGTCTGGACTTCGACCGTGTTTTCTTTAAAAATGATTGCTTAACATTTTTGTTGGAAACTATATATTATTAACATGTATATATTATGTGATATATTAATCTCTTAACATGTTTGATATTGTGTGATAGATGTCTACCTCTAGCACAAATCCCATTGACTCACCTAATAATAATGAAGAGTCGAATATATATTGGACTGATTCACAAGTTCCCGAAGAAGAACCGGAAGAAGAATCAGAACCGGAAGAAGAATCAGAACCGGAAGAGGAGGAACCGGAGGAGGAAATAGAACCGGTGGGGGAAATAATAAAACGGTTAAGTAAAAGAAAATCCTCAACCAACCGACCAAGGTTAATTATGGTCAATGGTGTTTCCGCCAAGGAAGCAAAATATTGGGAGGATTACCAATTCTCCGATGAATCGGATTCCGACGAGAATTCCGATGATGTTATAGAAATTACCCCAACTGAATTTAAAAAGGCAAAAGAAAATAATAAGGGAAAGGGCATAAAAATAGAGAAATCTAATTCCAACCCAGATGAACTTTATATGTATCGTCAACCCCCGAAGCCCTTAAGTTGTAACAATGACCCGGGAACCTCTAAACCACCAGGTTTTTCTAAACTGTTGTGGAAAACGACAGCTCGTATTAGGGGAACATCATATATCCCTAGAAACTTGGCAAAACGAACCAAAACCGAAGAAGAAGAAACGAGCTAGTCGGAATAAGAAAGTTGTATTCGTGTGGTGTAATATATGTAATATAGTGTGCTTATGCTTTATGATATATGTGAAAATTGCTTGTATTAATAAGTATTTTTTTTATGAATCTAACTCTTATCTATTTTACAGTATAAAAACACAAAATAGATAGACAACCCAATATTTTAAGAGACCTACCCGGAGACATGATTGATGAAATCTTGTCTAGAGTCGGTCAGAATTCTTCGCCACAACTATTTACGGCGAAATCAGTTTGTAAGACATTCAAAGAACATTCCAAGAATGTCTTGGTTTATAAGAGACTTTTGTTTGAAAGATGGGGGATATCACATTGGGAAACCCATAAGTTACGATGTGTTTACTTTGACGCATATATTGCGGGTAACCCAAATGCTATTTTACGCAACGGGTTAAGAAATTATTTTGACTCAATGTATCCGAATATAGGACTTCATGATTTAGAAAAAGCGGCTAACATGCAACATAAAGAAGCATACTATGCATACGGGTTAGTAATGTTACCTTCTCACCAAAGTGAAAAAAAGAACATCGGGCTACAACTATTAAACAAAATGTTCCCACAAGTGACGGAGTCGGTAATTGGGGTAAGAAATGAGGTTTTTAGGTTATTACGAGACTGTTGGTCATTACGTAACCCTCGTCCCTTTGACGATGTTACAACACGCTGTCTTATCAACGGCCATAACAGTTATGTTCCACAAGACCAAGGATGGGAAGTAGTCCTAGTAAAACCAGAATGCATGACTTGTTTCTGGACGTATGAATTACGTGTCTTTATTTCCTTTGCTGAATGACTTGTGTACTAGCTAGAATTATCTTCATCTTGTATCAAAGTTATTGTGTGCTATATTTCATGCTTTATGTAAAATAAGCGGTATTGTAAGTTTGTAAAATATTGTATACAAGTTTGAACGCGAAATATTATTATAATCAGTTTTTCATATAGAATTGTAGTAGTTGAATTGTATATTAGCTACTAAGTATGAACTTAACGGGTAGGTACTACCCGAATTTAAACTTATAAAACGCTAATATGAAGAAAAAGCTTTTATAAATGAGTTCATATTATGCTACAAAATACTATTAACTACTCTTAATATTCTGTATGATTAACTTGTTCCATTTGACTATTTTGAAGGAAATGGCACCGACTACTCGACACACCGTGAATATGAATGAAGAGGAATTCCGTACTTTTCTAGCTTCAAACATAGCCGCAGTACAGGCTGCGCTACATACCAACAATAACCTTGGATCTATCAGTACAGGAAATTGTGTAGGATGCACCTACAAAGAATTCACTGCCTGCAAACCTTTGAAATTTGATGAAACCAAAGGACCGATCGGATTGAAACGGTGGACCGAGAAGGTCGAATCGGTGTTTGCCATAAGTAAGTGTACTGAAGAGGACAAAGTGAAGTACGCTACGCATACCTTCACAGGTTCTGCATTAACATGGTGGAATACCTATCTAGAGCAAGTAGGACAAGATGATGCGTATGCACTACCGTGGTCAGCATTCAAGCACTTGATGAACGAGAAGTACCATCCCAGAACCGAGGTTAATAAGCTCAAGACAGAACTTAGAGGGTTACGAACCCAAGGATTTGATATTACCACGTACGAAAGACGATTCATAGAATTGTGTCTATTGTGTCCGGGAGCGTTCAAAGATGAGGAAGAGAAGATCGACGCGTTTGTGAAAGGATTACCGGAAAGAATCCAAGAAGATATAAGTTCACACGAGCCCGCCTCTATACAACAGGCATGTAGAATGGCTCACAAACTAGTGAACCAGATTGAGGAAAGAATTAAAGAACAGACGGCTGAAGAGGCCAATGTGAAGCAAGTCAAAAGAAAGTGGGAGGAAAACGGTGATAAGAATCACCAATACAACAACAACAGTAATTACAATAATAATCGCAACAATTATCCCAACAATCGCAACATCAATCGCAACTACAACAAACGGCCCAACAATAACAACAACAACAACAACAACAACAGCAACTACAACAATCATCCCAACAACAATAACAACTGCAACAACAATAACAATCAGAAGCAGCTATGCCAAAGGTGTGAAAAGTATCACGCGGGGTTCTGCACCAAATTTTGCAACAAGTGTAAAAGAAATGGTCATAGCGTGGCGAAGTGTGAGGTCTACGGACCAGGGGTTAACAGAACGAAAGGAACAAATGGTGTCGGAACGAGTAATGGCGGAGCAAGTAGTGTCAGAGCAAGTTATGCCAATGTAGTTTGTTATAAATGTGGAAAACCGGGCCACATTATTAGAAATTGCCCGAACCAGGAGAACACGAATGGACAATGCCGCGGAAGAGTTTTTAATATTAATGCGGCAGAGGCACAGGAAGACCCGGAGCTTGTTACAGGTAAGTTTCTTATTGACAATAAAGCTGCTTACGTTTTATTTGATTCGGGTGCGGATAGAAGCTATATGAGTAGAGATTTTTGTACTAAATTAAGTTGTCCATTGACGCCATTGGATAGTAAATTTTTACTCGAATTAGCAAACGGTAAATTAATTTCAGCAGATAATATATGCCGGAATCGAGAAATTAAACTGGGTAGCGAAATATTTAAGATTGATTTGATACCAGTAGAGTTAGGGAGTTTTGATGTAATAGTTGGCATGGACTGGCTGAAGAAGGTGAAAGCAGAGATCGTATGTTATAAAAATGTAATTCGCATTGTACGAGAAGAAGGAGAACCCTTAATGGTGTACGGAGAAAAGGGCAACATGAAGCTACATCTTTTTATTAATTTGAAGGCACAAAAACTAATAAGAAAAGGTTGCTATGCTGTTCAAGCACACGTCGAGAAAGTACAAACTGAAGAAAAGAGCATCAATGATGTTCCCGTCGCAAAAGAATTTCCCGATGTATTTTCGAAAGAATTACCGGGACTACCTCCACATCGATCTGTTGAATTTCAAATAGATCTTGTACCAGGAGCTGCACCAATAGCTTGTGCTCCTTATAGACTCGTGATGTCAAAGCAGAGGGGTATAAAATACTATTAAATTTTTGCAGGAAATACTATTAAATACGATACAATTTTACACAAGATATTTATTTATTTATAGAATGGATATACTTAAACCTTGCTACAACACTTATAGGCAGTGTACCTAATCGTACAGTAGTGTAGTTTTTAGTAAGTCCGGTTCGTTCCACAGGAAAATCTTTAAACAAAGCTCAACGCTATATTAATTTACTTTTATAAAAATACAAATATATATATAAGTAATATTATTATTATAAAGGGGGGTTTTTACCGTTTAATGACCGGTTTGTCGATTTTAAAACTTTAGTCGCAGTTAAAACCTAATGTAAAATATTAAATAAATAAAAGACTTAATTTAAAGCGTAAAGTAAATAACGATAATGAAATTGCGAATAATAAAAGTGCGATAAAATAAACTTGCGATAATTAAAAAGTACGATAATTAAAAGTGCGATTAAATAACAATAAATAAAAGTGCGATAATTAGAAGTGCAATTAAATATAAAATAAAGGAAATTAAATATGAAATAAAAGAATTATGCTTATTTAAACTTCCGTAATCATGATGTTTGACGTGCTGATTTTAGTTTTATGCCCATGGGTTAATTGTCCTTTGTCCTGGATTATTTAATATGTCCGTCTGGTTTTTGTCCATAACAGTCCATCAGTCATAAATATAAAGTGCGAGTGTCCTCGTCAAATTATTATTATACCCGAAGTTAAATCTTCCAACTAATTGGGGATTCGAATTGTAACAAGGTTTTAATACTTTGTTTAATGAATACACCAGGTTATCGACTGCGTGTAAACCAAGGTTTTACTACTTTGTTAACAATTACACCAATTACCCTTGAATGTAATTTCACCCCTGTTTTAATTATTCTAGTGGCTATTAATTCATTCCCGTGTTCGGTTAAATGAACGATTATTCGTACATATAAATACCCCGCCCATCGTGTCCGATCGAGTATATACGGTAATTTATAGGGACGCCCAATTGTAAATCTTTATATTAACATTAACAAACTATCATTTAGTTAAACAAATATAAAGCCCATTAATAGCCCATAGTCTAATTTCCACAAGTGTCGTTCTTTTGTCCAAACCCCAATTATGGTACAAAGCCCAATTACCCAATTTTAGTAATTAGCCCAACATCATGATTACTTTGTTTTAAATAAGCATAATAATAACTTAGCTACGAGACATTAATATAAAAAGGTTGAACATAACTTACAATGATTAAAAATAGCGTAGCGTTACACGGACAGAATTTCGACTTACACCCTTACAACATTCGCTAACATACCCTTATTATTAGAATTATAATTAAAATTAAAATTAAAATATAAATTATATATATATATATATCGTATATATGAGAGAAGAGAGAAATAGAATATGAAATTTTGATCAGAATTCGGTTTGCTTTATAGGGATTTTTGATTTTTGGGGCTCCGCGACTCGCGGTGAATTTTGCCTTCAAACTCCGCGAGTCGCGGAGTTTGAAATTCCAGCTCACATCTTGGAGTCTTTCTCTGCCGACGGTTTTTATTATATATATAATATATATATAATTAATATAATTAATTATATATTATATTATATTTATATACATAGTTAACTTGTAATTTTTAGTCCGTTGCGTCGAGCGTTAAGAGTTGACTCTGGTCCCGGTTCCGGATTTTCGAACGTCCTTGCGTACAATTTTATATTTTGTACTTTGCGTTTTGAATCTTGTACTCTTGTAATTTCGAGACGTTTCTTATCAATAATTGGAACCTTTTTTATTGTCTTTTGTACTTTTGAGCTTTTTTGGTCGTTTGCGTCTTCAATTCGTCGAATCCGTCTTTTGTCTTCACCTTTTATTATTTAAACGAATATCACTTGTAAATAGAACAATTGCAACTAAAAGTTTGTCTTTCTTGAGGAATAATGCTATGAAATATATGTTCGTTTTTAGCATTATCAAATATTCCCACACTTGAGCGTTGCTTGTCCTCAAGCAATATCGTCTTGAAATACTAGAATCACTTCTTTATTCTTCACACTTTGTACATCAGTGATTTCTATACGGCGGTATAAACAATGGTAGTAACGATATGGTTTACAGTCCCACATGACTATAAAAATTTAGATCCATTAAGGAAATTGGATCTTTATGAAAACATTTGATCTTTTGAAAATTAAATCTAGTTTTTACCCTAGATAAGTTTTCCGGAATAACCCTTTACCGGTGTTTGCAAAATATTTTTGTGGGTTTGGTGGGTTTCAGAATTGAAAATTTTAGCTCAAAACTTATGGTTTTGTGTCACCCACTTACTAACCTTGTATTAGGAAAGCAACACGTCCAGTTTACTTGTTCCATATATTACCTTTCGGCAAACTACCGTCCGGTTGTAAAGGAAAGCGTTGAACAAGCAACTGTTAAGGCAATGTCCCGTGACATGATTTTGATTATGGTCTATAACGTGTCGGACGCAATTACTATCCTTGGTAGGAGCAATAGTAAAGCTTACCCTTATAATTTTTCGGTCTGGCACAAGGTCCTGTCTTTGACCACTATGCAACCACCGTTCTTACGGTTGACACCCGATTTAGTTCAGGTGACCTAATGAATTCCAGGTGAATTCCTAGGATTTTACGTTCAATGGTAATGAACGCATTGAAAATAGGGCTTTCAGAAAACAAATCGGTTTGTAATTTTGATCAAAATATTTTCTCGTTTAAGCTCGAGTTTAGATATCATCGAATTCCATGAGTTTGTAATTCTCAATCTTTAAGGTCAATCTCTAGGATTGAGTAATATCAGTCTTAAAAGCTGATTTTTAATCTTTAAGGAGATTATCCTTTCTAGGGATCTGATTCATTAGTCTTATCAAGCTAATTTGCACGGTGCCCCCCCCATTGTACGAGATAAATCCTTCTCATGGTTAGGATAAATCTGACCACTTGGCGACCCTGTTTAATGCTGAGGTCCGTGGATTTCCTGCTGATTTTAGTGATGACTTTTCTAGATTTTTCGTCAACCTACAGCTGGTCTGGACGACAACTTCTTGACCTAAATCAAGAAGCGCGTGTCTTTTTCGGAAGACTTTACTTCCTTTTAATGATGGAATTGATTCATCGTGTAGATCCATCTCTTCTTTTCTTTCATCGGGTAAAACAGTTTAGTTTAGTCCAAAGCAAAAGTATTTTCAGTTATTTGTTACAGATATATATGACATATGTTTAAGATAACTTGGTAAATTTTCCCACACTTGGCTTTTATTTTCCTTTTTATCGTCCTCTATTCCATTTTAAATGAATTTTAACATTTTAGTTTGTTTCTTAATTTATGTCCTTTCCGAGGTAACAATAATTTCGGTGTTAAAACCTAGTTTTATCGTTCATAAACATGATTTTGAATTCATTTAATTGAAAATTTTGAAAAATTTTACTAGAATTGGGTAGTTAGTATATAAGACTAGGGCTGTTCTTTATTATCATAGAGCACTAGATTCTAATACAACTACTGCTTTACTAGTATTTTTAATGGTAACCAAGTGTATAAAGTAAAAATTTTTAAAATCCGAAAGAATTTAACCCCTTCCCACACTTAAGATCTTGCAATGCCCTCATTTGCAAGAAATCAGTAACAATTTAAATTATTGAGGGTGATTAGTGTGAAAATGATTAAATTTTACCAAAGTTTCCAAATATATTGGCGTTTGTTTGCTGAATGATAAATGGTGCACATCATTTGTTCATTCCGTCTTGTTGTTATTTCACATATATTTTGCATCTTGTCGTCAAAATTAGTTGCTTTTGCTGAACTTAATGCCAGTCTTTGAAAATGCGTTGTTTTACCCTGTTGTGTACATAAGATAAACTGCAAACATATATACATATTTTTGAAGTTTGGTATATTACCCCACATTCAAAAATTATTAAAATCTAAGAATAAAAGTTAGATAATTATAAAAATGATTACAATATTAACAAAAATATTAAATGTATCAATAATTACAAATTACAAAATAAAAAAAATAATAATAAGTAAACTAAGGATGATATTGGTACCAATAGGGGTTCCAGGCATAACCATAAGTGCTATAGAATGCTTCGGCAGGGTCATACGTAGGATATGGTGGCTGCATCTCTATAGACCAAGGAGGGAAGACGGGTTTCGGTGTAGGAATATAGTTTCTACCTATATGTTGGCAATGAGCTATGATCTGGTTCTGATGAACTTGCCAATCTTCAAATGCTCTCTGTCTAGCATTTTCGTATTCCTGAGAAGCTATAAACCTATGCATTTCTTGCATCTCATTCCCCCCTCCTACATTACCTTGCTGCTGGTTTCTCTCCACCTGTGGATGTCTACCATGGTATCGTACTGCGGCGTTATTTCGCCTCTTCAAAACTTTCGCACCATGGTATACATTTAAACCTATAGTATCGCGGGGTTCTGGTTCTTCTACTAATAATCCCCCCCGACTTATATCCACACCGAGATATTCACCAATCAAAGTAATAAAAATTCCACCTCCTATTATGCTATGTGGTCGCATCCCCCGAACCATAGCTGATAAATAATAACCCACACAATATGGTATACTTACAGCGCTTTGTGGGTCTCGAATACACATATGGTAAAACAAATCCTGTTCATTTACTTTTTCCTTGTTTTTATCCCTTTGTGTAATCGAATTAGCTAAAAACCTATGTATCACTCTTAATTCGGCTCTATCTATATCCAAATAAGAGTAATTTCCCCCTTTGAAACGGTGATGGCTTGTCATTTGACTCCACACACCGTGTGTATCAAAATTCTCATCTATCTTTCTACCGTTTAGTATCAATCCTCTACAATCGGCAGACGCTAACTCCTCAGGCGTATATATACGTAAAGCCTGAGCCATGTCCAGTAAAGACATGTGGCGCATCGAACCGCCTAACAAAAATCTAATAAAAGAATGATCGGTTAAACTAGCTACCCGATCATTCAACTCTATACTACATAACAATTCTTCACACCATACTTTATATACAGGTCTACATATGGTGAATAAACATATACAGTCATTAAAAGAAGAATTACCATACCTCTGTACAAGTAATTCCCTAATTGGCCCGGCCAATTCTACAGCTTCTAAGGGTCCCCATTCTATGACCCTCGGTACCTCAACAACCTTGGAATGAAGAGTATGTAAACCCCGTTGATATTTTGGATAATCTATCCAAAGTCTGTCAAATCTCAGGTTCGGGTGCAACTCTTCCAAGTGCATATCGGAAAAGGTCATGACTGGATGAGGTACATCCTGCTTGTAGTAGTTATCCACCTCCTGTTGTTCTAAATTCTCAGCAGGAGCATTGCGGGCTTGGGATGAAGATTCACCCCTTTCATTCTGCAAAACACATCAAACACAATTTTTGTGCATCCAAATATGCATTAGTGTCAGCAAAATCATCAATCAAAATAATTACAATGACATTATCAATTTATATCAAACTTAAGCTCATTTTCACATTTTTATCAAATCTACACTTTTTCAAATAAGCATATACGAAAATGTTTACCAAGTTCATAAACATTCAACTCAAATAACATGTCAAAATAATCATTACTAGCAATTAAACAAGTCTCAAATGGCATTATCTTTCAAAAATCAAGTTCATGAATTTTAGACTTGAAAAAGTCCACTTTAATTCTCAAAATCATGTTTAGGCTCAAAGTTTGGATCATTTAACTACCTAGACATGTTACACTACTCAATTTAGTAACAATTCATGACAAAAATCGGCCATAACCTGTTTATATCAAAAAGCCCCAAATTTGCTCAAGAACACAAACCCTAGATTATTCAAAATTTGAAGTTTAAGGCTTCTAATCATGTTAAACAGCATCAATCTAGGTTATACAAGCATAATACATAAACAATTTAAGTCTAATTACACTAAAAAGCATCAAAATCAAATTGGGGAAAAAATAGCTCAAGAACACCAAATTTCGGATTAAATGGTGTTTAGGTGTAGAAATTTACCGTTTTTCTTGAGTAATTCTTAGATAGCATCCTTCTCAACATGATTTTAGCAAAAGATTTGGTGATTAACGGTTAAAAATTGGGATTTTTGGGGTTTTTTCTCGGGTTTTTCGGGTGCAGTTTTCGCAGGTTGTTTGAGTTGAGGAGTATGAAACTGTGCAGTTGCAGCTCTTTATTTTTTTTCTGTAATCCGACCTCTCCGCGACTCGCGGAGTTTTTGCACTTCAAACTCCGCGACTCGCGGAGTTTTTTTTTTTTTTTTTATATAATCATTAACTTATTAAAACAATTAAGTACTTAATTTTAAAATTTTGTTTCCCTTGTTATTTAGGACGAGGTCGTTTCGGATCGATGTCCTAGTCCGTCTCTCGACAAAATTTTAAAATTTGTCTTTTTGTAGCGATTGTTTTAAAAGCTAAGATTTTTGGGTTTTTTTAATGTTTTTGGCATACTTTAAATTAATAAGATTAAAAATAATGATAATAAAAGTTCTCGTCCCTCCCTTGGGTAAAGCAATTTCGGTTCAAAGACCTAGTCTTCAACTTACGACGAATTTTAAAAATCATATTCTTAACTTAATGAGATAAAGTAAATTTTTGTTTTTAAATTCACACAACTTAAATATAAAATTCAAAATTAATATTAAAAATTCACACCAAACTCAAAATTTAAAATGCATAAAATTAAAATTTTATATTTTAAAAATTAAAAATTCACACCAAACTTAAAATTTGAAATGCATAAAATTAAAATTTTATATTTTAAAAATTCACACTAAACTTAAAATTTGAAATGCATAAAATTAAAAATTTATATTTTAAAAATTCACACCAAACTTAATTTTAAAAATTCATAAATTCATATCAAACTTATATTAATTTTTCAAATATTTTAAATATATTGTTTTTACAAAGTTTACAATATTAATTTAAGATTTAAATATTAATTTTAAAAAACATGGTAAAAATAAATTTAAAAATCTTTTTGTCTTTTTATCCCACTTTAATCAATCAAATATTATCAAAAATATGCGCCCCTCTTTTCGGTAAAGTAATTTCGGTTCCAAGACCTAATTTAACTCATGACGAATTTTTGAAATATTTTGGGTTGATTGTTTAAAGATATTTATACCTTATAATAAACGTTAAATTTCGCAGTGATGTAATAAATTTTTGAATGATATCAATAATTTCGGTCGCCAAACCTAATTTTATTCAATATCAATTTAATACTTTTTAGCAAACAAATTAGCGTTTATTATCAAAAGGTTAAAAAATAAAAATAAAAATAAAAACTGTACAGACATACCTGTGGAATAGATTCTTAGTTATATGATCTATCCCATTCATAAGATAGTCGGTTTAATTGATTTTCCATGGCTACATAGGCGTAACCTCGAGCATTCAGTGTCTTTTCTTCTAAACATATGAACGGTCCGTCTCTGCATAAAGTAACAAATTCGGTATTTGAATAGGTTTGATTATTTGAACATTTACCTCCATGTGACCATTTTCCGCATTTGTGACATCGTTCTAAGTGTCGTGCTCTTCTTTTTGCTGCGGATTTTGATTTTCCTTTACCAAATTGTAACTTATTATCTTCGCATCTGGATTCTTTTCTAACTCCGTCCATTCTTTCTCTGATTACTGATACTATTTCACTCGGTAGTATGTCATTATTTCTTTTAGTGATCAAAGCATGTAGCATTAGACCATGGTTTAGTTCACAGGCAGTCTTCATTTCGTAAAAACCTAAAAAAAAATAAAAATTCAGAATGGGGGGAGAAGACTAGTTCTTTAGGGTCTGCTAGGGAAAGACCATTCGGGTTCCATTTTCGAGAACTACACGAAAACAGACAATCTAACTCTAACAGAAATACATATTATCCTTTAAAGACTTGATTCTCCCCACACTTAGTTAGCTGTGGTGTCGAAATTGTGATTAACTTCGTTGTCGACTTCCATCGGACCATGTATGTAATGTTTAACTCTGTGACCATTAACTTTAAATTCAATCCCATTTGAATTTATCAATTCTATCGTTCCGTATGGGAAAACTCTTTTGACTATGAATGGTCCAGACCATCTTGATTTCAATTTTCCAGGAAATAGCTTGAATCGTGAATTGAAAAGAAGAACTCTGTCTCCTTCTTTAAATTCTTTTGAACTTCTGATTCTTTTATCATGCCATTTCTTCGTTCTTTCTTTATAGATTAACGAATTTTCGTATGCTTCATGTCTTAATTCTTCTAATTCGTTTAGTTGACTTAATCGTAGACCTCCGGCTTCATGTAAATCAAGATTACATGTCTTCAAAGCCCAAAATGCTTTGTGTTCAATTTCTACTGGAAGATGACATGCTTTTCCATAAACAAGTCTAAAAGGTGTGGTTCCAATTGGAGTTTTGTAGGCTGTTCTAAAAGCCCAGAGTGCATCCTCCAATTTAATGGACCATTCCTTCGGATTTGATCCTACGGTTTTCTCTAGAATACGTTTTAAAGCTCGGTTGGTATTTTCAACTTGTCCACTTGTTTGTGGATGATATGCGGTGGAGATTTTATGAGTTATTCCATATCTTTTAAGAACTTTCTCAAGTTGATTATTACAGAAATGAGTACCCCGATCACTTATTAAAGCTTTCGGTGTTCCAAACCTTGCAAAAAGACGTTTTAAAAAGTTGACTACAACTCGTGCATCGTTAGTTGGGAGAGCTTGTGCTTCTGCCCATTTAGATACATAATCAATGGCTACGAGTATATATAGATTATTATGAGATTTTGGAAATGGACCCATAAAGTCAATACCCCAAATGTCAAATACTTCACATACTTGGATGACATTTTGTGGCATTTCATCACGTTGACTTATTTTTCCGGCCCTTTGACATGCATCACAGGATTTGCAAAGAAGGTGTGCGTCTTTGTAAATTGTAGGCCAATAGAATCCAGCTTCATAAACTTTTCTTGCTGTTAGTTGAGGCCCATAATGCCCTCCTGTTGGTCCTGTGTGACAATGGTTTAAAATTTTACTAGCTTCATCTGCAAATACACATCGGCGTATTATTCCATCGGGACAACTTTTAAACAGATGTGGATCTTCCCAGAAATAGTGTTTTATATCACTGAAGAATTTCTTTCGTCTTTGGTACGATAATCCTTTTTCAAGGAATCCACAAACTAAGTAGTTTGCATAGTCTGCAAACCATGGGATTTCTTTATAATCTATCTTCAATAGATATTCATCAGGAAAGTTGTCTTGTATGGCTGATTCATTTAGAACTTCTAATTCGGGATTTTCAAGACGAGAAAGATGAT
This sequence comes from Rutidosis leptorrhynchoides, assembly GCF_046630445.1. Taxonomy (NCBI): domain Eukaryota; kingdom Viridiplantae; phylum Streptophyta; class Magnoliopsida; order Asterales; family Asteraceae; genus Rutidosis; species Rutidosis leptorrhynchoides. Next base: position 328,007,426 of record NC_092335.1, read on the forward strand.
CAGCGGCGAGATTTTCTGCTCCTCTTTTATCTCGGATTTCAATATCAAACTCTTGTAAGAGTAAGATCCAACGGATTAATCTTGGTTTAGCATCTTGTTTTGAAAATAGGTATCTAAGAGCAGAATGGTCGGTATAGACCACCGTTTTTGCTAGAACGAGATATGATCGAAATTTGTCAAAAGCAAAGACAATAGCAAGGAGTTCTTTTTCAGTAGTTGTATAGTTCGTTTGTGCTCCTTGTAATGTCTTACTAGCATAATATATAGGTTGAAATCGTTTTTCAATCCTTTGTCCTAAAACGGCTCCCATTGCAAAATCACTTGCATCGCACATTAGTTCAAATGGTAGATTCCAATTTGGTGTTATCATGATCGGTGCATTAGTGAGTTTTTCTTTAAGAATATTAAAAGATTTGATACACTCATCTGAAAAGATGAATGGCGCATCCTTTTCTAGGAGTTTATTCATAGGAGTGGCAATTTTAGAAAAATCTTTTATAAACGTCGGTAAAAACCGGCATGCCCTAGAAAACTCCTAACTCCTCTAACATTGGTGGGATGTGGAAGTTTAGCAATTACATCTACTTTAGCTCTATCCACTTCAATTCCTTCTTTTGAAATTTTATGTCCAAGAACGATGCCTTCTTTAACCATGAAATGGCATTTCTCCCAATTAAGTACTAGATTTGATTTTTCGCATCTAATTAGCATTCGTTCCAGATTAATTAGACATGATTTAAATGTATCACCGAAGACTGAAAAGTCATCCATGAATACTTCCATGCATTCTTCTATCATGTCGTGAAAAATCGCCATCATACACCTTTGAAAGGTTGCAGGGGCGTTACAAAGTCCAAATGGCATGCGTTTGTAAGCAAAAGTACCATAAGGGCACGTGAATGTGGTTTTCTCTTGGTCCTCGGGTGCTATTGGAATTTGAAAATATCCGGAAAATCCATCTAGAAAACAATAGTAACTATTTCCGGCTAATCTTTCCAACATTTGATCTATGAAAGGTAAGGGAAATTGATCTTTTCTGGTGGCGTCATTTAATTTTCTATAATCAATACATACACGCCATCCTGTTACAGTCCTAGTAGGAATAAGCTCATTTTTTTCATTTGTAATGACAGTCATGCCACCCTTCTTAGGTACGCATTGAACTGGGCTTACCCATGGACTATCAGAAATTGGATATATCAAACCTGCATCTAGCAGTTTAATAATCTCTTTCTTAACTACATCTTGCATATTCGGATTTAGTCTTCGTTGGCGTTGCACATACGTTTTATGACCTTCTTCCATAAGGATTTTATGTGTGCAATACGAAGGACTTATTCCTTTAATATCATGAATCTTCAATGCAATGGCTGGTTTATGAGCTTTCAACACAGTAATGAGTTGTGATTTCTCATTTTCAGTAAGAGAAGACGATATTATTACAGGTAATTCAGATTCACCCTATAAATAAGCGTATTCCAAATGGTTTGGAAGTGGCTTTAACTCTAATTTCGGAGGTTCTTCTATCGATGATTTATATCGATATCTGTCTTCTTCTTTTAGCATTTGAATTTCTTCTGTTGTTGGTTCATATCCATTAGCTATAAGTGTAGCTAACATTTCAGCTTCATCAATTGGTTCATTACCTTCTCCTAAAGAACATTCTCCTGTTCCTTGTAATTCTGGGAATTCTTCTAATAATTCTGCATGTGCATCTATAGTTTGAATATAATAACATGTATCATCTGCAGATTGTGGTTGTTGCATTGCTCTACCAACTGAAAAGGTAACACTCTCATCCTCTATACTTAGGGTCAGTTTCTTACCGAACACGTCTATCATTGCTTTAGCTGTGTTTAAGAATGGTCTTCCTAATATGAGAGGAACTTGAGAATCTTCTTCCATGTCCAAAACAACAAAATCTACTGGAAATACTAAAGTACCAACTTTAACTAGCATGTTCTCCATTATCCCTCTAGGATATTTTATTGATCTATCGGCTAGTTGTATGCTTATTCTGGTTGGTTTCAATTCTCCAAGGTCTAGTTTAGCGTATAGTGAATACGGCATTAGATTTATACTAGCACCTAAGTCTGCCAATGCTTCTATTGAACTAAGACTACCCAGAAAACATGGAATTGTGAAACTTCCTGGATCAGATAGTTTTTCTGGTATCTTATTCAACAGCACTGCTGAACAATTAGCATTCATAGTAACAGCCGAGAGTTCTTCCATTTTCTTTCTATTTGAGATTAGATCTTTCAAGAATTTAGCATATCTTGGCATTCCTGAAATCACATCAATGAAAGGAAGATTTACATTTATCTGTTTAAACATATCCAAGAATTTGGATTGCTCGGCTTCAAGTTTTTCTTTCTTCATTTTACTCGGGTAAGGAAGTGGTGGTTGGTATGGTTTAACATAAGGTTTATCCTTAACTGTGTTATCTTCATTAACCTTTTCAACTACCGGTTCTTTTTCCTTATCTTGATCAGGTTGTGGTTCTTGTGGAGTAGGAATAGTTTCATCAGAAGTTACAGGTATTTCAGGTGGTTTAAGTGTTGTACCACTTCTTGTGGTAATAGCTTTAGCTGTTTCATTCCGGGGGTTAGCATTTGTATCACTAGGTAGACTTCCCGGTTTTCTTTCACCTATTAACCTTGCTAGGTTACTTACTTCTTGTTCCAGATTTTGAATAGAAGCTTGTTGATTTCTAAATGCTTGAGCATTTTGTTCATTTGTTTGTTTTTGAGATGTGAAAAACTGCGTTTGAGTTTCAACTAGCTTTGTCATCATATCTTCTAAATTCGGCTTTTTATCATCGGTTTGTTGTGGTGGTTTGTTTTGAAAATTCGGTCTTTGCTGATTGTAAGTATTATTGGATACTTGTTGATTGCTAGGACCTTGTTGGTTGTTGTATGGAATATTTCGGTTATAATTCTGGTTTTGATTGTAAATCGGTCTTGGCGGTTGATAATTATTCTGATAATTATTTCCAGGCCTTTGGTTTATGTATGAAATATTCTCTCTTTGTTCCATTGTTAATTCAATACTGAGACAATCTTTTGTCAAATGTGGTCCTCCACACTGCTCACAACTAATTCGTATTGAGTGAATATCCTTAGTCATCTTTTCCATTCGTCTCTCCACAGCATCTATCTTTGCGGAAATGGAATCTAAGTCATGACTAGAATCGGCTCTAGCTGCTTTAGATGATCTAACGATATCTTTTTCTTGGTGCCACTCATGTGAGTGGGAAGCAGTATTATCAATAATTTTGTAAGCATCAGTTTCGGTTTTCTTCATAATAGAACCACCAGCTGCTATATCTATGTCTTTCCTTGTAGTGATGTCGCATCCTTGGTAGAATATTTGTACTATTTGACAGGTGTCTAAACCATGTTGCGGACATCCTCTTAACAACTTTCCATATCTTGTCCACGCCTCATATAGAGTTTCATTTGGTTTCTGTGTGAACGTAACAATTTCTGCTTGAAGTCTTACGGCTTTAGATGCAGGAAAGAATTGTTTAAGAAATTTGTCAACTAAAACATCCCATGTATCAATCGCCCCTTCAGGTAACGATTCCAACCAATCTTTGGCTTCTCCCTTTAAAGTCCAGGGAAATAACATGAGATATATCTGTTCATCCTCCACTTCTCGGATTTTAAATAGTGTGCAGATCCTATTAAAGGTACGTAGATGTTCATTTGGATCTTCCTTCGGCGCACCACTAAATTGGCATTGATTAGTCACCATGTGTAGAATTTGTCCTTTGATTTTATAATCTGGTGCATTAATGTCTGGATGAGTAATTGCGTGACCTTGGCCAGTGCGTTTAGCTCTCATTCGGTCTTCCATACTTAAAGGTTCCAGATTCTCCATAATTGAATTTGTTGAATCGGTATCACTAGATGATTCTGATTTAATGGTTCGTTCCTCAACAATCTCTGTTTGAATGATTGGTGGTTCCGGAGGAAAGTTTAGTGGTTCAGGATCTACGAACCGTTCCTGAATATTCTCCGGATTCTCAATTGTGAGGTCGGGTTCAAAAAATGGATTATCGGAAATTTGAACTGAAGTACTTGGTCTACTGGATGACGATTCTAAAGAAAAATCAACGGCGGTTATAATTGCTAAATGTCTTGATCTAGTTACAGGTGGTGAACGTACAAAAGGTGATGAACGTCTTGCTCGGTGCATTCACTGAATATCCTATTAGTTTTTTAAAAAGGAAAGAAAAATTATAATAAGTTATCCAATTAATAGACTTTTCTGATTTTGCCCACGTTTCGAATAGCCAAAAGATGCAGCAGAGGGGCAGGATTCGTTTGGTCTCAATATAATTGAGGACTGTTTGGCTCCAATAACCCGGTCCACGTACAAATCCAACTATTACTACGAACCAGAAAATTTTGATGTCTATTAATTTAACCACTTAAAATAAATTTTCGTAATTTTAAGAAAATTTAGATAAGAAGTAGAAAAAATTCTAAGTCCTAAAAACTAGAATGGCGAGAAATAAGAGAGAAAAAGAGTTCGTCGCAAAAGGTCGAAAAAGAAAAAAAATGGTTGAAAAATAAAAGGTGACGGAAAAATAAAAGAAACTTATAAAAACTTAAAAATAATTTACTAACCTAACCTTATTACTACAACTAACTTAAAATTATAATCGCAAATTGAAATTACTAATTGGAATGATAATTGATACATAGTAAAAGGTCTAAAAATATTAAAGCTTACAGGGAAACTAAATCCCAAATGGAAATAACTTAAAAAGAAACTAAAACTTAAAAAGGCGTCGCAAAATTCTAAAGTACCTAAATCTTAGTCTAAAGAAAAAGCACTTAAGGAATTCTACGGCAAAGCCTAAAAATCTAGGAGTAAAAATAACTATAGCAAAAACTAAGTTTAAAATTAAAAATGAGCTAAAAATACAAATATTACGCTACAACGATTAAAAAGGGACAAAATATAAAAATATACAAAAAGTTGTAAAAAGTACAATTTTTATAAAAATATTATTTTTATATTATTTATTTAATAAAACTACTAATTTTACAATTTAATTAAAACTAATTAATACTAAATACATAAATTAAATAAAAAGTTAAACTTAAAGTAAAATTAATTATAATAATAATAATAATTAGGGTTAAATAATAATTATAATTAATAATAAACCGTAATTAATGCTGAATTATGGCTTCTGTCCGTGTGTCAGATGGTCTCCGCGAGTCGCGGTATTTTATGCTTCAAACCCCGCGAGTCGCGGGGTTCCAGAATTCAGAAGACAGCTTTCAATATTCGACGCGTTTTTTCTTTATTTATTTATTTTTTTTTTATTTTCTGTTTTCTGTTTTTTAATTAAATAAAAGATATTAAAACTTATATTTTTATAAACTAAAATAAAAATAAAGAAACTTATAAAACTTAAATATTTAACAAAATCTTAAAAATACTTATATTTTTGTTTTTCTTTTTATATTTTCGAATTTTTAAAACGTATTTTTACAAAAACGACTTTTAATAAAAGTAACTAAAAATCTTTTTTTTTTATATTAGCGTTGCGCTTCCGGCGTTTAAGAGTGATCCCTGGCAGCGGCGCCAAAAATACTTGATGTCAAAGCAGAGGGGTATAAAATACTATTAAATTTTTGCAGGAAATACTATTAAATACGATACAATTTTACACAAGATATTTATTTATTTATAGAATGGATATACTTAAACCTTGCTACAACACTTATAGGCAGTGTACCTAATCGTACAGTAGTGTAGTTTTTAGTAAGTCCGGTTCGTTCCACAGGGAAATCTTTAAACAAAGCTCAACGCTATATTAATTTACTTTTATATAAATACAAATATATATATAAGTAATATTATTATTATAAAGGGGGTTTTTACCGTTTAATGACCGGTTTGTCGATTTTAAAACTTTAGTCGCAGTTAAAACCTAATGTAAAATATTAAATAAATAAAAGACTTAATTTAAAGCGTAAAGTAAATAACGATAATGAAATTGCGAATAATAAAAGTGCGATAAAATAAACTTGCGATAATTAAAAAGTACGATAATTAAAAGTGCGATTAAATAACAATAAATAAAACTGCGATAATTAGAAGTGCAATTAAATATAAAATAAAGGAAATTAAATATGAAATAAAAGAATTATGCTTATTTAAACTTCCGTAATCATGATGTTTGACGTGTTGATTTTAGTTTTATGCCCATGGGTTAATTGTCCTTTGTCCTGGATTATTTAATATGTCCGTCTGGTTTTTGTCCATAACAGTCCATCAGTCATAAATATAAAGTGCGAGTGTCCTCGTCAAATTATTATTATACCCGAAGTTAAATCTTCCAACTAATTGGGGATTCGAATTGTAACAAGGTTTTAATACTTTTTTAATGAATACACCAGGTTATCGACTGCGTGTAAACCAAGGTTTTACTACTTTGTTAACAATTACACCAATTACCCTTGAATGTAATTTCACCCCTGTTTTAATTATTCTAGTGGCTATTAATTCATTCCCGTGTCCGGTTAAATGAACGATTATTCGTACATATAAATACCCCGCCCATCGTGTCCGATCGAGTGTATACGGTAATTTATAGGGACGCCCAATTGTAAATCTTTATATTAACATTAACAAACTATCATTTAGTTAAACAAATATAAAGCCCATTAATAGCCCATAGTCTAATTTCCACAAGTGTCGTTCTTTTGTCCAAACCCCAATTATGGTACAAAGCCCAATTACCCAATTTTAGTAATTAGCCCAACATCATGATTACTTTGTTTTAAATAAGCATAATAATAACTTAGCTACGAGACATTAATATAAAAAGGTTGAACATAACTTACAATGATTAAAAATAGCGTAGCGTTACACGGACAGAATTTTGACTTACACCCTTACAACATTCGCTAACATACCCTTATTATTAGAATTATAATTAAAATTAAAATTAAAATATAAATTATATATATATATATATATATATCGTATATATGAGAGAAGAGAGAAATAGAATATGAAATTTTGATCAGAATTCGGTTTGCTTTATAGGGATTTTTGATTTTTGGGGCTCCGCGACTCGCGGTGAATTTTGCCTTCAAACTCCGCGAGTCGCGGAGTTTGAAATTCCAGCTCACATCTTGGAGTCTTTCTCTGCCGACGGTTTTTATTATATATATAATATATATATAATTAATATAATTAATTATATATTATATTATATTTATATACATAGTTAACTTGTAATTTTTAGTCCGTTGCGTCGAGCGTTAAGAGTTGACTCTGGTCCCGGTTCCGGATTTTCGAACGTCCTTGCGTACAATTTTATATTTTGTACTTTGCGTTTTGAATCTTGTACTCTTGTAATTTCGAGACGTTTCTTATCAATAATTGGAACCTTTTTGATTGTCTTTTGTACTTTTGAGCTTTTTTGGTCGTTTGCGTCTTCAATTCGTCGAATCTGTCTTTTGTCTTCACCTTTTATTATTTAAACGAATATCACTTGTAAATAGAACAATTGCAACTAAAAGCTTATCTTTCTTGAGGAATAATGCTATGAAATATATGTTCGTTTTTAGCATTATCAACTCGCACCCAGCGAGATGAAAGAACAGCAAAGCCAACTGCAAGAACTATTAGAACGTGGTTTTATTCGACCAACCACATCACCATGGGGAGCTCCTGTTTTGTTTGTCAAGAAGAAGGATGGTACATTTAGGTTGTGTATTGACTACAGAGAGTTGAACAAACTTACCATCAAAAACCGTTATCCACTGCCGAGAATAGACGACTTATTTGATCAACTACAAGGCTCGTCGATTTATTCGAAGATCGATTTACGTTCTGAATATCATCAAATGCGAGTAAAGGAGGATGATATTCCAAAAACTGCTTTTAGGACGCGTTATGGTCATTACGAGTTTATGGTTATGCCGTTTAGATTGACTAACGCACCAGCTGTGTTCATGGACCTTATGAACCGAGTGTGTGGGCCATATCTTGACAAGTTTGTCATTGTTTTCATCGATGACATACTTATTTACTCAAAGAATGATCAAGAGCACGAAGAACATTTCAGAAAAGTGCTAGAAGTATTGAGGAAAGAAAAACTGTACGCTAAGTTTTCAAAGTGTGCATTTTGGTTGGAAGAAGTTCAATTCCTCGGTCATATAGTGAACAAAGAAGGTATTAAGGTGGATCCGGCAAAGACAGAAACTGTTGAAAAGTGGGAAACCCCAAAAACTCCGAAGCATATACGTCAATTTTTAGGATTGGCTGGTTACTACAGAAGATTTATCCAAGATTTCTCCAAAATAGCAAAACCCTTGACTGCATTAACGCATAAAGGGAAGAAATTTGAATGGAAGGATGAACAAGAGAAGGCGTTTCAGTTATTGAAGAAAAACCTAACTACGGCACCTATATTGTCATTGCTTGAAGGGAATGATGATTTTGTGATATATTGTGACGCCTCAAACCAAGGTCTCGGTTGTATATTAATGCAACGAACGAAGGTAATTGCTTATGCGTCTAGACAATTGAAGATTCACGAGCAAAATTATACGACGCATGATTTGGAATTAGGCGTGGTTGTTTTTGCATTAAAGACTTGGAGGCACTACTTATTTGGGGTCAAAAGTATTATATATACCGACCACAAAAGTCTTCAACACATATTTAATCAGAAACAACTGAATATGAGGCAGCGTAGGTGGATTGAATTGTTGAATGATTACGACTTTGAGATTCGTTACCACCCGGGGAAAGCAAATGTGGTAGCCGACGCCTTGAGCAGAAAGGACAGAGAACCCATTCGAGTAAAATCTATGAATATAATGATTCACAATAACCTTACTACTCAAATAAAGGAGGCGCAACAAGGAGTTTTAAAAGAGGCAAATTTAAAGAATGAAATACCCAAAGGATCGGAGAAGCATCTTAATATTCGAGAAGATGGAATCCGGTATAGGGCTGAAAGGATTTGGGTACCAAAATTTGGAGATATGAGAGAAAAGGTACTTAGAGAAGCTCATAAAACCAGATACTCAATACATCCTGGAACGGGGAAGATGTACAAGGATCTCAAGAAACATTTTTGGTGGCCAGGTATGAAAGCCGATGTTGCTAAATACGTAGGGGAATGTTTGACGTGTTCTAAGGTCAAAGCAGAGCATCAGAAACCATCAGGTCTACTTCAACAAACCGAAATCCTGGAATGGAAATGGGAAAACATTACCATGGATTTCATCACTAAATTGCCAAGGACTGCAAGTGGTTTTGATACTATTTGGGTAATAGTTGATCGTCTCACCAAATCAGCACACTTCCTGCCAATAAGAGAAGATGACAAGATGGAGAAGTTAGCACGACTGTATTTGAAGGAAGTCGTCTCCAGACATGGAATACCAATCTCTATTATCTCTGATAGGGATGGCAGATTTATTTCAAGATTCTGGCAGACATTACAGCAAGCATTGGGAACTCGTCTAGACATGAGTACTGCCTATCATCCACAAACTGATGGGCAGAGCAAAAGGACGATACAAACGCTTGAAGACATGCTACGAGCTTGTGTAATTTATTTCGGAAACAGTTGGGATCGACATCTACCGTTAGCAGAATTTTCCTACAACAACAGCTACCATTCAAGCATTGAGATGGTGCCGTTTGAAGCACTTTATGGTAGAAGGTGCAGGTCTTCAATTTGTTGGAGTGAAGTGGGGGATAGACAGATTACGGGTCCGGAGATAATGCAAGAAACTACCGAGAAAATCATCCAAATTCAGCAAAGATTGAAAACCTCCCAGAGTCGACAAAAGAGCTACGCGGACAGTAAAAGAAAAGATATAGAGTTTGAAATTGGAGAAATGGTCATGCTTAAGGTTTCACCTTGGAAAGGCGTTGTTCGATTTGGTAAACGGGGGAAACTAAATCCAAGGTACATTGGACCATTCAAGATTATAGATCGTGTCAGACCAGTAGCTTACCAACTGGAGCTACCTCAACAACTCGCGGCTCTACATAACACTTTCCACGTCTCAAATTTGAAGAAATGTTTTACTAAAGAAGATCTCACTATTCCGTTGGACGAAATCCAAATCAATGAAAAACTTCAATTCATTGAAGAACCTGTCGAAATAATGGATCGTGAGGTTAAGAGACTTAAACAAAACAAGATACCGATTATTAAGGTTCGATGGAATGCTCGTAGAGGACCCGAGTTCACTTGGGAGTGTGAAGATCAGATGAAGAAGAAATACCCGCATTTATTTCCAGAAGATACGTCAACACCTCCAACTGCTTAAAATTTCGGGACGAAATTTATTTAACGGGTAGGTACTGTAGTGACCCGAACTTTTCTATGTTTATATATATATTAAATGAAATTGTTATTTACATGATTAAGTGTTTCCTACATGTTAAGCAATCAAACTTGTTAAGACTTGGTTAATTGAAACGGAAATTTTGTAAACGTCCGATTACCCAGTTTGACCAATGATTCACGAACGCTATAAGTTGTATATGACATGATGATACATAAATGAATAAATATATATGTTTAACATGATATAATGATCATCAAGTATCTCATTAAAAATAGTAACAATAAGTTATATACTTAAAAAGGAGACTATTGACGTATGAAACTCGAAACGATACATATAACGATTATCGTTATAACCACGTCTTACTAAATATATATGAAGCATATTAATACATTGTTATATTATATATAACATGATAATATGATAATTAAATATATCATTAAGTGTATTAACAATGAACTACATAAGTAAAAACAAGACTACTAACTTAAGGATTTCGAAACGAGACATATATGTAACGATTATCGTTGTAACGACATTTAAATGTATATATCATATTAAGATATATTAATATATCATAACATCATGATAATATAATAATTTAAAATCTCATTTGATATTATAAACTTTGGGTTAACAACATTTAACAAGATCGTTAACCTAAAGGTCTCAAAACAACACTTACATGTAACGACTAACGATGACTTAACGACTCAGTTAAAATGTATATAAATGTAGTGTTTTAATATGTATTCATACAATTTTGAAAGACTTCAAGACACTTATCAAAATACTTCTACTTAACAAAAATGCTTACAATTACATCCTCGTTCGGTTTCTTCAACAATTCTACTCGTATGCACCCGTATTCGTACTCGTAGAATACACAACTTTTAGATGTATGTACTATTGGTATATACACTCCAATGATCAGCTCTTAGCAGCCCATGTGAGTTACCTAACACATGTGGGAACCATCATTTGGCAACTAGCATAAAATATCTCATAAAATTACAAAAATATGAGTAATCATTCATGACTTATTTACATGAAAACAAAATTACATATCCTTTATATCTAATCCATACACCAACGACCAAAAACACCTAAAAACACTTTCATTCTTCAATTTTCTTTATCTAATTGATCTCTCTCAAGTTCTATCTTCAAGTTCTAAGTGTTCTTCATAAATTCCAAAAGTTCTAGTTTCATAAAATCAAGAATACTTCCAAGTAATCATCCAAGATCAAGAAACCTTTGTTACTTGCAGTAGGTTATCTTTCTAATACAAGGTAATAATCATATTCAAAATTTAATTCAATTTCTATAACTATAACAATCTTATTTCGAGTGGAAATCTTACTTGAAATTGTTTTCGTGTCATGATTCTGCTTCAAGAACTTTCAAGCCATCCAAGGATCCTTTGAAGCTAGATCTATTTTTCTCATTTCCACTAGGTTTATCCAAGGAACTTGAGGTAGTAATGATGTTCATAACATCATTCTATTCATACATATAAAACTATCTTATTCGAAGGTTTAAACTTGTAATCACTAGAACATAGTTTAGTAAATTCTAAACTTGTTCGCAAATAAAAGTTAATCCTTCTAACTTGACTTTTAAAATAAACTAAACACATGTTCTATATCTATATGATATGTTATCTTAATGATTTAAAACCTGGAAACACGAAAAACACCGTAAAACCGGATTTACGCCGTCGTAGTAACATCGCGGGCTGTTTTGGGTTAGTTAATTAAAAACTATGATAAACTTTGATTTAAAAGTTGTTATTTTGGGAAAATGATTTTTATTATGAAAATGAAACTATATCCAAAAATTATGGTTAAACTCAAAGTGGAAGTATGTTTTCTAAAATGGTCATCTAGACGTCGTTCTTTCGACTGAAATGACTACCTTTACAAAAATGACTTGTAACTTATATTTCCAACTATAAACCTATACTTTTTCTGTTTAGATTCATAAAATAGAGTTCAATATGAAACCATAGCAATTTGATTCACTCAAAACGGATTTAAAATGAAGAAGTTATGGGTAAAACAAGATTGGATAATTTTTCTCATTTTAGCTACGTGAAAATTGGTAACAAATCTATTCCAACCATAACTTAATCAACTTGTATTGTATATTATGTAATCTTGAGATACCATAGACACGTATACAATGTTTTGACCTATCATGTCGACACATCTATATATATTTCGGAACAACCATAGACACTGTATATGTGAATGTTGGAGTTAGCTATACAGGGTTGAGGTTGATTCCAAAATATATATAGTTTGAGTTGTGATCAATACTGAGATACGTATACACTGGGTCGTGGATTGATTCAAGATAATATTTATCGATTTATTTCTGTACATCTAATTGTGGACAACTAGTTGTAGGTTACTAACAAGGACAGCTGACTTAATAAACTTAAAACATCAAAATATATTAAAAGTGTTGTAAATATATTTTGAACATACTTTGATATAAATGTATATATTGTTATAGGTTCGTGAATCAACCAGTGGCCAAGTCTTACTTCCCGACGAAGTAAAAATCTGTGAAAGTGAGTTATAGTCCCACTTTTAAAATATAATATTTTTGGGATGAGAATACATGCAGGTTTTATAAATGATTTACAAAATAGACACAAGTACGTGAAACTACATTCTATGGTTGAATTATCGAAATCGAATATGCCCCTTTTTATTAAGTCTGGTAATCTAAGAATTAGGGAACAGACACCCTAATTGACGCGAATCCTAAAGATAGATCTATTGGGCCTAACAAACCCCATCCAAAGTACCGGATGCTTTAGTACTTCGAAATTTATATCATATCCGAAGGGTGTCCCGGAATGATGGGGATATTCTTATATATGCATCTTGTTAATGTCGGTTACCAGGTATTCACCATATGAATGATTTTTATTTCTATGTATGGGATGTGTATTGATATATGAAATCTTGTGGTCTATTGTTACGATTTGATATATATAGGTTAAACCTATAACTCACCAACATTTTTGTTGACGTTTAAAGCATGTTTATTCTCAGGTGAATACTAAGAGCTTCCGCTGTTTCATACTAAAATAAGGACAAGATTTGGAGTCCATGTTTGTATGATATTGTGTAAAAACTGCATTCAAGAAACTGATTTCGATGTAACATATTTGTATTGTAAACCATTATGTAATGGTCGTGTATAAACAAGATATTTTAGATTATCATTATTTGATAATCTACGTAAAGCTTTTTAAACCTTTATTTATGAAATAAAGGTTATGGTTTGTTTTAAAAATGAATGCAGTCTTTGAAAAACGTTTCATATAGAGGTCAAAACCTCGCAACGAAATCAATTAATATGGAACGTTTTTAATCAATAAGAACGGGACATTTCAACATCCACAGGTTGAAAGAAATCAACAGCCAGGTAATGTGGGAGGGGGAAATGAAATGACAGAAATGCAAAGGTTTATAGCTTCACAAGAGTATGAAAATGCTAGACATCGAGCATTTGAAGATTGGCAAGTTCATCAAAACCACATCATAGCTCATTGCCAACATGTAGGTAGAAACTATATTCCTACTCCAAAGCCCGTATTTCCTCCCTGGTCTATAGAGATTCAACCACCGTATCCTACTTATAACCCAGCTGAAGCATTCTATAACACATACGGTTATGCATGGAACCCCTACTGGTATCAGTATCAACCCTAGTTTATTTAGTTTTATTTATTTTATTTTTGTAATGTTACTACATTAAACACTTATGTTGATATTGTAATAGTTTTTATAATTTTCTAACTTTTATTATTAGATTTTAATAATTTTTGAATGTGGGGTAATATACCAAACTTCAAAAAATATGTATATATGTTTGCAGTTTATCTTATGTACACAACAGGCTAAAACAACGCATTTTCAAAGACTGGCATTAAGTTCAGCAAAAGCAACTAATTTTGACGGCAAGATGCAAAATATATGTGAAATAACAACAAGACGGAATGAACAAATGATGTGCACCATTTATTATTCAACACAAACAACAATATGTTTGGAAACTTTGGTAAAATTTAATCATTTTTCTACGCTAATCACCCTCAATAATTTAAATTGTTACTGATTTCTTGCAAATGAGGGCATTGCAAGATCTTAAGTGTAGGAAGGGTTAAAATCTTTCGGATTTAAAAAAAAATATTATTTAAACACTTGGTTACCATTAAAAATACTAGTAACGCAGTAGTTGTATTAGAATCTAGTGCTCTCTGATAATAAAGAACAGCCATAGTCTTATATACTGACTACCCAATTCTAGTAAAATCTTTCAAAATTTTCAATTAAATGAATTCAAAATCATGTTTATACGTATTTATGAACGATAAAATTAGGTGTTAACACCGAAATTATTGTTACCTCGGAAAGGACATAAATTGAGAAACAAACCAAAATGTTAGAATTCATTTAAAATAGAATAGAGGACAATAAAAAGGCAAATAAAAGAAAATAAAAGCCAAGTGTGGGAATATTTACCAAATTATTTTAAACATATGTCACATATTTTTGTACAAATAACTGAAGATACTTTTGTTTTGGACAATTTCTGAAAAGTTTTACCCGATTTTCTGTAAGAAAGATGGATCTACACGATGAATCAATTCCATCATTAAAAGGAAGTAAAGTCTTCCGAAAAAGACACGCGCTTCTTAATTTAGGTCATGAAGTTATCGTCCAGACCTGCTGTAGGTTGACGAAAAATCTAGAAAAGTCATCACTAAAATCAGCAGGAAATCCACGGACCTCAGCATCAAACAGGGTCGCCAAGTGGTCAGACTTATCCTAACCATGAGAGGATCTGTCTCGTAAAATGGGGAGGACGCCGTGTAAATTAGCTGGATAAGACTAATGAATCAGATCCCCAGAAAGGATAATCTCCTTAAAAGATCAAAAATCAGCTTTTAAGACTGATATTACTCAATCCTAGAGATTGACCTTAAAGATTGAGAATTACAAACTCATGGAATTCGATGATATCTAAACTCGAGCTTGAACGAGAAAATATTTTGATCAAAATTACAAACCGATTTGTTTTCTGAAAACCCATTTTCAATGCGTTCATTACCATTGAACGTAAAATCCTAGAAATTCACCTAGAATTCATTAGGTCACCTGAACCAAATCGGGTGTCAACCGTAAGAACGGTGGTTGCATAGCATGGTCAAAGACAGGACCTTGTACAAACCGATAAATTATAAGGGTGAGCTTTACTATTGCTCCTACCAAGGATAATAATTGCATCCGACATGTTATAGACCATAATTAAAAGCATGTCAGGGGACATTGCCTTAACAGTTGCTTGTTCAACGCTTTCCTTTACAACCGGACGGTAGTTTACCGAAAGGTAATATACGGAACAAGTAAACTGGATGTATGCTTTTTGATACAGGGATAGCAGTGGATTACACGAGCCTAAAAGTTTTAGCCAAAATATTGATCCACAAATATATTTTGCAACACCGAAGGTGGATCAAATCAGAAAACTTGTCTAGGGTAAAATCTAGCATGAATTTTCAAAAGATCAAATGTTTTCATAAAGATCCAATTTTCTAAAGGATCTAAATTTTTATAGTCATGTGAGACTGTAAACCACATCGTTACTATCATTGTTCATACCGCCGTATTGAAATCACTGATGTACAAAGTGTGAAGAATAAAGAAGTGATTCAAGTATTTTTATTTCAAGACTATATTGCTTGAGGACAAGCAACGCTTAAGTGTGGGAATATTGATAATGCTAAAAATGAACACATATTTCATAGAATTATTCCTCAAGAAAGACAAGATTTTAGTTGAAAATTGTTCTATTTACAAGTGATATTCGTTTAAATATTAAAAGGTGAAGACAAAAGACAGATTCGACGAATTGAAGACGCAAATGACCAAAAAGCTCAAAAGTACAAAGTACAATCAAAGTGGTTCCAATCATTAATAAGAAACGTCTCAAAATTACAAGAGTATAAGTTACAAAACACAAAGTACACGATATAAAATAGTACGCAAGGACGTTCGAAAATCCAGAACCGGGATCAAAGTCAACTCGCAACGCGCGACGCAACGGAGCGAAAGTTGCAAATTAATTATATATAAATATAATATAATATATAAATATAAATATAATTAATTATATAAATTATATATTTATATTATATTTATATTATAAAATCCGTCGGCAAGAAAGGATCCAAAGATGTGTGAGCTGTAAATATTACCTCCGCGACTCGCGGAGTTCGAAGGCAACAAGGGCCGCGACTCGCGGAGCCCCAAATTTCAGTGTGGGCCTATAAAAGGCAACGCATTTTTCTGAATTCAACACATATTTTTCTTCATTCATCAACGTAGTATATGTATATATATTTATTTTAATTTTAAATTTTAATTTTAATTTCCAATAATTAGGGTATGTTAGCGAATGTTGTAAGGGTGTAAGTTGAAATTCTGTTCGTGTAACGCTACGCTATTTTTAATCATTGTAAGTTATGTTCAACCTTTTTAATTTAATGTCTAGTAGCTAAGTTATTATTATGCTTATTTAATCCGAAGTAATCATGATGTTGGGCTAAAAATATTAAAATTGGGTAATTGGGCTTTGTACCATAATTGGGGTTTGGACAAAAGAACGACACTTGTAGAAATTAGACTATGGGCTATTAATGGGCTTTATATTTGTTTAACTAAATGATAGTTTGTTAATTTTAATATAAAAATTTACAATTAGACGTCCTTATAAATAACCATATACACTCGATCGGACACGATGGGCGGGATATTTATATGTACGAATAATCGTTCATTTAACCGGACACGGGAATGGATTAATAGTCTATGGAATTATTAAAACAGGGGTGAAATTATGTACAAGGACACTTGGCATAATTGATAACAAAGTATTAAAACCTTGTTACAGTTTAAGTCCCCAATTAGTTGGAATATGTGACTTCGGATATAAGGATAATTTGACGAGGATACTCGCACTTTATATTTATGACTGATGGACTGTTATGGACAAAAACCAGACGGACATATTAAATAATCCAGGACAAAGGACAATTAACCCATGGGCATAAAACTAAAATCAACACGTCAAACATCATGATTACGGAAGTTTAAATAAGCATAATTCCTTTATTTTCATATTTAATTGCACTTCTAATTATCGCACTTTTATTTATTGTCATTGTATTTAATTGCACTTTTAATTATCGTACTTTTTAATTATCGCAAGTTTATTTTATCGCACTTTTAATTATCGCAATTTCATTATCGTTATTTATTTTACGCTTTAAATTAAGTCTTTTATTTATTTAATATTTTACATTAGGTTTTAACTGCGACTAAAGTTTTTAAAATCGACAAACCGGTCATTAAACGGTAAAAACCCCATTTATAATAATAATATTACTTATATATATTTGTATTTTTATAAATTAAAACTAATATAGCGTTAAGCTTTATTTAAAGATTTTCCCTGTGGAACGAACCGAACTTACTAAAAACTACACTACTGTACGATTAGTTACACTGCCTATAAGTGTTGTAGCAAGGTTTAGGTATATCCATTCTATAAATAAATAAATATCTTGTGTAAAATTGTATCGTATTTAATAGTTTTTCCTATTAAAATATAAGCTATTTCATATACACCTTGCATAACATCAAGTAGCTAATTCCATATGGGTGGACAAGTCTCATTCACAACCTAGGTTGGTCAGTCCCAAAGAAGCTAGCGTACGAGCCTTACTATAGTCAGAGGTTCAGCATAACAACGGTAAACATACTAAAAAGTCATAACTATTTTAGCCTAGATTTCTATCATGGCAACATACGAATACTCTAAGCTATCATGGTAATATCATAATGCACATTCAATCATGGATAATAACAACACATATTTAAATATATAAGAAAAGCGTTTAGATTAAAACCTGAAAAGTGATTACAGTTTCGCCCGAGATTGCTAGAACTCCGAAATTTCCTTCATAAAAACTAACTAACAAACTACTAACTAAACTACTATTGAAAAGTAAATTGAAAATTAAAATCGAGTGTGTCTTCAAATGGAGCAAAATGGCTCTATTTATAGTGCTCCTGGCCTGGCAGGCCGTTTATGGCAGGCCGTCCGATTTCTTGGCAGGTCGTCCAATTTGGTAGCTGGCCGCTTAATTAGCTCATTTAATTGGCAGTTAGCCCATCCATTTTGAAGGCAGCCCGTTTAAATGGCAGGCCGTTTTCAATCAGGCAGGCCGTCGATCATAGTGTAGCCGGCCGTTTTTCTCATTCACTGGCAGGCCGTTTTCTTCGATTCTTTTTGAATTGCCTTCGTAATTACTAACACTACAAAATGAAGCAAATACTTGTGACGACCAGGGAATTTCCGATCAAATTTAAACTTAATCTTAATATGATTTCGACACGATAAGCAAAGTCTGTTAAACTGAATCCCAAAATTTTTGAACTGTTTCATGAAACATTTAACCTTTGACTGTGCCCGACGATTCACGAACCTTTAATCGTAAATAGAAATGTATATATATATATAAATTACTATACATGTAAATAAGTATATTGTAAATTAAATAGATTAATAAACTATTAGGTGATTAGATATTATGAAAGAAAACTTAAACTTAATAATTAAAACATAATTAAAAATAAAGTCATTACAGTAATATTATTATTACTTTCATTATTACTATTAATATAAATATCAAATATCAGTATTATTAAAATTAAAGTTATTATTATTGTTATAATTCTAATTAAAAAGTTATGATTATTAAATTTAAGATGTTAAATAGAAAATTATTATAAGGATGATTAAAGATACAATTTAAATTGTTGTTATGTTTATTTATTATTATTATTACTAAAAATTATCATTTTTAGTAGTATTAATATTATCATATTATTATTTATTATTTATTATTACTAATTTCTTTATCAATAATATTATTATTACTAGTAATATTATTATTTGTATTATTAATAGTATTAATATATTTTTACTTGATTAAGAATTATAAACAGATATATAAACACAGTTATATATATTTAAATATATATACAAATATATATATAAATATAAATACAATTATATGAATATAAATTATATAAATATGTATAATCTGTACGAAATCGTTAGCTATACTTGTCAAACTGTTTTTTGATTTTGTTTTTGGTCTCCAAATATCGTATCCAGTATCCAATTCAACCAGATGCAAACAAATTCTGTTAACCATTCCTTTCTTTATCTTTATTTTTGCTGTTCCTGATTATTCGATTAATAATTCTTGTTGATCAATCTCTGGCTACAAAACAAGCAAATACTCTGTGTTTTTAAAGGAAACTCATTCCACTTTACATTCCCAATATCAATTACAACAATTAATAGCAGTTAAATTTATAAATTTTTTTAAACAGCTCGATACCTCTGTATCTTCCACTTTTAAACCAAATCACGAATTAGAACGAAATTTAGAAATCTAATAATGCAATTTTATCAGAAATCTTGCATTCAAACTATCTGGAAAGATTCAATATCTAATTTTTCTTATCGAGTTCTAATTTTGAAGTCAAAGTTCTATTTTAAAAAGTCAAATGATGTGCTCTTTGTAAAATTCGAATCTGTTTTGATGTGTCAAGTTCAATTGAGGTTATAGAAAGTTTCTAGAAAGGATTTATGATCTATTTCATGTTATAACCTTAACCTAAACATGTCTAGATTTTGAAATCAAAGTTAGAGTTTAAAAGTGTTCTTCGCGATTGTTTTTGCTGCTGCCAAACCTTTCTATTATTTAATTGATTAAGGTATCACAAAAATACGCCTTTTCCTTTTCAATTTCATTTATACATCGAGTTCTTAAATTGCTATTATGATTGATTATAAACCGGGTAGTCTGAGTATGGGTTTGATGAAGAAGAAAGTAAACAGAAAGAATACGAGTTTTAAATAATTAAAAGGGTATTAAATCAGAAAAATGAAACTAGCTGGATGGTCATGGGTGTTTTCGTATAAGCGGGAGGTCTCGGGTTCGATTCCTGCTGATGACAACTATTTT
This sequence comes from Rutidosis leptorrhynchoides, assembly GCF_046630445.1. Lineage (NCBI taxonomy): Eukaryota > Viridiplantae > Streptophyta > Magnoliopsida > Asterales > Asteraceae > Rutidosis > Rutidosis leptorrhynchoides. Next base: position 328,027,904 of record NC_092335.1, read on the forward strand.
TTAAACCCTTTATGAGGTAGTTCTATTTTTCTAAAATTTATTATTATTATTATTATTATTATTATTATTATTATTATTATTATTATTATTATTATTATTATTATTATTATTATTATTATTATTATTATTATTTTCAAAATTATTATTATTGTCATTTATCAATTATTATTATTATTATTACTAGATTATTATTGTTATTATTATTATATTTATTATTATTATTATTATTATTATTATTATTATTATTATTATTATTATTATTATTATTATTATTATTATTATTATTATTATTATTTATGATTGTTGATATTTAGTAATATAAGTAATAAGAGTACTAGTAAAATTAATATTATTATCATTTTTGTTATTACTAATATTATTATCATTATTATCATTATTATTATTATTATTATTATTATTATTATTATTATTATTATTATTATTATTATTATTATTATTATTATTATTATTATTATTATTATTATTATTATTATTATTGTTATTGTTATTAGTATTAATATTATAGTTATTAACATTATTATTACTAATATAAGTATTATGATAAAATTCTCATTTATTATGATTATAGATACAAGTATGAAAATTATTATTATTATCACTAATAGTTGTATTATTATTATTGTTATGATTATGATTAGGATTATTATTATTATTATTATTATTATTATTATTATGAAAATAATACAAGTTATCATTAATCACATTAATATTAGTATTAGTATCACTTTTGTAACCATTATTATTATTATTATTATTATTATTATTATTATTATTATTATTATTATTATTATTATTATTATTAAACAAATGTATCATTAATAACAATATCATTATTATTATTAATATTATCATTTTTAATAAATTTATTATTATTATTATTATTAATAAATCATTAATAACATAAATACCATAAACAGTAAAATTAATATTTTTACAAGTATTATTATTAATATCATTGTTATTATCACTAATAGAGTTATTATTAACATAAGTATATCATTAATGTTGTTACAATTATTTTTACTAATATTAACATAGTATAAATTAGAACTACTGTTTTGATAAACAAATGAAATACAAACATATATATATATATATATATATATATATATATATATATATATATATATATATATATATATATATATATATATATATATATATAACAAAACAAAATTTAATATTTTATATACAAAATGAACATATAAAATATATATATATTATTAACATAAAAATGATATAAATAATAAATTTATATATATAATTGTTCGATTACAACTATGTATATTAATAAATATACATATGATATAGGTTCGTGAATCCGAGGCCAACCTTGCATTTTTCAAAGTCGTCATATGTATTTTTACTACAAAATACAGTATTGTGAGCTTTTAGTTACTCCCTTTTTAAATGATTTTGCAATATATATTTTTGGGACTGAGAATACATGCGCTGATTTTATAAATGTTTGATGAAATAGACACAAGTACTTAAAACTACATTCTATGGTTGGATTATTAAACCGAATATCGCCCTTTTTAGTCTGGCAATCTAAGAATTAGGGAACAGACACCCTAATTGATGCGAATCCTAAAGATAGATCTATTGGCCTAACAAACCCCATCCGGGTTATGGATGCTTTAGTACTTCGATTTTATAATGTCCGGTGAGAGTCTCGGAATGATGGGGATATTCTAGATGCATTTTTGTTAATGTTGGTTACGGTGTTCACCATATGAATGATTGGGTTACGCGTATTATTTTGTACTCGGGTTACGTGTACAATTAAATATATGAAATCTTGTGGTCTATTAAAATAATGGAAATGAATGTTTATGATAAACTAATGAACTCACCAACCTTTTGGTTGACACTTGAAAGCATGTTTATTCTCAGGTTTGAAAGAAATCTTCCGCTGTGCATTTGTTCATTTTAGAGATATTACTTGGAGTCATTCATGACATATTTCAAAAGACGTTGCATTCGAGTCGTTGAGTTCATTAAGATTATTATTAAGTCAATTATAGTTGGATGTATTATGAAATGGTATGCATATCATCTACTTTCGATGTAAGGAAAGTTTGTCTTTTAAAAACTAATGCAATGTTTGTAAAATGTATCATATAGAGGTCAAGTACCTCGCGATGTAACCAAATGTAATGTATTCGTCCAGATGGATTAGGATGGGTTGTTATAGTTGGTATCAGAATGGTGGTCTTAGCGAACCAGGTCTGCATTAGTGTGTCTAACTGATAAGTCGTTACGATGCATTAGTGAGTATGGACTTCGACCGTGTCTGCATGTCAAAATATTTGCTTATCATTTCGTGTCGAAAATTATTTGCTTATCATTCCTAGTCTAGACACATCTTACTGCATTGATTGCATGAATAGTTTATAGACAAAATTCATATCTTAGCGTATCTGTTACTGTAAACTTTGCCTGACATATTCCGTAGATTCCCCCGTAACTTATGGGATCTTAGTATTCTATATACATATGAAAATTATGTGTTTCTAAGTCCTTAATCTATCTCATATCGAAAATTAATTCCCTGATCTTACGAGATGGATCCCTCAACCAGTTCGAGTCCCTCGGATTCCGATAACTATTCCGATAGTTATTCCGACAGCTATTCCGATATGGAGTTTCACTCGAGCTCCGAAAGCAGTATGACCGGAATGAATCAACCAATCATCCATTATCAATTCTGGATGAATTGGGGACGGGTTCGTAGTCAACTCTGTGATGCCCCGTACAAAACCATCGTGTACGAATCATCAACAACAGGATCATTACAAGGTCAAATACTATATGCGGTTTCAAAAGAATTTTGCATTCATGAATTAAGGTGATGTCTTAACCAACATCAAATATCTTACAACAAAAGTATGCTTCAATGAACAGAAGCAATTAGTAAAAGTACGTGACCCATTGGTCGATACAAATCATAGTTTCAAAAGTAATAATGTTTATGAATGCAAGATAAACATTCATGCGGTGACATCTCTAAAGCAGCGGGTGTCTACAAGGCATGACTAGTACAACAGCGGAAGCAAGCAACCTTAAGCACATGAGAAAAACATGCTTAAAAATGTCAACACAAAGGTTGGTGAGCTATAGTTTAAGTATAACAGTATGTAATGTAGGCCACGAGATTTCGGTGCTACAAAGAGCGTTTCAAAACAGTATGTAAAGTATATGTTTAACCGTGGACACTTGGTATCTAACTTAACGTTTATACCCCCCTGAAAGTACACTTGGCGAGTGCGTATGTTTACGAAGTATTAAACACCCGTTAAATGCTAGCGCTACTAGCCCGAGTGGGGATGTCAAACCCTATGGATCCATATCTAAGATTCGCGTTCATCGGTTCAAAGACCGATGACTAAACGTTACCGAGCTAAGGGGAAAGTTTATGCCGTTGTATAACCCACACATATATAAAGTATAAGTACTCGTGCCTAGTATGTAAAACGTAAAATGCGCATGTATTCTCAGTTCCCAAAATAGTTAAAATAAAAAGGGATGCTATAACTCACAGTGGAAAAGTAGTAGTAAAGTTGACTCGGGAAAAGTAAGCAAGTATATAGGTCCGGAAAGTCCTTAACCTAAGTCAAAAGTTACTAAGTCAGTAATTCGTCCCAATAGGTTTAAATGTATGTAAATTAGGTCTTAAGTATCATCATCATTCATCATCAAACAATAAGTATAAAGTAAGTTTCATTCTAGAAAAGAGTTTAAAACAAAGGCTGACTTCGATCAGTAGCCACGGCCTCTATACCTACTGAAATGAGGTGAGACTAGTGTCCATGGCTCCGTATATGAGTCCTTTAATTGATGTAAAAATTCCAGAACCAAACTCGTCTTTGTTTGATCGTGGCGACTGTTTAAGTGCGAGTAGGTCAGAATTTTCAGCACAACGTTAAAAGGACATAGTGACATTCGGAGGGCCATAGATCCTAAACCATAACTTGGATTAAGACGAGTCTTAAACGAAAAATTATCTACTTGAACAGAGCTAACTGAAAATCAACTTTACCATAGCCAGGTATTCTGATAAGTTCTGGAAAACTGTAAAGAGTGTTTTCCAGTGGGTTCTTGGTGCTTGATGTTCATCATGGTTCTCATCCTTGATGCATATAGCTTTAAGTGTACAAATCGTTGATGTGTTTACATCATCCTTACTAAGTTTTGACCATCATAACACAAGTGTAAGTCTAAGATAAGTAGCACAACTCAATTAAGTGTTGCAAGTAGTTTGATGAACCAAAGTTACATCAAGATCTTAGATCCGACACATACATGAACTCTAAAAGTAATATTAAGCTACAAACTTGAAAGTAAACTAAATAATCAAGATCTTAAGTTGTAGAACATAGTTCTTATTTAGATCTTGAAGATCCAAGACCCAAAAGTCTAGATCTAAAGTTACTAAGTTAAATCCTAAGTCATAACACTTGAATCTTTACTTTAATGAAACCATAAGTTATGAAACTTAGATTCTCATCTTGTAAAGTGTATGTAAGCTTACAAGCTCTTATTTACAACAATTTAAGAAGACCATAAGCTATAGAAACTTAGATTCAACACAAGTATATGAAGTCATAACTAAAAAGTTATACTTCCATGTTCTTGAACTTACAAAGTTTACTTTTAGTTTCAAGAAATATGAGATCAAGATTAACTAGTAATACTTGACCAAATCACAACTTTAAAGTACATAAAATGAAGAAATAAGTTAAATCTACAAGTAATAAGTTTATGGTTGTTCATACTTGGAAAGATTCAAGCCTAAGCTTTGATCCTTAAGAAAGGAAACTTTAAGTTTACATCATGAACACAAGTATGATTTTAACTCATGAACTTATAATCTTTTAAAACATTAAGTGTAGAACATAAACTAGAAAGTTTTGGTCCTTGTATGTTCTTGCATGAACAAGATAAAATGAAGAACAAACTAAAGAGTTTGATTCTTTATACCTAGTAAGTAAATAACAATAACAAAAGAACAAGTAATTAATCAACAACAAGAACAAGTAACAAAACAACAAATGGTGATGATGTATATGTATATATTCGGTTTTTGAAGAGAAAAGAAAAGGAAAAGAAGCCTTGTAACTTACAAGTTTGAGAGAGAATGAAGAGTAAATGAAAATGCAAGTAAGAGTGTGTGTGAAATGTGAAGTAAAATGAGAGAATAAGTAACCAAAATTTGAAACAAAACACTCCCCCATGAGCCCTAAAACCGATGGTTTCAACAAAAAGGGGGGAAGGGGAATGTCCACAAGTTACATGCATGTATTTGGCTTAAAATCGTGATAAAGTTAAGTTGCATGGGAAAGATGTGTAATTGTATAAGTAACTGGTCTTTCACTTTACTTAATCAATCTTGTTCCATCTAAGTATAATACTTGCATAATAAGATGGGCTAATTAATCCATTAAGGATGTAGGGTGGGCCTCTAAGTCCATTAACAAGAATCCATTAATAAAAGGCCCAAGTATGTAAGTATGTAACAAATTAAATAAACAAAGCCCAAGTAATTAACTAGTAACCTTAGTTAATTCAAATGAATAATAATAATTAACCATGTATGTAAATAATATCCAGAATATTATTTGTGAAAAGTTCATGTGTCACAAAGACGTGTCGGGCAATTTAAAAGTCATGTATGGTAACAAGTAAATGTAATAAAATACATTCATTAACTCGCAAGCATTAATAATAAACATTATTAATAGGTTGGAAAATCCAGGGTCGTTACAAACTCAATCAATGGAGACGCGAAGAAGGAGATCCCTTCCGCCAACCGAATTCACCTCTTGGCGATGAACCTGAAGCACTTACCGGCGAACCAGTCCGAAACACCATTTTCAGCCTCATTACCAGGGTAGCTCGACACGATTATATTCTATCCACAATTCTAAACCTTATTCGTCTGCTCGTTCCAACCGTCAACCATCCCGGAGTAATAGAAGAAGTCAACGAAATTCGCGCTCGAGTAATCAATTTGGAAAAAATGGTGCAAAACGTACTAGCTTCAACAACACCACTGGCATCAATAGTACCACCAACAACCCAAGTTTTAACATCACATGCCTCAACATCCCATTCTGTACCTCGAGTATAATCATCATTCTACATATCGTTCTATATCAATTATCTTCGTTCTACATGGCGATTATGTAATCTCTAATGTATTAGAGATTATATATTCTTGTTCTAACGGTAAATTAAATGAGATTAATATCATATTAACTCATTAAATTCATGATTATATCTGAAGAAAATATATATGTACGTATATTTTCATAAAGATTATAATTAAAAATTCTTTTGTACAAACTGTTAATGGTGAAAATATTTTAACGGGTAGGTAATACCCGAGGAATATTTGGATTTCACATTAATAAGTTACACTGTACATTCTTCGAATCTGATTCACCAGTCATTTACTATCCTACTTACATCCACAGATATACGAATTCATTCACCACAGAATAATCATTTTTCATTCAATTTCATATTTGGATTTTGACCTATCAGAATCCAACAAGTGGCATAATGAGGAAAACATTGGACAAATAAAATTTGTTAGAAACAAACAAATTAATTATGAGAAATGCTGTTAAGAATCCACGCTAACAAAATCCTAGCTAACTGTTTTTAGCTAACTGTTAATTCCTATTTACATTATTTATCGCAATTTATTTATCGCAATTTTAATTCTCGCAATTTTATTTATCGCCTTTTAATTTCTGTTATTTATTTTTATGCACTTTAAATATCGGGACACGTATAGAATATTTTGACATATCATATCGACGTCATATATATATATTATTTGGAATAACTATAGATACTCTATATGCAGTAATGATCGAGTTCTCTATACAGGGTTGAGGTTGATTCTTAAATAATATATATACTTTGAGTTGTGATCGAGTCTGAGACATGTATATAATGGGTCACGACACGTATTAATTATTTCAAATATTGTATATTAAACTATATATGAATTATTGAATTACTAACTGTTGACTGCTAACTGTGGACTACCAACATTGACCAATTAAAATGAATTAAAATATTGATTATAACATATGAAACTAAACAATTCTTCAAGTTTGCCACTTTTTTCATCTTAAACCTCGTTTGTATCTTGATGATTACAATCTACGTTCAAATCTTTCATGATTCTTGAAAACACCTCAATCAAGAGGATGAACCAACCTCACTTTATCTACAGAAGGAAGGATTTATGCATATAGTTATGCACCTAAAAAACTCTCAGAACCTGAGTAAACATTTAACACGTATCTGTGCTAATTCCTCTAGCGTTATTATTACCGAAAATAACCTTGCAACTTATGTTCGAGATAGCCAGTTTTGTCACACCTCCAGCAAGTTAACTTCGACTTTTCATCCGAAATAGCCTTATTATAACCCTGATATATATACGATTACCCTTCTCGGCAACATCAGTATCCTTGGCATAATTCTCTCCGACAAATCACTTTATGTATACATTGAAACCCTATTATGTATTCATCTACATCCTGTAGTAATAACTGCCATACCAACTACCGGGAATCATCAATCATCAATTTCAAATCTCACAGCATTTTCACTTCAACCGTTATATATCTATATATAACGTATATCTTCTGGACTACTGAATTTCAATTCGGAATCTCTGAATTCCTGAGAAGCACTTTAGCTTATGAATCAGATCTCTGAGTTCTGAAAAAGCGGATGAAGCAGCGAAAACTGAAGACTGTTTAAACAGTCAATAGTTTGATAATAAAGAGCGACATACTGAAAAAGCTCAAAAGTTTTGATACTGAAAAATGAAAGAGCGAACCATGAAGGAGGCTATGGATAAATCACAAAGACTAAACCTTCCTTCAAAGAATCCAAATGATTCAGTATCTGCTAAAGTTATTAACGAATACCTTACTCCCAACTCTAAACTCTTGCGGACAAATTTTCTTCATCATACATCGATATTAGAAATTCTAAGATATCGTCGTATCTTTCATTATAAATATCCTCTATATTTCTGAAGATAATTTCATAACTGTTCTTATCTAAAATCATTTATCTTTTCGCGATATCTGCGTTACATCATAAAGGAAACTATTTTAGTTTCTAAATTCTAAAAAATTCTAATTTAAAATGTGAATATTTTCGAAGTAGTGTTGGGAACTGAAGCATGAGTTAGTATAATATAATGACACTTAATCAACGTGATTATATTACAGTAAGTCATGCTGAGTTTCTAATGAAACATGATGATTCACATACTATAACGTCATCATATGCCATGTTACATGAATCTTACATTTTATCTAATCTATAAACATATCAAGAAGATATTTTCTTAATAGTCCTACCTTTTCTCTTGAATTCTGGTAATTTAACCAATCAAGATCGTGCTATTACAATCTCTCTCTTTGAACATTAGTCATGTTTCTTCAAAACTTCATACATAAGAATTCTGGACCATTATTCGCTTGACTTAAAGTCAGGAAGAGGAAAACAAAAGGATGGAACACCAAAATATAAAAGAAACGAAGGGAGTGAATTTATAGTGAAATGTCAGACAGAGCAATCAAAACAGATTATCACATTTAATCAAAGAAGATTCTAATCTCCTTAATTACCAAAGAATCAAAACCTATTATGAAAATTTTCTTTAAATCCCTTGAATTCCGAAAATCCTCCATTACCATGTCAAAAGTTAAGACAAACTTGACTTTCCTCATTTCCTTCTTTTGTGATAGCTCCACTCGTACTCTTCGAGTAATCGAATTATCTTATCCATATTACTTAACAGTAATAAAACTCTATTTATCAGCTGATATTTGTCAGGAAAATATTCTTATTGTTAGCCATGACGACCTCGATCAAATTTCGGGACAAAATTTCTTTAACGGGTAGGTACTGTGACGACCCGGGAATTTCCGATCAAATTTAAACTTAATCTTAATATGATTTCGAAACGATAAGCAAAGTCTGTTAAACTGAATCCCAAAATTTTTGAACTGTTTCATGAAATCATTTAACCTTTGACTGTGCCCGACGATTCACGAACCTTTAATCGTAAATAGAAATGTTTATATATATAAATTACTATACATGTAAATAAGTATATTTTAAATTAAATAGATTAATAAACTATTAGGTGATTAGATATTATGAAAGAAAACTTAAACTTAATAATTAAAACATAATTAAAAATAAAGTCATTACAGTAATATTATTATTACTTTTATTATTACTATTAATATAAATATCAATATCAGTATTATTAAAATTAAAGTTATTATTATTGTTATTATTCTAATTAAAAAGTTATGATTATTAAATTTAAGATGTTAAATAGAAAATTATTATAAGGATGATTAAATATACAATTTTAATTATTGTTATGTTTATTTATTATTATTATTATTACTAAAAATTATCATTTTTAGTAGTATTAATATTATCATATTATTATTTATTATTTATTATTACTAAATTCTTTATCAATAATATTATTATTACTAGTAATATTATTATTTGTATTATTAATAGTATTAATATATTTTTACTTGATAAAGAATTATAAACAGATATATAAATATTAATATATTTCTAGAAAGGATTTCTGATCTATTTCATGTTATAACCTTAACCTAAACATGTCTAGATTTTGAAATCAAAGTTAGAGTTTAAAAGTGTTCTTCGCGATTGTTTTTGCTGCTGCCAAACCTTTCTGTTATTTAAGTGATTAAGGTATCACAAAAATACGCCTTTTCCTTTTCAATTTCATTTATACATTGAGTTCTTAAATTGCTATTATGATTGATTATAAACCGGGCAGTCTGAGTCTGGGTTTGATGAAGAAGAAAGTAAACAGAAAGAATACGAGTTTTAAATAATTAAAAGGGTATTAAATCAGAAAAATGAAACTAGCTGGATGGTCATGGGTATTTTCGTATAAGCGGGAGGTCTCGGGTTCGATTCCTGCTGATGACCACTATTTTTTTAAACCCTTTATGAGGTAGTTCTTTTTTTCTAAAATTTATTATTATTATTATTATTATTATTATTATTATTATTATTATTATTATTATTATTATTGTAATTATTATTAATTGCAAAATTATTATTATTGTCATTTATCAATTATTATTATTATTACTAGATTATTATTGTTATTATTATTATATTTGTTATTATTATTATTATTATTTTTATTATTATTATTATTATTATTATTATTATTATTATTATTATTTATGATTGTTGATATTTAGTAATATAAGTAATAAGAGTACTAGTAAAATTAATATTATTATCATTTTTGTTATTACTAATATTATTATCATTATTATCATTACTATTATTATTATTATTATTATTATTATTATTATTATTATTATTATTATTATTATTATTATTATTATTATTATTATTATTATTATTATTATTATTAGTATTATTAGTATTATTATTATTATTTTTGTTATTAGTATTAATATTATAGTTATTAACATTATTATTACTAATATAAGTATATGATAAAATTCTCATTTATTATGATTATAAATACAAGTATGAAAATTATTATTATTATCACTAATAGTTGTATTATTATTATTATGATTATGGTTAGGATTATTATTATTATTATTATGAAAATAATACAAGTTATCATTAATCTCATTAATATTAGTATTAGTATCACTTTTGTAACCATTAGTATTATTATTATTATTAAACAAATGTATCATTAATAACACTATCATTATTATTATTAATATTATCATTTTTAATAAAGTTATTATTATTATTATTATTATTATTATTATTATTATTATTAAATCATTAATATCATAAATATCATAAATAGTAAAATAAATATTTTTAAAAGTATTATTATTAATATCATTGTTATTATCACTAATAGAGTTATTATTAACATAAGTATATCATTAATGTTATTACCATTATTTTTACTAATATTAACTTAGTATAAATTAGAAATACTGTTTCGATAAACAAATGAAATACATACATAAATATATATATATATATATATATATATATATATATATATATATATATATATATATATATATATATATATATATATATATATATATATATATATATATATATATATATATATATATATATATATAACACATATAACATAAAAAAATTTAATATTTTATATACAAAATGAACATATAAAACATATATATATTATTAACATAAAAATGATATAAATTATAAGTTTATATATATAATTATTCGATTACAACTATGCATATTAATAAATATACATATGATATAGGTTAGTGAATCCGAGGCCAACCTTGCATTTTTCAAAGTCGTCAAATGTATTTTTACTACAAAATACAGTATTGTGAGTTTTCATTTGCTCTCTTTTTAAATGCTTTTGCAATATATATATTTGGGACTAAGAATACTTGCGCTGATTTTATAAATATTTGACGAAATAGACACAAGTACTTAAAACTACATTCTATGGTTAGATTATAAAACCGAATATCGCCCTTTTTAGTTTGGTAATCTAAGAATTAGGGAACAGACACCCTAATTGACGCAAATCCTAAAGATAGATCTATTGGGCCTAACAAACCCCATCCGGGTTACGGATGCTTTAGTACTTTGATTTTATCATGTCTGATGAGAGTCCCGAAATGATGGGGATATTCTAGATGCATTTTTGTTAATGTCGGTTACCAGGTGTTCACCATATGAATGATTTTTAATTCACGGGTTACACGTATTATTTTGTACTCGGGTTACGTATACAATTAAATATATGAAATCTTGTGGTCTATTAAAATGATGGAAATGAATGTTCATGATAAACTAATGAACACACCAACCTTTTGGTTGACACTTGAAAGCATGTTTATTCTCAGGTTTTAAAGAAATCTTCCGATGTGCATTTGCTCATTTTAGAGATATTACTTGGAGTCATTCATGATATATTTCAAAAGACGTTGCATTCGAGTCGTTGAATTCATCAAGATTATTATTAAGTCAATTATAGTTGGATGTATTATGAAATGGTATGCATATCGTCAACTTTTGATGTAAGGAAAGTTTGTCTTTTAAAAACTAATGCAATGTTTGTAAAATGTATCATATAGAGGACAAGTACCTCGCGATGTAACCAAATGTAATGTATTCGTCCAGAAGGATTAGGATGGGTCGTTATAATACTTGCCATTTTTGGCGATAAAGTTTGAACCTTTATAGTTTTTTAAGCTTAATATCGGGGGTAGAAACGTGACTTTTTTAGCGATATGAAATTATCTCACACTTAGGCTTTGCTTGTCCTCAAGCAATAAAGCTGGAATAATAGGTTTATTCTACTAGATTATGTATCCCATACTACCTCAACCTCTTTTATTTATTCCTAAAATCAGAAATTGGAACATTGTTCAAACGTACTTGAAAAAGTTTCCAACTTTATGTTTTAAACGCAAGATTTTACATTGTTTTCATGTTTGAAAAAGGCGTACTTTACAACTCTCTTCATAAAGTAGAGTATACATGACCAAGCTTCTCACTACGGATCACTCATATCACTCAGGTATTTAGGGTGTCCTACTAATTGTATTGCTACTCAGAAGCCAGTCTTATAACGGTCATCATCATAGGCTTGTCCAAGAATCGATATCTCAACCGGTTAACTGAGGACGGCACTGACTTCCTTCCTAATCTATCTTCCAAGATAAGATGGGTTTAAAAGGTAGGATGATGGAGAAAGGTGAAGGTTTATGAGGTAGGGGGTTTCATCGAATCTTTTTAGATATTCGATAGATTTAAATTTTTTGGGAATAATCTTTTCGATAGTAAGATAGAACTCTATTTTTGGTGAAGAGTTTCCGGAGAGGAGCGCGATTTTCGCGAAGAATTTGTATATAATTTTCTTTGCTAGATGGCTCTTCTGGGTCACAACTGCTTTTTCGGGATTTCTCTACGCCTTAATTAGAGACTTTGCTTTTTTTTTTACATCCCTTCTTCATGAATTTTTTCTATATTTCTTGTGCCCGGAGAGGTATTTTTTTTATACCAAAAATAGGCCTTTGGCCTATCAAAAACAATTTGGAATTCGAAATTTTCGACAAGTGTTTTGAAATAAAATTGATCTATCTTTTTGAATTTCTAAGATTTTTGAAATGAGAAAGGAATGAAAGTGATTGGGTTACGTATTTTGGGGGTGAAAATTTTATGATTCATCAACTCTTTTGAGCGAGTTGGTCGGTTTGAGCATTTGGAAGTAGAAACAGAAATCGAAGGTTTTTTTTGTCTTCTCTATTCATAATGGTTTTGGAAAGAAGATCGCACCTACACCACGTATGGTGCTCAGTAACCATTGGTTTTGAAACGTATATCAAGGACAAGTTCTAATTGAAACCGTATATCGGCACGCTCATCAAACGAAATAGCAAAGTATTGTAGATTTGATGGCTCTTACAATAACTTTAGGTCCAAGATAATCCTCACTATTTGTTGGTGTGGGTCGTGCTTAGTTATGCGTAGCCCTTTTACACATTCTTCAAAATAAAATCATTTGTTTAAAAACATCGGTCTTGACTTATTCGTTATGTTTTAATAGATGCGAAAAAATTCTGATTTATGCAACTTTTATTAAGGTATTTTTGGTAAAAATGGGGTAATAATTCTTTAAAATTTACCCATATTTCCTTTGCTAAATCTTTTGAAGACAAAGAGTTTTTGAAAACTTTAGCGTTTTACGGTAACTTGTTCTTAAATCTCCCTTTACCCTAATTACATCCCACACTTACAAGAACATTGTCCCTAATGTTTCCCTTTAAAGATAGTTTTTATAATTTTATATATTAAGGACAATAGTTTTCTAAAATTCTCTAAGGTTAAGTCACTCCCATATAGTCAGGTCTCTATTGAGAAGTTCCTATGTCTGATGCTTGGAAAAGTACCAGGCTCTTTCCTAATAATTCTTAAAAAATATAGACATAATCCACTACACAAAATTTTTAGCACATGCTTTTCAGAACTGATAGATAAAAATACTAAACTAGAAATAGAAATAAAAGATACCGATGATAACTATCCTGCCTACATATTTGTGGAGCTGTTGTGAAGTTAAGGTTTCAAATAGTAGATGGATCAAAGTCTTCGAGCGCATCTATGTCATCCAATAAACCATTACAAGGCTCCTTCAGAAGATCATCAAGAACAAGGTTTGAAGGTAACGGTAGGTCCTCCAAACTGAAAGGATTATAGGGCACCGGAGCGGGTCTGGTATCAGTAAGCCTAAAAAGCTGCTCAAATGGTGGCCGAGGTACGGATGCTGGCTCTAAAGTGATGGGAACAGTGATGAGGTGACCGTCGACAGGTGGTGCTACAAATGAGTGCTCAATTACACCAACAGTCTCAACTCTAGGCGGTGGTGTGATGGTAGGGGCTGCAAATGCCGGAGTGGCAACAGATGCCATGGACACAAGGGGTACGGCAATAGGTGGGACATCTTCAAGAGAAGGATGGAAGGTAAGATCTAACCTAAATGAAGAGGTTCTCAAATATCTGCATTGCACAACATATTTCTCAAAGTGTGCCATCTGTGCTGCAAACAGTGTCTGATGGTCCTGCGCCATACACCAAGTCAAGTCTCTGTCTGTGGAGCGTATCCCATAATGGAACACGGTGACTGGTGGGTGTGGCTCTGATGGCTCTTCTTGATGCACTGACCGTGAGGCGAGCCGTGTGGATTGTCTTAAAGGTCTTGATGGTGTGATCGGTGTCTCATCTTCCTCCTCTAAACTCGGCATAATCATCCTGCAAGGTCGGATATGACCGGTTGAAGGGCTAGGCTGATCTAATCTTAAATTGTAAACGACGTCAGTCCTCTTCCGTTTGACCGGAATGCCCATAGTAGAACCTGTATTCATCTTTTTATCACATTCAACAACTTTGTCAGAACTAAGTAATTTCTTACACATAGTGTAAGATAAACACTTAAGGTTAGTAAATAGGTAATAAATCATCAATGAAAATAAATATAGAAGAAATTACTAACTAGGATAGGTTTGGGGTGCCTCTCAAGAGTGCTTTTGTTAAAAAGTCTTTTAAGCACGATGATGTGTAAAATTGTGTCTATAATTTATAATGGAGATTACCGATTTGAAGTTTACTACACACTAATGGGCAGTGTACCCAATCGTGCAATAGTATAAAATTGGTAAATCCAAAATCGTTCCAAGGACAGTTTAAAGTGAGAATTAAGATTGCAACTAATGGAAATAAACTAAGTTAATCTATTAAAATTGAAAGTACGAGATAATGGGTTTTGTGGCTATTTAACGATTAGCCAAATCAAGACTTGATCGAAAGTAAAAAACAATATTTTTGGATTTTAGATTTATAAAAAATTAAAACAAGAAAGCAATTAAGATAGTTTTGATATCAAATGGAATGAAAATGCTCGTCTAGACCTTTTGAAATGTCTCGTTCATATTGATTATAAACGTTCCATATTAATTGATTTCGTTGCGAGGTTTTGACCTCTATATGAGACATTTTTCAAAGTCTGCATTCGTTTTTAAAATAAACCATAACCTTTATTTTATCGACAAGGTTAAAAAGTCAACACCTAGATTATCCAGAAATGATAATCTAAAAATATCACACTTACACACTACCAATACATATTGGTTTACAATATTAATATGTTACAACAAAGTAAATCTCGAATGCAGTTTTAAACAATATTATAAAAGCATGCTGACACCAAATCTTGTCCATATTTTAGCATGCAACAGCGGAATCTCTTAATAATCACCTGAGAATAAACATGCTTTAAGCGTCAACAAAAATGTTGGTGAGTTATAGGTTTAACCTATATATTTATCAAATCGTAATAATAGACTACAAGATTTCATTTTTCAATAATATACAATCTGTATAAAAATCATTCATATGTTGAACACCTGGTAACCGACATTAACAAATTGCATATAGAATATCCCCAAAACAGAAATCCATTTGTACTAATAACTCAAAGTACTAAAGCATACCATTTTCCAGTATGGGGGGAGTTAGGGGCCGTAGATCTACCTTTAGGATTCGCGTCAATTACGGTGTCTGTTCCCTAATTCTTAGGTTACCAAGCTAAAAGGGTGATATTCGGTATTCATAATCCAACATAGAATGTAATTTCAAGTACTTGTGTCTATTTTGTAAAACATTTACAAAGCTGCATGTATTCTCATCCCAAAAATATTAGATTTAAAAGTCGGACTATAACTCACTTTCACAGATTTTTACTTCGTCGGGAAGTAAGACTTGGCCACGGGTTGATTCATGAACCTATAACAAATATGTACATATATATCAAAGTATGATCAAAATATAATTACAACATTTTTTTATTACGTTTTAATGATTTGAGTGTTTTAAGTCAGCAGTCCTCGTTAGTAACCTACAACTAGTTATCTACAGTTAGATGTACAGAATTAAAGAAATATATTTTATCTTGAATCAATCCGCGACCTCGTGTATACAAGCCTCAGGCTAGATCACAACTCAAAGTATATATAATATTTTGGAATCAACCTCAACCCTGTATAGCTAACTCCAACATTACTGCATATAGAGTGTCTATGGTTGTTCCGAAATATATATATAGATGGGTCGATATGATATCTCAAAACATTTTATTCATGTCTATGGTATCCCAATATAACATAATATATGTTACAATACATGTATAATACAATATAAGTTAATTAAGTTAGGATTTGTACAGATTTGTTACAAATTCCACGTAGCTACAACAAACAAAATTATCCAATCTTGTTTTACCCATAACTTCTTCGTTTTAAATCCGTTTTGAGTGATTCAAGTTGTTATGGTTTCATATTAAACTTAAGTTTATGAATCTAAACAGAAAAAGTATAAGTTTATAGTCGGAAATACAGGTTACAAGTCATTTTTGTAAAGGTAGTCATTTCAATCGAAAGAACGACGTCTAGATGACCATTTTAGAAAATATACTTCCACTTTGAGTTTAACCATGATTTTTGGATATAGTTTCATGTTCATAAAAAATATCATTTTCCCAGAAGAACAACTTTTAAATCAAAGTTTATCATAGTTTTTAATAAACTAACCCAAAATAGCCCGCGGTGTTACTACGACGGCGTATATCCGGTTTTACGGTGTTTTTCGTGTTTTTAGGTTTTAAATCATTAAGTTAGCATATCATATAGATATAGAACATGTGTTTAGTTGATATTAAAAGTCAAGTTAGAAGGATTAACTTTGTTTGCGAACAAGTTTAGAATTAACTAAACTATGTTCTAGTGATTACATGTTCAAATCTTCGAATAAGATAGTTATACATATATGAATCGAATGATGTTATGAACATCATTACTACCTCAAGTTTAGTAGGTAAACCTACTAGAAATGATGAAAAAATAACTTGAGCTTCAAAGGATCTTTGATGGCTTGGAAGTTCTTGAAATAGAATCATGACACAAAAACAAGTTCAAGTAAGATTATTACTCGAATTAAATAGTTATAGTTATAGAAATTGAATCAAAGCTTGAATATGAATATTACCTTGATTTAGAAAGATAACCTACTATAAATAACAAAGTTTCTTGATCTTAGATGATTGCTTGAAATGGATTAGGAAACTTGGAAGTAAACTTGTAAACTTGGAAGTGTTCTTGATGTGTTCTTGAGTAATTATTTTTATGATAATTATAGGTAATAACCAAAGCTTGTATTTGATGATTTTTGGTGGAAAAATAGTAACTTAGACGTTCATGGAAGAGTGTGTGTGTTTTGAGAGAGAATTGGGAAGAAAATTGGAAGTGAAATGGAGTAGGTGGTGAGTGGTGACGGTGAGTGGGGTTAAAAGGAGTTCTTTTTTTTGTTTCCTTGCTCATAAGTCATGCTAGTTGTCTAATGGTTGGTTCCACATATTTTTTGACTATCTACGGCTGCTAAGAGCTAAATTATTATGTGTATATACCAATAGTATATACGTCTAGGAGCTGGGTATTGTACGAGTACAAATACGGTTGCATACGAGTAGAATTGTTGATGAAAATGAATGAGAATGCAATTGTAAGCATTTTTGTTAAGTAGAAGTACTTTGATATGTGTCTTGAAGTCTTTCAAAAGTGTACTAATACATCTAAATACACTACATGTATATACATTTTAACTGAGTTGTTAAGTCATCGTTAGTCGTTACATGTAAGTGTTGTTTTGAAACCTTTACGTTAACGATCTCCTTTAATGTTGTTAACCCTTTGTTTATTATATCTAATAAGATGTTAAATTATTACATTATCATGATATTATGATGTATGAATATATCTTAATATGATATATATATACAATAAAAATGTCGTTACAACGATAATCGTTACATATATGCCTCGTTTCAAAATTCTTAAGTTAGTAGTCTTGTTTTTCATATGTAATTCATTGTTAACATACTTAATGATATATATAATTATCATTTTATCATGTTAAATATAGTGTAACAATATCTTAATATGATACATATGTATTTAGTAAGACCTTGTAATAACGATAATCGTTATATATATCGTTTCGAGTTTCTTAACTTAGTAGTCTCATTTTTATGTATATAACTCATTGTTAATATACTTATGGAGATACTTACTTATCATAATATCATGTTAACTATACATATATCCATATATATATCGTTATGTCATTTTTACAAGTTTTAACGTTCGTGAATCGCCGGTCAACTTGGGTGGTCAATTGTCTACATGAAACTCATTTCAAATAATAAAGTCTTAACAAGTTTGATTGCTTAACATGTTGGAAACATTTAATCATGCAAATATAGTTTTCAATTAATATATAATCATGGAAAAGTTCGGGTCACTACAGTACCTACCTGTTAAATAAATTTCGTCCCGAAATTTTAAACTGTTGAAGGTGTTGACGCATCTTCTGGAAATAGGTGAGAGTATTTCAGCTTCATTAGATCTTCACGCTCCTAGGTGAATTCGGGTCCTCTACGAGCATTCCATCGAACCTTAACAATTGGTATCTTGTTTTGCTTAAGTCTTTTAACCTCACGATCCATTATTTCGACGGGTTCTTCAATGAATTGTAGTTTTTCGTTAATTGTAATCTCGTCTAATGGAATGGTGAGATCTTTTTAGCAAAACATTTCTTCAAATTCGAGACATGAAAAGTATTATGTACCCCGTCGAGTTGTTGCGGTAAGTCAAGTCGGTAAGCTACTGCTCCGACACGATCTATAATCTTGAATGATCCAATGTACCTTGAATTTAGTTTCCCCCGTTTACCAAATCGAACAACGCCTTTCCAAGGTGAAACCTTAAGCATGACCATCTCTCCAATTTCAAATTCTATGTCTTTTCTTTTAATGTCCGCGTAGCTCTTTTGTCGACTTTGGGCAGTTTTCAATCGTTGTTGAATTTGGATGATCTTCTCGGTAGTTTCTTGAATTATCTCCGGACCCGTAATCTGTCTATCCCCCACTTCACTCCAACAAATCGGAGACCTGCACTTTCTACCATAAAGTGCTTCAAACGACGCCATCTCAATACTCGAATGGTAACTGTTGTTGTAGGAAAATTCTGCCAGCGGTAGGTGTGATGACCCGGAGATTTCCGAACAAATTTAAACTTTAACCTTTATATATATCCGACACGATAAGCAAATCTGTAATGATTAAGTCTCGAAAGTTTTGAAATTATATTCATTTAATTAAATACCCTTTGACCATGCCAAGCGATTCACGAACAATTACGTGTAAATAAATATATATGTATATATACATGTGTGCTTATTAGATTGATATATATTATAAAACATTGAACGGATTAGTTGATATGAACATAAGCTATGAGATCTATTTTATGAAATTGGAAATGCTATCAAGGTATTGAATAGATAATAATTTACATGAACGTATTTGTTCGATGTAAGTTTATCGACGAGATTAAAAGATAATATCAAATGATTGAATTATCGAATACATTGAACTATGATTATGAGTCTCTGTTATGAGGTCCACTTTGAATTAGGAAACCCTTACTTTTAACTGTATTCGGAATAAATGGTAAAGTGATTTACAAGTAAGAACAAAGTGTCACTTATTGGGAGTTAGACAAAAGTTAGTGGAGGATTGAATTTCATAACACTTGGTTGATAACTTGCAACGTATATAGAACGTGTTTATGTATATTAGATATATTAGTTAGGTAAAAGATAGTAACCCTTGTTCATTGATTCGATTTATAATTAGATATATTAACTAGAGTGTTTGAGAAATTAAAGTAAATGTTGGCGCATAAATAAGTTATATCAGATTAAGTTTTTGAGCATAAGCGTTAGGTGATATAACAATATCTAGTATTCACACGACTTTAATGTTATATATATATATATATATATATATATATATATATATATATATATATATATATATATATATATATATATATTGGTCTTTGAAATATAATTAATTTTGAAAAGTGAAATATTATATTATTAGATAAATATTTCAAACATAGGTATTATGTATAAATTTATAAATTTTAAATGTACATATATTTTATTTTAGTCATAAAACGTTTTGATTCAAACTAATAAGATTAAATATATATTTTGTTATATAACGAGATGTCGATTTATAAAAGGAAATGACCAAAACACTCAAAAGATTAAGTTACACTTTGAGTGGGTTAGTTTTTAATTAATTTAAGTCTAGTTAATAATAAAAGTACATGTCACAAAACGTTTAATTTAAAATAAAATATTTTGATAAACAACGAGTCACTGATTTATAAAAGTAAATGACCACAACGCTCAATTTTATAAGTTACATTTTTTATAAGGTAATTTATTGATGAGTAAGTCAAATTTTTGATAAAGGTACACGTTGCGTAACGTAAAAGGCTAGTTTTCTAAACGTACGAAAGTGCGTCTGAAAAACCGAAAGTGGTACATGAGTCGCGAGACCACGACCGTGTCATTTTTATAAAAATTATATTTTTACCATGAACGTAAATATAATATAATATTTAATTAATCCTAAAGATTAAATATAATATATATTAAATAAATTATAAATAAACTTCAATATGTCATACGTAATGAAGAGAATTGGCTGTCGGCATCCTTAAATAATGGGACAGCTGGATTTATTTAATCCTCCCGAGTTACGAAGATTATAATGTGTTCAGAGCACGAGTCGCAGAATAGTCAAAATCAGAAAATGGCTATAAAGCCAACTTAATCTGTTGTCTAATATATTTTTTTTCATCAAACACTAACACACACATACACGAGCACTCCATCTGTTTTATTATTATTTATATTATTATTATTATTATTATTATTATTATTATTATTATTATTATTATTATTATTATTATTATTATTATTAATCATATTATTATTAGGAGTTATTATTATTAGTAGTATACATAAAATATTACGACGGAGTGCTGTCTAAGTGTTTTCAAAACGGGTTTTATGAGTGGGATAGAGCTAAGGAAATTATGGGTTATAGCTATGAAGGTGATGGGTAATGTTCGAGGGTATGCTCGTGAGGTCAATCTAGTGTTTATCATCTCCGTTGCGTTTGCGTACCTTTCCTGCAATATTGAACCTCAATATTGATACGTGAGCACTCAAAACTTAACTTTTATTTATTAATAGTGTATCCCTGACTAGTGCTCGAGTATTTAGGATTATGCATGCTAGTACTTTTGATATTGCCCTTAGTTAGGTTATGTTGAATCTTAAAGGTTGTTATACTAGGGACGAGCTAAGGTATAAGATATGTATATCGTTGGAAAGTTAGTGAAAAATTAAGAACTTTTCCTTTAGATGTCGAATGATTTCGACGAGCGGATTAGAAACTATAGTCAATTGAATTTTTGATGTTATTATTAAAAATGATTATTATTATCGTCGTTATTATCGTCGTTATAGTTTTTATGAAATTATTATTATTATGATTATTATTATTACCATTATTGATATTATTATTATTCTCATTAAAAATTGCTATTATTATTACTATCGTTATAATTATTATTAATATTATCATTAGTATTATTATGGTTAAAACCTAATATTAGTAACACTTGATTACTATAATTACTATTATTATCATTAATACAAAGACGATGTAAAAGACGATTAAAAACTATTAAACGAATTTATTAGAAAATAATGAGTATGAGTATCATGATGAAATTAAAATATTGTAAGATAATAATTTCGATAAAATTATCATTTTTAGTATTTTTATCAATTTTATTATTATTAAAAGTATTATTAATGCTTTTACTAAAAATATCGTTTATGATAGAAAAATCTGTGTTATTATAAAATATCATTATTATTATCAATTTTAAATAAAATTATTATTTTAAAGTTAATATTAAAAGTATTGTAAATATTAATGTTATCATAATTAGAATTGTTGTTTTATCATAATAACTCTTTTTGTAAATAAAAATATTGATATCTTGATTAATAAAATAATAATAATTATTATTACAAAATAAATACAACTTTTATTTATTATTATTATCAATGTTATTTTATCAAATAAATATACAATATATATAATTACATTAATAAAACCTATCATAATGAAACTTTATAAATTTATTACTTAAGATATACAAATGTATATATTAAATAAAGTTTTACTTATTAATAAATAAATTATATTATATACTTTAACAAATCTTTTAAATATTTAAACGACGATATAATAATCATGTATAAACTTTGGAAATCTTTTTTTTGAGTCAAATTGACTTTTGTTGACTTTGACATATTAGACTCGAGCATTAGGATTGTGGTACACTATGACTTAACTTAATGTATTAGACAAATATTGACAAATACATAAATATTTATAAATAAATTAGGTTCGTGAATCCAAGGCCAACCTTACACTTGTTCAATGATGTTATATGTATTTTTACTACAAAATACAGTATGGTGAGTTTCATTTGCCTTTTTACCCTTTATATTTTTGGGACTGAGAATACATGCGCTTTTATAAATGTTTAACGAAATAGACACAAGTAATTGAAACTACATTCTATGGTTGAATTATCGAAATCGAATATGCCCCTTTTTATTAAAGTCTGGTAATCTAAGAATTAGGGAACAGACACCCTAATTGACGCGAATCCTAAAGATAGATCTATTGGGCCTAACAAACCCCATCCAAAGTACCGGATGCTTTAGTACTTCGAAATTTATATCATGTCTGAAGGAGGATCCCGGAATGATAGGGGATATTCTTATATGTATCTAGTTAATGTCGGTTACCAGGTGTTCACCATATGAATGATTATTTTTGTCTCTATGCATGGGACGTATATTTATGAGAACTGGAAATGAAATTCTTGTGGTCTATTAAAATGATGAAAATGATCGTTTATGATAAACTAATGAACTCACCAACCTTTTGGTTGACACTTTAAAGCATGTTTATTCTCAGGTGTTAAAGAAATTTTCCGCTGTGCGTTAGCTCATTTTAAAGATATTACTTGGAATCATTCATGGCATATTTGAAAAGACGTTGCATTCAAGTCGTTGAGTTCAGTAAAGATTGTGATTGAGTAAATGACAGATTAGATCATTTATAGATGGATATTACGAAATGGTATGCATGCCTGTCAACTTTCGATGTAATGAAAAATTGTCTTTTAAAACGAATGCAATGTTTGTAAAATGTATCATATAGAGGTCAAATACCTCGCGATGTAATCATATGTTATTGTATTCGTTCTTATGGATTAGGACGGGTCGTCTCATGTGGTATCAGAGCAGTGGTCTTAGCGAACCAGGTCTGCATTAGTGTGTCTAACTAATAAGTTGTTAGGATGCATTAGTGAGTCTGGACTTCGACCGTGTCTGCATGTCAAAAGTTTTGCTTATCATTTCTAGTCGGAAATCATCTGCTTATCATCCTTAGGAAATTAACTGCTTATCATTATTAGGCTGGACACGTCTTGCTACATTAATTGCATGAGTAGTGTATAGACAAAATTCATATCTTAGCGTATCTGCTAAATCATATCTTATCGTATCTGTTACTTTAAACTTTACCTGATATATTTCGTAAATTCCTCCGTAATCTACGAAATCTTTTGACCTATATATATAGATATCCTATGTAAATAGAATACCACCCAATAAGCCGAAAAATCATTTTTTATATCTAAAAATCCTTTATTCAATCGTACGAAATGGAATCCATCATTAATTCAAGTTACTCGGATTCCAAAATGGAATCCCACTCAAGCTCCGAAAGCAGTGTGACCGGAATGGATCAACCAATCAGCCATCATCTATTCTGGATGAATTGGGGATGGGTTCGTAGCCTCCTCAATCATTGGAGACAAGAAGAAGGTGATCCCTTCCATCTACCCCATTGCCCTCTTGACAAATAACCTGAAGCACTTACCGGCGAACCAATCCGAAACACCATTTTCTCTCTCATTTCCAGAGTATCTCGTCACGATTATATACTACATCAAATTCTAGATTTTATTTATCCGCTCGTCCGAACCGACAATCACCCCGGTGTAATAGAAGAAGTCAACAAGCTTCGTGCTCGGGTAGTGGCTTTGGAGAATATGGTGCAAAGATTACAAACACCAGCAGCAGCACCAGTAGCATAACCAGTACCACCATCATCAACGCCAACAGTACCATTACCACCTCCAACCACAACCGCATCGTAAACCACAACTTCACAATCTGTCCCACGAGCATCAACGTCATACGCACCATAGATGACAAGGAGTACCAACAACAATAACTGACGAAGTATTAATTCATAACTTCATTGGAGAAACATTCCGCGGTGATTATGTAATCTCTAAAGTCTTAAAGATTATCTAATCTAGCCATCAGTTAAGCGAACCAAAATGATAGAAGGAAGAGTAGAAGCCCTGACAAAAATGGTGTGTGGTTAACAAGCTAAACTTGTTTTACCAACAACATCAACAGTACCGTCAGCGTCACCAGCATCGTCAGCGCAGTCAGCATCAGAATCAGCAACACCTATAACATCACAAACTCCGTCAGTTCAAGAATCACTGTGGACATCATTACGAATCAATAACGCGTATATTTTATCAACGAGTTATGAAGAATTAACTCATTCCCTCTGAAGAAATTATATGTATATTATATATATATATATATATATATATATATATATATATATATATATATATATATATATATATATATATATATATATATATATATTTTGAAATAAAAATAAATCTTTCCGTGCTAAGCTATTGTGTGTAAATCTTAACTACTCGGATAATTCATATTACAAATATGCAATAATGTACGTCCTTCGCCGCAACTTAACCATCGTTAACTACAATCTCTGTCTCAATTCAACAAATTCCAATTCATAATAAATCAAGTATATATTTGATTTTACACTTTCATCATCGATGTACCCGAAACTTTTCAGATAACATCATTCGTACTTTACGAAGTTCACAAGAATTTAACGAAAACCAACATCACGCCTCAACAAATAACGAAGTATTGATTCATAATTTCAATATTATTGAAGAAATACTAATGTAATCTCTAAAGCCTTTAAGGGATTATTTAATTCTAGTTCCAACCGTATATTGAATGAGTTTAATTTAGTATTAACTCATTAAAATCTATGTTACATCTGAAGAGAATATATACATATATATTTTCATAAAGACTGTAATAAAAAAATTCTTTTGTACAAAATATTAATTGTGAAAATATTTTTTAACGGGTAGGTAATACCCGAGAGATATATAAAATCACAATTAATATGTTACAGTCTTCAATTCTGATTCAATAATCATTAACTAAACCAATATACATTCTTCTATAAGAAATCAAAACAACCACACTCATTCGAATCTAATTACATATTCTGATTTTGAGAATTTCAGAATTCAACTCGAGATACAACCAAAATCATCACTCTTAGATCTTTACATTTTTCAAAGCTATACTTTGACTTCAAAACTGTGACAGAACATCACTTTTATTCGTAACACTCAGAGGAATATAAATCATTCGAGATTCAGGAAGATTTCATCATTTGGATAGTGACTATGACAATTTGCATCTAAAACTCTTCGAAATTCCGGAAGACACTTCAAACAATGAACAATTGAGATGATAATCCAACCACACATTACCCAAAGTCTTGTACCTGAAAAGCTCTCGAAACCAAAGTTGTAATTTAACACATACCCGCGTCGAATTCTTTATCAATTATTAGCAAAAACAACCTTACGATTCCTTTTCAAAGTAGCCAATTTTGTCACAGCTCCAGCAAGTCAACTTCGACTTTTCAGTCGGACCAGTCTTATTATAACCCCGATAAATACGTTGCCCATTCATCAGTGTTACTAAGGAACCTTTCATATTCCACCATATTACCACCAGCGTTTAATCATCTAAAACACGATTCTTCTGAACCCACCTCGGATTGAAAATCAGTGATTCAGATATTATAGCATTAAATGCAGAGGAAACATAAATATGGTAGATGACTTAAACAGTTAAAAGTTTGATGATAAAAGATAGTAAGTTGGTAAAGCTCAGAAAAAGAGAAGATTTGGAACTGGAAAACGGATTGAGCAAAGTATGAAGGAAGCCGTGGACAAATCACAGGGACTAAATCTGCCTTCAAAGGATTCAAATGATTCAGTGTCTACTGAAAACGTTAGCAAACACGTTACCCCTTATTCTAAACCTTCACAGACAGATATTCTTCATCATCATCTTACCTTAGATATTATAAGATATCTTCGTATCTCCCATTATACATATTCTCCATATTTCTGGAGATATCTTCACCACTATCCTTATCTGAGATCATTTATCTCTCAGTAATATCTGCAACATAAAAGAAACTGTGTTAGTTTCTAAATTCTGAAGAAAAAAAAAATTAAAATATGAATGTTTTGAAGTAGTGTTGGGAACTGATACATGGGTTAGTATAATATAATGACACTTGATCAACGTCATTATATTACAGTAATTCATGCTGAGTTTCTAATGGAATGTGATGATTCACAGAACATACCGTCATCATGTGCCATTTACACGACTCTTACATTCTATCTAATCTCTAAATATATCAAGAAAATATTTCTTGATGATTCGGTCTTTTCCAGGGTATTTTGGTAATTTAACAAATCAGGATTTACCATTATCCTTTCCTTCTTAGAACAATTACTATATTCCTTCTGAAATCCATACATACGAATTTCGGACAATTACAAGAGTTATTTAATTGCAAGAAGAAGAAACGAAAGGACAAAGCTCCGAAATAGAAAATCGGGGTATAGACCGCAGCAAATCGAAGAGAGCCTTAACTATAAATGACGATGACTATAGAAGACAGAAGCAGGGACATCGACATATAAGGGAAGGTGTAAAATCTAACAACAACCCGGAAATTACAACCCATATATATCGATGCATATAGCAATGTAAAGACATGGGAGAACTAGAAACACTATAAACCCAAGAGTATAGTAGAAGTAAATAGATTCTTCTGGTGGCAGATTAAAAAGAAGAATGACAGATATGCAAGTTAAGAGGATATCAAGGATCAGGATGGGATGGAGCATATTAACGAATACTTTAAATTAGGAATTAAGGAAGAAAGAACAGAAGGTGTGAGTTGTAAGGAAATGGAGAGGGTGGATTTATAGGAAAAATTTTTGACAGAGCAATCGAAGCAGATTATCGCTTTTAATCAAAGAAGATCTGAATCTCCTTAATTACCGAAGAATCAAATCTTAATATGAAGATTTCTTCTAAATTCCTTAAATTCCGGAAATCAATCTTGACTACAACACCGGTTAAGTCAAACTTACTTTTATTCATTTTCACTCTTAAGTGATAGCTTCATTCGTGCTCTTCACAAAACAAATCATTTTATCTATATTAATCAATGATGATAAAATCCTAATTATCAGTTCATATACGTCATGAAAACACTCTTACTGTTAGCTATGACGACCTCTATCAAATTTCGGGACGAAATTTCTTTTAACGGGTAGGTACTGTGATGACCCGGAGATTTCCGAACAAATTTAAACTTTAACCTTTATATATATCCGACACGATAAGCAAATCTGTAATGATTAAGTCTCGAAAGTTTTGAAATTATATTCATTTAATTAAATACCCTTTGACCATGCCAAGCGATTCACGAACAATTACGTGTAAATAAATATATATGTATATATACATGTGTGCTTATTAGATTGATATATATTATAAAACATTGAATGGATTAGTTGATATGAACATAAGCTATGAGATCTATTTTATGAAATTGGAAATGCTATCAAGGTATTGAATAGATAATAATTTACATGAACGTATTTGTTCGATGTAAGTTTATCGATGAGATTAAAAGATAATATCAAATGATTGAATTATCGAATACATTGAACTATGATTATGAGTCTCTTTTATGAGGTCCACTTTGAATTAGGAAACCCTTACTTTTAACTGTATTCGGAATAAATGATAAAGTGATTTACAAGTAAGAACAAAGTGTCACTTATTGGGAGTTAGACAAAAGTTAGTGGAGGATTGAATTTCATAACACTTGGTTGATAACTTGCAACGTATATAGAACGTGTTTATGTATATTAGATATATTAGTTAGGTAAAAGATAGTAACCCTTGTTCATTGATTCGATTTATAATTAGATATATTAACTAGAGTGTTTGAGAAATTAAAGTAAATGTTGGCGCATAAATAAGTTATATCAGATTAAGTTTTTGAGCATAAGCGTTAGGTGATATAATAATATCTAGTATTCACACGACTTTAATGTTATATATATATATATATATATATATATTGGTCTTTGAAATATAATTAATTTTGAAAAGTGAAATATTATATTATTAGATAAATATTTCAAACATAGGTATTATGTATAAATTTATAAATTTTAAATGTACATATATTTTATTTTAGTCATAAAACGTTTTGATTCAAACTAATAAGATTAAATATATATTTTGTTATATAACGAGATGTCGATTTATAAAAGGAAATGACCAAAACACTCAAAAGATTAAGTTACACTTTGAGTGGGTTAGTTTTTAATTAATTTAAGTCTAGTTAATAATAAAAGTACATGTCACAAAACGTTTAATTTAAAATAAAATATTTTGATAAACAACGAGTCACTGATTTATAAAAGTAAATGACCACAACGCTCAATTTTATAAGTTACATTTTTATAAGGTAATTTATTGATGAGTAAGTCAAATTTTTGATAAAGGTACACGTCGCGTAACGTAAAAGGCTAGTTTTCTAAACGTACGAAAGTGCGTCTGAAAAACCGAAAGTGGTACATTAGTCGCGAGACCACGACCGTGTCATTTTTGTAAAAATTATATTTTTAGCATGAACGTAAATATAATATAATATTTAATTAATCCTAAAGATTAAATATAATATATATTAAATAAATTATAAATAAACTTCAATATGTCATACGTAATGAAGAGAATTGGCTGTCGGCAGCCTTAAATAATGGGACAGCTGGATTTATTTAATCCTCGCGAGTTACGAAGATTATAATGTGTTCAGAGCACGAGTCGTAGAATAGTCAAAATCAGAAAATGGCTATAAAGCCAACGTAATCTGTTGTCTAATATATTTTTTTTCATCAAACACTAACACACACATACACGAGTACTCCATCTGTTTTATTATTATTTATATTATTATTATTATTATTATTATTATTATTATTATTATTATTATTATTAATCATATTATTATTAGGAGTTATTATTATTAGTAGTATACATAAAATATTACGACGGAGTGCTGTCTAAGTGTTTTCAAAACGGGTTTTATGAGTGGGATAGAGCTAAGGAAATTATGGGTTATAGCTATGAAGGTGATGGGTAATGTTCGAGGGTATGCTCGTGAGGTCAATCTAGTGTTTATCATCTCCGTTGCGTTTGCGTACCTTTCCTGCAATATTGAACCTCAATATTGATACGTGAGCACTCAAAACTTAACTTTTATTTATTAATAGTGTATCCCTGACTAGTGCTCGAGTATTTAGGATTATGCATGCTAGTACTTTTGATATTGCCCTTAGTTAGGTTATGTTGAATCTTAAAGGTTGTTATACTAGGGACGAGCTAAGGTATAAGATATGTATATCGTTGGAAAGTTAGCGAAAAATTAAGAACTTTTCCTTTAGATGTCGAATGTTTTCGACGAGCGGATTAGAAACTATAGTCAATTGAATTTTTGATGTTATTATTAAAAATGATTATTATTATCGTCGTTATTATCGTCGTTATAGTTTTTATCAAATTATTATTATTATGATTATTATTATTACCATTATTGATATTATTATTATTCTCATTAAAAATTGCTATTATTATTACTATCGTTATAATTATTATTAATATTATCATTAGTATTATTATGGTTAAAACCTAATATTAGTAACACTTGATTACTATAATTACTATTATTATCATTAATACAAAGACGATGTAAAAGACGATTAAAAACTATTAAACGAATTTATTAGAAAATAATGAGTATGAGTATCATGATGAAATTAAAATATTGTAAGATAATAATTTCGATAAAATTATCATTTTTAGTATTTTTATCAATTTTATTATTATTAAAAGTATTATTAATGCTTTTACTAAAAATATCGTTTATGATAGAAAAATCTGTGTTATTATAAAATATCATTATTATTATCAATTTTAAATAAAATTATTATTTTAAAGTTAATATTAAAAGTATTGTAAATATTAATGTTATCATAATTAGAATTGTTGTTTTATCATAATAACTCTTTTTGTAAATAAAAATATTGATATCTTGATTAATAGAATAATAATAATTATTATTACAAAATAAATACAACTTTTATTTATTATTATTATCAATGTTATTTTATCAAATAAATATACAATATATATAATTACATTAATAAAACCTATCATAATGAAACTTTATAAATTTATTACTTAAGATATACAAATGTATATTTTAAATAAAGTTTTACTTATTAATAAATAAATTATATTATATACTTTAACAAATCTTTTAAATATTTAAACGACGATATAATAATCATGTATAAACTTTGGAAATCTTTTTTTTGAGTCAAATTGACTTTTGTTGACTTTGACATATTAGACTCGAGCATTAGGATTGTGGTACACTATGACTTAACTTAATGTATTAGACAAATATTGACAAATACATAAATATTTATAAATAAATTAGGTTCGTGAATCCAAGGCCAACCTTACACTTGTTCAATGATGTTATATGTATTTTTACTACAAAATACAGTATGGTGAGTTTCATTTGCCTTTTTACCCTTTATATTTTTGGGACTGAGAATACATGCGCTTTTATAAATGTTTAACGAAATAGACACAAGTAATTGAAACTACATTCTATGGTTGAATTATCGAAATCGAATATGCCCCTTTTTATTAAAGTCTGGTAATCTAAGAATTAGGGAACAGACACCCTAATTGACGCGAATCCTAAAGATAGATCTATTGGGCCTAACAAACCCCATCCAAAGTACCGGATGCTTTAGTACTTCGAAATTTATATCATGTCCGAAGGAGGATCCCGAAATGATAGGGGATATTCTTATATGTATCTAGTTAATGTCGGTTACCAGGTGTTCACCATATGAATGATTATTTTTCTCTCTATGCATGGGACGTATATTTATGAGAACTGGAAATGAAATTTTTGTGGTCTATTAAAATGATGAAAATGATCGTTTATGATAAACTAATGAACTCACCAACCTTTTGGTTGACACTTTAAAGCATGTTTATTCTCAGGTGTTAAAGAAATTTTCCGCTGTGCGTTAGCTCATTTTAAAGATATTACTTGGAATCATTCATGGCATATTTGAAAAGACGTTGCATTCAAGTCGTTGAGTTCAGTAAAGATTGTGATTGAGTAAATGACAGATTAGATCATTTATAGATGGATATTACGAAATGGTATGCATGCCTGTCAACTTTCGATGTAATGAAAAATTGTCTTTTAAAACGAATGCAATGTTTGTAAAATGTATCATATAGAGGTCAAATACCTCGCGATGTAATCATATGTTATTGTATTCGTTCTTATGGATTAGGACGGGTCGTCTCAGTAGGTGTCGATCCCAACTATTTCTGAAATCGATAACACATGCTCGTAGCATGTCTTCAAGGGTCTGTATCATCCTTTCACTTTGCCCATCAGTTTGTAGATGATAAGCAGTACTCATGTCTAGACGAGTCCCCAATGCTTGTTGCAATGTCTGCCAAAATCTTGAAACAAATCTGCCATCCCTATCTGAGATAATAGAGACTGGTATTCCATGTCTGGAGACAACTTCCTTCAAGTATAATCGTGCCAACTTCTCCATTTTATCATCTTCTCTCATTGGAAGAAAGTGTGCTGACTTGGTAAGACGATCGATGATTACCCAAATTGTATCATAACCACTTGCAGTCCTTGGAAATTTAGTAATGAAATCCATGGTAATGTTTTCCCATTTCTATTTCGGGATTTCAGGTTGTTGAAGTAGACCTGATGGTTTCTGATGTTCAGCTTTGACCTTAAAACACGTCAAACATTCTCCTACGTATTTAGAAATATCGGCTTTCATACCCGGCCACCAAAAGTGTTTCTTGAGATCTTTGTACATCTTCCCCGCTTCGGGATGTATTGAATATCTGGTTTTATGTGATTCCTTAAGTACCTTTTCTCTAACATCTCCAAACTTTGGTACCCAAATTCTTTCAGCCCTATACCGGGTTCCGTCTTCCCGAATATTAAGATGTTTCTCCGATCCTTTGGGTATTTCATTCTTCAACTTTTCTTCTTTTACAACTCTCTGTTGCGCCTCCTTTATTTGAGTAGTAAGGTTAGTACGAATAATTATATTCATAGCTTTTACCCGTATAGGTTCTCTGTCCTTTCTACTCAAAGCGTCGGCTACCACATTTGCCTTCCCCGAGTGGTAACAAATCTCAAAGTCGTAATCATTCAACACTTCAATCCACCTACGCTGCCTCATGTTCAGTTGTTTCTGATTAAATATGTGTTGGAGACTTTTGTGTTCGGTATATATAATACTTTTGACCCCATATAAGTAGTGCCTCCAAGTCTTTAATGCAAAAACAACAGCGCCCAATTCCAAATCGTGAGTCATATAATTTTGCTCGTGAATCTTCAATTGTCTAGACGCATAAGCAATTACCTTCGTTCTTTGCATTAATACACAATCGAGGCCTTGCTTTGAGGCATCACAATATATCACAAAATCATCATTCCCTTCAGGCAATGACAATATAGGTGCCGTAGTTAACTTTTTATTCAACAATTGAAACACTTTCTCCTGCTCATCCTTCCATTCAAATTTCTTCCCTTTATGCGTTAATGCAGTCAAGGGTTTTACTATTTTGGAAAAATCTTAGATGAACCTTCTGTAGTAACCAGCCAGTCCTAAAAATTGGCGTATATGCTTCGGAGTTTTTGGGGTTTCCCACTTTTCAACTGTTTCAATCTTTGCTGGATCCACCTGAATACCTTCTTTGTTCACTATGTGACTGAGGAATTGAACTTCTTCCAACCAAAATGCACACTTTGAAAACTTAGCGTACAGTTTTTCTTTTCTCAGCAACTCTAGCACTTTTCTCAAATGTTCTTCGTGCTCTTGATCATTCTTCGAGTAAATAAGTATGTCATCGATGAAACCAATGACAAACTTGTCAAGATATGGCCCACACACTCAGTTCATGAGATCCATGAACATAGCTGCTGCGTTAGTAAATCTAAACTGCATAACCATAAACTCGTAATGACTGTAACGCATCCTAAAAGCAGTCTTCGAAATGTCATCCTCCTTCACCCGCATTTGGTGATATCCAGAACGTAAATCGACCTTCAAATAAACTGACGAGCCTTGTAGTTGATTAAATAAGTCATCGATTCTCGGTAATGGGTAACGGTTCTTGATGGTAAGTTTGTTCAACTCTCGGTAGTCGATACACAACCTGAATGTACCATCTTTCTCTTGACAAATAGAACAGAAGCTCCACATGGTGATGTACTTAGTCGAATGAAACCATGCTCTAAAAGTTCCTGTAACTGACTTTGTAATTCTTTCATTTCGCTGGGTGCGAGTCTGTATGGAGTACGAGCTATTGGTGCAGCTCCTTGTACAAGATCTATTTGAAATTCAACGGATCAATGTGGAGGTAGTCCCGGTAATTCTTTCGGAAATACATCGGGAAATTCTTTTGCGACGGGAACATCATTGATGTTCTTTTCTTCGATTTGTACTTTCTCGACATGTGCTAAAACAGCATAGCAACCTTTTCTTATTAGCTTTCGCGCCTTCAAATTACTAATAAGATTTAGCTTCGCGTTGCTCTTTTCTCCGTACACCATTAAGGGTTTTCCTTTTTCCCGTACAATGAGAATTGTATTTTTGTAACATACGATCTCTGCTCTCTCTTTTTTCAACCAGTCCATGCCAATTATCACATCAAAACTTTCTAACTCTACTGGTATTAAATCAATCTTAAATGTTTCACTAACCAGCTTAATTTCTCGATTCCGACATATGTTTTCTGCTGTAATTATTTTACCGTTTGCTAATTCGAGTAAAAATTTATTATCCAAAGGCGTCAATGGACAACTTAATTTAGCAAAAAAATCTTTACTCATATAGCTTCTATCCGTACCCGAATCAAATAAAACATAAGCAGATTTATTATTGATAGTGCTCCAAATGAACATATATTTAGGCACAATATCATCCCAATATGTAAAGCTATTAGTTGCAATTGTTCTATTTTTATGTAATATTCGTTTAAATAAATAAGTGCGAAGACAAAAGAAGAAAACGACAATTTAAAGACGCAAATGACCAAAAAGCTAAAACGTACAAGTTACAATCTAAGTGGTTCAATTTATTGATGAGAAACATCTAAAAATTACAAGAGTACAAGTCGCGGAACGCAAAGTACAAGATATCTAAGCGTACGAAAAGGCGTTCGAAAATCCGAAGCCGCGACATAAACCAAGCATCAACGCGCGAGTCAACGGAGCTAAAATTAAAAGTCAACTATGCACAAGAATATAATATAATATATATATAATTATATATATTATATTATATAATAAATAAATCAAGAGCCGCCCACGTTTAAAACTCAATGTGAGCTGGATCCGACGGCTATGCGATCGCATGGGAAATAGGCATAAAACCCATGCGAGTGCATGAGCCCATGCGAGTGCATGAGATTTGCACTAAAACCCCATGCACTCGCATGGGCATCAGAATCAGGAAATATGCATTTAAATATCAGGCTTCTGCTCGACGAATAAACTCACACCGTCACACTCTTTCTTTCTCTCTATATGTAATATATATTTATAATTTTAATTTTAATTTTAATTTAAGTTTAATAATAATTGGGTTATTGTAAGAAATGTTTTACGGGTTTTAAAGTCGGAACTCTATCCGAGTAACGCTACGCGATAAATAATCACTGTAAGCTATGTTCTTCCTTTTTAAATTAATGTCTTGTAACTAAGTTATTATTATGCTTATTTGAGCCGAAGTAATCGTGATGTTGGACTAAAAATTAAGATTGAGTTATTGGATTTTGTACCATAATTTGGGTTTGGACAAAAGATCGACACTTGTAAACATTGGACTATGGACTATTAATAGATGGGGGGTATTGTCTAATAACGAATGACAACTCGTTGGAATCTGTCGAACCTATCTTCAAATTAGTTAATCTAATAATTATTAAATGATTATGAATGTCCTATTTAGTGACGTTTATACGACATCTGTTACAATAATTTAATTTAATCAATTGGATTGGGTAATTTATTATTCATTATGGCCAAGTGAATAAATTAATGTATCATGGACTAATTAAAACAGGGGTGGATTACATATAAGGGTAATTGGTGTAATTGTTAACAAAGTATTAAAACCTTGAATTACACGCAGTCGATAACCTGGTGTAATTATTAACAAAGTATTAAGACCTTGTTACAGTTCAAGTCCCTAATTAGTTGGAATATTTGACTTTGGAAATAAGGTTAATTTGACGAGCATTTTATAATTATGACCGATGGACTATTATGGACAAAAACTAGATAGGTATCAAATAAACCAGGACAAAGGACAATTAACCCGGGTAACAATTAATTAAAATCAAAACGTCAAACATCATGATTACGAAAGTTTAAATAAGCATAATTCTTTTATTGTATTTCTCATCGTACTTTTAATTACTGTCATTTTATTATTCGCAATTTTATATTTCGTCATTGTTATTTATTTTACACATTTTAATTATCGTCATTTATCTTTACCCTTTATTTACAATCGATAAACCAGTCATTAAACGGCAAAAACCCCCTTTTATAATTATAATAATACTACTATATTACTAATATATATATATATATATATATATATATATATATATATATATATATATATATATATATATATACACACACACAAATATAATTGTTTAAAAATATAGTGTACGCAATAAGCCGTCTCCCTGTGAAACGAACCAGACTTACTAAAAACTACACTACTCTACAATTAGATACACTGCCTATAAGTGTTGCAGCAAGGTTGAGGTATATCCCATCCGTAAATAATTAAATAAAACTTGTATCATATTTCGTAATAAACAATAATAGTATTTCGTATACACCTCGCATAACATCAAGTTTTTGGCGCCGCTGCCGGGGAACACGAAAGCGAAACGCTATATAAAAAAAAATTTAGTTTTTAAGATATTTTTATAAAAATATAATATTCTTATTTTGTAAAAATAGTTTGTTTTAGTGATAAGTGTTAAAAATATAAAAACAAAAAAAAAAGAGTTTATATTTTAGAGTTTAAAACTAATAAGTAATATTTTTTTTTAGTTTAATTACATAATATTTTATATAAAGTAAAAAAAAAAGTAAAAGAATTCGGGTGCGGTACTGTAGCAGCCCAACAATCAGATCCGGAATTCTGCTCCATGCGACCGCATGGTATTATAACTTCAAACTCATGCGATCGCATGAGTTGAAGTGACAGGTCTGGTACCTTAGCCGACAGAACTAGGGTTCAGTTTAATAATTATTATTATTAATTAATTAGAATTAGGGTTTAATTTAATAATAATTAGTTTTAGTTTTTAATTAAATTGTATTTTTATGTTCTAATTAGTTTTATTAATTTATAAATTAATACTTTTATAAAATAATAATATAAAAATAATATTTTTATAAAAATAAGTAACTTTGTCATTTTTTGTCTCTTTTTATAAATTGTATATTTTTAACGTTTAATTCGTAATTTGTATTTTTATCATTCGTAATTAGTTTTAAACTTAGTTTTTGCCGTAGTTATTTTATATTCCTAGATTTTTAGGCTTTGCCGTAAAATCCATTAAGTGCTTTTTCTTTAGATTAAGATTTAGGCGCTTTAGTATTTTACGACGTCGCTTATCGCTTTTATTTTAAATAAATTTTAGTGCCTTTTAAGTTATTGCCGTTTTGGATATAGAATTCCTTTTAAACTTAATACCTTTAGGCGCAACTTTTAATTTTTAGTTTTTAAACTTTTAAGTTTCGACGTTTTTCTTTCTTATTTTTATTTTTCGACCTTTTATTTTTCAACATTTTACGACGCACTCTTTTTCTTTCTTATTTCTCGACGCTCTACTTTTTAGGACATAGAATTTTCTTTGCCTTCTTTAAACTTCGACGAAACATTATTTTAAGCGGTTAAATTGATAGACATCCAAAATTTTCTGGTTTGTAGTAATAGTTGGATTTGTTAGTGGCGAGTTGTGGGCTTCCGATTTAAAGGTTCCTGGCTACCTGCTGCATCTATTGCCTATTCGAAACGTGGGCAAAATTAGAAAAGTCTATTAATTTGATAACTTATATATTTTTTATCTTTATAACTAATAGGATATTCAGTGAATGCATCGAGCAAAACGTTCACCACCTTTAATACGTTCACCACCTGTAACTCGATCAAGACATCTAGCTAATATTGCTGCTGTTGATTTTTCTTTAGAATTATCATCTAGTCGCACAAGTACTCCAATTCAAATTTCCGATAATCTATTTTTTGAACCCGATTTCACTATCGAGAACCCGGAGGATATTCAAGGACAATTCCAAGATCCTGAACCACTAATTATTCCTTCCGAACCACAAACCGTTAAATCAGAATCCTCTAGTGAATCGTATTCAACAAATTCAATTATGGAAGTAACGGAACCTCTAAGTATGGAAGATCGAATGAGAGCCACACACACGGGCCAAGGACACGCCATTATTAAGCCAGATATTAATGCGCCAGATTATGAAATCAAAGGACAAATCCTACAAATGGTAACTAATCAATGCCAATTTAGTAGTGCGCCGAAGGAAGATCCAAACGAACATCTTCGAACCTTTAATAGGATTTGTACTCTATTCAAAATAAGAGAAGTAGAGGATGAACAGATCTATCTCATGTTATTTCCCTGGACTTTAAAGGGAGAAGTCAAAGATTGGTTAGAATCGTTACCTGAAGGGGCGATTGACACATGAGATGTTTTAGTTGAGAAATTTCTTAAAAGATTCTTTCCGGCATCTAAAGCTGTGAGACTTCAAGGAGAAATTGTTACGTTCACGCAAAAGCCAAATGAAACTCTATATGAGGAGTGGAAAAGATTTGGAAAGTTGTTGAGAGGATATCCTCAACATGGTTTAGAAACTTATCAAATAGTACAAATATTCTACCAAGGATGCGACATTACTACACGAAAAGACATCGACATAGCAGCTGGTGGTTCCATTATGAAGAAAACCGCAACTGAAGCTTACAAAATTATTGATAACACAGCCTCTCACTCGCATGAGTGGCATCAGGAAAAAGATATCTTTCATTCATCTAAAGTGGCTAGAGCCGATTCTAGCCATGACTTTGATTCCGTTTCCGCAAAAATAGATGCTTTTGAAAGAAGAATGGAAAAGATGACTAAAGATATTCGCACAATAAGAATCAGTTGTGAGCAATGCGGTGGACCACACTTAATGAAAGATTGTCACATTGAGCAAACCATGGAACAACGAGAGAATGTTTCCTACATGAACCAAAGGCCGGGAAATAATTATCAAAATAATTATCAACCGCCAAGGCCAAACTTCAATCAAAATCAAAACATTTTTTACTATCCAAATGGACCCAACAATAACTCGTACAACCAAAAAGGTCTGAATAACCAACCAACTCAAAACAACACTTTCAATTAACAAAGACCTAGCTTGTATAAACCACCACAACAAACCGAAGAGAAAAAGCCAAATCTGGAAGAAATGATGGCAAAGCTAATGGAATCTCAAACACAATTTATTACATCTCAAACCCAAACGAATGAGAGGTTTGATCAGTCATTAAGAACTCAACAAGCTTCCATTCTGAATCTAGAAAAACACGTAGGTACTCTTGCTAGCATGATGAGTGAGAGGGAATAAGGAAAGCTACCGAGTAATACTGAAGTAAATCCTCGGAATGAGAATGTTAATATGGTGTCAAAAAATTCTGAAAAACCAGCATCAGAAGATGGGAAGGTTTTTAATGTGAGTAACAATGAAGAAGTTACAACACCACCACCACCCGAGTTTATAAAGCCAGTGGTGGCACTATACAGACCACCCATCCCGTTTTTAAGAAAAGGAGTTGAGTATGAGCAAGTGATAGGTAATAAAGTTTGTGATACCTTTGGAAAGAAGAAGAAGAAGAATAAGAAAGTACAAGAAACAAAAACCGTAAAGATAAACCCAGTAAAGACAGTTCCACCAAAACTTCCACCAAGGTTGGGTGATCCGGGTGAATTTATTGTTCCTTGTCTACTATTGTGTCATGTATGATGCACTAGCAGATTTAGGTACGAGTGTGAGTGTTATGCCTCTTTCATTATATAAGAAATTAGGAGTAGATGATTTAAATCCAACGAACATGAGTGTTAGACTCTTTGATCAAACCATTAGGCACCTAGTTGGAATTGCTGACAACCTACCCATTCAAGTGGGTAATTTAAACTTTTTAGTCGAATTTATTATCATTGACATAGAAGAGGACCCAAACATTCCTCTAATTTTAGGTCGACCATTCTTAGCGTCCACCGGGGCATTATTTGATGTAAGAGAGAGTAGAATGACACTTAGTAATGATGAAAAATCGATCACCTTTGTGAGTCAAAAGTCTAAATCTCCACTAACCAAAATCGTTGAACCAACAAAAATGATTGATAAGAACCATATTGTTTTACCAACTCCAACGGTAGTACTTAACAATAATAAAACTCCTAAGTGTGGGGAAGATGAAGTAACACATAATGATAACTTGATAACAAAGAACCCCATTGTTGATACAAAATTAAATGACCCCGTTATTAATAGTTCAACGAAGAAACTTATTAAACGAATTCGTGATGCTAGAACCAAGGGGAACTTTAAGTTATGTAACCGGTTAGTATCCAATCTATCGCCTAAAGAAAAGGCAAAACTAGTTGAATTTGTGGATATTACTGATGGAATTTAACAACTTTAATAAACAACATGTTCTTAAAATATACATGTTCATAAAACCATTTTTATGATTTAAAGAAAGCGGAAGCATGAATATAAGTTCATGTTAATTTGTTTAATCATTAAGTTAAATTCCATATTAATATCAAGTCATGAATCATGCTTACATATAAAAACAAGATGAGAAGATATATATTACCTCCTCAAGTTAATTGAGGGTGATATTGAAGAACAAGAAGGTGATAGAACCTCAAGCTATTGTGTACCAACACCACCCTTAAACTTGTTAGGAATTAAGACCCTTAATCACCTATGAACAAGCTCAAAACCCTTTGCTCTTACACCCAATTTCTGGACAGCAGTAGGTTGAAGAGATGATGAGAATGCAAGCCTCAAAAGCATGAAACCTCAAGAGATTATACCCCAAACTTGATACCAACACCTAGTACTTATGTTAGGATTAATTGGCACTTGAAAAACTAGCTTGCAAAGAAGAAAATGATCTTCCTTTTTGCCCTCAAAGCCTACGGCTCAAACAGCTGCAGAAGCAGTTTTTTTTTTTTGCTCTAAAACTTGATATCTTTTCATGTGTGCTATGGCATTTGGTCAAGGTGCATGCTTATAGAGACATGGGAAAGTATTGCACATTCAATGAAGAATCTTGTGCATGCTCTTAAACTCCCCATGCCACTACCATTTAAACACATATAATATACTTGTGGAATATAAAACTGAATTTATAAAATCAGTTTTTTTTTTATAAAACATGATTTTATAAAACACATTTTATAAACTTGTATATTATTTGTTATGTATATTTTGTAAAACCAATTTTATAAAATGTAACATAACTTAATGAATTATTTAACCTATAAATTATTAAATCCTTGCTACATAAGTTATTCCATAACTTATATAAACATATCAAGTAATATTATTTAAGAAACATTTTCCTTAAAATTCAGGTGTCGCGTATTTAATCAATGATCCAGTCGTTAAGATTAAATACCTATAAGGTGTCGGTAAGTTTGTTATTAGGTATGACCCGACTTGGATCATAACACATTAGCCACATTAATTTAATATGTCTCTCGGTCATACGAAATACCTTCAATCTCCCACTTGCACGATAAACATAAGAAATTAATACAAGTGATGGACACCACCTAACAACGGTCTATCACCCCCAACATGTTATGACTTTGTGCCATTCAATAACACCATCCCTTTCGAGTTCCCATCTCGAATATGAATAGGTGAATCTTTCATTATTTCCTTTCGTCCTAGATGTCATGTTAAATCTAAGAGACACAGAGTGATCACTCTCTTCTAGATTTAACTTTCTCAGGCCTTAGACATCCGACTCTCAACGAATAAGAGGGACAAATTCCATCTTGACTACATACATCCTAAATATGTACCTTGCATTATACCTGAGCTCTTCCTTATGACCTACCATATTTCAGAATAGCGAAGGAAAGAATCAAGGCACAATACTTGGTAAATATCTGAACCCAATATGTATCTCAGGTCAGAGAATACAATGATATTTGCCTTTACTCAAGATTACATGAGATCAACCACAAAGGCTCCATTTAGTAAATCTTGAGGGCGGGTCTTCCAATATTTGCATCCCACAAATATCTATGAACCTTGGTAGCAACCTTGCCCCACATTCAGTCCGTGAATGTATACCAATCCAAGTTCATAATAGTTTAAACCTCACACTTGTTCCCACGAATGTGATCGACTACGGAATTTAGAATAATTACTTATTCATGGATAAAATATGCAAAATAGGAACATGACTCAAAATAAATTAATACCATAATTATATTAATGAGTTTGAACAATTTCGAACCGTTACAATACTTAAAACAGATCATGACCAATCACTAGAATATCGAAGCCCTAATGCACAAACAAGTCCTGTATGTTTTGATCCATGTAAGAGCTTCGTTAGAGGATCCGCTATATTAAGATCTGTGTGAACTTTGCGAATACATATCTTTCCCTTTTCAACTTCATCCCTTATGTAGTTGAATCTCCGCTCAATGTGACGGGTCTTTTAGTGAGCACGAGGTTCTTTGATTTGAGCAATCGCACCCTCGTTGTCACAAAAGATCTCAAGAGGGTACTGAATGGAAGGGACTACTCCTAAGTCGTCGATGAATTTCTTCATCCATGCAGCTTCCTGAGCTGCCAATGAGGCGGTAATGTATTCCGACTCTGTAGTTGATAATGCAACAACATCCTGTTTTGAACTCTTCCAAGAGA
This sequence comes from Rutidosis leptorrhynchoides, assembly GCF_046630445.1. Taxonomy (NCBI): domain Eukaryota; kingdom Viridiplantae; phylum Streptophyta; class Magnoliopsida; order Asterales; family Asteraceae; genus Rutidosis; species Rutidosis leptorrhynchoides. The sequence goes on from NC_092335.1 coordinate 328,070,985, forward strand.
CCGCACCTCCATTTAACGTGAAGACATAACCGGACTGTGATCGAGAATCATCTCGATCAGTTTGGAAACTCGTGTCCACGTAACCCTTTACAGCAAGTTCCTCCTCACCAGATCCATATATTAGAAACATATCCTTAGTCCTCCTAAGGTATTTCAATATACTTTTAACCGCAATCCAATGACTATTTCCTGGGTTATTCTGGTATCTACTTGTCAAGCTTAGGGCGCATGACACATCTGGTCTAGTGCATATCATTGCATACGTGATCGACCCAATAGCAGATGCATAAGGGACTCTCTTCATTCTCTATTGTTCATATTTTGTGGTAGGGCACTGAGATGAATTGAGAAGCGTTCCTCTTTAAATAGGTACCAAACCACTCTTAGAGTTCTCCATCTTGAACCTTTTCAAGACCTTTTCAATGTATGCACTTTGATTCAAACCTATCAGTTTCTTGGATCTATTCCTGTAGATCCCAATCCCCAAAACGTATTGTGCTTCTCCAAGATCCTTAATGGAGAAGCATTTACTTAGCCAAGTTTTAACTCCTTGCATTGCCGGAATATCATTTCCAAATAACAATATATCATCCACATATAGTTCAAGGAACATGATAGTGCTCCCACTAGCTTTCTTATATACACAAGCTTCATCACCATTTTTAATGAAGCCAAATTTCTCGACTTTCTCATTAAAATGATGATTCCACATTCTAGATGCTTGTTTCAATCCGTAGATTGACTTCTTTAACTTACATACCTTTTTAGGATATTTCGGATCAACAAAACCTTCAGGCTGAACCATATAGACATCTTCCACAAGATATCCATTTAGGAAAGCGGTCTTGACATCCATTTGCCATATTTCATAATCATAATGAGCAACAATGGCAAATAATATCCTAATAGACTTTAGCATTGCCACAAGCGAAAACGTTTCATCATAGTCAACCCCTTGAGTTTGAGTGAAACCTTTTGCTACAAGTCTAGCTTTATATGTATCCAAGTTTCCATGTATGTCGGTTTTCATTTTGAAAAGCCATTTACAATCAACTAGCCTTGAGCCAGTAGGTTGTACAAGTAGTTCCCAAACTTGGTTGTCATACATGGATTGCATCTCAGCGTTCATGGCTTCCTGCCATTTATCCTTATCAATCCTTGATAAAGCATCTTGGTAGTTTGTTGGTTCATCCAAATCAACCACATAGCAACCATCCATGAGAAACCCATATCTCTCAGGAGGATTACTAATTCTACCAGATTTACGAACGTCTTGTGTATTTTGATCATCCATTTGATCACTTTCAACATTTTCATGTTGAGTGCTAGTATCAACCAATTGTGTATCATCTAATTGATCTCGAACCTCCTCAAGATCTATCTTCCTTTCACTATCACCTTCCATTAGGAACTTAGTTTCAAGGAATTCAGCCTTTCGAGCAACAAATACATTCTGTTCGGAAGGATCATAGAAATAATATCCCATATTATCCTTGGGATATCCTATGAAGATACACTTTGTAGATCGAGCATTTAACTTATTAGGGACGTAACGCTTAGGGTAAGCTTCACATCCCCATACCTTTAAGTATGATAGAGATGGAGGTTTTCCAAACCACATCTCATGAGGTGTTCGTTCCACTTTCTTGATTGGGGCCATATTTAAAATACGAGCCGCGGAGCATAGACAATAACCCCAAAATTATAGAGGTAACGAGCTTCTAGCCATCAGAGATCGAACCATCCATTAGGGTTCAGTTCCTCCTTTTGGAAACTCCATTTAGTTGGGGTGTTCCAGGAGGAGTGAGCTGCGAGATAATTCCACAACTTTTAAGATGATCTTGGAAAGCATCGCTTAGGTATTCACCTCCTCTATCGGTACGAAGTACCTTGATTGTCTTATTGAGTTGATTTTGTACTTCGTTTTGATACTCTTTGAATGCTTCAAAAGTTTCGTCCTTATGTCTTAACAAGTAGACATATCCGAAACGACTGAAGTCATCAATGAAAGTAACGAAGTATCTTTCACCATTCCGAGTTATGGGCTTAAAGGGTCCACATACATCCGAATGTATTAATCTCAATAAGTCCTTAGCCCTTTCGTAGGTCCCTTTGAAAGGTGCTTTAGTCATTTTGCCTTGTAAACAAGATTCACATACATCAAACGAGTCTAGTTCATTTGATTTCAAAAGACCATTCTTTTGAAGTGTATGCATTCGATTCTTATTTATGTGACTAAGGCGACAATGCCATAAGTAGGAATCACTCAAATCCCTTTTGAGTTTCTTGGTGCTAGTATGGTATATTGAGCTACTAGATGATGTGTCATCATGAACCAATTCATAAATTCCATTTGAAGGCGAAGCCTTAAAATAGAATACATTATCTAAATAAACGTGGATATCATCATTAACAAAATTAAGATAAAAACCACATTGTTTTAAACGGGAAACTGAAATAATGTTTCGACATAAATTCGGTGCATACAAAACATTGTTCAAAATAAGTTCCAAACCACTTGGAAGCTTTAATACAAAGTCTCCTTGAGCCTTCACTTGCACTTTGGCTCCATTACCCATAAAGAGACTTGATGTTCCTGTTTGCTTGCTACTTCTTTTGAACCCCTGCAAAGAATTGCAAATGTGAGTTCCACATCCAGTGTCTAATACCCATGTATTAGAAGAAGTAATACTAAGCTCTATATATACCATATACATATTACCTGAGGTTTACCACGCATCCCTCTTTTCCTTCAACTCCATAAGGTAGACCGGGCAGTTGCGTTTCCAGTGACCCATTTCACTGCAACCGAAGCACGGGTCTTCCTTGGGGTTTGCTTGTTCGGCAACCTTTTGCTTCTTGTTCTTGTTTTTAGTTGAGGTAACCATCCTCCCCTTTCCCTTGCCTTGATGGGCGGGTCCTTTCCTCTTAGCCGCCTTTGGCTTAGAGGTGTTGTTACCTTTGGACCCACTATCATTGATTATTAGCACGGGTGAAGCCCTCTTACCCATGCTAGTTTCCGCCGTCCTAAGCATGCCATGAAGTTCGCCAATGGTCTTATCCATCCCATTCATATTGTAATTAATTAAAAATTAGTCAAACCTCTTTGACAAGGAGTTTAGGATAAGATCCGTGGCTAGCTCATTAGATATGTTGAGATTAAGACGGTTTGCCCGATCAATGAGGCTTTTCATCTTAAGGACATAAGATGAAATGGATTGGGAGTCGTCCATACGACATGCATGAAGCGCTCGAACGGTCTCGAAGCGCTCGACACGTGCTTGTTGAAGGAACATCTCCTTCAATTGCGTGATCATGTCGTATGCAGTATGATGCTCGAAATCCTTTTGGAGTTCGGGTATCATAGTCCCAAGCATTAGGCAAGCAACTTGCACCGAATCGGCGCAATACTTATCCCAATAAGCCATGCCTTCGGTATCAACCTCGTCGGGTTGATCGGGAATGGGGTCTTCCAACACATACGCCTTATCCTCAAGTTTGAGGACAATCCTAAGATTGCGGAACCAATCCATAAAGTTCGTATGGTTGAGTTTGTCTTTCTCGAGGAGAGACCTTAACGATAGGTTGTTCAAGTTAATAGGTGCGTTTTGCATGTTGTTGTTATTGGCGGCCATCTACAAAATTTAACAAAGTTCATTTAAGTATCGATTTTAAATTTAATAAACAATACCCTTTTAAATTTTAATTGACTTATTAAATATTAGAATCCAACGGTAAATCAAATTTCGGTTAGGTGACCTTTATCCCCTTATTTGATTTAGCTAGGTAGTCATTTATATGACAATTGTAATCCTTTTGCAACTTCTAAATTATGGGATCATGCAATCCTTTTGCATGGCATATTTATCCCATCAACGCCTATTTGTTCCTCATGCTTCGGTGGCCCTAAGTTCATGATTCCCAAATCAAGTCGTCCTACTTGTGTAAACATGTAAAATTAACATACAAGTGGTTAGGTGACCTTTATCCCACAAGCATGCGAATTTTACCTTAACCATATTAGTTAGCTCATAACGGTTAGGTGACCCTTATCCCATTACGAGTTCCCTACTATGTTTAAGTGTCCCACAAAAGGATGGCGTTAAACTTGTTTACCTTGTCGATTAAGGGATTTTAAGTTTTCGTTAATTCTAGTTTAAGAAAACATTTATGCCATACACCAACATGCATTTAGTGTATGGTTCATTTGAAATCCATTTTCAAGTCTTGTAATTTTAGCCAATTACTTGATATAAACCATTTTATATATATGATCCTTATCATGTTCTTAATAACCGTTTATTAATGTCCTTTTAGCCGTTTTTAATTTAGCCATTTAAATTGACGTTTTGCATGTCGTTAATAATTTAACCAATTAAATTGTAGTTATGCTTGTTGTTAACTTGAGTGATAACTTGTTGTAGTAACATACACAATCCACAATCATACAAGAAATATAACAACCACGCATGCAAACAAATGTGTTCACAATCAAGCCAATTTGGTAGACATTTGTTTAGCCGAAAACAAATGTCACCGGTTAAGGGTTATAACACTAAGTAGGAGATTTCAAAATCTCCCACTTAATCTTGCATCCAAATGCATCTTCCAAGTCTTCATCTTGTATCTTCATTTTTACAAAAAACATATCCTAATACATTTTTCTAGAAAATGAAAATACAACCTAATCTATTTTACATACCAAATATAAAATAAATTACATAACCAAAATAACAATATTACAAACCAACTTGAATGAATATTACAACCACAAGAATGAATTAATATTACATACCAAATGAATTATTAATAATCATCCAAACATGCAACCATTCAAACAAAAGGTCAAGGCTTGATTGTGAACTTCAACATACAACAAATTTGACCAATTTGCAAGTTCCAAACCCATTTGGAACTCTTCCTAAAATCGGCAAACTATACCAACCCTCCCAAACCCGAAAGTTTTTGCATTTCATATTCATGCATGTACTTAGAATGCAAATATAGCGGGTTTAAAGGCCATATAAGATGCATAATCCATAGACTTCGGCTCTAGATACCATTGATGGAATTTAACAACTTTAATAAACAACATGTTCTTAAAATATACATATTCATAAAACCATTTTTATGATTTAAAGAAAGCGGAAGCATGAATATAAGTTCATGTTAATTTGTTTAATCATTAAGTTAAATTCCATATTAATATCAAGTCATGAATCATGCTTACATATAAAAACAAGATGAGAAGATATATATTACCTCCTCAAGTTAATTGAGGGTGATATTGAAGAACAAGAAGGTGATAGAACCTCAAGCTATTGTGTACCAACACCACCCTTAAACTTGTTAGGAATTAAGACCCTTAATCACCTATGAAGAAGCTCAAAACCCTTTGCTCTTACACCCAATTTCTGGACAGCAGTAGGTTGAAGAGATGATGATAATGCAAGCCTCAAAAGCATGAAACCTCAAGAGATTATACCCCAAACTTGATACCAACACCTAGTACTTATGTTAGGATTAATTGACACTTGAAAAACTAGCTTGAAAAGAAAAAAATGATCTTCCTTTTTGCCCTCAAAACCCACGGCTCAAACAGCTGCAGAAGCAGTTTTTTTTTTTGCTCTAAAACTTGATATATTTTCATGTGTCTTATGGCATTTGGTCAAGGTGCATGCTTATAGAGACTTGGGAAAGTATTGCACATTCAATGAAGAATCTTGTGCATGCTCTTAAACTCCCCATGCCACTACCATTTAAACACATATAATATACTTGTGGAATATAAAACTGAATTTATAAAATCAGTTTTTTTTTTTATTTTTTATAAAACATGATTTTATAAAACACATTTTATAAACTTGTATATTATTTGTTATGTATATTTTGTAAAACCAATTTTATAAAATGTAACATAACTTAATGAATTATTTAACCTATAAATAATTAAATCCTTGTTACATAAGTTATTCCATAACTTATATAAACATATCAAGTAATATTATTTAAGAAACCTTTTCCTTAAAATTCAGGTGTCGCGTATTTAATCAATGATCCAATCGTTAAGATTAAATACCTATAAGGTGTCGGTAAGTTTGTTATTAGGTATGACCCCACTTGGATCATAACAAATTAGCCACATTAATTTAATATGTCTCTCGGGCATACGAAATACCTTCAATTACACAGGAATCCGACCAATGGCTTAAAGCAAAAGTCACAGATATGCAAGTTGATTATGGTCCAAGAGAAATTGACGATGAAGTTAATCACAATTTCAAAACCACAGCTACCTAAGTGTGGGGAGATTCAAATGTTCTAAAAAGAAAATGCTGTCTAGAGTTAGTTGTTCTGTTCTCGTGTAGTTCCGAGAATGGAATCCAATTGGTCTTTTCCACTAGCAGACACTAAAGAACTAGTTTTCTCCTCCCATTCTGAATTTTTATTTTGTAGGTTTTCTATAAAATTAATATGCATCTTTTTAAATTTAAGTTTTGTGTGAATTTAAAAACAAAATTTACTTTATTTCATTAAGTTTAAAAAAATGATTTCTAAAATTCATCGTAAGTTAAAGACTAGGTCATGGAACCGAAATTGCTTTACCCGATGGCGGGGCGAAAAATTTTGTTATCATTATTTTTAATATTATTGATCTAAAGTATACCAAAAAAATTAAAAAACCCAAAAATCTTTGCTTTTAAAACAATCTCTTTAAAAACGACAAATTTTAAATTTTGTTGAGGGACAGACTAGGTAAACATACCGAAACTACCTAAAGTAAAAGGAAACAAAATTTTAAAAAATATTCATTTAAAATGTTTTAATAAATAAAGGTTTTATAAAAAAAAATATATGTAAAAGTATGTATATATATGTTTGTAGTTTATCTCATGTACAAAACAGGTTAAAACAGCGCACTTTCAAAGACTGACATTAAGTTCAGCAAAAGCTATTAATTTTGACGACAAGACGCAAAATATCAAATGTGATATAAAATAATATGTTTGCAAACTCGGTATTTTTAATCACTTTTCTACACTAATCACCCTCATGAATTTATAATTATAGTCTGATTTCATGCAAATGAGGGCATTGCATGATCTCAAGTGTGGGGAAGGGTTATAAATTCTCTCGGGTTTACACTTAGTTTAATTGCCAAATTTTGTAAAAATTGAAAAATTTTCAACTAAATGAATTCAAAATCATGTTTATACATATTTATGAATGATAAAACTAGGTGTTAATGCCGAAATTATTGTTACCTAGGAGAGAACATAAATGGAGAAACAACTTAAAATGCTTGAATTCATTTAAAATGGAATAGAAGAGAATAAAAAAGCAAAGAAAAGAATAAATAAAAGCTAAGTGTGGGAAGAATTTACCAATTTCTTTAAAACACATATCTCATATTTGGTACAGATTATTGCTGGTACTTTTGCTTTGGACTAAACTAATCAGTTTTACCCGATTTACTGTAATACATTTGAAAGAAAAGATGGATCTACACGATGAATCAATTCCATCATTAAAATGAAGTAAAGTCTTCAGAAAAAGACACGCGCTTCTTGATTTAGGTCAGGAAGTTGTCGTCCAGACCAACTGTAGGTTGACGAAAAATCTAGAAAAGTCATCTCAAAAATCAGCAGGAAATCCACGGACCTCAACATCAAACAGGGTCGCCAAGTGGTCAGACTTATCCTAACCATGAGAGGATCTGTCTCATAAAATGGGGTGGGTGCCGTGCAAATTAGCTTGATAAGACTAATGAATCAGACCCCTAGAAAGGATAATCTCCTTAAAGATCAAAAATCAGCTTTTAAGCCTGATATTACTCAATCCTTGAGATTGACCTTAAAGATTGAGAATTACAAACTCATGGAATTTGATGATATCTAAACTCAAGCTTGAACGAGAAAATATTTTGATAAAAATTAAAGCCGATTTGTTTTCTGAAATCCTATTTTCAATGCGTTCATTACCATTGAACGTAAAATACTAAGAATTCACTGGAATTCATTAGGTCACCTGAACCAAATCGGGTGTCAACTGTAAGAACGGTGGTTGCATAGCATGGTCGAAGACAGGACCTTGTGCCAGACCGAAAAATTATAGGGTGATCTTTACTATTGCTCCTACAAATGATAGTAATTGCATCCGACACGTTATGAACCATGAACATCTGCATGTCATTAGACATTGCCTTAACAGTTGCTTGTTCATCGCTTTCCTTTACAACCGGACGGTATTTTACCGAAAGGTAATATACGGAGCAAGTAAAATGGGCGTGTGCTTTCCTAATACAAGGTTAGCAAGTGGGTGACACAAAAACTCATGTTTTGAGCTAAAATTTTGAAATCTGAAACCCACACAACCCACAAAAACATTTTGTAAATACCGGTGAAGGGTTATTTTGGAAAACTTGTCTAGGGTAAAATCTAGCTTGAAATTTTCAAAAGATCAAATGTTTTCATAAAGATCCAATTTCCTTAAGGATCTAAATTTTCATAGTCATGTGGGACTGTAAACCAAATTATTACTATCATTGTTTATACCGCCGTATCAAAATCATTGATGTATAAAGTGTGAGAATAAAAAAGTGATTCGAGTGAAGTGTGATTTAATTTCAAGTTCTGTATTGCTTGAGGACAAGCAATGCTCAAGTGTGGGGATATTTGATAGTGCTCCAAATGAACATATATTTAGGCACAATATCATCCCAATATGTAAAGCTATTAGTTGCAATTGTTCTATTTTTATGTAATATTCGTTTAAATAAATAAGTGCGAAGACAAAAGAAGAAAACGACGATTTGAAGATGCAAATGACCAAAAAGCTAAAACGTACAAGTTACAATCCAAGTAGTTCAATTTATTGATGAGAAACATCTAAAAATTACAAGAGTAGAAGTCGCGGAACGCAAAGTACAAGATATCTAAGCGTACGAAAAGGCGTTCGAAAATTCGGAACCGGGACATAAATCGAGCATCAACGCGCGAGTCAACGGAGCTAAAATTAAAAGTCAACTATGCACAAGAATATAATATAATATATATATAATTATATATATTATATTATATAATAAATAAATCAAGATCCACCCACGTTTAAAACTCAATGTGAGCTGGATCTAACGGCCATGCGATCGCATGGGAAATAGGCATAAAACCCATGCGAGTGCATGAGCCCATGCGAGTGCATGAGATTTGCACTAAAACCCCATGCACTCGCATGAGCATCAGAATCAGGAAATATGCCTATAAATATCAGGCTTCTGCTCGACGAATAAACTCACACCTTCACACTCTTTCTTTCTCTCTACATGTAATATATATTTATAATTTTAATTTTAATTTTAATTTAAGTTTAATAATAATTGGGTTATTGTAAGAAATGTTTTACGGGTTTTAAAGTCGGAACTCTCTGCGGGTAACGCTACGCAATAAATAATAACTGTAAGCTATGTTCTTCCTTTTTAAATTAATGTCTTGTAACTAAGTTATTATTATGCTTATTTGAGCCGAAGTAATCATGATGTTGGACTAAAAATTAAGATTGGGTTATTGGATTTTGTACCATAATTTGGGTTTGGACAAAAGATCGACACTTGTGAACATTGGACTATAGACTATTAATAGATTGGGGGGTATTGTCTAATAACGATTGACAACTCGTTGGAATCTGTCGAACCTATCTTCAAATTAGTTAATCTAATAATTATTAAATGATTATGAATGTCCTATTTAGTGACGTTTATACGACATCTGTTACAATCATTTAATTTAATCAATTGGATTGGGTAATTTATTATTCATTATGGCCAAGTGAATAAATTAATATATCATGGACTAATTAAAACAGGGGTAGATTACATATAAGGGCAATTGGTGTAATTGTTAACAAAGTATTAAAACCTTGAATTACACGCAGTCGATAACCTGGTGTAATTATTAACAAAGTATTAAGGCCTTGTTACAGTTCAAGTCCCTAATTAGTTGGAATATTTGACTTCGGAAATAAGGTTAATTTGATGAGCATTTTATAATTATGACCGATGGACTATTATGGACAAAAACTAGATAGGTATCAAATAAACCAGGACAATGAACAATTAACCTGGGTAACAATTAATTAAAATTAAAACGTCAAACATCATGATTACGGAAGTTTAAATAAGCATAAATCTTTTATTGTATTTCTCATCGTACTTTTAATTACTGTCATTTTATTATTCGCAATTTTATATTTTGTCATTGTTATTTATTTTACGCATTTTAATTATATATATATATATATATATATATATATATATATATATATATATATACATATATATATATATATATATACATATATATATATACATATACATATATATATATATATATATATACATATACATATATATATATTTATATAAATATAATTGTTTAAAAATATAGTGTACGCAATAAGCCAGCTCCCTGTGGAACGAACCGGACTTACTAAAAACTACACTACTCTACGATTAGGTACACTGTCTATAAGTGTTGTAGCAAGGTTGATGTATATCCCATCCGTAAATAATTAAATAAAACTTGTATCATATTTCGCCGTATTTCGTAATAAACAATAATAGTATTTCGTATACACCTCGCATAACATCAATTGTCAATGAGAAACGTACGCGTAACAAGCTCCGAGTCTTCCTGCGCTTCTGCCGAATTAATGTTAAAGACTCTTCCACGGCTTTGCCCATTTGTATCTCCTTGGTTTGGGCATTTACTCTTGATGTGGCCCGGTTTTCCACATCCATAACAAATAAAGGCGGCATTACTTGTCCCAACATTACTCGTTGCTTTATTTTTGTTAATCACCGGTCCGTAGAATTCACACTTCGTCGTGCTAGGACCACCTCTCTTACACTTAGTACACGTTGTCGTGCAGAACCCAGTCAGATGATATCCTTCACACCTCTGACATGATTTTTGCCTTTTGTTATTATTGTTAGGATGGTTGCTGTTGTGGTTGTTGTTGTTGTTGGGACGTTTGTTGTAGTTATTGCTAGGAGTGCGGTTATTGTTGTTATTGTTGTTGCGGTTATTGGGATAGTTGTTGCGATTGTGGTTGTAATTATTGTTGTTGTTGTTGTTGTTGTTGTACTGGTGACTCTTGTCACCGTTTTCCTCCCACTTCCTCTTGAGTTGTTTCGTGTTGGCTTCTTCGGCTGCCTGCTCTTTAATTCTTCCCTCAATCTGATTTATGAGTTTATGAGCCATTCGACTTGCCTTTTGTATGGAAGCGGGCTCGTGTGAACTCACATCTTCTTAAATCCATTCTGGTAACCCTTTTACAAACGCGTTGATCTTCTCTTCTTCATCTTCGAACGCTCCTGGACACAATAGGCACAACTCTATGAATCATCGTTCATACATGGTAATGTCGAACCCTTGTGTTTGTAACTCTCTAAGCTCTACCTTGAGCTTATTGACCTCGTTTTTGGGATGATACTGCTCGTTCATCAAATGCTTGAATGCTGACCACGGTAACGCGTAGGCAGTATCTTGTCCCACCTGCTCGAGATAGGTATTCCACCATGTTAACGCAGTACCTGTGAAGGTATGAGTAGCGTACTTTACTTTGTCTTCTTCAGTACATTTACTTATGGCAAACACCGATTCAACCTTCTCGGTCCACCTTTTCAATCCGATTGGACCCTCGGTTCCATCAAATTCCAAAGGTTTGCAGGTAGTGAATTCTTTGTAGGAGCATCCTACACAATTTCTTATGGAATTAGTTCCACTGCTAGAACCAGAATTATTGTTGTTATTTTGCATTGCAGCCTGCATGGCGGCTATATTTGCAGCAAGGAAAACACAGAAGTCTTCCTCACTCATGTTCAAGTTCTGACGAGTCGTCGGTGTCATTTCCTTCAAAAATAGCCAAAAGAATTGAGTTAATCATATAGAATTTAAGAGTAGTCAATAGTATTTCGTAGCATAATATGAACTTATTTATAAAAGCTTTTTCTTCATATTAACATTTTATAGTTTTAATTTGGGTAGTACCTACCCGTTAAGTTCATACTTAGTAGCTATTATACAATTCAACTACTACGATTCTATATGAAAAACTTATTACAATAATATTTCGCGTTCAGACTTTTATACAATATTTTACAAACGTACAATACCACTATTATACATATAGGATGAAATATAGCACATAATAACTTGCTACTCAGCACCTATAAAAGCAATTCTAGTTAGTACGCAAGCCGTTCAGCAAAAGAAATAAAGACACGTAATTCATAAGTCCATAAACAAGTCATGCATTCTGGTTGTACTAATATTATTTCCCATCCTTTGTTATGTAGCAGATAACCATTATGACTGTTAGCTAGGCAGCATGTTGTAACATCGTCAAAAGGACGAGGGTTTCGTAATGCCCAACAGCCCCGTAACAATCTAAAACCTTGTTTCTCACCTCAACTACCGAGTCCGTCACTTGTGGGAATGTTTTATTTAAAAGTTGCAACCCAATGTTCTTTTTCTCAATTTGATAAGAAGCGAACATTATTAACCCGTAAGCATAACATGCTTCTTTATGTTGCATGTTAGAAGCTCTTTCTAAAGAACGGAGTCCTATATTGGGATATGTTGAGTCAAAATAGGTTCGTAACCCGTAGCGTAAAATTGCATCTGGGTTTCCCGCACTAAATGCCTTAAAGGAAACTTGGCGTAACTTAAAGTCTCCCCAATGTGATATACCCCATCTTTCAAAGGAAAGCCTTTTATATACTAAGGCATGCCTAGAATGTCTTTCAAACATTTGACAAACTAATTTTGCTGTAACTAATTGTGCTGATGAATTCTGCCCGACTTTAGATAAGATTCCATCAATCATATCTCCTAGTAGGTCTTCTAAAATTTTTGGTTGTCTATCCTTAACGTCTATTTTTGTTTTTATACTGTAAAATAAACAAGGATTAGATTCATAAAAGGTTATTCACAATACAAGAAATTTTTACATATAAAAAATAAAAACACACTACAATACATATATTACACAACATGATTACAACTCTTTATTTCGACTCACTCGTTTCTTCTTCTTCAGACTTAGTTCGTTTGGCTAATTTCATATGGATACTTGGTGATCCTCTAATACGAGCCATCATTTTCACAAATGGTTTAGAAAAACCTGGTGGCCTAGATGTTCCCGAATTATTGTTAAAATCTAAGAAATACGGGCGTTTACGATATATATAAAGTTCATCGGGGTTGTAATCAGGTTTCTCTATTTTGATACCTTTTCCCTTATTGTTTTCTTTTGCTTTTTCAAATTGGGTCGAGGTAATTTCTATAACATCATCGAAATCCTCGTCGGGATCCGATTCATCATAAAATTAGTAATTTTCCCAATATTTTATTTCCTCAGCGGAAACACCATTGACCATTATTAAGTTTGGTCCGTTGGTTGAGGATTTTCTTTTATTTAATCGTTTAACTGTTCGTATTAATATTTATTCCTCCAGAACCTCTTCCTCTTCTGGTTCCTCCTCTTCCGGTTCCTCCTCTTCTGGTTCCTCCTCTTCCGGTTCCTCCTCTTCTGGTTCCTCCTCTTCCGGTTCCTCCTCGGGATTTTGTGAATCTTCCCAAAATATATTCTACTCCTCATTATTAATAGGTGAGTCGATGGGATTTGTACTAGAAGTAGACATCTATCACACAATATCAAACACGTTAAGAGATTAATATATCACATAATATTTACATGTTAATAATATATTGTTTCCAACAAAAAGTGTTAAGCAATCCTTTTAGAAGAAAACACAGTCGAAGTCCAGACTCACTAATGCATCCTAACAACTCGGTAAGACACACTAATGCAAAATTCTAGTTCTCTAAGACCAACGCTCAGATACCAACTGAAATGTCCCGTTCATATTGATTATAAACGTTCCATATTAATTGATTTTGTTGCGAGGTTTTGACCTCTATATGAGACGTTTTTCAAAGACTGCATTCGTTTTTAAAACAAACCATAACCGTTATTTTATCGACAAGGTTAAAAAGTCACTAGATTATCCAGAAATGATAATCTAAAAATATCACACTTACACACTACCAATACATATTGGTTTACAATATTAATATGTTACAACAAAGTAGAATGCAGTTTTAAACAATATTATACAAGCATGCTGACACCAAATCTTGTTCATATTTTAGCATGCAACAGCGGAAGCTCTTAATAATCACCTGAGAATAAACATGCTTTAAACGTCAACAAAAATATTGGTGTGTTATAGGTTTAACTTATATATTTATCAAATCGTAATAATAGATCACAAGATTTCATTTTTCAATAATATACAATCTCTATAAAAATCATTCATATGTTGAACACCTGGTAACCGACATTAACAAAATGCATATAGAATATCCCCAAAACAGAAATCCATCTGTACTAATAACTCGAAGTACTAAAGCATACCATTTTCCAGTATGGGGTAGGATTCGCGTCAATTAGGGTGTCTGTTCCCTAATTCTTAGGTTACCAAGCTAAAAGGGTGATATTCGGTATTCATAATCCAACATAGAATGTAATTTCAAGTACTTGTGTCTATTTTGTAAAACATTTATAAAGCTGCATGTATTCTCATCCCAAAAATATTAGATTTAAAAGTGGGACTATAACTCACTTTCGCAGATTTTTACTTCGTCGGGAAGTAAGACTTGGCCACGGGTTGATTCACGAACCTATAACAAATATGTACATATATATCAAAGTATGATCAAAATATAATTACTACATTTTTTTTTACTTTTTAATGATTTGAGTGTTTTAAGTCAGCAATCCTCGTTAGTAACCTACAACTAGTTGTCCACAGTTAGATGTACAGAATTAAAGCAATATATTTTATCTTGAATCAATCCACGACCTCGGGTATACAAGCCTCAGGCTAGATCACAACTCAAAGTATATATCATATTTTAGAATCAATCTCAACCCTGTATAGCTAACTCCAACATTACTGCATATAGAGTGTCTATGGTTGTTCTGAAATATATATATAGATGGGTCGATATGATATGTCAAAACATTGTATTCGTGTCTATGGTATCCCAAGATTACATAATATATGTTAGAATACATGTATAATAAAATATAAGTTAATTAAGTTAGGATTTGTATAGATTTGTTACAAATTTCACGTGGCTACAACAAGCAAAATTATCCAATCTTGTTTTACCCATAACTTCTTCGTTTTAAATCCGTTTTGAGTGATTTAAGTTGCTATGGTTTCATATTGAACTTACGTTTATGAATCTAAACAAAAAAAGTATAAGTTTATAGTCAGAAATACAGGTTACAAGTCATTATTGTAAAGGTAGTCATTTCAGTCGAAAGAACGACGTCTAGATGACCATTTTGGAAAACATACTTCCACTTTGAGTTTAACCATGATTTTCGGATATAGTTTCATGTTCATAATAAAAATTATTTTTCCAGAAGAACAACTTTTAAATCAAAGTTTATCATAGTTTTTAATTAACTAACCCAAAATAGCCTGCGGTGTTACTACGACGTCGTATATCCGGTTTTACGGTGTTTTTCGTGTTTTCAGGTTTTAAATCATTAAGTTAGCATATCATATAGATATAGAACATGTATTTAGTTGATTTTAAAAGTCAAGTTAGAAGGATTAACTTTGTTTGCGAACAAGTTTATAATTAACTAAACTATGTTCTAGTGATTACATGTTCAAATCTTCGAATAAGATAGTTATACATATATGAATTGAATGATGTTATGAACATCATTACTACCTAAAGTTTAGTAGGTAAACCTACTGGAAATGATGAAAAAATAACTTGAGCTTCAAAGGATCTTTGATGGCTTGGAAGTTCTTAAAATAGAATCATGACACAAAAACAAGTTCAAATAAGATTATTACTCGAATTAAGATAGTTATAGTCATAGAAATTGAATCAAAGCTTGAATATGAATATTACCTTGATTTATAAAGATAACCTACTATAAATAACAAAGGTTTCTTAATCTTAGATGATTGCTTGGAATGGATTTGGAAACTTGGATCTAAACTTGTAAACTTGGAAATGTTCTTGATGTGTTCTTGAGTAATTGTTTTTATGATGATTATAGGTAATAACCAAAGCTTATATTTGATGATTTTTGCTGGAAAAATAGTAACTTAGACGTTCATGGAAGAGTATGTGTGTTTTGAGAGAGAATTGGGAAGAAAATTGGAAGTGAAATGGAGTAGGTGGTGAGTGGTGAAGGTGAGTGGGGCTAAAAGGAGTTCTTGTTTTTGTTTCCTTGCTCATAAGTCATGCTAGTTGTCTAATTGTTGGTTCCACATGTTTGTTGACTATCTAGGGCTGCTAAGAGCTGAATTATTATGTGTATATACCAATAGTATATACGTCTAGGAGCTGGGTATTGTACGAGTACGAATACGGTTGCATACGAGTAGAATTGTTAATGAAAATGAATGAGAATGCAATTGTAAGCATTTTTGTTAAGTAGAAGTACTTTTATATGTGTCTTGAAGTCTTTCAAAAGTGTACTAATACCTCTAAATACACTACATGTATATACATTTTAACTGAGTCGTTAAGTCATCGTTAGTCGTTACATGTAAGTGTTGTTTTGAAACCTTTAAGTTAACGATCTCCTTTAATGTTGTTAACCCATTATTTATTATATCTAATGAGATGTTAAATTATTACATTATCATGATATTATGATGTATTAATATATCTTAATATGATATATATACAATAAAAATGTCGTTACAACGATAATCGTTACATATATGCCTCGTTTCAAAATTCTTAAGTTAGTAGTCTTGTTTTACATATGTAGTTCATTGTTAACATACTTAATGATATATATAATTATCATTTTATCATGTTAAATATAGTGTAACAATATCTTAATATGATACATATGTATTTAGTAAGACGTTGTAATAACGATAATCGTTATATATATCGTTTCGAGTTTCTTAACTTAGTAGTCTCATTTTTATGTATATAACTCATTGTTAATATACTTATGGAGATACTTACTTATCATAATCTCATGTTAACTATATGTATATCCATATATATATATCGTTATGTCGTTTTTACAAGTTTTAACATTCGTGAATCGCCGGTCAACTTGGGTGGTCAATTGTCTACATGAAACTCATTTCAAATAATCAAGTCTTAACAAGTTTGATTGCTTAACATGTTGGAAACATTTAATCATGCAAATATAGTTTTCAATTAATATATAATCATGGAAAAGTTCAGGTCACTACACCTTTTACATTCGAAATTGGATGTTTTTATACTTTAGCCCGATTTAAGACTTAATACATGAAAATTACTCAGTCGACCCGCCAAGAGTTCTCTTTAGCAAGTACTCAAACTAGAATTACTAGATGTAGGGTTCCCTGGCACCCAAGACCTTTTCGTTTGTGACTAATTAATTAACTAGATCAAAGATTTGAATAACAATTGCCTTTGCGTTCGCTCTACACAATTCACCCCTATATCGTCTGACCGTTTAAACTTAATTTACCCCCTTGGTCTGGTTTAGCAAACAATCAATTAAGACAAATCAATTGTAAACGAGTGTATTAAATCAACAAGAGTTCTCTTTATCAAACAAATACACTAATCAATCAACTTTTAAAGTTAAACATCAATAAGAATCGATCTTTTATTCAAACTATTGAAATAAACATGCATAAGTTCATAAACCACAAATCACAACATCCAAAACCTCGGTTATTAATCTAGACAAGCATTAAAGGTTTAGCCAACAATCATGGCTGGAAAAAAATCATAAATAAACAATTAAGAGAATTCATTATGTTGATATGAATTTAACCTAATGAAAATAGTGATCTTGAATGATGAACGAATTGAGACGCGTTTCCGGAATGATTGAGTTGATTGAATGATGTTGGGATTCCCCAAAAACCACCAAAATTCGCCCAAAAGCTGCTGGAATTCGTCTGGATGGAAGAATGAATATTAGGGTAAAAATTTGGGCTTTAAATAGAGTTTCCAAAAATTGCTGGCCGACGTGACCCGCGCCGCGGCTAGAAGGTCCTGCGCCGCGGCTCTCCCCTGTAGGTGAAGCATCACTTTATGAAATTGGCTGTTAACAAAATATACTTAATCCCGCGCCGCGGCCCTTGGACCCCGCGCCGCGGCTCGCTGCTATTACGGATTCTTACTTATATTTTTACATATTATCCCCTAGAACTCGATCCGACTTATGCACTTAACCAAAACTGGTATTTATGATAACACGATGAAAATTGTACCTCAAAAGTCTTCAAACTATGCAAATCAACGCTTCTCGGTTCCTAAACTCGAGTCTTCACAAAAATCAACTAAATAACCCCAATTCGTATCCAAACGGACCAAATAATGACCAATATTGGGAGAGAAATAATAGATGAAATGCGCAATATCACACGACTTTTAAAATACCTGGTTGGTTTAAGGTGGATTAAAGGCGAAAGAATCTTCCTCCCTCTGGTAATCTTCCATATAAGCCTTTAAACGGTGGCCATTTACTTTGAAGCTCCCAGTAGGTCCTTCTGATTTCGCGGCTCCGTGTGGAAAGATATTTAACACTTTAAATGGTCCTCTCCATCTAGATTTAAACTTACCAGAAAACTTCTTTAGTCTCGAATTGAAGCATATGACTTTATCTCCAGGAGCAAACTTTATCGGAATTAATTTTCCATCGTGTAAAATCTCCGTCTTCTCCTTATAGATATATGACGTCTCATACGCTTGATCTCTTAATTCGGCTAATTCCTTTAACTGCATTTTTCTATGTCTGCTGGTTTCAGAAGGATCAAGGTTGCAGGTCTTCAAGCGTCCAGAGAGCTTTGTACTCTAATTCCAGCGGAAGGTGACAAGCTTTGCCATAGATCATTCGGTATGGTGTAGTGCCAAGAGGTTTTTTGTAAGCAGTGCGAAATGCCCATAAAGCATCGTCTAGCTTCTCAGCCCATCTATTCCCATGATTATCGAAAGTACGTTCCAATATTCTCTTTAATGCTCTGTTCGTGACTTCAGCTTGTCCGTTACTCTGTGGCTGGTATGATGTGGATATCTTGTGGGTAACTCCGTACTGTTGCATTACCTTCATGAACTGAGTGTTACAGAAGTGTGTGCCTCTATCACTGATAATAGCGCGGGGAGCTCCGAATCTACTGAATAGTCTTTTCAGGAAATTGGTGACGACTTTGGCATCATTTATTGGGAAGGATTGTGCTTCCACCCATCGTGATACGTAATCTACTGCTACTAGGATGAATTTTTTGCTATTAGACTTAGGGAATGGCCCAATAAAGTCTAAACCCCAAATATCAAAAATCTCGCAAGCTTGGATGTTAGTGCGTGGCATTTCATTCCTTGCGGAAATCATTCCTTGACGTTGACATGCGTCACATCTCTTCAGAAGCTCTTACGCATCTTTAAATATAGATGGCCAGAAAAAGCCCAAATAGTAGACCTTTCCTACTATTAAATTAGCTCCATGATGACCTCTAGTTGGCCCGTGATGACATTGATGAAGAATCCTGATAACTTGCTTTTTCGTCTACACACCACCTAATTACTTGGTCTGGACAGACTTTAAACAAGTACAAATCTTCCCAGTATTAAGATTTCACCTCAGAAAAGAATTTGCATCTTTGAGAGGTGCTCATTCCTTTTTGAACTACTCCAGCCACTATCAAGTTGGCTATGTCTGCATACCAAGGGGTATCAGTAAATTGTGATCCTACTTCAGCTTGTCCTAAGCTCAAAAGTTGTTCTTCCGGAAATTTGTCTATGATTTCTTGTTCTACAAGTGGTCCCATCAATGGATTCTCCAATCGACTAAGATGATCTGCCGCGACGTTCTCTGCACCTTTTTTGTCTTTAATCTCGATATCAAATTCTTGTAAAAGTAGGATCCATCGTAGAAGTCTTAGTTTTGCTTCTTGCTTTTTGTACAGATATTTGAGTGCTGAATGGTCTGTATAGACTGTAGTCTTGGATAGGACAAAATATGATCGGAATTTATCGAAAGCGAATACTACGGAAAGTAATTCCTTTTCCATGGTTGTATAGTTCTCTTGAGCTCCAGTCAAGGTTTTACTAGTAATATATATGATGAAAATGTTTATCTTTCCGTTGGTCGAGGACGGTTCTAACTGTGAAATCGCTAGCGTCACACATGATTTCGAATGGTAAACTCCAATCTGGAGCAATCATGATAGGTGCGCATGTGAGCTGCTCTTTCAGATAATTAAACGCTTGAGTGCACTCTTCGGTGAAGTTGAACGGAACATTCTTTCCAAGGAGGTGAGTGATAGGTTGAGTGACCTTTGAAAATTCTTTGATGAACCGGTGGTAGAATCCAGTGTGCCCCAAAAAACTAAAAAATGGTTTAACTGTAGTCAGTTCTGGTAACTTAGTTATGTTTTCTACTTTAGCTTTGTCAACCTCTATTCCTGATTTGGATATTTTGTGTCCTAAAACTATTCCTTCTTTTACCATGAAGTGACATTTCTCCCAGTTTAACACTAGGTTTGATTCTTCACACCGGGTGAGCATTTTGTCCAAGTTGAAAAGGCACGAATCGAAGGTACTTCGAAAAACAGAGAAGTCATCCATGAAGACTTCCATGCAATGTTCGATCATGTCGTGGAATATTGCTACCATGCACCTTTGAAATGTTGCTAGCGCATTGCATAGCCCGAAGGGCATATGTCGGTAAGCGAATGTTCTGTAAGGACAGGTGAATGTTGTTTTTTCTTGGTCCTTAGGATCGAGAGGAATCTGAAAATTGCAGGAAAAACCATTGAGGAAACAATAGAATTCGTTTCCCGATAATCGTTCTAACATTTGATCAATGAACGGGAGTGGGAAATGATCTTTTCGGGTTGCATCATTTAATTTATGATAATCTATGCAAACCCTCTAACTGGTGACTTCTCGAGTCGGTATCAGTTCATTATTGTCATTTTTGATAACGGTCATCCCTCCTTTCTTTGGTATAACTTGTACAGGACTGACCCATGGTGAATCAGAAATTGAATAGATTAGACCGGCGTCCAGAAGTTTGATTACTTCTTTCTAAACGACCTCTTAAATCTTCGGATTCACCCTTCGTTGTCTCTGAATAGATGGCTTAAAGTCATCTTCAATGAAGATCTTCTGACTACAGTAATTTGGACTGATTCCTTTGATATTGGAAATCTTCCAAGCAATCGCTCTCTTGTGTGACTTTAAGACTTTGATTAATTCCGCCTTTTCCTTAGGCATAAGTTCCTTAGAGATGATGACTAGTAATTACGAATCTCCTTCTAAGAATGCATATTCCAACTGCTCAGGTAATTCCTTGAGTTCTAATTCAGGCGGTTCCTCGATAGATGATTTCATCCTGGTGATCTCCTTTCTATCAAATGGATCATACCCTTCTTGGTACTCAGATTCTTCAGGTTCTTGGAGAGCGGTAACTAAAGGTATCTGTTCTTTTATTCTTGAAATTGTCCTTCTTAATGCTTCGTTTTCTGAAACTTCTTCCTTTGTTTCGTATGACGGCTCAAGAGTCTCCTCACAGTCTTCCATTTGTGTGGTTCCCGATTTACCTGAATGAAGTCTGTTTGTAACAACCCGACTTTTTCCGTTTACTATCATTACTTTTCCGTTAAGTAATTAACGGTGTTTACTTAGACCTTGTGTGTTTAATGGAATTGAATACATATTTGATCCTAGTGGATTACTTGAATTAATATGTTATATTAATTTATGAACCTATTTCGGATAGCGAAATAACTAGAAAACGTTACGATTAAGTTAATCGCCTAGAAAGCTTTTCAGTTTACGGAACTCAGGAAAAAGGAAAAATAATTGTTTTTAACAATTATTGTTTGTACGAAAAACTTATTTAGTTTATTATTTATTTAATGAATTACACACGGTGATTGCATTTCAATGACTAGTTAACGTTTCAGAGACCCGGTACGGTTAACGGCACTCGAAATAGACCACGCGCGTACCAAGAATTAACAAAACAAGCCCAATGACCCCTCATATAGGGCCATCAGCCGAACCCCCTTTCCCCTTACCCCTTTGCACTTATTTTGGACTATAACATGTTAATTGGGTCATTAGCTTTCTTAATTAAAGGCCTAACTATAAATACTTGGCAAGGGACTTGAAACACTCATTCCCCCACTTCTGCTAGTCGATTATTTTTGCTCTCCCCCTCCCCTTTTGGCCGTCGACATACAACCCACCACCATCTGTTGGAATTTAACAAGTTTGAGACTCTTAAATCTTTTAAGAATCATAATAAACAAAAGCGTGCAATTACCAATTAAACTTGTTAATCTTTAAGCCAATATAAAGCTAAATCCCAATAGGATCAAGTTGTGAAATCATGCTTACAAATGAACAAGAAAGGAAGTGATTTATACCTCCTCAAAACCAAGTTTGAGGGCTGTTTTGGTTCAAGAAGGATGAAGGTGAAGATGAAAAACTCCAAACTTTTGTTGCACAAACACACCCTTGACTTAGTTAAAGCTTAGAGCTAGATAACCAAGCTTGAAACCCAATTCCTTTACACCTTATTTTCTGGACAGCAGGAACTTCAAAGATGATGATGAATGTAAGCTCCAAAACTATGGAACCTCAAGAGATAATACCCCAAACTCTTTACCAACACCTTATGCAATAGTTAGGACATATTGACACTTGATTAATATGAGATTAAAAAGGCAAAATGCTCCCTCTTCTTACCATATACAGCCATGGCCAGCATGCCTTTTACAGCAAAAAAATGCTGTATTTTCTTAGTTGTTTATGGCTTGTATTGGTCTCTTTCTTTAGTCAAGTAAACTCTTAGTTTAATGGAGACTTTATGCTTAGGGAATATGTTGTTTTAAGCAACCAAACAAGCATGGGGATCTCACCTAGGAGTCCCAAAATCTGCATGCTAATATCTTTTAAATAACAAGTATATATATATATAACTTGACATATTTTTATATAAACTTGTTATTAAAGATCAATTTATAAATATAGGTTACTTGTACTTTATAAACCAATTTATGAAGTATAACACAACATAATTATTTATACATATAAATAATCAAATCCTTAATATATAAATTGTCCAAACAATTTATCTCAAGTGATAATATTTTAGAAAACCGATTTTCTAAAGTTCAAGTGTCGCGTATTTATTTAATGATCCAATCATTAAGAATAAATATGATTAAGGTATCGGTAAGTTTGTTATTGGGTATGACCCGACTTGGATCATAACATATTAGCCACATTAATTTAATTTGTCCCTTGGGCATATGAATTACCTTCAATCTCCCACTTGCACAAGAAATATAAGAAATTAATGCAAATGATGGATACCACCTAACGACCGTCCATCACCCCCAATATGTTATGACTTTTGCCATTCAATAACATCATCCCTTTCGAGTTCCCATCTCCAATATGAATAGGTGAATCTTTTCATTATATCCTTTCATCCTAGATGTCATGTTAAATCCAAGAGATACAGAGTGATCACTCCCTTATTGATTTAACTTTATCAGGACTTAGACATCTGACTCTCAACGAATAAGAGGGACAAATTCCTTCTTGATTACATACGTTCTAAATATACACCTTGCATTATACCTGAGTTCCTCCTTGTGAACTACCATATTTCAGAATAGCGAAGGAAAGAATCAAGGCACAATACTTGGTGAATATCCGAACCCAATATGTATCTCAGGTCAGAGGATACAATGATATTCGCCTTTAATCAAGATTACATGTGATCAACCACAAAGGCTCCATTTAGTAAATCTTGAGGGCGGGTCTTCCCATATTTGTATCCCACAAATATCTATGAACCTTGGTTGCAACCTTTCCCCACATTCATCCCGTGAATGTATACCAATCCATGTTCATAATAGTCTAAATCTCACACTTGCTCCCACAAATGTGATCGACTACGGAATTTAGAATAATTACTTATGAAAGGACCGGTCCTAATCCTTCCGGACGAAGTCTTCAACAGTTGGTCCCATTGCGATGATCGACTCCAAGTAAGGTCCTTAACATGAGCAAATGCACAGCGGAAGACTTAATTCGTACCTGAGAATAACATGTTTTAAAACGTCAACATAAAGTTGGTGAGATATATAGGTTTGTTGCTAGTAGCGTTATAACTATGGACCACAAGATTTCATATGTAAACATTTTAATAAAAATATTCTAAGTGGTTGAGCACTTGGTAACCATACTTAACAATTAATCACGTCGCATATTCCCTTTAATATGAAATCTTACTACACTGTACCAAGTGTAGTCACGAAACGAAGTACTGTGCAACCGTTGAATACTGGTCGTCCAGTCCGGTTAGGGTTGTCAGGCCCGATAGATCTATCAACAGGATTCGCGTTTACAATACCGCTGTAAATATTAGTTACCAAGCTACAGGGAAGTATGCCAGTGGTACAACTCAACGTAGAATATATTTTTCAGTTACTTGTGCCCATAATGTAAAACATAAAATACATGTATTCTCATCCCGAAATATTTAGAGTTTAAAAGTGGGACTATACACTCACCTAATGTATTTTGTAGTAAAAATACATATAACATCATTGATCAAGTATAAGGCTGGCCTTGGATTCACGAACCTATATGATTTATATATATATATTAATATACATGTAATCGTAATCGAGCAAGTTTATATATATTGTTATTAATAATATTTATTTGTAATAATACCAAGAATGATAAGAGTGTTAGTCATAATATTGATAGTAATATTAGTAATAATAATATTAGTTTTTATAATAATAATCTTAATAAAAATATTAACTTTAATAATAATGTTAAATCTTAGTAAGAATAATGATTTTAATAAAAGTGATAAATTCCCTTAATAATATAATGATAGTAATAATATTTACAATTCTAATAATAATAATTGTAATAATAATAATTTTGGTAATGCTATATACCTTCCAAATCTTATATAAAAAGAAATGCCCATGATGGGACTCGAACTCACGACCACCCGCCAACCGCTAACACCCATAACCACTCATCTGTCTCATTTCATCTGACTAATCCCAGAACCAAGTTTAGTTAAACCTTCTATTCTGTTTTCATTATCATTCTCAGATTCAAACGGCCAAACAATGAAACCGAATGGGATCATGGCCCAATACTCGTAATTCGTTTAATCCAACCCAAGTATTAAACAAAAGCCCACACGAAATCTATCTTTCCTTGTATCTGATACAACTCGACAGGTTTAAAAAAAAAAAAATAAAAAAAAAAAAAATAAAAAGAAACAAGGTACCTGTACCGTCGCTGTTATGTGAAAAAAATAATATGATTTTGCTATCGAGTACGTTATGGATCATGAAACCTAAATGAAATACGTTCAAAATCATTTACTGAAACTTAAGGAATTTTTAATTTAATCAGAAACATAAAACCCAGTTCGAATTTCTCCAAAAACGACTGTTTGACTTTTTATAAAACTAAGTTTGACTCAGAAATTCTTAATCGATAATAAGATTTACGATTTGTAACTTTGCAGAAAGTTTTCATAAAGGATTCCTCACAACTCTGCAATTTTAGATTTTTAAAAATGATACAAAATCGAGTTTTTGGATAAAAGTTATGCAACAGAGTTTTCTTGCGGTGATAAACTAAAAAAAAAAAATATCTGTTCTCCTTCCTGAACAACAGAGATCAGTTGTGTATATATAATGAATAAGAGATTCATCGAATTCTTGAAACAGTATGACTAATTGTAGTTTTGTGCAAAAGTCGACATAATATTCGTAGGCAGAAAGAGATAAAAATAAAATACAAAGCAGATGTGAAAGGTCCCTAAATATAATTATATCTGATAAATTGGAAGGCAAAAACGTAAAAGTAGATAGGGATGTTACCCTAACCCGTTTTTTTTATTATATATATAAATATAAATTTCATTATCCTAATTAATAATATAAATGTGTTAATGATAAAAATTGTATTAAAATTCATAATAGTAAATAATAATAATAACTAATAATAATACTAACTAATTAAATGATAATATTATTATTGTCATTAATAAAACATTTTATTTTCTAATAATAAAATAAATAAAATGTTAATAATAATAGATTATATCATCAATAATATTAAAATTATATCAATAATATTATTAGTATTAACACTATAAATGATAGTTCTCATAATGTTACTTTCATATATAATGATCATTATTAATAACAATGTAAACAATAAAATTCTTAATAATAATAGTAACTAATGACATTTAAATTGTATTAGATTATACTTGTAATTATTCTTATCGAAATGTTTATACTTATAGATTACAGTTAATCATATTAATAAATGTGAATACAATAATAATGCTTTATAATATATTTGTATTTCATATATATTAGTAATAGTAATAATATTATATATAATATATATATTCCTATATATATATTCATATTTTTATATTATATATAATATATATTCCTATATATATATTCATATATTTTTTTTTTTCATTTTAATGCTAACCTAATTATTCTATGTTATTTTTACATCCTATATTTCAAATTGTTTAAACTATATTTTATTAACTTAACATATTAAATTTACATATACACCTATATACAAATATATATATTTATATATATAGGCTTATGCACAACAGTTCGTGAATCGTCAGTCATGGTCAAAGGGTAACTGATTATTCAAATATAAATTTTCAAACTTTCTAGACTCAACATTACAGATTTTGCTTATCGTGTCGGAAACATATAAAGTTAAAGGTTTAAATTTGGTCGGAAATTTCCGGGTCGTTACAGTACCCACCCGTTAAAGAAATTTCGTCCCCGAAATTTGATAGAGGTTGTCATAAATAACAATAGGAATGTTTTCATGACGAATATGAGGTAATAATAGAGTTTTATCATTATTGGAAGATATGGATAAAACGATTCGATCATATGAAGCGTACGAGTGAAGCTATCATAAAAGATTGAAATGAGTAAATATGGAGTCGTTTTAACTGGTGACGTGGTTAGGATAGATTTCCGGGTTTTAAGGGATTTAAAGAAAATCTTACGTAATAAGATTTGGTTCTTTGGCGATCAGGATCTTCTTTGATTTAATGCGGCAATCTGTTTCGATTTCTCTGTCGGATACCTTACTGTAAATCCACTCCTTCGTTTCCTTATTTTTCGCAACTCACATCTTCTATTCTTTCTCCTTAATTCCTACTTTGAGACATTCGTGAATATGTTCCATCCCATTCTGATCCTTGATATACTTCTTAATTTTTACATTTGTCATTCTTCTTTTTCATCTACCACCAGAAGAATCTATTTACTTCTACTATACTCTTGTGTTTATAGTGTTTCTAGTTTTTCCGTGTCTCTATATTGCTATCTCCATGGATATACACGGTTTGAAATTTTGGGGTCTTTATATTCTTCATTATTTTTAGGAGCTTCATGCTTTCGTTTTCTCCTTCCGACTTCGAGTCAAGCGAGTAATGGTCCGGAATTCGTTGGTATGAAATTTGGAATGAACATAGCTAATGCTCTAAGAAAGCAATGGTAATGGCACGATTTTGTTTTGTCAATTTACCAGAATATCCAGAAAGATAGAACTATCAGGATGATATATTCTTGATATATTTGGAGATTGGATAGAATGTAAGAGCCGTGTAACATGGCACATGGTGATGGTACTGTGAATCATCACATTCCATTAGAAACTCAACATGACTTATTGTAATATAATGAAGTTGATCAAGTTTCATTATATTATACTAATTCATGTATCAGTTCCCAACACTGCTTCAGAACATTCCTATTTTAAACTCGAAGGTTTTAGAACTTAGAACTAACACAATTTCTTTTATATTGTAATGCAGATATTACGGAGGAATAAATGATTTCAGATAAGGATAGTTGTGAAAATATCTCCAGAAATATTGAGGATATTTATAATGAAAGATACGGTAATATCTTGGAATTTCTAATATTAAAGGATGATGATGAAGATTTACTCGTAAGGGTTTAGATTCAGAAGCAAGGTGTTTATTAAAGATTTCATCAGAAACAGAATCATCAGGATTCTTTAAATAAAGAGTTTGATCCTTGTATTTGTCTTTGGTCTCCTTCATACTTTGCTCAATCCGTTTTTCAATTTCATCCTTCTCGTTTTTCTGAGCTTTTTCGACACACCGTACTTTATCGTCAAACTTTTGACTGTTAAAGTCGTTTACAGTTTTTGTGCTGCTTCATCAGTATTTCAAGAACTACTTCGCAGTTCAGGGTGTTTTTCGGAAACTTCACATTCGAAGTATGAAATTCTTAGGGATAGACATTATAGGTATAGCTGGAGAAGTTCCGCGAGATTTTTAAAACACTGATTGCGGATTTCGCCAAAGAGATAACGAGTTGCTGGTACATTGAGAAGTCGAAGTGGAGATGTGACAAAATTAGCTTCTTGAAAAGGAATTGTAGGGTTGTTTTTGCTAATAAATGACAGAGGATTCAACACGATATGTATTAAACTATGAATTTGGTTTCGAGAGTTTTTCAAGTGCATAAATCTTTTCTTCCGTAGATGGAATGCGGTTGGTTCATCTTTTCGATCGAGGTGTTTTCAAGAATCATGAAAAGTTGTGAATGCGAATTGTAATCACCAAGAAACGAATGAGGTTTAAGATAGAATCAAGTGGCAAACTTGAAGATTAGTTTAGTTTCATATGTTATAATCAATATTTTAATTCATTTTACTTGTCCATGGTTAGCAGTCTATTAGTCCGATTGTCCAATGGTCCAACAGTTCAACAGTTCAATATATTCATATATAATTTAATATATAATATTCGAATTAAATAATACATATCGTGACCCGTGTACCGGTCTCGGTGTCGATCACAACTCAAAGTATATATATTTTGGAATCAACTCCGACCCTGTATAGCCAACTCCCGCCTTCACATATAGAGTGTCTACGGTTGTTCCGAAATATATATATAGATGGGTCGATATGATAAGTCGAAACCTTGCATACGTGTCCCGTTATTTAAAGTGCGTAAAATAAATAACAGAAATTAAATGACGATAAATAAAATTGCGAGAATGTAAATTGCGATAAATTAAATGTTAATCAGTTAGCTGGGAACAGTTAGCCGGAACAGTTAGCGTGGATTCCTAACAATATTTCAATTTAGTTAATTCGTCCGTTTCTAACAAATTTTTATTTTGTTCAATGTTTTCTTCTTTATGCCACTTGTTGGATTCGGATAGGTAAAAATCCAAATATGAAATTTGAATAGAACTGATTGTTCTGTGGTGAACGGATACGTATATCGGTAGTTGTAAGTAGGATAGTAAATGATCGTTGAATCAAATTCGAAGAATGTACAGTGTAACTTATTAATGTGACTTCTAAATATTCCTCGGGTACTACCCACCCGTTAAAATATTTTTATCATTAATAGTTTGTACAAAAGAATTTTTAATTACAATCTTTATGAAAATATACTTGCATATATATTTTCATCGGATGAAATCATGGATTTTAATGAGTCAATAAGATATTAAACTCGTTTGATTTACCATTAATACTAGATTACATAATCTCTAAAACTTTAGAAATTACATAATCGCCATGTCGAGCGAAGATAATCGATGTAGAACGATTCGTAGAACGATGATTATACTCGAGGTGCAGAATGAGATGGTGAGGCATGGATTGTTGAAACTTGGGTTATTGGTGGTACTGGTACCGTTGGTGCTGAAGCTGGTGATGTTACTGGTGTTGGTGATACTGCTGGTGCTTGCAAATTGTGTACCGTGCTCTCTAAAGTTAACACTCGAGCTCGAAGTTCTTTAACTTCTTCTACTAACCCTGGTTGGTTATCAGTGTGAGGTAAAGGTCGGATATCTTCTCTAGTTCCGTTAATGGTAGCCTCAAGACGAAAAATTCTTGCAAAAAGGGTATAAACGGTGTTGCGAACAGGTTCGCCGGTGAGCGGGTCGAGCACTCCGACGTTAGGTGGTAAGTTCGGCTCGTGATATGGAGTACCTTCTTCATTTCTCCATAGGGTAAGTATTTCGCGAACCCATCCCCACTTTCTAAAGAAATCACGATAGTTGATCGGTTGGTGCGCTCCCGTCACGCTATCTTCAGAGTCAGAAGAACTTGGTCGATTCGTAGAGGCCATCGTACGCGATCACAGAAAAGATTGTTGGTATGAAAAGCTTAGTGACAGCAAATAATAGTTGGATGGTATTCTCAATGCATAATATGCATAGATATATATAGTACCAGGATCCCTTAAATTACGGAGAAATTTACGGAAGATATTAAGCAAAGTCTATCGTAATAGATACGCTAAGATATAAATTTGTCTATACACTATCTATGCAATAAAGGCAGTAAGGCATGTCTAGACTTAAGAATGGTAAGCAGGCAATTCCCTAAGGATGATAAGTAGATGATTTCCGACTAGAAATGATAAGCAAAACTTTTTGGCAGGTAGACACGGTCAAAGTCCAGACTCACTAATGTATCCTAACAACTACTAGTCAGACACACTAATGCAAGGCCTGGTTCACTAAGACCACCGCTCTGATACCAACTGAAAGGACCGGTCCTAATCCTTCCGGACGAAGTCTTCAACAGTTGGTCCCATTGCGATGATCGACTCCAATTAAGGTCCTTAACATGAGCAAATGCACAGCGGAAGACTTAATTCGTACCTGAGAATAACATGTTTTAAAACGTCAACATAAAGTTGGTGAGATATATAGGTTTGTTGCTAGTAGCGTTATAACTATGGACCACAAGATTTCATATGTAAACATTTTAATAAAAATATTCTAAGTGGTTGAGCACTTGGTAACCATACTTAACAATTAATCACGTCGCATATTCCCTTTAATATGAAATCTTACTACACTGTACCAAGTGTAGTCACGAAACGAAGTACTGTGCAACCGTTGAATACTGGTCGTCCAGTCCGGTTAGGGTTGTCAGGCCCGATAGATCTATCAACAGGATTCGCGTTTACAATACCGCTGTAAATATTAGTTACCAAGCTACAGGGAAGTATGCCAGTGGTACAACTCAACGTAGAATATATTTTTCAGTTACTTGTGCCCATAATGTAAAACATAAAATACATGTATTCTCATCCCGAAATATTTAGAGTTTAAAAGTGGGACTATACACTCACCTAATGTATTTTGTAGTAAAAATACATATAACATCATTGATCAAGTATAAGGCTGGCCTTGGATTCACGAACCTATATGATTTATATATATATATTAATATACATGTAATCGTAATCGAGCAAGTTTATATATATTGTTATTAATAATATTTATTTGTAATAATACCAAGAATGATAAGAGTGTTAGTCATAATATTGATAGTAATATTAGTAATAATAATATTAGTTTTTATAATAATAATCTTAATAAAAATATTAACTTTAATAATAATGTTAAATCTTAGTAAGAATAATGATTTTAATAAAAGTGATAAATTCCCTTAATAATATAATGATAGTAATAATATTTACAATTCTAATAATAATAATTGTAATAATAATAATTTTGGTAATGCTATATACCTTCCAAATCTTATATAAAAAGAAATGCCCATGATGGGACTCGAACTCACGACCACCCGCCAACCGCTAACACCCATAACCACTCATCTGTCTCATTTCATCTGACTAATCCCAGAACCAAGTTTAGTTAAACCTTCTATTCTGTTTTCATTATCATTCTCAGATTCAAACGGCCAAACAATGAAACCGAATGGGATCATGGCCCAATACTCGTAATTCGTTTAATCCAACCCAAGTATTAAACAAAAGCCCACACGAAATCTATCTTTCCTTGTATCTGATACAACTCGACAGGTTTAAAAAAAAAAAAAATAAAAAAAAAAAAAATAAAAAGAAACAAGGTACCTGTACCGTCGCTGTTATGTGAAAAAAATAATATGATTTTGCTATCGAGTACGTTATGGATCATGAAACCTAAATGAAATACGTTCAAAATCATTTACTGAAACTTAAGGAATTTTTAATTTAATCAGAAACATAAAACCCAGTTCAAATTTCTCCAAAAACGACTGTTTGACTTTTTATAAAACTAAGTTTGACTCAGAAATTCTTAATCGATAATAAGATTTACGATTTGTAACTTTGCAGAAAGTTTTCATAAAGGATTCCTCACAACTCTGCAATTTTAGATTTTTAAAAATGATACAAAATCGAGTTTTTGGATAAAAGTTATGCAACAGAGTTTTCTTGCGGTGATAAACTAAAAAAAAAAAATATCTGTTCTCCTTCCTGAACAACAGAGATCAGTTGTGTATATATAATGAATAAGAGATTCATCGAATTCTTGAAACAGTATGACTAATTGTAGTTTTGTGCAAAAGTCGACATAATATTCGTAGGCAGAAAGAGATAAAAATAAAATACAAAGCAGATGTGAAAGGTCCCTAAATATAATTATATCTGATAAATTGGAAGGCAAAAACGTAAAAGTAGATAGGGATGTTACCCTAACCCGTTTTTTTTATTATATATATAAATATAAATTTCATTATCCTAATTAATAATATAAATGTGTTAATGATAAAAATTGTATTAAAATTCATAATAGTAAATAATAATAATAACTAATAATAATACTAACTAATTAAATGATAATATTATTATTGTCATTAATAAAACGTTTTATTTTCTAATAATAAAATAAATAAAATGTTAATAATAATAGATTATATCATCAATAATATTAAAATTATATCAATAATATTATTAGTATTAACACTATAAATGATAGTTCTCATAATGTTACTTTCATATATAATGATCATTATTAATAACAATGTAAACAATAAAATTCTTAATAATAATAGTAACTAATGACATTTAAATTGTATTAGATTATACTTGTAATTATTCTTATCGAAATGTTTATACTTATAGATTACAGTTAATCATATTAATAAATGTGAATACAATAATAATGCTTTATAATATATTTGTATTTCATATATATTAGTAATAGTAATAATATTATATATAATATATATATTCCTATATATATATTCATATTTTTATATTATATATAATATATATTCCTATATATATATTCATATATTTTTTTTTTTTCATTTTAATGCTAACCTAATTATTCTATGTTATTTTTACATCCTATATTTCAAATTGTTTAAACTATATTTTATTAACTTAACATATTAAATTTACATATACACCTATATACAAATATATATATTTATATATATAGGCTTATGCACAACAGTTCGTGAATCGTCAGTCATGGTCAAAGGGTAACTGATTATTCAAATATAAATTTTCAAACTTTCTAGACTCAACATTACAGATTTTGCTTATCGTGTCGGAAACATATAAAGTTAAAGGTTTAAATTTGGTCGGAAATTTCCGGGTCGTTACAACTTATTCATGGATAAAATATGCAAAATAGGAACATAACTCAAAATAACTTAATGCCACAATTATATTAATGAGTTTGAACATATTTCGTTCCATTAAAATACTTAAAACAGATCATGACCAATCACTAGAATATCGAAGCCCTAATGCACAAACATGTCCTGCATGTTTTGGTCCATGTAAGAGCTTCGTGAGAGGATCCGCTATATTAAGATCTGTGTGAACTTTGCGAATACATATCTTTCCCTTTTCAACTTCATCCCTTATGTAGTTGAATCTCCGCTCAATGTGACGGGTCTTTTGGTGAGCACGAGGTTCCATGATTTGAGCAATCGCGCCCTCGTTGTCACAAAAGATCTCAAGAGGGTCCTGAATGGAAGGGACTACTCCTAAGTCGTCGATGAATTTCTTCATCCATGCAGCTTCCTGAGCTGCCAATGATGCGACGATGTACTCGGACTCTGTAGTGGATAAAGCAACAACATCCTGTTTTGAACTCTTCCAAGAGACCGCACCTCCATTTAACGTGAAGACATAACTGAACTGTGATCGAGAATCATCTCGATCAGTTTGGAAACTCGCGTCCACGTAACCTTTTACAGTGAGTTCCTCCTCACCAGAACCGTATATAAGAAACATATCCTTAGTCCTCCTAAGGTATTTCAATATACTTTTAACAGCAATTCAATGACTATTTCTAGGGTTATTCTGGTATCTACTTGTCAGGCTAAGAGCGCATGACACATCCGGTCTAGTGCATATCATTGCATACATGATTGACCCAATAGCAGATGCGTAAGGGACCTTCTTCATTCTCTCTTGTTCATCTTTCGTGGTAGGACACTGAGATGAACTGAGAGGCGTTCCTCTTTGAATAGGTACCAAACCTTTCTTAGAGTTGTCCATCTTGAACCTTTTCAAGATCTTTTCAATGTATGCACTTTGATTCAAACCTATCAGTTTCTTAGATCTATTCGTGTAGATCCCAATCCCCAAAACGTATTGTGCTTCTCCAAGATCCTTAATGGAGAAGCATTTACTTAGCCAAGTTTTAACTCCTTGCATTGCCGGAATATCATTTCCAAATAACAATATATCATCCACATATAGTACAAGGAACATGATAGTGCTCCCACTAGCTTTCTTATATACACAAGCTTCATCACCATTTTTAATGAAGCCAAATTTCTCGGCTTCCTCATTAAAATGATGATTCCACATTCTAGATGCTTGTTTCAATCCGTAGATTGACTTCTTTAACTTGCATACCTTTTTAGGATATTTCGGATCAACAAAACCTTCAGACTGAACCATATAGACATCTTCCACAAGATATCCATTTAGGAAAGCGGTCTTGACATCCATTTACCATATTTCATAATCATAATGAACAGCAATGGCAAACAATATCCTAATAGACTTTAGCATTGTCACAGGCAAAAAAGTTTCATCATAGTCAACCCCTTGAGTTTGAGTGAAACCTTTTGCTACAAGTCTTACTTTATATGTATCCAAGTTTCCATGTATGTCGGTTTTCATTTTGAAAAGCCATTTACAATCAACTAGCCTTGAGCGAGTAGGTTGTACAACCAGTTCCCAAACTTGGTTGTCATACATGGATTGCATCTCAGCGTTCATGGCTTCCTGCCATTTATCCTTATCAATCCTTGATAAAGCATCTTGGTAGTTTGTTGGTTCATCCAAATCAATCACATAGCAACCATCCATGAGAAACCCATATCTCTCAGGAGGATTACTAATCCTACCAGATTTGCGAACGTCTTGTGTATTTTGATCATCCATTTGATCACTCTCAACATTTTCATGTTGAGTGCTAGTGTCAGCCAATTGTGTATCATCTACTTGATCTTGAACCTCTTCAAAATCGATCTTCCTTTCACTATTACCTTCCATTAGGAACTTAGTTTCAAGGAATTCCGCCTTTCGAGCAACAAATACATTTTGCTCGGTCGGATCATAGAAACAGTATCCCATATCATCCTTGGGATATCCTATGAAGATACACTTCGTGGATCGAGCATGCAACTTATTAGCAATATAGCGCTTTGGATAAGCTTCACATCCCCATACTTTCAAGTATGAAAGAGAAGGAGGTTTTCCAAACCACATCTCGTGAGGAGTTCGTTCCACTTTCTTGGTTGGGGCCATATTTAAAATACGAGCCGCGGAGCATAGACAATAACCCCAAAACGATAGAGGTAATGAGCTTCTTGCCATCATAGATCGAACCATATCCATTAGGGTTCGGTTCCTCCTTTCGGAAACTCCATTAAGTTGGGGTGTTCCTGGTGGAGTAAGTTGTGAGATAATCCCACAACTCCTAAGATGATCTTGGAAAGCATCGCTTAGGTATTCACCTCCTCTATCGGTACGAAGTACCTTGATTGTCTTGTTGAGTTGATTTTGTACTTCGTTTTGATATTCTTTGAATGCTTCAAAAGTTTCATCCTTATGTCTCAACCAATAGACATATCCGAAACGACTGAAGTCATCAACGAATGTAACAAAGTATCTTTCACCATTCCTAGTCATGGGCTTAAAGGGTCCACATACATCCGAATGTATTAATCCCAATAAGTCTTTAGCCCTTTCATAGGTCCCTTTGAAAGGTGCTTTAGTCATTTTGCCTTGCAAACAAGATTCACATACATCAAACGAGTCCATCTCATTTGATTTCAAAAGTCCATTCTTTTGAAGTGTATGCATTCGGTTCTTGTTTATGTGACCAAGGCGACAATGCCATAAGTAGGAATTACTCAAATCCCTTTTGAGTTTCTTGGTGCTAGTATGGTATATTGAGCTACTAGATGATGTGTCATCATGAACCAATTCATAAATTCCATTTGAAGGCGAAGCCTGAAAATAGAATACATTATCTAAATAAACGTGGATATCATCATTAACAAAATTAAGATAAAAACCACATTGTTTTAAACGGGAAACGGAAATAATGTTTCGACATAAATCCGGTGCATACAAAACATTGTTCAAAATAAGTTCCAAACCACTTGGAAGCTTTAATACAAAGTCTCCTTGAGCCTTCACTTGCACTTTGGCTCCATTACCCATAAAGAGACTTGATGTTCCCGTTTGCTTGCTACTTCTTTTGAACCCCTGCAAAGAATTGCAAATGTGAGTTTCACATCCAGTGTCTAATACCCATGTATTAGAAGAAGTAATACTAAGCTCTATATATACCATATATATATTACCTGAGGTTTGCCCTGCATCCCTCTTTTCCTTTAACTCCTTAAGGTAGACCGGGCAGTTGCGTTTCCATTGACCCATTTCACCGCAATCGAAGCACGGGTCTTCCTTGGAGTTTGCTTGTCCGGTAACCTTTTGCTTCTTGTTCATGTTTTTGGTTGGGGTAACCATCCTCCCCTTTCCCTTGCCTTGATGGGCGGGTCCTTTCCTCTTAGCCGCCTTTGGCTTAGAGGTGTTGTTACCTTTGGATCCACCATCATTGATCATTAGCACGGGTGAAGCCCTCTTACCCATGCTAGTTTCCGCCGTCCTAAGCATGCCATGAAGTTTGCCAATGGTCTTATCCATCCCATTCATATTGTAATTAATTACAAATTGGTCAAACCTCTTTGACAAGGAGTTTAGGATAAGATCCGTGGATAGCTCATTAGATATGTTGAGATTAAGACGGTTTGCGCGATCAATGAGGCTTTTCATCTTAAGGACATAAGATGAAATGGATTGGGAGTCATCCATACGACATGCATGAAGCGCTCAAACGGTCTCGAAGCGCTCGACACGTGCTTGTTGATGGAACATCTCCTTCAATTGTGTGATCATGTCGTATGCAGTATGATGCTCGAAATCCTTTTGGAGTTCGGGTATCATAGTCCCAAGCATTAGGCAAGCGACTTGCACCAAATCAGCGCAATACTTATCCCAATAAGCCATGCCTTCTGTATCATCCTCGTCGGGTTGATCGGGAATGGGGTCTTCCAACACATACGCCTTATCCTCAAGTTTGAGGATAATCCTAAGATTGCGGAACCAATCCATAAAGTTCGTATGGTTGAGTTTGTCTTTCTCAAGGAGAGACCTTAACGATAGGTTGTTTAAGTTAATAGGTGCGTTTTGCAAGTTGTTGTTATTGACGGCCATCAACGAAATTTAACAAAGTTCATTTAAGTATCGATTTTAAATTTAATAAACACTACCCTTTTAAATTTTAATTGACTTTATTAAATATTAGAATCCAATGGTAAATCAAATTTCGGTTAAGTGACCTTTATCCCGTTATTTGATTTAGCTAGGTAGTCATTTATATGACAATTGCAATCCTTTTGCAACTTCTAAATTATGGGATCATGCAATCCTTTTGCATGGCATATTTATCCCATCAACGCCTATTTGTTCCTCATGCTTCGGTGACCCTAAGTTCATGATTCCCAAATCAAGTCGTCCTACTTGTGTAAACATGTAAAATTAACATACAAGTGGTTAGGTGACCTTTATCCCACAAGCATGCGAATTTTACCTTAACCATATTAGTTAGCTCATAACAGTTAGGTGACCTTTATCCCATTATGAGTTCCCTACTATGTTTAAGTATCCCACAAAAGGATGGCGTTAAACTTGTTTACCTTGTCGATTAAGGGATTTTAAGTTTTCGTTAATTCTAGTTTAAGAAAACATTTATGCCATACACCAACATGCATTTAGTGTATGGTTCATTTGAAATCCATTTTCAAGTCTTGTAATTTTAGCTAATTACTTGATATAAACCATTTTATATATATGATCCTTATCATGTTCTTAATAACCGTTTATTAATGTCCTTTTAGCCGTTTTTAATTTAGCCATTTAAATTGACGTTTTGCATGTCGTTAATAATTTAACCAATTAAATTGTAGTTATGCTTGTTGTTAACTTGAGTGATAATTTATTGTATTAACATACACAATCCACAATCATACAAGAAATTAAAAAAACCACGCATGCAAAACAAATGTGTTCACAATCAAGCCAATTTGGTAGACATTTGTTTAGCCGAAAACAAATGTCACCGGTTAAGGGTTATAACACAAAGTATGAGATTTTAAATCTCCCACTAAATCTTGCATCTTCCTTGTGTTCTTCAAGTCTTCATCATGCATCTTCATTTTTACAAAATATATATCCTAATACATTTTTATCTAGAAAATGAAAATACAACCTAATCTATTTTACATACCAAATATAAAATAAATTACATAACCAAATAAATAAATATTACAACCAAATGAAAGAATTAATTATTACATACCAAATGAATAATACAAATCATTCAAACACACAACCATAACATGCATTCAACACAAGGTCAAGGCTATGATTGTGAACATGAACATGCAACCAAATATGACCAAATGAAAGAGCCCAAAACCCACTTTTGGAACCCAAAAAATTCGGCCTAACACATAAACCCACCCAAACCCATTGATTTTTGCAATCTACATTCATACATGTTCATAGATTGCAAATATAGTGGGTTTAAAACAACATTTCGAAGCATATTTCAACAACTTCGGCTCTAGATACCATTGTTGGAATTTAACAAGTTTGAGACTCTTAAAACTTTTAAGAATCATAATAGACGGAAGCGTGTAATTACCAATTAAAATTGTTAATCTTTAAACCAATATAAAACTAAATCCCAATAGGATCAAGTTGTGAAATCATGCTTACAAATGAACAAGAAAGGAAGTGATTTATACCTCCTCAAAACCAAGTTTGAGGGCTGTTTTGGTTCAAGAAGGATGAAGGTGAAGATGAAAAACTCCAAACTTTTATTGCACAAACACACCCTTGACTTAGTTAAAGCTTAGAGCTAGATAACCAAGCTTGAAACCCAATTCCGTTACACCTTATTTTCTGCACAGCAGGAACTTCAAAGATGATGATGAATGTAAGCTCCAAAACTATGGAACCTCAAGAGATAATACCCTAAACTCTTTACCAACACCTTATGCAATAGTTAGGATATATTGACACTTGATTAATATGAGATTAAAAAGGCAAAATGCTCCCTCTTCTTACCATATACAGCCATGGCCAGCAGGCCTTTTACAGCAGAAAAATGCTGTATTTTCTTAGTTGTTTATGGCTTGTATTGGTCTCTTTCTTTAGTCAAGTAAACTCTTAGTTTAAGGGAGACTTTATGCTTAGGGAATATGTTGTTTTAAGCAACCAAACAAGCATGGGAATCTCACCTAGGAGTCCCAAAATATGCATGCTAATATCTTTTAAATAACAAGTATATATATATAAAACTTGACATATTTTTATATAAACTTTTTATTAAAAATCAATTTATAAATATAGGTTACTTGTACTTTATAAACCAATTTATGAAGTATAGCACAACATAATTATTTATACATATAAATAATCAAATCCTTAATATATAAATTGTCCAAACAATTTATCTCAAGTGATAATATTTTAGAAAACCGATTTTCTAAAGTTCAAGTGTCGCGTATTTATTTAATGATCCATTCATTAAGAATAAATACGATTAAGGTGTCGGTAAGTTTGTTATTGGGTATGACCCGACTTGGATCATAACATATTAGCCACATTAATTTAATATATCCCTCGGGCATATGAATTACCTTCACCATCATCATCAATCTTCAAAATTAGACAAAGTTTTGTGAATCAAAGTTGTGCGTTGTATCGTTCTACATCTAGTATTGTGCGTTGATTGTGCTAGAAAGGTATAATTGCAAACACTAATTGTTATAATTCAGTTTTTTGTCAATTACATAGTGTAATCAAGTCTAGTGCTCAATTAAATATGTTTTATGTTGTCGTTTATCGTTTAATTGATCAATTGATGTTGCTTGCATGAAAAACGAATTTGTATTTTAATAATCTGATAAAATTGACTTGTGATCTAATCTTATAATGTGTTTATATGAAAAGGTATCGAAAAACTATTGAATTTGGACTTTGATTTCACTTGATTTCGTTATCGTATGCTCAAGATATGTTTAATCGAAGTTTTCGCTAGGGTTTACGTGATGTACGAATTTTCTGGGTTATGTACTACTCCATTCCTTATGAAAAATAATGCATTTTAGACTAAAGATTCGCGTCAAAAGCTTTTGTGATGCTCTTGGTGCGTCAAAACGAAGATTCGTGTTTTAAAGAGAGCTGAAACTGTTTTCGAATGTGAAAGAAATTACCTTGTGTGAACTAGAAATTGATTTAGGCTTTGATCTTCTGGATTATGTTAGTTTATATGTACCTTGATGTATTTCATTTGCATGCTAACTTCTGAAAATGTGTTTTTCCATGAGATATAAGCTTGACCAAGTGACATGTCCGTTTGTTGAATAAAACTGAAGGGTCTGTAAAGATTGGCTAAACTATACAAATTGGCCAAATAGATGTATTTTATTATTTTATCACTTAAACTTTGAGATTTTGGAGTTATCTCCAATTGGCCATTCGTCAAAATATATTTTCTATATTTATTGGGAAATGTTCTAAAACTGACGCGCGTGCAGAAACTGATTTGGTAAACCATAACTTGACCTTTTCTGAAACCCGACTTGTATATATCGTATGAGGCTCGGGTTAGAATTTTTGGAATCAATTTTGAGTCTATTTGTTATCTGGAGTTTTCCATGTTTATATGAATTATGTGCTTAGAGTTATACTCGTGTTTTTCTATGATGTACGTATTTTAAAGACATGCGTTAAACTACGAATGTGCGATTTGCTGAACTATGAACTGTAAAGTGTTACTTGACCTAGGTTTTACATGTTGACCGTGTTGGCATGACCTACTGAGATATTGGACTTTAGTTGACCACTTTGACCGAGTTGATTTTGGTTTGACTTTTGTTGACTTGCTTGGATTAGTTGACTTTTAATTACTTATTGAGTCAGCCTGAGCACTAGGGCTTTGCGTACACTATGGGTTAACATAATGTGACCTATATGTATACTTAAGGTGACCTGTTTAACTAGGTTGCATTGTTCGGTCGTGATTGTTCGACTACTGTACGGTTTTACTAAGAGATTTCAGTGCTTTTGCTAAGGTGAGTCTACAGTCCCTACTACGTTTTATAGGGATGAGATAACATGCTTTTTACAAGTGTTTTACATATTATACACAAGTAACTAAATGATATACATATGAGTTCAGATCAAAAATCCTTTAGCATGATTATATTAATTACTTTAAGTAAGCTCGACTTATAGGGACGGTACCGTTAGGTTTGAAAAACCTCACCTAAACATAACAGGTGCTTATTTTGTTGTAACTTGTACACTTGATCGGTGTATGCTTAGAAAGGGTAAAGGGAAGACGTGTAGCTTAGCTATCCTCGGGTTAAAGTTTTATAATCAAGTGCTCATGATAATGTATGCTTTTCTTACGATGTTTTCCAGAAATCTTGTGGCCTAACTTACGA
This sequence comes from Rutidosis leptorrhynchoides, assembly GCF_046630445.1. Lineage (NCBI taxonomy): Eukaryota > Viridiplantae > Streptophyta > Magnoliopsida > Asterales > Asteraceae > Rutidosis > Rutidosis leptorrhynchoides. Next base: position 328,113,020 of record NC_092335.1, read on the forward strand.
AATGCTTTACTAAACCTGTAGATTTCAATCAACATTTTTCGTTGACGTTTTGCATGTTTTATCCCAGGTCCATAGAGGTATAGCATCCGCTTTGGAGAGTTGTCACGCATGTTGGCTGCTAGAACTGGAATGTTATCCAGCATGTTTTCTGTCATGTCTTACTTAAAGAACAAATATTCGCATTCAAACTGTTTACTTATAGTGTATCTAATGTTCAAAGTAAATGCGCCACGATTAATATTGTTTGGGCGAGGTTGTCTAACCTAACGGATCCGTCCATCTAAATTTTCTTACTGGAAGGTAATAAAAGTATTCAAGCTAGGGGCTTAGTGAACAAAACTCAATATGTAAAATGCTTATCAGACGAAAGTTTGATAATTCCTTTGGAGGATATACAAGTTGATCCTAAGCTTTACTTCGTTGAAGAACCTGTTGATATTATGGACTGTGAGGTCAAACAACTAAAGCAAAACAAAATTTGAATCATTAAATTCAGATGGAACGCCCGTAGAGGACCAGAATTCACGTGGGAGCATGAAGATCAGATGAGACAAAAGTATCCGCAACTGTTTCCCGAGGAGATGACTACGACGGACGTACACTAAAAGTTCGGGACGAAATTTTTGATAACAGGTGGGTAATGAAACAACCTGACTTTTTCCGTTTACTATCGTTACGTGTGAAATGTCCCGTTCTTATTGATTAAAAACATTCCATTTTAATTGATTTCGTTGCGAGGTTTTGACCTCTATATGAGACGTTTTTCAAAGACTGCATTCATTTTAAAATAAACCATAACCTTTATTTCATAAATAAAGGTTTAAAAAGCTTTACGTAGATTATCAAATAATGATAATCTAAAATATCCTGTTTACACACGACCATTACATAGTGGTTTACAATACAAATATGTTGCATCGAAATCAGTTTCTTGAATGCATTTTTTACACAATATCATACAAACATGGACTCCAAATCTTGTCCTTATTTTAATATGCAACAGCGGAAGCTCTTAGTATTCACCTGAGAATAAACATGCTTTAAACGTCAACAAAAATGTTGGTGAGTTATAGGTTTAACCTATATATATCAAATCGTAACAATAGACCACAAGATTTCATATTTCAATACACATCCCATACATAGAGATAAAAATCATTCATATGGTGAACACCTGGTAACCGACATTAACAAGATTCATATATAAGAATATCCCCATCATTCCGGGACACCCTTCGGATATGATATAAATTTCGAAGTACTAAAGCATCCGGTACTTTGGATGGGGTTTGTTAGGCCCAATAGATCTATCTTTAGGATTCGCGTCAATTAGGGTGTCTGTTCCCTAATTCTTAGATTACCAGACTTAATAAAAAGGGACATATTCGATTTCGATAATTCAACCATAAAATGTAGTTTCACGTACTTGTGTCTATTTTGTAAATCATTTATAAAACCTGCATGTATTCTCATCCCAAAAATATTAGATTTTAAAAGTGGGACTATAACTCACTTTCACAGATTTTTACTTCGTCGGGAAGTAAGACTTGGCCACTGGTTGATTCACGAACCTATAACAATATATATACATATATATTAAAGTATGTTCAAAATATATTTACAATACTTTTAATACATTTTGATGTTTTAAGTTTATTAAGTCAGCTGTCCTCGTTAGTAACCTACAACTAGTTGTCCACAGTTAGATGTACAGAAATAAATCGATAAATATTATCTTGAATCAATCCACGACCCAGTGTATACGTATCTCGGTATTGATCACAACTCAAACTATATATATTTTGGAATCAACCTCAACCCTGTATAGCTAACTCCAACATTCACATATAGAGTGTCTATGGTTTTTCTGAAATATATATAGATGTGTCGACATGATAGGTCAAAACATTGTATACGTGTCTATGGTATCTCAAAATTACATAATATACAATACAAGTTGATTAAGTTATGGTTGGAATAGATTTGTTACCAATTTTCACGTAGCTAAAATGAGAAAAATTATCCAATCTTGTTTTACCCATAACTTCTTCATTTTAAATCCGTTTTGAGTGAATCAAATTGCTATGGTTTCATATTGAACTCTATTTTATGAAGCTAAACATAAAAAGTATAGGTTTATAGTCGGAAAAATAAGTTACAAGTCATTTTTGTAAAGGTAGTCATTTCAGTCGAAAGAACGACGTCTAGATGACCATTTTAGAAAACATACTTCCACTTTGAGTTTAACCATAATTTTTGGATATAGTTTCATGTTCATAATAAAAATCATTTTCTCAGAATAACATCTTTTAAATCAAAGTTTATCATAATTTTTAATTAACTAACCCAAAACAGCCCGCGGTGTTACTACGACGGCGTAAATCCGGTTTTACGGTGTTTTTCGTGTTTTCAGGTTTTAAATCATTAAGTTAGCATATCATATAGATATAGAACATGTGTTTAGTTGATTTTTAAAAGTCAAGTTAGAAGGATTAACTTTTATTTGCGAACAAGTTTAGAATTAACTAAACTATGTTCTAGTGATTACAAGTTTAAACCTTCGAATAAGATAGCTTTATATGTATGAATCGAATGACGTTATGAACAACATTACTACCTTAAGTTCCTTGGATAAACCTACTGGAAATGAGAAAAATAGATCTAGCTTCAAAGGATCCTTGGATGGCTTGAAAGTTCTTGAAGCAGAATCATGACACGAAAACAATTTCAAGTAAGATTTCTACTCGAAATAAGATTGTTATAGTTATAGAAATTGAATTAAAGTTTGAATATGATTATTACCTTATATTAGAAAGATAACCTACTGTAAGTGACAAAGGTTTCTTGATCTTGGATGATTACTTGGAATGGATTTAGAAAACTTGGAAGTAAACTTGCAATCTTGGAAGTATTCTTGATTTTATGAAACTAGAACTTTTGGAATTTATGAAGAACACTTAGAACTTGAAGATAGAACTTGAGAGAGATCAATTAGATGAAGAAAATTGAAGAATGAAAGTGTTTGTAGGTGTTTTTGGTCGTTGGTGTATGGATTAGATATAAAGGATATGTAATTTGGTTTTCATGTAAATAAGTCATGAATGATTACTCATATTTTTGTAATTTTATGAGATTCATGCTAGTTTCCAAATTATGGTTCCCACATGTGTTAGGTAACTCAAATGGGCTACTAAGAGCTGATCATTGGAGTGTATATACCAATAGTACATACATTTAAAAGCTGTGTATTGTACGAGTACGAATACGGGTGCATACGAGTAGAATTGTTGATGAAACTGAACGAGGATGTAATTGTAAGCATTTTTGTTAAGTAGAAGTATTTTGATAAGTGTCTTGAAGTCTTTCAAAAGTGTATGAATACATATTAAAACACTACATGTATATACATTTTAACTGAGTCGCTAAGTCATCGTTAGTCGTTACATGTAAATGTTGTTTTGAAACCTTTAGGTTAACGATCTTGTTGAATGTTGTTAACCCATTGTTTATTATAAAAAATGAGATGTTAAATTGTTATATTATCATGATATTATGATATATAATATATCTTAGTATGATGTATATACAGTTAAATGTCGTTACAACGATAATCGTTACATATATGTCTCGTTTCGAAATCATTAAGTTAGTAGTCTTATTTTTACATATGTATTTCATTGTTAATACACTTAATAATATATTTACTTATCATTTAACATAATTAACCAAGTGTATCAATATCTTAATATGATTCATATGTACCTAGTAAGACGTTGTTATAACGATAATCGTTATATATATCGTTTTCGAGTTTCTTAAATTAATAGTCTCATTTTTATGTATATAACTCATTGTTAAAATACCTAATGAGATACATACTTATAATAAAATAATATTAACTATATATATAACCATATATATGTCATCGTATAGTTTTTACAAGTTTTAACGTTCGTGAATCACCGGTCAACTTGGGTGGTCAATTGTCTATATGAAACTTATTTCAATTAATCAAGTCTTAACAAGTTTGATTGCTTAACATGTTGGAAACACTTAATCATGTAAATAACAATTTCATTTAATATATATATAAACATGGAAAAGTTCGGGTCACTACAGTACCTACCCGTTAAATAAATTTCGTCCCGAAATTTTAAGCAGTTAGAGGTGTTGACGTATCTTCTGGAAATAAATGCGGGTATTTCTTCATCATCTGATCTTCTCGTTCCCAGGTGAACTCAGGTCCTCTACGAGCATTCTATCAAACCTTAACAATTGGTATCTTGTTTTGCTTAAGTCATTTAACCTCACGATCCATTATTTCAACGGGTTCTTCGATAAATTGAAGTTTTTCGTTGATTTGGATTTCATCTAACGGAATAGTGAGATCTTCTTTAGCAAAACATTTCTTCAAATTCGAGACGTGGAAAGTGTTATGTATAGCCGCGAGTTGTTGAGGTAACTCAAGTCGGTAAGCTACTGGTCCGACACGATCAATAATCTTGAATGGTCCAATATACCTTGGATTTAATTTCCCTCGTTTACCAAATCGAACAACGCCTTTCCAAGGTGCAACTTTAAGCATGACCATCTCTCCAATTTCAAATTCTATATCTTTTATTTTAATGTCAGCGTAGCTCTTTTGTCGACTTTGGGCGGTTTTCAACCGTTGTTGAATTTGGATGATCTTCTTGGTAGTTTCTTGTATTATCTCCGAACCCGTAATCTGTCTATCTCCCACTTCACTCTAATAAATCGGAGACCTGCACTTTCTACTATAAAGTGCTTCAAACGGCGCCATCTCAATGCTTGAATGGTAGCTGTTGTTGTAGGAAAATTCTGCTAACGGTAGATGTCGATCCCAACTGTTTCCGAAATCAATAACACATGCTCGTAGCATGTCTTCAATCGTTTGTATCGTCCTTTCGCTCTGCCCATCAGTTTGTGGATGATAGGCAGTACTCATGTCTAGAAGATTTCCTAATGCTTGCTGTAATGTCTGCCAGAATCTTGAAATAAATCTGCCATCCCTATCAGAGATAATAGAGATTGGTATTCTATGTCTGGAGACGACTTCTTTCAAATACAGTCGTGCTAACTTCTCCATCTTGTCATCTTCTCTTATTGGCAGGAAGTATACTGATTTGGTGAGACGATCAACTATTACCCAAATAGTATCAAAACCACTTGCAGTCCTTGGCAATTTAGTGATGAAATCCATGGTAATGTTTTTCCATTTCCATTCCGGGATTTTGGGTTGTTGAAGTAGACCTGATGGTTTTTGATGCTCAGCTTTAACCTTAGAACACGTCAAACATTCTCCTATGTATTTAGCAACATCGGCTTTCATACCCGGCCACCAAAAATGTTTCTTGAGATCCTTGTACATCTTCCCCGTTCCAGGATGTATTGAGTATCTGGTTTTATGAGCTTCTCTAAGTACCATTTCTCTCATATCTCCAAATTTTGGTACCCAAATCCTTTCAGCCCTATACCGGGTTCCGTCTTCCCGAATATTAAGATGCTTCTCCGATCCTTTGGGTATTTCATCCTTTAAATTTCCCTCTTTTAAAACTCCTTGTTGCGCCTCCTTTATTTGAGTAGTAAGGTTATTGTGAATCATTATATTCATAGATTTTACTCAAATGGGTTCTCTGTCCTTCCTGCTCAAGGCGTCGGCTACCACATTTGCCTTCCCCGGGTGGTAACGAATCTCAAAGTCGTAATCATTCAACAATTCAATCCACCTATGCTGCCTCATATTCAGTTGTTTCTGATTAAATATGTGTTGAAGACTTTTGTGGTCGGTATATATAATACTTTTGACCCCATATAAGTAGTGCCTCCAAGTCTTTAATGCAAAAACAACCGTGCCTAATTTCAAATCATGCATCGTATAATTTTGTTCGTGAATCTTCAATTGTCTAGATGCATAAGCAATCACCTTCATTCGTTGCATTAATACACAACCGAGACCTTGCTTTGATGTGTCACAATAAATCACAAAATCATCATTCCCTTCAGGCAATGACAATATTGGTGCCGTAGTTAGCTTTTTCTTCAATAACTGAAACGCTTTCTCTTGTTCATCCTTTCATTCAAATTTCTTCCCTTTATGCGTTAATGCAGTCAAGGGTTTTGCTATTCTGGAAAATTCTTGGATGAACCTTCTGTAGTAACCAGCTAGTCCTAAAAACTGGCGTATGTGTTTCGGAGTTTTCGGGGTTTCCCACATTTCAACAGTTTCTATCTTTACAGGATCCACCTTAATACCTTTTTTGTTCACTATGTGACCGAGGAATTGAACTTCTTCCAACCAAAATGCACACTTTGAAAATTTAGCATGCAATTCTTCCTTCCTCAATACTTCTAACACCTTTCTCAAATGTTCACCGTGTTCTTGGTCATTCTTTGAGTAAATAAGTATGTCATCAATGAAAACAATGACAAATTTGTCAAGGTATGGTCCACACACTCGGTTCATAAGGTCCATGAACACAGCTGGTGCATTAGTTAAACCAAACGGCATGACCATAAACTCGTAATGACCGTAACGTGTTCTGAAAGCAGTCTTTGGAATATCATCTTCTTTCACCCGCATTTGATGATACCCGGAATGTAAGTCAATCTTTGAATAAACAGACGAGCCTTGTAGTTGATCAAATAAGTCGTCGATTCTCGGTAATGGGTAGCGGTTCTTGATGGTAAGTTTGTTCAACTCTCGGTAGTCGATACACAACCTGAATGTACCATCTTTCTTCTTGACAAACAAAACAGGAGCTCCCCACGGTGATGTGTGAAATGTCCCGTTCTTATTGATTAAAAACGTTCCATATTAATTGATTTCGTTGCGAGGTTTTGACCTCTATATGAGACGTTTTTCAAAGACTGCATTCATTTTTAAACAAACCATAACCTTTATTTCATCAATAAAGGTTTAAAAAGCTTTACGTAGATTATCAAATAATGATAATCTAAAATATCCTGTTTACACACGACCATTACATAATGGTTTACAATACAAATATGTTACAACAAAATAAGTTTCTTGAATGCAGTTTTTACACAATATCATACAAGCATGGACTCCAAATCTTGTCCTTATTTAAGTATGCGACAGCGGAAGCTCTTAATAATCACCTGAGAATAAACATGCTTAAAACGTCAACAAAAATGTTGGTGAGTTATAGGTTTAACCTATATATATCAAATCGTAACAATAGACCACAAGATTTCATATTTCAATACACATCCCATACATAGAGATAAAAATCATTCATATGGTGAACACCTGGTAACCGACAATAACAAGATGCATATATAAGAATATCCCCATCATTCCGGGACACCCTTCGGATATGATATAAATTTCGAAGTACTAAAGCATCCGGTACTTTGGATGGGGTTTGTTAGGCCCAATAGATCTATCTTTAGGATTCGCGTCAATTAGGGTGTCTGTTCCCTAATTCTTAGATTACCAGACTTAATAAAAAGGGGCATATTCGATTTCGATAATTCAACCATAGAATGTAGTTTCACGTACTTGTGTCTATTTTGTAAATCATTTATAAAACCTGCATGTATTCTCATCCCAAAAATATTAGATTTTAAAAGTGGGACTATAACTCACTTTCACAGATTTTTACTTCGTCGGGAAGTAAGACTTGGCCACTGGTTGATTCACGAACCTATAACAATATATACATATATATCAAAGTATGTTCAAAATATATTTACAACACTTTTAATATATTTTGATGTTTTAAGTTTATTAAGTCAGCTGTCCTCGTTAGTAACCTACAACTAGTTGTCCACAGTTAGATGTACAGAAATAAATCGATAAATATTATCTTGAATCAATCCACGACCCAGTGTATACGTATCTCAGTATTGATCACAACTCAAACTATATATATTTTGGAATCAACCTCAACCCTGTATAGCTAACTCCAACATTCACATATAGAGTGTCTATGGTTGTTCCGAAATATATATAGATGTGTCGACATGATAGGTCGAAACATTGTATACGTGTCTATGGTATCTCAAGATTACATAATATACAATACAAGTTTATTAAGTTATGGTTGGAATAGATTTGTTACCAATTTTCACGTAGCTAAAATGAGAAAAATTATCCAATCTTGTTTTACCCATAACTTCTTCATTTTAAATCCGTTTTGAGTGAATCAAATTGCTATGGTTTCATATTGAACTATATTTTATGAATCTAAACAGAAAAAGTATAGGTTTATAGTCGGAAAAATAAGTTACAAGTCGTTTTTGTAAAGGTAGTCATTTCAGTCGAAAGAACGACGTCTAGATGACCATTTTAGAAAACATACTTCCACTTTGAGTTTAACCATAATTTTTGAATATAGTTTCATGTTTATAATAAAAATCATTTTCTCAGAATAAAAACTTTTAAATCAAAGTTTATCATAGTTTTTAATTAACTAACCCAAAACAGCCCGCGGTGTTACTACGACGGCGTAAATCCGGTTTTACGGTGTTTTTCGTGTTTCCAGGTTTTAAATCATTAAGTTAGCATATCATATAGATATAGAACATGTGTTTAGTTGATTTTAAAAGTCAAGTTAGAAGGATTAACTTTTGTTTGCGAACAAGTTTAGAATTAACTAAACTATGTTCTAGTGATTACAAGTTTAAACCTTCGAATAAGATAGCTTTATATGTATGAATCGAATGATGTTATGAACATCATTACTACCTTAATTTCCTTGGATAAACCTACTGGAAGAGAGAAAAATGGATCTAGCTTCAATGGATCCTTGGATGGCTCAAAGTTCTTGAAGCAAAATCATGACACGAAAACAAGTTCAAGTAAGATCATCACTTGAAATAAGATTGTTATAGTTATAGAAATTGAACCAAAGTTTGAATATGATTATTACCTTGTATTAGAATGATAACCTACTGTAAGAAACAAAGATTTCTTGAGGTTGGATGATCACCTTACAAGATTGGAAGTGAGCTAGCAAACTTGAAAGTATTCTTGATTTTATGAAACTAGAACTTTTGGAATTTATGAAGAACACTTAGAACTTGAAGATAGAACTTGAGAGAGTTCAATTAGATGAAGAAAATTGAAGAATGAAAGTGTTTGTAGGTGTTTTTGGTCGTTGGTGTATGGATTAGATATAAAGGATATGTAATTTTGTTTTCATGTAAATAAGTCATGAATGATTACTCATATTTTTGTAATCTTATGAGATATTTCATGCTAGTTGCCAAATGATGGTTCCCACATGTGTTAGGTGACTCACATGGGCTGCTAAGAGCTGATCATTGGAGTGTATATACCAATAGTACATACATCTAAAAGCTGTGTATTGTACGAGTACGAATACGGGTGCATACGAGTAGAATTGTTGATGAAACTGAACGAGAATGTAATTGTAAGCATTTTTGTTAAGTAGAAGTATTTTGATAAGTGTATTGAAGTCTTTCAAAAGTGTATAAATACATATTAAAACACTACATGTATATACATTTTAACTGAGTCGTTAAGTCATCGTTAGTCGTTACATGTAAGTGTTGTTTTGAAACCTTTAGGTTAACGATCTTGTTAAATGTTGTTAACCCAATGTTTATAATAACAAAAGAGATTTTAAATTAATATATTATCATGATATTATGATGTACGAATATCTCTTAATATGATATATATACATTAAATGTCGTTACAACGATAAACGTTACATATATGTCTCGTTTCAAAATCATTAAGTTAGTAGTCTTGTTTTTACATATGTAGTTCATTGTTAATATAATTAATGATATGTTTACTTATCATAATATCATGTTAACTATATATATAACCATATATATGTCATCATATAGTTTTTTTTACAAGTTTTAACGTTCGTGAATCACCGGTCAACTTGGGTGGTCAATTGTCTATATGAAACCTATTTCAATTAATCAAGTCTTAACAAGTTTGATTGCTTAACATGTTGGAAACATTTAATCATGTAAACATCAATCTCAATTAATATATATAAACATGGAAAAGTTCGGGTCACTACAGTACCTACCCGTTAAATAAATTTCGTCCCGAAATTTTAAGCTGTTGAAGGTGTTGACGAATCTTCTGGAAATAGATGCGGGTATTTCTTCTTCATCTGATCTTCACGCTCCCAGGTGAACTCGGGTCCTCTACGAGCATTCCATCGAACCTTAACAATTGGTATCTTGTTTTGCTTAAGTCTTTTAACCTCACGATCCATTATTTCGACGGGTTCTTCGATGAATTGGAGTTTTTCGTTGATTTGGATTTCATCTAACGGAATAGTGAGATCTTCTTTAGCAAAACATTTCTTCAAATTCGAGACGTGGAAAGTGTTATGTACAGCCGCGAGTTGTTGAGGTAACTCAAGTCGGTAAGCTACTGGTCCGACACGATCAATAATCTTGAATGGTCCAATATACCTTGGATTTAATTTCCCTCGTTTACCAAATCGAACAACGCCTTTCCAAGGTGAAACTTTAAGCATGACCATCTCTCCAATTTCAAATTCTATATCTTTTCTTTTAATGTCAGCGTAGCTCTTTTGTCGACTTTGGGCGGTTTTCAACCGTTGTTGAATTTGGATGATCTTCTCGGTAGTTTCTTGTATAATCTCCGGACCCGTAATCTGTCTATCCCCCACCTCACTCCAACAAATCGGAGACCTGCACTTTCTACCATAAAGTGCTTCAAACGGCGCCATCTCAATGCTTGAATGGTAGCTGTTGTTGTAGGAAAATTCTGCTAACGGTAGATGTCGATCCCAACTGTTTCCGAAATCAATAACACATGCTCGTAGCATGTCTTCAAGAGTTTGTATCGTCCTTTCGCTCTGCCCATCAGTTTGTGGATGATAGGCAGTACTCATGTCTAGACGAGTTCCTAATGCTTGCTGTAATGTCTGCCAGAATCTTGAAATAAATCTGCCATCCCTATCAGAGATAATAGAGATTGGTATTCCATGTCTGGAGACGACTTCCTTCAAATACAGTCGTGCTAACTTCTCCATCTTGTCATCTTCTCTTATTGGTAGGAAGTGTGCTGATTTGGTGAGACGATCAACTATTACCCAAATAGTATCAAAACCACTTGCAGTCCTTGGCAATTTAGTGATGAAATCCATGGTAATGTTTTCCCATTTCCATTCCGGGATTTCGGGTTGTTGAAGTAGACCTGATGGTTTCTGATGCTCAGCTTTGACCTTAGAACACGTCAAACATTCTCCTACGTATTTAGCAACATCGGCTTTCATACCCGGCCACCAAAAATGTTTCTTGAGATCCTTGTACATCTTCCCCGTTCCAGGATGTATTGAGTATCTGGTTTTATGAGCTTCTCTAAGTACCATTTCTCTCATATCTCTAAATTTTGGTACCCAAATCCTTTCAGCCCTATACCGGGTTCCGTCTTCCCGAATATTAAGATGCTTCTCCGATCCTTTGGGTATTTCATCCTTTAAATTTCCCTCTTTTAAAACTCCTTGTTGCGCCTCCTTTATTTGAGTAGTAATGTTATTATGAATCATTATATTCATAGATTTTACTCGAATGGGTTCTCTATCCTTCCTACTCAAGGCATCGGCTACCACATTTGCCTTCCCCGGGTGGTAACGAATCTCAAAATCGTAATCATTCAATAATTCAATCCACCTACGCTGCCTCATATTCAGTTGTTTCTGATTAAATATGTGTTGAAGACTTTTGTGGTCGGTATATATAATACTTTTGACCCCATATAAGTAGTGCCTCCAAGTCTTTAATGCAAAAACAACCGCGCCTAATTCCAAATCATGCGTCGTATAATTTTGTTCGTGAATCTTCAATTGTCTAGACGCATAAGCAATCACCTTCGTTCGTTGCATTAATACACAACCGAGACCTTGCTTTGATGCGTCACAATAAATCACAAAATCATCATTCCCTTCAGGCAATGACAATATAGGTGCCGTAGTTAGCTTTTTCTTCAATAACTGAAATGCTTTCTCTTGTTCATCATTCCATTCAAATTTCTTCCCTTTATGCGTTAATGCAGTCAAGGGTTTTGCTATTCTGGAAAAGTCTTGGATGAACCTTCTGTAGTAACCAGCTAGTCCTAAAAACTGGCGTATGTGTTTCGGAGTTTTCGGGGTTTCCCACTTTTCAACAGTTTCTATCTTTGCCGGATCCACCTTAATACCTTCTTTGTTCACTATGTGACCGAGGAATTGAACTTCTTCTAACCAAAATGCACACTTTGAAAACTTAGCGTATAATTCTTCCTTCCTCAATACTTCTAACACCTTTCTCAAATGTTCACCGTGTTCTTGGTCATTCTTTGAGTAAATAAGTATGTCATCAATGAAAACAATGACAAACTTGTCAAGGTATGGTCCACACACTCAGTTCATAAGGTCCATGAACACAGCTGGTGCATTAGTTAAACCAAACGGCATGACCATAAACTCGTAATGACCGTAACGTGTTCTGAAAGCAGTCTTTGGAATATCATCTTCTTTCACCCGCATTTGATGATACCCGGAACGTAAGTCAATCTTTGAATAAACAGACGAGCCTTGTAGTTGATCAAATAAGTCGTCGATTCTCGGTAGTGGGTAGCGGTTCTTGATGGTAAGTTTGTTCAACTCTCGGTAGTCGATACACAACCTGAATGTACCATCTTTCTTCTTGACAAACAAAACAGGAGCTCCCCACGGTGATGTGCTTGGTCGAATGAAACCACGCTCTAAAAGTTCTTGTAATTGGCTTTGCAGTTCTTTCATCTCGCTGGGTGCGAGTCTGTAAGGAGTACGAGCTATTGGTGCAGCTCCTGGTACAAGATCTATTTGAAATTCAACGGATCGATGTGGGGGTAATCCCGGTAATTCTTTCGGAAATACATCGGGAAATTCTTTTGCAATGGAAACATCATTGATGCTCTTTTCTTCAGTTTGTACTTTCTCGACGTGTGCTAGAACAGCATAGCAACCTTTTCTTATTAGTTTTTGTGCCTTCAAATTACTAATAAGATGTAGCTTCGTGTTGCCCTTTTCTCCGTACACCATTAAGGGTTTTCCTTTTTCTCGTATAATGCGAATTGCATTTTTGTAACAAACGATCTCCGCTTTCACTTCTTTCAACCAGTCCATACCGATTATCACATCAAAACTCCCTAACTCTACTGGTATCAAATCAATCTTAAATGTTTCGCTAACCAGTTTAATTTCTCGATTCCGACATATATTATCTGCTGAAATTAATTTACCATTTGCTAATTCGAGTAAAAATTTACTATCCAAAGGCGTCAATGGACAACTTAATTTAGCACAAAAATCTCTACTCATATAGCTTCTATCCGCACCCGAATCAAATAAAACGTAAGCAGATTTATTGTCAATAAGAAACGTACCCGTAACAAGCTCCGAGTCTTCCTGTGCCTCTACCGCATTAATATTGAAAACTCTTCCACGGCCTTGTCCATTCGTGTTCTCCTGGTTCGGGCAATTTCTAATAATGTGGCCTGGTTTTCCACATTTATAACAAACTACATTGGCATAACTTGCTCCGACACTACTTGCTCCGCCATTACTCGTTCCGACACCATTTGTTCCTTTCGTTCTATTAACCCCTGGTCCGTAGACCTCACACTTCGCCGCGCTATGACCATTTCTTTTACACTTGTTGCAAAATTTGGTGCAGAACCCCGAGTGATTCTTTTCACACCTTTGGCATAGTTGCTTCTGATTGTTGTTGTTGTTGCGGTTATTATTGTTGTTGGGATGATTGTTGTAGTTGCTGTTGTTGTTGTTGTTGTTGTTGTTGTTGGGCCGTTTGTTGTAGTTGCGATTGATGTTGCGATTGTTGGGATAATTGTTGCGATTATTGTTGTAATTGCTGTTGTTGTTGTATTGGTGATTCTTATCACCGTTTTCCTCCCACTTTCTTTTGACTTGCTTCACATTGGCCTCTTCAGCAGTCTGTTCTTTAATTCTTTCTTCAATCTGGTTCACTAGTTTGTGAGCCATTCTACATGCCTGTTGTATGGAGGCGGGCTCGTGTGAACTTATATCTTCTTGGATTCTTTCCGGTAATCCTTTCACAAACGCGTCGATCTTCTCTTCCTCATCTTCGAATGCTCCCGGACACAATAGGCACAATTCTGTGAATCGTCTTTCGTACGTGGTAATATCAAATCCTTGGGTTCGTAACCCTCTAAGTTCTATCTTGAGCTTATTGACCTCGGTTCTGGGACGGTACTTCTCGTTCATCAAGTGCTTGAATGCTGACCACGGTAGTGCGTACGCATCATCTTGTCCCACTTGCTCTAGATAGGTATTCCACCATGTTAACGCAGAACCTGTGAAGGTATGCGTAGCGTACTTCACTTTGTCCTCTTCAGTACACTTACTTATGGCAAACACCGATTCAACCTTCTCGGTCCACCGTTTCAATCCGATCGGTCCTTCGGTTCCATCAAATTCCAAAGGTTTGCAGGCAGTGAATTCTTTGTAGGTGCATCCTACACGATTTCCTGTACTGCTAGATCCAAGGTTATTGTTGGTATGTAGCGCAGCCTGTACTGCGGCTATGTTTGAAGCTAGAAAAGTACGGAATTCCTCTTCATTCATATTAACGGTGTGTCGAGTAGTCGGTGCCATTTCCTTCAAAATAGTTAAATGGAACAAGTTAATCATACAGAATATTAAGAGTAGTTAATAGTATTTCGTAGCATAATATGAACTCATTTATAAAAGCTTTTTCTTCATATTAGCGTTTTATAAGTTTAAATTCGGGTAGTACCTACCCGTTAAGTTCATACTTAGTAGCTAATATACAATTCAACTACTACAATTCTATATGAAAAACTGATTATAATAATATTTCGCGTTCAAACTTTTATACAATATTTTACAAACTTACAATACCGCTTATTTTACATAAAGCATGAAATATAGCACACAATAACTTTGATACAAGATAGTTGTGAAGACAATTCTAGCTAGTACACAAGTCGTTCAGCAAAGGCAATAAAGACACGTAATTCATACGTCCAGAAACAAGTCATGCATTCTGGTTTTACTAGGACTACTTCCCATCCTTGGTCTTGTGCAACATAACCGTTATGGCCGTTGATAAGACAGCGTGTTGTAACGTCATCAAAGGGACGAGGGTTACGTAATGTCCAACAGTCCCGTAATAATCTAAAAACCTCATTTCTTACCCCAATTACCGACTCCGTCACTTGTGGAAATGTTTTGTTTAATAGTTGTAGCCCGATGTTCTTGTTCTCACTTTGGTGAGAAGCGAACACTACTAATCCGTAAGCATAACATGCTTCTTTATGTTGCATGTTAGCCGCTTTTTCTAAATCACGAAGTCCAATATTCGGATATATTGAGTCAAAATAATTTCTTAACCCGTTGCGTAAAATAGCATTTGGGTTCCCCGCAATATATGCGTCAAAGTAAACACATCGTAACTTATGGGTTTCCCAATGTGATATCCCCCATCTTTCAAACGAAAGTCTCTTATAAACCAAGACATTCTTGGAACGTTCTTCGAATGTCTTACAAACTGATCTCGCCTTAAATAGTTGTGCCGAAGAATTCTGGCCGACTCTAGACAAGATTTCATCAATCATGTCTCCGGGTAGGTCTCTTAAAATATTGGGTTGTCTATCCATTTTGTGTTTTTAAACTGTAAAATAGACAAGAGTTAGATTCATAAAAAAAATACTTATTAATACAAGCAATTTTTACATATATCATAAAGCATAAGAACACTATATTCCATATATTACACCACACGAATACAACTATCTTATTCCGACTCGCTCGTTTCTTCTTTTTCGGTTTTGGTTCGTTTTGCCAAGTTTCTAGGGATATATGATGTTCCCCTAATACGAGCCGTCGTTGTCCACATTGGTTTAGAAAAACCTGGTGGTTTAGAGGTTCCCGGGTCATTGTTACAACTTAAGGACTTCGGGGGTTGACGATACATATAAAGTTCATCGGGGTTGGAATTAGATTTCTCTATTTTTATGCCCTTTCCCTTATTATTTTCTTTTGCCTTTTTAAATTCAGTTGGGGTAATTTCTATAACATCATCGGAATTCTCATCGGAATCCGATTCATCGGAGAATTGGTAATCCTCCCAATATTTTGCTTCCTTGGCGGAAACACCATTGACCATAATTAACTTTGGTCGGTTGGTTGAGGATTTTCTTTTACTTAACCGTTTTATTATTTCCCCCACCGGTTCTATTTCTTCATCCGGTTCCGATTCTTCTTCCGGTTCCGATTCTTCTTCCGGTTCCGACTCTTCTTCCGGTTCCTCTTCGGGAACTTGTGAATCAGTCCACAAATCATTCCAATTTACATTTGACTCTTCATTATTATTAGGTGAGTTAATGGGACTTGTTCTAGAGGTAGACATCTATCACATAATATCAAACACGTTAAGAGATTAATATATCACATAATATTCATATGTTAAAAATATATAGTTTCCAACAAAAATGTTAAGCAATCATTTTTAAGAAAACACGGTCGAAGTCCAGACTCACTAATGCATCCTAACAAACTCGATAAGACACACTAATGCAAATTTTCTGGTTCTCTAAGACCAACGCTCGGATACCAACTGAAATGTCCCGTTCTTATTGATTAAAAACGTTCCATATTAATTGATTTCGTTGCGAGGTTTTGACCTCTATATGAGACGTTTTTCAAAGACTGCATTCATTTTTAAACAAACCATAACCTTTATTTCATCAATAAAGGTTTAAAAAGCTTTACGTAGATTATCAAATAATGATAATCTAAAATATCCTGTTTACACACGACCATTACATAATGGTTTACAATACAAATATGTTACAACAAAATAAGTTTCTTGAATGCAGTTTTTACACAATATCATACAAGCATGGACTCCAAATCTTGTCCTTATTTAAGTATGCGACAGCGGAAGCTCTTAATAATCACCTGAGAATAAACATGCTTAAAACGTCAACAAAAATGTTGGTGAGTTATAGGTTTAACCTATATATATCAAATCGTAACAATAGACCACAAGATTTCATATTTCAATACACATCCCATACATAGAGATAAAAATCATTCATATGGTGAACACCTGGTAACCGACAATAACAAGATGCATATATAAGAATATCCCCATCATTCCGGGACACCCTTCGGATATGATATAAATTTCGAAGTACTAAAGCATCCGGTACTTTGGATGGGGTTTGTTAGGCCCAATAGATCTATCTTTAGGATTCGCGTCAATTAGGGTGTCTGTTCCCTAATTCTTAGATTACCAGACTTAATAAAAAGGGGCATATTCGATTTCGATAATTCAACCATAGAATGTAGTTTCACGTACTTGTGTCTATTTTGTAAATCATTTATAAAACCTGCATGTATTCTCATCCCAAAAATATTAGATTTTAAAAGTGGGACTATAACTCACTTTCACAGATTTTTACTTCGTCGGGAAGTAAGACTTGGCCACTGGTTGATTCACGAACCTATAACAATATATACATATATATCAAAGTATGTTCAAAATATATTTACAACACTTTTAATATATTTTGATGTTTTAAGTTTATTAAGTCAGCTGTCCTCGTTAGTAACCTACAACTAGTTGTCCACAGTTAGATGTACAGAAATAAATCGATAAATATTATCTTGAATCAATCCACGACCCAGTGTATACGTATCTCAGTATTGATTACAACTCAAACTATATATATTTTGGAATCAACCTCAACCCTGTATAGCTAACTCCAACATTCACATATAGAGTGTCTATGGTTGTTCCGAAATATATATAGATGTGTCGACATGATAGGTCGAAACATTGTATACGTGTCTATGGTATCTCAAGATTACATAATATACAATACAAGTTTATTAAGTTATGGTTGGAATAGATTTGTTACCAATTTTCACGTAGCTAAAATGAGAAAAATTATCCAATCTTGTTTTACCCATAACTTCTTCATTTTAAATCCGTTTTGAGTGAATCAAATTGCTATGGTTTCATATTGAACTATATTTTATGAATCTAAACAGAAAAAGTATAGGTTTATAGTCGGAAAAATAAGTTACAAGTCGTTTTTGTAAAGGTAGTCATTTCAGTCGAAAGAACGACGTCTAGATGACCATTTTAGAAAACATACTTCCACTTTGAGTTTAACCATAATTTTTGAATATAGTTTCATGTTTATAATAAAAATCATTTTCTCAGAATAAAAACTTTTAAATCAAAGTTTATCATAGTTTTTAATTAACTAACCCAAAACAGCCCGCGGTGTTACTACGACGGCGTAAATCCGGTTTTACGGTGTTTTTCGTGTTTCCAGGTTTTAAATCATTAAGTTAGCATATCATATAGATATAGAACATGTGTTTAGTTGATTTTAAAAGTCAAGTTAGAAGGATTAACTTTTGTTTGCGAACAAGTTTAGAATTAACTAAACTATGTTCTAGTGATTACAAGTTTAAACCTTCGAATAAGATAGCTTTATATGTATGAATCGAATGATGTTATGAACATCATTACTACCTTAATTTCCTTGGATAAACCTACTGGAAGAGAGAAAAATGGATCTAGCTTCAATGGATCCTTGGATGGCTCAAAGTTCTTGAAGCAAAATCATGACACGAAAACAAGTTCAAGTAAGATCATCACTTGAAATAAGATTGTTATAGTTATAGAAATTGAACCAAAGTTTGAATATGATTATTACCTTGTATTAGAATGATAACCTACTGTAAGAAACAAAGATTTCTTGAGGTTGGATGATCACCTTACAAGATTGGAAGTGAGCTAGCAAACTTGAAAGTATTCTTGATTTTATGAAACTAGAACTTTTGGAATTTATGAAGAACACTTAGAACTTGAAGATAGAACTTGAGAGAGTTCAATTAGATGAAGAAAATTGAAGAATGAAAGTGTTTGTAGGTGTTTTTGGTCGTTGGTGTATGGATTAGATATAAAGGATATGTAATTTTGTTTTCATGTAAATAAGTCATGAATGATTACTCATATTTTTGTAATCTTATGAGATATTTCATGCTAGTTGCCAAATGATGGTTCCCACATGTGTTAGGTGACTCACATGGGCTGCTAAGAGCTGATCATTGGAGTGTATATACCAATAGTACATACATCTAAAAGCTGTGTATTGTACGAGTACGAATACGGGTGCATACGAGTAGAATTGTTGATGAAACTGAACGAGAATGTAATTGTAAGCATTTTTGTTAAGTAGAAGTATTTTGATAAGTGTATTGAAGTCTTTCAAAAGTGTATAAATACATATTAAAACACTACATGTATATACATTTTAACTGAGTCGTTAAGTCATCGTTAGTCGTTACATGTAAGTGTTGTTTTGAAACCTTTAGGTTAACGATCTTGTTAAATGTTGTTAACCCAATGTTTATAATAACAAAAGAGATTTTAAATTAATATATTATCATGATATTATGATGTACGAATATCTCTTAATATGATATATATACATTAAATGTCGTTACAACGATAAACGTTACATATATGTCTCGTTTCAAAATCATTAAGTTAGTAGTCTTGTTTTTACATATGTAGTTCATTGTTAATATAATTAATGATATGTTTACTTATCATAATATCATGTTAACTATATATATAACCATATATATGTCATCATATAGTTTTTTTTACAAGTTTTAACGTTCGTGAATCACCGGTCAACTTGGGTGGTCAATTGTCTATATGAAACCTATTTCAATTAATCAAGTCTTAACAAGTTTGATTGCTTAACATGTTGGAAACATTTAATCATGTAAACATCAATCTCAATTAATATATATAAACATGGAAAAGTTCGGGTCACTACAATGTGCTTGGTCGAATGAAACCACGCTCTAAAAGTTCTTGTAATTGGCTTTGCAGTTCTTTCATCTCGCTGGGTGCGAGTCAGTAAGGAGCACGAGCTATTGGTGCAGCTCCTGGTACAAGATCTATTTGAAATTCAACGGATCGATATGGGGGTAATCCCGGTAATTCTTTCGGAAATACATCGGGAAATTCTTTTGTGACGGGAACATCATTGATACTCTTTTCTTCAGTTTGTACTTTCTCGACGTGTGCTAGAACAGCATAGCAACCTTTTCTTATTAGTTTTTGTGCCTTCAAATTACTAATAAGATGTAGCTTCGTGTTGCCTTTTTCTCCGTACACCATTAAGGGTTTTCCTTTTTCTCGTATAATGCGAATTGCATTTTTGTAACAAACGATCTCTGCTTTCACTTCTTTCAACCAGTCCATACCGATTATCACATCAAAACTCCCTAACTCTACTGGTATCAAGTCAATCTTAAATGTTTCGCTAACCAGTTTAATTTCTCGATTCCGACATATATTATCTGCTGAAATTAATTTACCATTTGCTAATTCGAGTAAAAATTTACTATCCAACGGCGTCAATGGACAACTTAATTTAGCACAAAAATCTTTACTCATATAGCTTCTATCCGTACCCGAATCAAATAAAACGTAAGAAGATTTATTGTCAATAAGAAACGTACCTGTAACAAGCTCCGGGTCTTCCTGTGCCTCTGCGGCATTAATATTGAAAACTCTTCCGCGGCCTTGTCCATTCGTGTTCTCCT
Organism: Rutidosis leptorrhynchoides; assembly: GCF_046630445.1. Classification (NCBI taxonomy): domain Eukaryota; kingdom Viridiplantae; phylum Streptophyta; class Magnoliopsida; order Asterales; family Asteraceae; genus Rutidosis; species Rutidosis leptorrhynchoides. Next base: position 328,133,695 of record NC_092335.1, read on the forward strand.
GGTTCGGGCAATTTCTAATAATGTGGCCCGATTTTCCACATTTATAACAAACTACATTGGCATAACTTGTTCCGACACTACTTGCTCCGCCATTACTCGTTCCGACACCATTTGTTCCTTTCGTTCTGTTAACCCCTAGTCCGTAGACCTCACACTTCGCCGCACTATGACCATTTCTTTTACACTTGTTGCAAAATTTGGTGCAGAACCCCGAGTGATACTTTTCACACCTTTGGCATAGCTGCTTCTGATTGTTGTTGTTGTTGTGATTGTTATTGTTGTTGGGACGATTGTTGTAGTTGCTGTTGTTGTTGTTGTTGTTATTGGGCCGTTTGTTGTAGTTGCGATTGATGTTGCGATTGTTGGGATAATTGTTGCGATTATTATTGTAATTGTTGTTGTTGTTGTATTGGTGATTCTTATCACCGTTTTCCTCCCACTTTCTTTTGACTTGCTTCACATTGGCCTCTTCAGCCGTCTGTTCTTTAATTCTTTCCTCAATCTGGTTCACTAGTTTGTGAGCCATTCTACATGCCTGTTGTATGGAGGCGGGCTCGTGTGAACTTATATCTTCTTGGATTCTTTCCGGTAATCCTTTCACAAACGTGTCGATCTTCTCTTCCTCATCTTCGAATACTCCCGGACACAATAGGCACAATTCTGTGAATCGTCTTTCGTACGTGGTAATATTAAATCCTTAGGTTCGTAACCCTCTAAGTTCTGTCTTGAGCTTATTGACCTCGGTTCTGGGACGGTACTTCTCGTTCATCAAGTGCTTGAATGCTGACCACGATAGTGCGTAAGCATCATCTTGTCCCACTTGCTCTAGATAGGTATTCCACCATGTTAACGCAGAACCTGTGAAGGTATGCGTAGCGTACTTCACTTTGTCCTCTTCAGTACACTTACTTATGGTAAACACAGATTCGACCTTCTCGGTCCACCGTTTCAATCCGATCGGTCCTTCGGTTCCATCAAATTCCAAAGGTTTGCAGGCAGTGAATTCTTTGTAGGTGCATCCTACACAATTTCCTGTACTGCTAGATCCAAGGTTATTGTTGGTATGTAGCGCAGCCTGTACTGCGGCTATGTTTGAAGCTAGAAAAGTACGGAATTCCTCTTCATTCATATTCACGGTGTGTCGAGTAGTCGGTGCCATTTCCTTCAAAATAGTCAAATGGAACAAGTTAATCATACAGAATATTAAGAGTAGTTAATAGTATTTCGTAGCATAATATGAACTCATTTATAAAAGCTTTTTCTTCATATTAGCGTTTTATAAGTTTAAATTCGGGTAGTGCCTACCCGTTAAGTTCATACTTAGTAGCTAATATACAATTCAACTACTACAATTCTATATGAAAAACTGATTATAATAATATTTCGCGTTCAAACTTTTATACAATATTTTACAAACTTACAATACCGCTTATTTTACATAAAGCATGAAATATAGCACACAATAACTTTGATACAAGATAGTTGTGAAGATAATTCTAGCTAGTACACAAGTCGTTCAGCAAAGGCAATAAAGACATGTAATTCATACGTCCAGAAACAAGTCATGCATTCTGGTTTTACTAGGACTACTTCCCATCCTTGGTCTTGTGGAACATAACCGTTATGGCCGTTGATAAGACACCGTGTTGTAACGTCGTCAAAGGGACGAGGGTTACGTAATGACCAACAGTCTCGTAATAACCTAAAAACCTCATTTCTTACTCCAATTACGGACTTCGTCACTTGTGGGAACGTTTTGTTTAATAGCTGTAGCCCGATGTTCTTTTTCTCACTTTGGTGAGAAGCGAACATTACTAACCCGTAAGCATAACGTGCCTCTTTATGTTGCATGTTAGCCGATTTTTCTAAATCAAGAAGTCCTATATTCGGATACATTGAGTCAAAATAATTTCTTAACCCGTTGCGTAAAATAGCATTTGGGTTCCCCGCAATATATGCGTCAAAGTAAACACATCGTAACTTATGGGTTTCCCAATGTGATATCCCCCATCTTTCAAACGAAAGTCTCTTATAAACCAAGACATTCTTGGAACGTTCTTCGAATGTCTTACAAACTGATCTTGCCTTAAATAGTTGTACCGAGGAATTCTGACCGACTCTAGACAAGATTTCATCAATCATGTCTCCGGGTAGGTCTCTTAAAATATTGGGTTGTCTATCCATTTTGTGTTTTTAAACTGTAAAATAGACAAGAGTTAGGTTCATAAAAAAATACTTATTAATACAAGCAATTTTTACATATATCATAAAGCATAAGCACACTATATTACATATATTACACCACACAAATACAACTATCTTATTCCGACTCGCTCGTTTCTTCTTCTTCGGTTTTGGTTCGTTTTGCCAAGTTTCTAGGGATATATGATGTTCCCCTAATACTAGCTGTCGTTTTCCACAACGGTTTAGAAAAACCTGGTGGTTTAGAGGTTCCCGGGTCATTGTTACAACTTAAGGACTTCGGGGGTTGACGATACATATAAAGTTCATCGGGGTTGGAATTAGATTTCTCTATTTTTATGCCCTTTCCCTTATTATTTTCTTTTGCTTTTTTAAATTCAGTTGGGGTAATTTCTATAACATCATCGGAATTCTCGTCGGAATCCGATTCATTGGAGAATTGGTAATCCTCCCAATATTTTGCTTTCTTGGCGGAAACACCATTGACCATAATTAACCTTGGTCGGTTGGTTGAGGATTTTCTTTTACTTAACCGTTTTATTATTTCCCCCACCGGTTCTATTTCCTCCTCCGGTTCCTCCTCTTCCGGTTCTGATTCTTCTTCCGGTTCTGATTCTTCTTCCGGTTCCTCTTCGGGAACTTGTGAATCAGTCTAATATATATTCGACTCTTCGTTATTATTAGGTGAGTCAATGGGATTTGTGCTAGAGGTAGACATCTATCACACAATATCAAACATGTTAAGAGATTAATATATCACATAATATATACATGTTAATAATATATAGTTTCCAACAAAAATGTTAAGCAATCATTTTTAAAGAAAACACGGTCGAAGTCCAGACTCACTAATGCATCCTAACAAACTCGATAAGACACACTAATGCAAATTTTCTGGTTCTCTAAGACCAACGCTCGGATACCAACTGAAATGTCCCGTTCTTATTGATTAAAAACGTTCCATTTTAATTGATTTCGTTGCGAGGTTTTGACCTCTATATGAGACGTTTTTCAAAGACTGCATTCATTTTAAAATAAACCATAACCTTTATTTCATAAATAAAGGTTTAAAAAGCTTTACGTAGATTATCAAATAATGATAATCTAAAATATCCTGTTTACACACGACCATTACATTATAGTTTACAATACAAATATGTTACATCGAAATCAGTTTCTTGAATGCAGTTTTTACACAATATCATACAAACATGGACTCCAAAGCTTGTCCTTATTTTAGTATGCAACAGCGGAAGCTCTTAGTATTCACCTGAGAATAAACATGCTTTAAACGTCAACAAAAATGTTGGTGAGTTATAGGTTTAACCTATATATATCAAATCGTAACAATAGACCACAAGATTTCATATTTCAATACACATCCCATACATAGAGATAAAAATCATTCATATGGTGAACACCTGGTAACCGACATTAACAAGATTCATATATAAGAATATCCCCATCATTCCGGGACACCCTTCGGATATGATATAAATTTCGAAGTACTAAAGCATCCGGTACTTTGGATGGGGTTTGTTAGGCCCAATAGATCTATCTTTAGGATTCGCGTCAATTAGGGTGTCTGTTCCCTAATTCTTAGATTACCAGACTTAATAAAAAGGGGCATATTCGATTTCGATAATTCAACCATAGAATGTAGTTTCACGTACTTGTGTCTATTTTGTAAATCATTTATAAAACCTGCATGTATTCTCATCCCAAAAATATTAGATTTTAAAAGTGGGACTATAACTCACTTTCACAGATTTTTACTTCGTCGGGAAGTAAGACTTGGCCACTGGTTGATTCACGAACCTATAACAATATATACATATATATCAAAGTATGTTCAAAATATATTTACAATACTTTTAATACATTTTGATGTTTTAAGTTTATTAAGTCAGCTGTCCTCGTTAGTAACCTACAACTAGTTGTCCACAGTTAGATGTACAGAAATAAATCGATAAATATTATCTTGAATCAATCCACGATCCAGTGTATACGTATCTCGGTATTGATCACAACTCAAACTATATATATTTTGGAATCAACCTCAACCCTGTATAGCTAACTCCAACAATCACATTTAGAGTGTCTATGGTTGTTCCGAAATATATATAGATGTGTCGACATGATAGGTCGAAACATTGTATACTTGTCTATGGTATCTCAAGATTACATAATATACAATACAAGTTGATTAAGTTATGGTTGGAATAGATTTGTTACCAATTTTCACGTAGCTAAAATGAGAAAAATTATCCAATCTTGTTTTACCCATAACTTCTTCATTTTAAATCCGTTTTGAGTGAATCAAATTGCTATGGTTTCATATTGAACTTTATTTTATGAATCTAAACAGAAAAGTATAGGTTTATATACGGAAAAATAAGTTACAAATCATTTTTGTAAAGGTAGTCATTTCAGTCGAAAGAACGACGTCTAGATGACCATTTTAGAAAACATACTTCCACTTTGAGTTTAACCATAATTTTTGGATATAGTTTCATGTTCATAATAAAAATCATTTTCTCATAATAACAACTTTTAAATCAAAGTTTATTATAGTTTTTAATTAACTAACCCAAAACAGCCCGCGGTGTTACTACGACGGCGTAAATCCGGTTTTACGGTGTTTTTCGTATTTCCAGGTTTTAAATCATTAAGTTAGCATATCATATAGATATATAACATGTGTTTAGTTGATTTTTTAAAATTCAAGTTAGAAAGATTAACTTTTATTTGTGAACAAGTTTAGAATTAACTAAACTATGTTCTAGTGATTACAAGTTTAAACCTTCGAATAAGATAGCTTTATATGTATGAATCGAATGATGTTATGAACATCATTACTACCTCAAGTTCCTTGGATAAACCTACTGGAAATGAGAAAAATAGATCTAGCTTCAAAGGATCCTTGGATGGCTTGAAAGTTCTTGAAGCAGAATCATGACACGAAAACAATTTCAAGTGAGATTTCCACTCGAAATAAGATTGTTATAGTTATAGAAATTGAATTAAAGTTTGAATATGATTATTACCTTGTATTAGAAATATAACCTACTGTAAGTAACAAAGGTTTCTTGATCTTGGATGATTACTTGGAATGGATTTAGAAAACTTGGAAGTAAACTTGCAATCTTGGAAGTATTCTTGATTTTATGAAACTAGAACTTTTGGAATTTATGAAGAACACTTAGAACTTGAAGTTAGAACTTGAGAGAGATCAATTAGATGAAGAAAATTGAAGAATGAAAGTGTTTGTAGGTGTTTTTGGTCGTTGGTGTATGGATTAGATATAAAGGATATGTAATTTTATTTTCATGTAAATAAGTCATGAATGATTACTCATATTTTTGTAATTTTATGAGATATTTCATGCTATTTGTCAAATGATGGTTCCCACATGTGTTAGGTAACTCACATGGGCTGCTAAGAGCTGATCATTGGAGTGTATATACCAATAGTACATACATCTAAAAGCTGTGTATTGTACGAGTACGAATACGGGTGCATACGAGTAGAATTGTTGATGAAACTGAACGAGGATGTAATTGTAAGCATTTTTGTTAAGTAGAAGTATTTTGATAAGTGTATTGAAGTCTTTCAAAAGTGTATGAATACATATTAAAACACTACATGTATATACATTTTAACTGAGTCGTTAAGTAATCGTTAGTCGTTACATGTAAATGTTGTTTTGAAACCTTTAGGTTAACGATCTTGTTGAATTTTGTTAACCCATTGTTTATTATAACAAATGAGATGTTAAATTGTTATATTATCATGATATTATGATATATAATATATCTTAGTATGATGTATATACAGTTAAATGTCGTTACAACGATAATCGTTACATATATGTCTCGTTTCGAAATCATTAAGTTAGTAGTCTTATTTTTACATGTGTATTTCATTATTAATACACTTAATAATATATTTACTTATCAATTAACATAATTAACTAAGTGTATCAATATCTTAATATGATTCATATGTACCTAGTAAGACGTTGTTATAACGATAATCGTTATATATATCGTTTTCGAGTTTCTTAAATTAATAGTCTCATTTTTATGTATATAACTCATTGTTAAAATACCTAATGAGATACATACTTATAATAAAATCATGTTAACTATATATATAACCATATATATGTCATCGTATAGTTTTTACAAGTTTTAACGTTCGTGAATCACCGGTCAACTTGGGTGGTCAATTGTCTATATGAAACCTATTTCAATTAATCAAGTCTTAACAAGTTTGATTGCTTAACATGTTGGAAACACTTAATCATGTAAATAACAATTTCATTTAATATATATATAAACATGGAAAAGTTCGGGTCACTACAACGTGTCCATTAAGTATTTAATGGTGTTTACTTAGACCTCGTATGTTTAATGGAATTGAATGCATATTTGTTCCTAGTGGATTACTTGAATTAATATGTTATATTAATTTATGAACCTATTTTGGATAGCGAAATAACTAGAAAACGTTACGATTAAGTTAATCGCCTAGAAAGCTTTTCAGTTTACGAAACTCAGAAAAATGACAACATAATTATTTTTAATAATTAGTGTTTTTACGAAAAACTTATTTAATTTATTATTTATTTAATTAATTAAACATGGTGATTGCATTTCAAGACTAGTTAACGTTCCGGAGACCCGATACGGTTAACGGCACTCGAAACGGACCACGCGCATACCAAGAATTAATAAAACGAGCCCAATGACCCCCCCTCCTATAGGGGCATCGGCCGATCCCCCTTTCCCCTTACCCCTTTGAATTTGTTTTGGACTATAACAAGTTAATTGGGTCATTAGCTTTCTTAATTAAAGGCCCTAACAATAAATACTTGGCAAGGGACTTGAAACCCTCATTCCCCCATTTGTGCTAGTCGATTATTTTTGCTCTCCCCCCTCCCCTTTTGGCCGTCGACATACAACCTACCACCATCATCATCAATCTTCAAAATTAGACAAAGTTTTGTGAATCAAAGTTGTTCGTTGTATCGTTCTACATCTAGTATTGTGCGTTGATTGTGCTAGAAAGGTATAATTTCAAACCCTAATTGTTATACTTCAGTTTTTTTGTCAATTACATAGTGTAATCAAGTCTAGTGCTCAATTAATGATGTCTTGTGTTGTCGTTTATCGGTTAATTGATCAATTGATGTTACTTGCACGAAAAATGAATTTGTATTTTAATGATCTGTTAAAATTGACTTGTGATCTGATCTTATAATGTTTTTAGATGAAAAGCTATCGAATAACTATTGAATTTGGACTTTGATTTCACTTGATTTCGTTATCGTATGCTCAAGATATGTTTAATCGAAGTTTTCTTTATTGTTTACGTGATATACGAATTTTCCGGGTTATGTACTTTATGATTTGGCTAATGAATTGTGTACTATTGCATTCCTTGTGAAAAATAATGCATGTTAGACTAAAGATTCACATCAGAAGCTTTTGTGATGCTCTCGGTGCGTCAAAACGAAGATTCGTGTTTTAAAGAGAGCTGAAACTGTTTTTGAATGTGAAAGAAATTACATTGTGTGAACTAAAAATTGATTGAGGCTTTGATCTTCTGGATTATGTGAATTTATATGTACCTTGATGTATTTCATTTGCATGCTAACTTCTAAAAACATGTTTTGCCATGAGATATAAGCTTGACCAAGTGACATGTCTGTTTGTTGATTAAAACTGAAGGGTCTGTAAAGATTGGCTCGGGTTAGACTTTTTGGAATCGATTTTGTGTCTAGTTGTGATCTGGAGTTTTCCATGTTTATATGAATTATGTGCTAGGAGTTATACTCCTGTTTTTCTACGATGTACGTATTTTAAAGACATGCATTAAACTGCGAATGTGCAATTTGCTGAACTATAAACTGTAAAGTGTTACTTGACCTAGGTTTTACATGTTGACCGTGTTTGCATGACTTACTGAGATGTTTGGCTTTAGTTGACCACTTTGATCGAGTTGACTTTTGGTTTGACTTTGGTTGACTTGCTTGGATTAGTTGACTTTTAATTGCTTATTGAGTCAGTCTGAGCACTAGGGCTTTGCGTACACTACAGGTAGACATAGTGTGACCTATATGTATACTTAAGGTGACCTGTTTAACAAGGTTACATTGTTCGGTCGAGATTGGTCGACTACTGTACGGTTTTACTAAGAGATTTCAGTGCTTTTGCTAAGGTGAGTCTACAGTCCCTACTACGTTTTACAGGGATGAGATAACATGCTTTTTACAAGTGTTTTACATATTAGGCACAAGTAACTAAATGATATACATATGAGTTCAGATCAAAAATCCCTTAGCTTGATTATATTAATTACTTTAAGTAAGCTCGACTTATAGGGACAGTACCGTTAGGTTTGAAAAACCTCACCTAAACATAACATGTGCTTATTTTGTTGTTACTTGTACACTTGATCGGTGTATGCTTAGAAAGGGTAAAGGGAAGACGTGTAGCTTAGCTATCTGCGGGTTAAAGTTTTATAATCAAGTGCTCATGATAATGTATGCTTTTCTTACGATGTTTTTCATAAATCTTGTGGCCTAACTTACGAAATGCTTTACTAAACCTGTAGATTTCACTCAACGTTTTTCGTTGATGTTTTGCATGTTTTATCCCAGGTCCATAGAAGTATAGCATCCGCTTTGCAGAGTTGTCATGCATGTTGGCTGCTAGAACTGGAATGTTATCCAGCATGTTTTCTGTCATGTCTTACTTAAAGAACAAATATTCGCATTGAAACTGTTTACTTATAGTGTATCTAATGTTCAAAGTAAATGCGTCATGGTTAATTTTGTTTGGGTGAGGTTGCCTAACCTAACGGATCCGTCCATCTAAATTGTACTTACCCGAAGGTAATAAAAGTATTCAAGCTAGGGGCTTTGTGAACAAAACTCAACATGTAAAAATGCTTATCAGACAAAAGTTTGATAATTCCTTTAGAGGACGTACAAGTTGATCCTAAGCTTTACTTCGTTGAAGAACCTGTTAAGATTATGGACCGTGAGGTCAAACAACTAAAGCAAAGCAGAATTCTGATCGTTAAAGTCAGATGGAATGCCCGTAGAGGACCATAATTCACGTGGGAGCGTGAAGATCAGATGAGACAAACGTATCCGCAACAGTTTTCTGAGGAGACGACTACGACGGACGTACACTAAAATTTCGGGACGAAATATTTCATAACAGGTGGGTAATGAAATAACCCGACTTTTTCCGTTTACTATCGTTACGTATCCATTAAGTATTTAATGGTGTTTACTTAAACCTTGTGTGTTTAATGGAATTGAATGCATATTTGATCCTAGTGGATTACTTGAATTAATATGTTATATTAATTTATGAACCTATTTCGGATAGCGAAATAACTAGAAAATGTTACGATTAAGTTAATTGCCTAGAAAGCTTTTTAGTTTACGGAACTCGGAAAAATGACAACATAATTGTTTTTAATAATTATTGTTTTTAAGAAAAACTTATTTAATTTATTATTTATTTAATGAATTAAACACGGTGATTGAATTTCAACGACTATTTAACGTTCCGGAGACCCGGTACGGTTAACGACACTTGAAACGGACCACGCGCGTACCAAGAATTAACAAAACGAGCTCAATGACCCCCCTTATAGGGCCATCGGCTGAACCCCCTTTCCCCTTACCCCTTTAGACTTGTTTTGGACTATAACATGTTAATTGGGTCATTAGCTTTCTTAATTAAAGGCCCTAACTATAAATACCTGGCAAGGGACTTGAAACCCTCATTCCCCCATTTGCACTAGTCGATTATTTTTTCTCTCCCCCTCCCCTTTTGGCCGTCGACATACAACCCACCACCATCATCATCAATCTTCAAAATTAGACAAAGTTTTGTGAATCAAAGTTGTTCGTTGTATCGTTCTACATCTAGTATTGTGCGTTGATTGTGCTAGAAAGGTATAATTGCAAACCCTAATTGTTATAATTTAGTTTTTTTGTCAATTACATAGTGTAATCAAGTCTAGTGCATAATTAATGATGTCTTGTGTTGCCGTTTATCGTTTAATTGATCAATTGATGTTGCTTGGATGAAAAATGAATTTGTATTTTAATGATCTGATAAAATTGACTTGTGATCTGATCTTATAATGTGTTTAGATGAAAAGGTGTCAAAATACTATTGAATTTGGACTTTGATTTCACTTGATTTCGTTATCGTATGCTCAAGATATGTTTAATCGAAGTTTTCGTTAGGGTTTACGTGATATACGCATTTTATGGGTTATGTACTTTATGATTTGGCTAATTAATTGTGTACTATTGTATTCTTTGTGAAAAATCATGCATGTTAGACTAAAGATTCGCGTCAAAAGCTTTTGTGATGCTCTCGGTGCGTCAAAACAAAGATTCGTGTTTTAAAGAGAGCTGAAACTGTTTTCGAATGAAAGAAATTACCTTGTGTGAACTAAAAATTGATTGAGGCTTTGATCGTCTGGATTATGTGAATTTATATGTACCTTGATGTATTTCATTTGCATGCTAACTTCTAAAAACATGTTTTGCCATGAGATATAAGGTTTACCAAGTGACATATCTGTTTGTTGATTAAAACTGAAGGGTCTGTAAAGATTGGCTCGGGTTAGACTTTTTGGAATTGATTTTGTGTCTAGTTGTGATCTGGAGTTTTCCATGTTTATATGAATTATGTGCTAGGAGTTATACTCGTGTTTTTCTACGATGTACGTATTTTAAAGACATGCGTTAAACTGCGAATGTGTAATTTGCTGAACTATGAACTGTAAAGTGTTACTTGACCTAGGTTTTACATGTTGATCGTGTTTGCATGACCTACTGAGATTTTTGACTTTAGTAGACCACTTTGATCGAGTTGAATTTTGGTTGACTTGCTTTGATAAGTTGACTTTTAATTGCTTATTGAGTCAGTCTGAGCACTAGGGTTTTGCGTACACTATAGGTTGACATAGTGTGACGTATATGTATACTTAAAGTGACTTGTTTAACTAGGTTGCATTGTTCGGTCATGATTGTTCGACTACTGTACGGTTTTACTAAGAAATTTAAGTGCTTTTTTAAGGTGTGTCTACAGTCCCTACTACGTTTTACAGGGATGAGATAACATGCTCTCTACAAATGTTTTACATATTAGGCACAAGTAACTAAATAATATACATATGAGTTCAGATCAAAAATATCTTAGCTTTTTAAGTAAGCTCGACTTTTAGGGATTGTACCGTTAGGTTTGACAAACCTCACCTAAACATAACAGGTGCTTATTTTGTTGTTACTTGTACACTTGATCGGTGTATGCTTAGAAAGGGTAAAGGGAAGACGTGTTGCTTAGCTATCCGCGGGTTACAGTTTTATAATCAAGTGCTCATGATAATGTATGCTTTTCTTACGATGTTTTCCAGAAATCTTGTGGACTAACTTACAAAATGCTTTAATAAACCTGTAGATTTCACTCAATATTTTTCGTTGATGTTTTGCATGTTTTATCTCAGGTCCATAGAGGTATATCTTCCACTTTGCAGAGTTATCATGCATGTTAGCTGCTAGAACTGGAATATTATCCAGCATGTTTTATGTCATGTCTTACTTAAAGAACAAATATTCTCATTGAAATTATTTATTTATAGTAATGTTTTGGGTTTAATTACATTGGTCGTTTATGTCAAATACTTTTCAGTTGCATTTTCTTTAGTAAATGACTTTGCTTTGGTATTTAATGTGAATACTTTTCGGAAATGTCTCATATATAGGGTATGACCGCTAAACTGTGGGACCGGAGTTAATACACCATTAGTGGATTCTGACGGGGTATTACTGAGACGACCCGTCCTAATCCGTAAGGACGAATACAATAACATATGATTACATCGCGAGGTATTTGACCTCTATATGATACATTTTACAAACATTGCATTCGTTTATAAAAGACAAACTTCCATTTCATCGAAAGTTGACAGGTATGCATATCCTTTCATAATGTATCCAAACTATGAATGACTTAATATTAATCTTGATGAACTCAACGACTCCAATGCAACGTCTTTTGAAATATGTCATGAATGACTCCAAGTAATATCTCTAAAATGAGCAAATGCATAGCGGAAGATTTCTTTCATACCTGAGAATAAACATGCTTTCAAGTGTCAACCAAAAGGTTGGTGAGTTCATTAGTTTATCGTAAATAATCATTTCCATTAATTTAATAGATCACAAGATTTTTATTTCCATTTCTCATAAACATCATGCATCTGCATAAAAATCATTCATATGGATTGAACACCTGGTAACCGACCTTAACAAGATGCATACAGAATATCCCCATCATTCCGGGACTCCCTTCGGACATGATAAAATCAAAGTACTAAAGTTGTTCAAATTCTCTGACTAGGGCTTGTTAGTGCCCATAGATCTGTCTTTAGGATTCGCTTCAATTAGGGGCCAGTTCCCTAATTCTTAGGCTACCAAGCTAAAAGGGGCATATTCGATTTCGATCATTCAACCATAGAATGTAGTTTCGATTACTTGTGCCTATTTCGTAAAACATTTATAAAAGCGCATGTATTCTCAGTCCCAAAAATATATATTGCAAAAGCATTTAAAAAGGGAGTAATGAAACTCACAATACGATATTTTGTAATAAAAATATTCATACGACGATACTGAACAATGCAAGGTTGGCCTCGGATTCACGAACCTATATCATGTATATATATATATATATATTAACATACATAATTGTAATCGAACAAATTTATATATATATATATATATATATATATATATATATATATATATATATATATATATATATATATATATATATATATATAAGAATTTATCAGTTAAATTTATATATATAAGAATTTATTAGTTATATCATTTTTATATTAATAACCTATATGTTTCATATATTTATTTTATATATTTAAAATAAATAAAAATATTTATTTTATTATGTTATATGTATTTAATACATTTTTGTATATATATGTATATATATCTTTTGTTTGTTAAAATTATATTAATACTAAAATAATATTAGAAATGATAAAAATAATAACAATGATAATAGAGTTAAAAATGATACTTTTAATATTAATGATAAAATGATAACTTTAATAAAAATAATACTTTTAATAAAAATGTTAATTTTAATAATAATGTATACTAATAATAATAATTCTAAAAATAATGATTTTACTAATAATAATAATAATAATACTATTATTTATATTAATAACTATAATGATAATAATACTACTAATAATAATACTAATACTTATGATAATAATATAATAATAATAATAATAATAATAATAATAATAATAATAATAATAATAATAATAATAATAATAATAATAATAATAATAATAATAATAATCTTGATAATCCTATTAATACTAATGATAATAATAATAATAATAATCATAATTTTAATATTTAGTGTTAGTTTAATAAGAATATTAATAATAATAATAATAATAATAATAATAATAATAATAATAATAATAATAATAATAATAATAATAATAATAATAATAATAATAATGATAAGATAATAATAATAAGATAATAATATTAATAAATAATGAATAGATAAGTAACTACCTCAAATGAGTAATCCTACAAAAAAAAGCCCAAGTCCGGGTTTGAACCCGTGATGTCCGCTAACCCGATAACATCCTTAACCATATTTATTATTATCATTATTTCACATATCATTAACGAATCAATCATCATCATTTCCTAATCCTAACCATCATCATCTAATCATTCATCGTACATCGTCACTACATCGATAATCTTCATTCATCCATCATCATCATCATCATGTAACATAATACTATCATCACTATCATCGGTATCAAAATCATACGGTATCATAATACATCATCACCATCCTCATTATATAACATCATCATCTCGCATCTTTGTTAATTACTATCATACATAACCGTATCTACATCGTATTATCATGATCATTTTATCATCACCATAATCATCATAATTATCATTGCTATAATCATCATTCGTTGCTCATTATTTCGTTGCTATTTCATCATCTTATTCTTCATGTATCATCAACATACATCACCTTCTTAATCTTAATCAAAATCAAAATCCTAATCATCCTCTAATCATAATCATCCTAACAATCAAACTTGCATCATCAACATTTTATTTTCCATCGAATACTAACAGAAATATAAGATAACTACTACTATTTCAGCCCAAGTATTAACCTGAAACATGCAGCCCAAATAAACTGCCCAATAGAGAATTATTAGCGGCCCATTAAAAGAATAGTAACATAGTGGCCCAAGGTGTATTATGGTTTCGGTGTCCAGATACAATCACAGAATAGGAGTCGACAAAACACAAAAGAAAATAAAGGGTTTTGATTTAAAGTATCATCAATATCCTTTTTAACATCAACATCTCCTTTAACAGCTCATCATAATCATAAACATAATTATCAATACCTTCTCATCATGTCACTAGCTGTAACCACATATTCATCATCGTATTCATAAGATATAACGACCCGTCCTAATCCATCTGGACGAATACATTACATTTGGTTACATCGCGAGGTACTTGACCTCTATATGATACATTTTACAAACATTGCATTCGTTTTTAAAAGACAAACTTTCATTACATCGAAAATTGACGGCATGCATACCATTTCATAATATATCCAACTATAATGACTTAATGATAATCTTGATGAACTCAACGACTCAAATGCAATGTCTTTTGAAATATGTCATGAATGACTCCAAGTAATATCTCTAAAATGAGCAAATGCACAGTGAAAGATTTCTTCAATACCTGAGAATAAACATGCTGTAAAGTGTCAACCAAAAAGTTGGTGAGTTCATTAGTTTATCGATCAATTCATAATTTTAATAGACCACAAGATTTCATATTTCCATTTCTCATAAATATCATGCATAAAAATTCATTCATATGGATTGAACACCTGGTAACTGACATTAACAAGATGCATATAGAATATCCCCATCATTCCGGGACACCCATCGGACATGATAATTTCAAAGTACTAAAGCATTCCAAATTCCAGAATGGGGCTTGTTGGGCCCGATAGATCTATCTTTAGGATTCGTGTCAATTTGGGGGTCTGTTCCCAAATTCTTAGGCTACCAAGCTAAAAAGGGGCATATTCGGCTTTGATCCATTCAACCATATAATATAGTTTCAATTACTTGTGTCTATTTCGTAAAACAGTTATAAAATTAGCGCATGTATTCTCAGTCCCAAAAATATATATTGCAAAAGCTTTTAAAAAGGGAGCAAATGAATCTCACGATACGATATTTTGTAGTAAAAATATGCATACGATGATACTGAACAATGCAAGGTTGGCCTCGGATTCACGAACCTATATCATTTGTATATATATTAATACATATCCTTGTATATTAATATATGTAATGGTAATCGAACAATATATATATTATTAGTGATTTTATTTGTTATTTTATATCATGTGATTTATTAATAACTTAATTAGATATATTTATCTTTGTATAGATAATTAACATTTATTACAAAAGTATTAATATGGTTAGGTTTTATGTCATAAATATATTTTTATATAGAAAATCTTCATTTGATATATTAATAGTACTAGTACTAATAATAATAATAATGATAAAAATAATACTAATTATGATAAAATTATGATAATTCTAATAATAATAATAATAATTATAATTTTAATGATAAAGATAATACTAATAATAAAAATTGTTTGTAATGATAATACTAATAACATTTAATGATAATACTAATAATTATGATGTAATTTTGTTGATAATAATAAATAATCTAACAATACTAACAATGATAATAATAATAATAATAATAATAATAATAATAATAATAATAATAATAATAATAATAATAATAATAATAATAATAATAATAATAATAATAATAATAATAATAATAATAATAATAATAATAATAATAATAATAATGATAAGTAACTACCTCAAAATAGGCTACAAATAAACTGCCCATGACGGGACTCGAACCCGCAACCTCCCGTTCACCCAACAGAAGCCTAACCAACCATCTGTTTCATGCTTTTCCTAAATAAATCGTAACCCATTAATATTTATTCTGTTATTAATCAGCCCAACAGAAGCTTATATGTTGGCCTAGCAGGAACTTATATCTCAGCCCAGGAACTTCTAGCCCAACAATAGACCCAACAGCAGGTTGTTTAATAAAAAAATATCTTGCTGCAGCCTAGGATCGAACACCTAACCTCTTGTTCAAGATATACACCCTTAATCATTGATCTGCTTGTTACCTACTTGTAAAACCTTGCAGTTTTAATTATTAACCATATCCTAAACTGTCATCTTCCTAGTATCACTATTATTATCTTAATATCTAAATGTGCATCATCATCTCTTCTCGAATCATCAACATCAACATCTTTATACGTTTTCTTCTCCATCAATATTATCATCGCGGTATCATTCTAACATCGACATCATTATCGTCCTTTATCTGTCATTATGTCATCATGAGATCACTTCATCATAATCATAATTACAGCATAATAATAATCATAATCATATCATAATTATATCACAATTATCCAATATTATTCGATCTTCATTATTCGATCCTCACCATCAATAACTTCGTTAATCCTTAACACTACCCAAGTATCATCATTATTATAAACGAATAGTAGCACCCTAACCAAACATCACTATCACATCATCATTCGTCATCTTCCATCTATCTCACCATCATCGATATTGTTTTCACCGGGCTCGTCACCTAAACAATTTCCTGCTATATCTTCACACCCGTCACCGTTTTTAAAAAAATAAATAAATAAAGTAACGGCCTGGACAGCAGTAGCAGTAACTCATCATCATCGTTATCATCCAATCATCCATTCACAGATTTGAAAAACAATATGAACAGCAGCAGTTTGTTTTCGTGATTGTGGTGTTCGAATAGGTACAGAAAAATAGGAAACGTGTAGCAGCATAAAGAAAGTAGGTTGTTCAAAAATGTGAGGGTGAGTTTCATGGTGATCGATTTATAGTTATTTGTGTGATCTTGGTGACGGAAAAATAGAAAAAATATCAATCGTGACAGTTGTGATTTGCAGGAAGAAAGAGAGAGAAAAAAATAAAGAAAAAGAGAGAGAAGAGAGAAAAGGAGAGAGAGATGAAGGTGGCGGTTGTAGTGTAGTGACCCGAACTTTTCCATGTTTATATATATTAATTGAGATTGATATTTACATGATTAAATGTTTCCAACATGTTAAGCAATCAAACTTGTTAAGACTTGATTAATTGAAATATGTTTCATATAGACAATTGACCACCCAAGTTGACCGGTGATTCACGAACGTTAAAACTTGTAAAAACTATATGATGACATATATATGGTTATATATATAGTTAACATGATATTATGATAAGTAAACATATCATTAAGTATATTAATAATGAACTACATATGTAAAAACAAGACTACTAACTTAATGATTTTGAAACGAGACATATATGTAACGATTATCGTTGTAACGACATTTAATATATATATATATATCATATTAAGAGATATTCGTACATCATAATATCATGATAATATAATAATTTAAAATCTCATTTGATATTATAAACATTGGGTTAACAACATTTAACAAGATCGTTAACTTAAAGGTTTCAAAACAACACTTACATGTAACGGCTAACGATGATTTAACGACTCAGTTAAAATGTATATACATGTAGTTTTTTAATATGTATTTATACACTTTTTAAAGACTTCAATACACTTATCAAAATACTTCTACTTAACAAAAATGCTTACAATTACATCCTCGTTCAGTTTCATCAACAATTCTACTCGTATGCACCCGTATTCGTACTCGTACAATACACAGCTTTTAGATGTATGTACTATTGGTATATACACTCCAATGATCAGCTCTTAGCAGCCCATGTGAGTCACCTAACACATGTGGGAACCATTATTTGGCAACTAGCATGAAATATCTCATAAAATTACAAAAATATGAGTAATCATTCATGACTTATTTACATGAAAACAAAATTACATATCCTTTATATCTAATCCATACACCAACGACCAAAAACACCTACAAACACTTTCATTCTTCAATTTTCTTCATCTAATTGATATCTCTCAAGTTCTATCTTCAAGTTCTAAGTGTTCTTCATAAATTCCAAAAGTTCTAGTTTCATAAAATCAAGAATACTTTCAAGTTTGCTAGCTCACTTCCAATCTTGTAAGGTGATCATCCAACCTCAAGAAATCTTTGTTTATTACAGTAGGTTATCATTCTAATACAAGGTAATAATCATATTCAAACTTTGGTTCAATTTCTATAACTATAACAATCTTATTTCAAGTGATGATCTTACTTGAACTTGTTTTCGTGTCATGATTCTGCTTCAAGAACTTCGAGCCATCCAAGGATCCGTTGAAGCTAGATCCATTTTTCTCTTTTCCAGTAGGTTTATCCAAGGAACTTAAGGTAGTAATGATGTTCATAACATCATTTGATTCATACATATAAAGCTATCTTATTCGAAGGTTTAAACTTGTAATCACTAGAACATAGTTTAGTTAATTCTAAACATGTTCGCAAACAAAAGTTAATCCTTATAACTTGACTTTTAAAATCAACTAAACACATGTTCTATATCTATATTATATGCTAACTTAATGATTTAAAACCTGGAAACACGAAAAACACCGTAAAACCGGATTTACGCCGTCGTAGTAACACCGCGGGCTGTTTTGGGTTAGTTAATTAAAAACTATGATAAACTTTGATTTAAAAGTTGTTATTCTGATAAAATGATTTTTATTATGAACATGAAACTATATCCAAAAATTATGGTTAAACTCAAAGTGGAAGTATGTTTTCTAAAATGGTCATCAAGACGTCGTTCTTTCGACTGAAATGACTACCTTTACAAAAACGACTTGTAACTTATTTTTTCGACAATAAACCTATACTTTTTCTGTTTAGATTCATAAAATAGAGTTCAATATGAAACCATAGCAATTTGATTCACTCAAAACGGATTTAAAATGAAGAAGTTATGGGTAAAACAAGATTGGATAATTTTTCTCATTTTAGCTACGTGAAAATTGGTAACAAATCTATTCCAACCATAACTTAATCAACTTGTATTGTATATTATGTAATCTTGAGATACCATAGACACGTATACATTGTTTCGACCTATCATGTCGACACATCTATATATATTTCGGAACAACCATAGACACTCTATATGCGAATGTTGGAGTTAGCTATACAGGGTTGAGGTTGATTCCAAAATATATATAGTTTGAGTTGTGATCAATACTGAGATACGTATACAGTGGGTCGTGGATTGATTCAAGATAATATTTATCGATTTATTTCTGCACATCTAACTGTGGACAACTAGTTGTAGGTTACTAACGAGGACAGCTGACTTAATAAACTTAAAACATCAAAATATATTAAAAGTGTTGTAAATATATTTTGAACATACTTTGATATATATGTATATATTGTTATAGGTTCGTGAATCAACCAGTGGCCAAGTCTTACTTCTCGACGAAGTAAAAATCTGTGAAAGTGAGTTATAGTCCCACTTTTAAAATCTAATATTTTTGGGATGAGAATACATGCAGGTTTTATAAATGATTTACAAAATAGACACAAGTACGTGAAACTACATTCTATGGTTGAATTATCGAAATCGAATATGCCCCTTTTTATTAAGTCTGGTAATATAAGAATTAGGGAACAGACACCCTAATTGACGCGAATCCTAAAGATAGATCTATTGGGCCTAACAAACCCCATCCAAAGTACCAGATGCTTTAGTACTTCGAAATTTATATCATATCCGAAGGGTGTCCCGGAATGATGGGGATATTCTTATATATGCATCTTGTTAATGTCGGTTACCAGGTGTTCACCATATGAATAATTTTTATCTCTATGTATGGGATGTGTATTGAAATATGAAATCTTGTGGTCTATTATTATGATTTGATATATATAGGTTAAACCTATAACTCACCAACATTTTTGTTGACGTTTTAAGCATGTTTATTCTCAGGTGATTATTAAGAGCTTCCGCTGTCATATACTTAAATAAGGACGAGATTTGGAGTCCATGCTTGTATGATATTGTGTAAAAACTGAATTCAAGAAACTTATTTTGTTGTAACATATTTGTATTGTAAACCATTATGTAATGGTCGTGTGTAAACAGGATATTTTAGATTATCATTATTTGATAATCTACGTAAAGCTTTTTAAACCTTTATTGATGAAATAAAGGTTATGGTTTGTTTTAAAATGAATGCAGTCTTTGAAAAACGTCTCATAGAGAGGTCAAAACCTCGCAACGAAATCAATTAATATGGAACGTTTTTAATCAATAAGAACGGGACATTTTAGTTGGTATCCGAGCGTTGGTCTTAGAGAACTAGAATTTTGCATTAGTGTGTCTTATCGAGTTTGTTAGGATACATTAGTGAGTCTGGACTTCGACCGTGTTTACTTGAAAAATGATTGCTTAACAAGTCCGTTGATGTTTTAAGCATGTTTACCTCTAGAACAAGTCCCATTGACTCACCTAATAATAATGAAGAGTCAAATGTAAATTGGAATGATTCGTGGACTGATTCACAAGTTCCCGAAGAGAAACCGGAAGAAGAGTCGGAACTGGAAGAAGAATCGGAACCGGAAGAAGAATCGGAACCGGATGAAGAAATAGAACCGGTGGGGGAAATAATAAAATGGTTAAGTAAAAGAAAATCCTCAACCAACCGACCAAGGTTAATTATGGTCAATGGTGTTTCCGCCAAGGAAGCAAAATATTGGGAGGATTACCAATTCTCCGATGAATCGGATTCCGACGAGAATTCCGATGATGTTATAGAAATTACCCCAACTGAATTTAAAAAGGCAAAAGAAAATAATAAGGGAAAGGGCATAAAAATAGAGAAATCTAATTCCAACCCCGATGAACTTTATATGTATCGTCAACCCCCGAAGTCCTTAAGTTGTAACAATGACCCGGGAACCTCTAAACCACCAGGTTTTTCTAAACCAATGTGGAAAACGACGGCTCGTATTAGGGGAACATCATATATCCCTAGAAACTTGGCAAAACGAACCAAAACCGAAGAAGAAGAAACAAGCGAGTCGGAATAAGATAGTTCTATTCGTGTGGTGTAATATATGTAATATAGTGTGCTTATGCTTTATGATATATGTAAAAATTGCTTGTATTAATAAGTATTTTTTTTATGAATCTAACTCTTGTCTATTTTACAGTATAAAAACACAAAATGGATAGACAACCCAATATTTTAAGAGACCAACCCGGAGACATGATTGATGAAATCTTGTCTAGAGTCGGTCAGAATTCTTCGGCACAACTATTTAAGGCGAGATCAGTTTGTAAGACATTCGAAGAACGTTCCAAGAATGCCTTCGTTTATAAAAGGCTTTCGTTCGAAAGATGGGGGATATCACGTTGGGAAATCCATAAGTTACGATGTGTTTACTTTGACGCATATATTGCGGGGAACCCAAATGCTATTTTACGGAATGGGTTAAGAAATTATTTTGACTCAATATATCCGAATATTGGACTTCGTGATTTAGAAAAAGCGGCTAACATGCAACATAAAGAAGCATGTTATGCTTACGGATTAGTAATGTTCACTTCTCACCAAAGTGAGAACAAGAACATCGGGCTACAACTATTAAACAAAACGTTCCCACAAGTGACGGAGTCGGTAATTGGGGTAAGAAATGAGGTTTTTAGATTGTTACAGGACTGTTGGACATTACGTAACCCTCGTCCCTTTGACGACGTTACAACACGCTGTCTTATCAACGGCCATAACTGTTATGTTCCACAAGACCAAAGATGGGAAGTAATCCTAGTAAAACCAGAATGCATGACTTGTTTCTGGACGTATGAATTACGTGTCTTTATTGCCTTTGCTGAACAACTTGTGTACTAGGTAGAATTATCTTCACAACCATCTTGTATCAAATTTATTGTGTGCAATATTTCATGCTATATGTAAAATAAGCGGTATTGTAAGTTTGTAAAATATTGTGTAAAAGTTTGAACGCGAAATATTTTTATAATCAGTTTTTCATATAGAATTATAGTAGTTGAATTGTATATTAGCTACTAAGTATGAACTTAACGGGTAGGTACTACCCGAATTTAAACTTATAAAACGCTAATATGAAGAAAAAGCTTTTATAAATGAGTTCATATTATGCTACGAAATACTGCTAACTACTCTTAATATTCTGTATGATTAACTTGTTCCATTTGACTATTTTGAAGGAAATGGCACCGACTACTCGACACACCGTGAATATGAATGAAGAGGAATTCCGTACTTTTCTAGCTTCAAACATAGCCGCAGTACAGGCTGCGCTACATACCAATAATAACCTTGGATTTAGCAGTACAGGAAATCGTGTAGGATGCACCTACAAAGAATTCACTGCCTGCAAACCTTTAGAATTTGATGGAACCGAAGGACCGATCGGATTGAAACGGTGGACCGAGAAGGTCGAATCGGTGTTTGCCATAAGTAAGTGTACTGAAGAGGACAAAGTGAAGTACGCTACGCATACCTTCACAGGTTCTGCGTTAACATGGTGGAATACCTATCTAGAGCAAGTGGGACGATGCGTACACACTACCATGGTCAGCATTCAAGCTCTTGATGAATGAGAAGTACCATCCCAGAACCGAGGTCAATAAGCTCAAGACAGAACTTAGAGGGTTACGAACCCAAGGATTTGATATTACCACGTACGAAAGACGATTCACAGAATTGTGCCTATTGTGTCCGGGAGCATTCGAAGATGAGGAAGAGAAGATCGACGCGTTTGTGAAAGGATTACCGGAAAGAATCCAAGAAGATATAAGTTCACACGAGCCCGCCTCCATACAACAGGCATGTAGAATGGCTCACAAACTAGTGAACCAGATTGAAGAAAGAATTAAAGAACAGACTGCTGAAGAGGCCAATGTGAAGCAAGTCAAAAGAAAGTGGGAGGAAAACGGTGATAAGAATCACCAATACAACAACAACAGCAATTACAACAATAATCGCAACAACTATCCCAACAATCGCAACATCAATCGCAACTACAACAAACGGCCCAATAATAACAACAACAACAACAACAACAGCAGCAACTACAACAATCATCCCAACAACAATAATAACCGCAACAACAACAACAATCAGAAGCAGCTATGCCAAAGGTGTGAAAAGTATCACTAGGGGTTCTGCACCAAATTTTGCAACAAGTGTAAAAGAAATGGTCATAGTGCGGCGAAGTGTGAGGTCTACGGACCAGGGGTTAATAGAACGAAAGGAACAAATGGTGTCAGAACGAGTAATGGCGGAGCAAGTAGTGTCAGAACAAGTTATGCCAATGTAGTTTGTTATAAATGTGGAAAACAGGGCCATATTATTAGAAATTGCCCGAACCAGGAGAACACGAATGGACAAGGCCGCGGAAGATTTTTCAATATTAATGCGGCATAGGCACAGGAAGACCCGGAGCTTGTTATGGGTACGTTTCTTATTGACAATAAATCTGCTTACATTTTATTTGATTCGGGTGCGGATAGAAGCTATATGAGTAGAGATTTTTGTGCTAAATTAAGTTGTCCATTGACGCCTTTGGATAGTAAATTTTTACTCGAATTAGAAAATGGTAAATTAATTTCAGCAGATAATATATGTCGGAATCGAGAAATTAAACTGGTTAGCGAAACATTTAAGATTGACTTGATACCAGTAGAGTTAGGGAGTTTTGATGTGATAATCGGTATGGACTGGTTGAAAGAAGTGAAAGCAGAGATCATTTGTTACAAAAATGCAATTCACATTATACGAGAAAAAGGAAAACCCTTAATGGTGTACGGAGAAAAGGGCAACACGAAGCTACATCTTATTAGCAATTTGAAGGCACAAAAACTAATAAGAAAAGGTTGCTATGCTGTTCTAGTACACGTCGAGAAAGTACAAATTGAAGAAAAGAGCATCAATGATGTTCCCGTCGCAAAAGAATTTCCCGATGTATTTCCGAAAGAATTACCGGGATTACCCCCACATCGATCCGTTGAATTTCAAATAGATCTTGTACCAGGAGCTGCACCAATAGCTCGTGCTCCTTACAAACTCGCACCCAGCAAGATGAAAGAACTGCAAAGCCAATTACAAGAACTTTTAGAGCGTGGTTTCATTCGACCAAGCACATCACCGTGGGGAGCTCCTGTTTTGTTTGTCAAGAAGAAAGATGGTACATTCAGGTTGTGTATCTACTACCGAGAGTTGAACAAACTTACCATCAAGAACCGTTACCCACTACCGAGAATCGACGACTTATTTGATCAACTACAAGGGTCGTCTGTTTATTCAAAGATTAACTTACGTTCAGGGTATCATCAAATGCGGGTGAAAGAAGATGATATTCCAAAGACTGCTTTCAGAACACGTTACGGTCATTACGAGTTTATGGTCATGCCGTTTGATTTAACTAATGCACCAGCTGTGTTCATGGACCTTATGAACCGAGTATGTGGACCATACCTTGACAAGTTTGTCATTGTTTTCATTGATGACATACTTATTTACTCAAAGAATGACCAAGAACACGGTGAACATTTGAGAAAGGTGTTAGAAGTATTGAGGAAGGAAGAATTGTACGCTAAGTTTTCAAAGTGTGCATTTTGGTTGAAAGAAGTTCAATTTCTCGGTCACATAGTGAACAAAGAAGGTATTAAGGTGGATCCGGCAAAGATAGAAACTGTTGAAAAGTGGGAAACCCCGAAAACTCCGAAACACATACGCCAGTTTTTAGGACTAGCTGGTTACTACAGAAGGTTCATCCAAGACTTTTCCAGAATAGCAAAACCCTTGACTGCATTAACGCATAAAGGGAAGAAATTTGAATGGAATGATGAACAAGAGAAAGCGTTTCAGTTATTGAAGAAAAAGCTAACTACGGCACCTATATTGTCATTGCCTGAAGGGAATGATGATTTTGTGATTTATTGTGACGCATCAAAGCAAGGTCTCGGTTGTGTATTAATGCAACGAACGAAGGTGATTGCTTATGCGTCTAGACAATTGAAGATTCACGAACAAAATTATACGACGCATGATTTGGAATTAGGCGCGGTTTTTTTTGCATTAAAGACTTGGAGGCACTACTTATATGGGGTCAAAAGTATTATATATACCGACCACAAAAGTCTTCAACACATATTTAATCAGAAACAACTGAATATGAGGCAGCGTAGGTGGATTGAATTATTGAATGATTATGACTTTGAGATTCGTTACCACCCGGGGAAGGCAAATGTGGTAGCCGATGCCTTGAGCAGAAAGGACAGAGAACCCATTCGAGTAAAATCTATGAATATAATGATTCATAATAACCTTACTACTCAAATAAAGGAGGCGCAACAAGGAGTTTTAAAAGAGGGAAATTTATAGGATGAAATACCCAAAGGATCGGAGAAGCATCTTAATATTCGGGAAGACGAAACCCGGTATAGGGCTGAAAGGATTTGGGTACCAAAATTTGGAGATATGAGAGAAATGGTACTTAGAGAAGCTCATAAAATCAGATACTCAATACATCCTAGAACGGGGAAGATGTACAAGGATCTCAAGAAACATTTTTGGTGGCCGGGTATGAAAGCCGATGTTGCTAAATACGTAGGAGAATGTTTGTCGTGTTCTAAGGTCAAAGCTGAGCATCAGAAACCATCAGGTCTACTTCAACAACCAGAAATCCCGGAATGGAAATGGAAAAACATTACCATGAATTTCATCACTAAATGGCCAAGGACTGCAAGTGGTTTTGATACTATTTGGGTAATAGTTGATCGTCTCACCAAATCAGCACATTTCCTACCAATAAGAGAAGATGACAAGATGGAGAAGTTAGCACGACTGTATTTGAAGGAAGTCATCTCCAGACATGGAATACCAATCTCTATTATCTCTGATAGGGATGGCAGATTTATTTCAAGATTCTGGCAGACATTACAGCAAGCATTAGGAACTCGTCTAGACATGAGTGCTGCCTATCATCCACAAACTGATGGGCAGAGCGAAAATACGATACAAACGCTTGAAGACATGCTACGAGTATGTGTTATTGATTTCGGAAACAGTTGGGATCGACATCTACCGTTAGCAGAATTTTCCTACAACAACAGCTACCATTCAAGCATTGAGATGGCGCCGTTTGAAGCACTTTATGGTAGAAAGTGCAGGTCTCTGATTTGTTGGAGTGAAGTGGGGGATAGACAGATTACGAGTCCGAAGATTATACAAGAAACTACCGAGAAGATCATCCAAATTCAACAACGGTTGAAAACCGCCCAAAGTCGACAAAAGAGCTACGCTGACATTAAAACAAAAGATATAGAATTTGAAATTGGAGAGATGGTCATGCTTAAAGTTGCACCTTGGAAAGGCGTTGTTCGATTTGGTAAATGAGGGAAATTAAATCCAAGGTATATTGGACCATTCAAGATTATTGATCGTGTCGGACCAGTAGCTTACCGACTTGAGTTACCTCAACAACTCGCGGCTGTACATAACACTTTCCACGTCTCGAATTTGAAGAAATGTTTTGCTAAAGAAGATCTCACTATTCTGTTAGGTGAAATCCAAATCAACGAAAAACTTCAATTCATCGAAGAACCCGTCGAAATAATGGATCTTGAGGTTAAAAGACTTAAGCAAAACAAGATACCAATTGCTAAGGTTCAATGGAATGCTCGTAGAGGACCCGAGTTCACCTGGGAGTGTAAATATTAGATGAAGAAGAAATACCCGCATCTATTTCCAGAAGATTCGTCAACACCTTCAACAGCTTAAAATTTCGGGACGAAATTTATTTAACGGGTAGGTACTGTAGTGACCCGAACATTTCCATGTTTATATATATTAATTGAGATTGATATTTATATGATTAAATGTTTCCAACATGTTAAGCAATCAAACTTGTTAAGACTTGATTAATTGAAATATGTTTCATATAGACAATTGACCACCCAAGTTGACCGGAGATTCACGAACGTTAAAACTTGTAAAAACTATATGATGATATATATATGGTTATATATATAGTTAACATGATATTATGATAAGTAAACATATCATTAAGTATATTAATAATGAACTACATATGTAAAAACAAGACTACTAACATAATGATTTTGAAACGAGACATATATGTAACGATTATCGTTGTAACGACATTTAATGTATATATATCATATTAAGAGATATTCGTACATCATAATATCATGATAATATAATAATTTAAAATCTCATTTGATATTATAAACATTGGGTTAACAACATTTAACAAGATCGTTAACCTAAAGGTTTCAAAACAACACTTACATGTAACGGCTAACGATGATTTAACGACTCAGTTAAAATGTATATACATGTAGTGTCTTAATATGTATTTATACACTTTTGAAAGACTTCAATACACTTATCAAAATACTTCTACTTAACAAAAATGCTTACAATTACATCCTCGTTCAGTTTCATCAACAATTCTACTCGTATGCACCGTATTCGTACTCGTACAATACACAGCTTTTAGATGTATGTACTATTGGTATATACACTCAAATGATCAGCTCTTAGCAGCTCATGTGAGTCACCTAACACATGTAGGAACCATCATTTGGCAACTAGCATGAAATATCTTATAAAATTACAAAAATATGAGTAATCATTCATGACTTATTTACATGAAAACAAAATTACATATCCTTTATATCTAATCCATACACCAACGACCAAAAACACCTACAAACACTTTCATTCTTCAATTTTCTTCATCTAATTGATCTCTCTCAAGTTCTATCTTCAAGTTCTAAGTGTTTTTCATAAATTCCAAAAGTTCTAGTTTCATAAAATCAAGAATACTTTCAAGTTTGCTAGATCACTTCCAATCTTGTAAGGTGATCATCCAACCTCAAGAAATCTTTGTTTCTTACAGTAGGTTATCATTCTAATACAAGGTAATAATCATATTCAAACTTTGGTTCAATTTCTATAACTATAACAATCTTATTTCAAGTGATGATCTTACTTGAACTTGTTTTCGTATTATGATTCTGCTTCAAGAACTTCGAGCCATCCAAGGATCCGTTGAAGCTAGATCCATTTTTCTCTTTTCCAGTAGGTTTATCCAAGGAACTTAAGGTAGTAATGATGTTCATAACATCATTTGATTCATACATATAAAGCTATCTTATTCGAAGGTTTAAACTTGTAATCACTAGAACATAGATTAGTTAATTCTAAACTTGTTCGCAAACAAAAGTTAATCCTTCTAACTTGACTTTCAAAATCAACTAAACACATGTTCTATATCTATATGATATGCTAACTTAATGATTTAAAACCTGGAAACACGAAAAACACCGTAAAACCAGATTTACGCCGTCGTAGTAACACCGCGGGCTGTTTTGGGTTAGTTAATTAAAAACTATGATAAACTTTGATTTAAAAGTTGTTATTCTTGGAAAATGATTTTTATTATGAACATGAAACTATATCCAAAAATTATGGTTAAACTCAAAGTGGAAGTATGTTTTCTAAAATGGTCATCTAGACGTCGTTCTTTCGACTGAAATGACTACCTTTACAAAAACGACTTGTAACTTATTTTTCTGA
Source organism: Rutidosis leptorrhynchoides (assembly GCF_046630445.1). Taxonomy (NCBI): domain Eukaryota; kingdom Viridiplantae; phylum Streptophyta; class Magnoliopsida; order Asterales; family Asteraceae; genus Rutidosis; species Rutidosis leptorrhynchoides. The sequence continues at coordinate 328,162,772 of NC_092335.1, forward strand.
CTATAAACCTATACTTTTTCTGTTTAGATTCATAAAATAAAGTTCAATATGAAACCATAGCAATTTGATTCACTCAAAACGGATTTAAAATGAAGAAGTTATGGGTAAAACAAGATTGGATAATTTTTCTCATTTTAGCTACGTGAAAATTGGTAACAAATCTATTCCAACCATAACTTAATCAACTTGTATTGTATATTATGTAATCTTGAGATACCATAGACACGTATACAATGTTTTGACCTATCATGTCGACACATCCATATATATTTCAGAACAACCATAGACACTCTATATGTGAATGTTGGAGTTAGCTATACAGGGTTGAGGTTGATTCCAAAATATATATAGTTTGAGTTGTGATCAATACTGAGATACGTATACACTGGGTCGTGGATTGATTCAAGATAATATTTATCGATTTATTTCTGTACATCTAACTGTGGACAACTAGTTGTAGGTTACTAAAGAGGACAGCTGACTTAATAAACTTAAAACATCAAAATATATTAAAAGTGTTGTAAATATATTTTGAACATACTTTGATATATATATGTATATATTGTTATAGGTTCGTGAATCAACCAGTGGCCAAGTCTTACTTCTCGACGAAGTAAAAATCTGTGAAAGTGAGTTATAGTCCCAGTTTTAAAATCTAATATTTTTGGGATGAGAATACATGCAGGTTTTATAAATAATTTACAAAATAGACACAAGTACGTGAAACTACATTCTATGGTTGAATTATCGAAATCGAATATGCCCCTTTTTATTAAGTCTGGTAATCTAAGAATTAAGGAACAGACACCCTAATTGACGCGAATCCTAAAGATAGATCTATTGGGCCTAACAAACCCCATCCAAAGTACCGGATGCTTTAGTACTTCAAAATTTATATCATATTAGAAGGGTGTCCCGGAATGATGGGGATATTCTTATATATGCATCTTGTTAATTTCGGTTACCAGGTGTTCACCATATGAATGATTTTTATCTCTATGTATGGGATGTGTATTGAAATCTGAAATCTTGTGGTCTATTATTATGATTTGATATATATAGGTTAAACCTATAACTCACCAACATTTTTGTTGACGTTTTAAGCATGTTTATTCTCGGGTGATTATTAAGAGCTTCCGCTGTCGTATACTTAAATAAGGACGAGATTTGGAGTCCATGCTTGTATGATATTGTGTAAAAACTGAATTCAAGAAACTTATTTTGTTGTAACATATTTGTATTGTAAACCATTATGTAATGGTCGTGTGTAAACAGGATATTTTAGATTATCATTATTTGATAATCTACGTAAAGCTTTTTAAACCTTTATTGATGAAATAAAGGTTATGGTTTGTTTTAAAATGAATGCAGTCTTTGAAAAACGTCTCATAGAGAGGTCAAAACCTCGCAACGAAATCAATTAATATGGAACGTTTTTAATCAATAAGAACGGGACATTTTAGTTGGTATCCGAGCGTTGGTCTTAGAGAACCAGAATTTTGCATTAGTGTGTCTTATCGAGTTTGTTAGGATACATTAGTGAGTCTGGACTTCGACCGTGTTTACTTGAAAAATGATTGCTTAACAAGTCCGTTGATGTTTTAAGCATGTTTACCTCTAGAACAAGTCCCATTGACTCACCTAATAATAATGAAGAGTCAAATGTAAATTGGAATGATTCGTGGACTGATTCACAAGTTCCCGAAGAGGAACCGGAAGAATAGTCGGAACTGGAAGAAGAATCGGAACCGGAAGAAGAATCGGAACCGGATGAAGAAATAGAACCGGTGGGGGAAATAATAAAACGGTTAAGTAAAAGAAAATCCTCAACCAACCGACCAAGGTTAATTATGGTCAATGGTGTTTCCGCCAAGGAAGCAAAATATTGGGAGGATTACCAATTCTCCGATGAATCGGATTCCGACGAGAATTCCGATGATGTTATAGAAATTACCCCAACTGAATTTAAAAAGGCAAAAGAAAATAATAAGGGAAAGGGCATAAAAATAGAGAAATCTAATTCCAACCCCGATGAACTTTATATGTATCGTCAACCCCCGAAGTCCTTAAGTTGTAACAATGACCCGGGAACCTCTAAACCACCAGGTTTTTCTAAACCAATGTGGAAAACGACGGCTCGTATTAGGGGAACATCATATATCCCTAGAAACTTGGCAAAACGAACCAAAACCGAAGAAGAAGAAACAAGCGAGTCGGAATAAGATAGTTGTATTCGTGTGGTGTAATATATGTAATATAGTGTGCTTATGCTTTATGATATATGTAAAAATTGCTTGTATTAATAAGTATTTTTTATATGAATCTAACTCTTGTCTATTTTACAGTATAAAAACACAAAATGGATAGACAACCCAATATTTTAAGAGACCTACCCGGAGACATGATTGATGAAATCTTGTCTAGAGTCGGTCAGAATTCTTCGGCACAACTATTTAAGGCGAGATCAGTTTGTAAGACATTCGAAGAACGTTCCAAGAATGCCTTCGTTTATAAAAGGCTTTCGTTCGAAAGATGGGGGATATCACGTTGGGAAATCCATAAGTTACGATGTGTTTACTTTGATGCATATATTGCAGGGAACCCAAATGCTATTTTACGCAATGGGTTAAGAAATTATTTTGACTCAATATATCCGAATATTGGACTTCGTGATTTAGAAAAAGCGGCTAACATGCAACATAAAGAAGCATGTTATGCTTACGGATTAGTAATGTTCACTTCTCACCAAAGTGAGAACAAGAACATCGGGCTACAACTATTAAACAAAACGTTCCCACAAGTGACGGAGTCGGTAATTGGGGTAAGAAATGAGGTTTTTAGATTGTTACAGGACTGTTGGACATTACGTAACCCTCGTCCCTTTGACGACGTTACAACACGCTGTCTTATCAACGGCCATAACTGTTATGTTCCACAAGACCAAAGATGGGAAGTAATCCTAGTAAAACCAGAATGCATGACTTGTTTCTGGACGTATGAATTACGTGTCTTTATTGCCTTTGCTGAACAACTTGTGTACTAGCTAGAATTATCTTCACAACCATCTTGTATCAAATTTATTGTGTGCAATATTTCATGCTATATGTAAAATAAGCGGTATTGTAAGTTTGTAAAATATTGTGTAAAAGTTTGAACGCGAAATATTTTTATAATCAGTTTTTCATATAGAATTATAGTAGTTGAATTGTATATTAGCTACTAAGTATGAACTTAACGGGTAGGTACTACCCGAATTTAAACTTATAAAACGCTAATATGAAGAAAAAGCTTTTATAAATGAGTTCATATTATGCTACGAAATACTGCTAACTACTCTTAATATTCTGTATGATTAACTTGTTCCATTTGACTATTTTGAAGGAAATGGCACCGACTACTCGACACACCGTGAATATGAATGAAGAGGAATTCCGTACTTTTCTAGCTTCAAACATAGCCGCAGTACAGGCTGCGCTATATACCAACAATAACCTTGGATCTAGCAGTACAGGAAATCGTGTAGGATGCACCTACAAAGAATTCACTGCCTGCAAACCTTTGGAATTTGATGGAACCGAAGGACCGATCGGATTGAAACGGTGGACCGAGAAGGTCGAATCGGTGTTTGCCATAAGTAAGTGTACTGAAGAGGACAAAGTGAAGTACGCTACGCATACCTTCACAGGTTCTGCGTTAACATGGTGGAATACCTATCTAGAGCAAGTGGGACAAGACGATGCGTACACACTACCATGGTCAGCATTCAAGCACTTGATGAACGAGAAGTACCATCCCAGAACCGAGGTCAATAAGCTCAAGACAGAACTTAGAGGGTTACGAACCCAAGGATTTGATATTACCACGTACGAAAGACGATTCACAGAATTGTGCCTATTGTGTCCGGGAGCATTCGAAGATGAGGAAGAGAAGATCGACGCATTTGTGAAAGGATTACCGGAAAGAATCCAAGAAGATATAAGTTCACACGAGCCCGCCTCCATACAACAGGCATGTAGAATGGCTCACAAACTAGTGAACCAGATTGAAGAAAGAATTAAAGAACAGACTGCTGAAGAGGCCAATGTGAAGCAAGTCAAAAGAAAGTGGGAGGAAAACGGTGATAAGAATCACCAATACAACAACAACAGCAATTACAACAATAATCGCAACAACTATCCCAACAATCGCAACATCAATCGCAACTACAACAAACGGCCCAATAATAACAACAACAACAACAACAACAACAACAACAACAACAACAACAACAACAACAACAACAACAACAACAACAACAACAACAGCAACTACAACAATCATCCCAACAACAATAATAACCGCAACAACAACAACAATCAGAAGCAGCTATGTCAAAGGTGTGAAAAGTATCACTCGGGGTTCTGCACCAAATTTTGCAACAAGTGTAAAAGAAATGGTCATAGTGCGGCGAAGTGTGAGGTCTACGGACCAGGGGTTAATAGAACGAAAGGAACAAATGGTGTCGGAACGAGTAATGGCGGAGCAAGTAGTGTCAGAACAAGTTATGCCAATGTAGTTTGTTATAAATGTGGAAAACAGGGCCATATTATTAGAAATTGCCCGAACCAGGAGAACACGAATGGACAAGGCCGCGGAAGATTTTTCAATATTAATGCGGCATAGGCACAGGAAGACCCGGAGCTTGTTATGGGTACGTTTCTTATTGACAATAAATCTGCTTACGTTTTATTTGATTCGGGTGCGGATAGAAGCTATATGAGTAGAGATTTTTGTGCTAAATTAAGTTGTCCATTGACGCCTTTGGATAGTAAATTTTTACTCGAATTATCAAATGGTAAATTAATTTCAGCAGATAATATATGTCGGAATCGAGAAATTAAACTGGTTAGCGAAACATTTAAGATTGACTTTATACCAGTAGAGTTAGGGAGTTTTGATGTGATAATCGGTATGGACTGGTTGAAAGAAGTGAAAGCAGAGATCATTTGTTACAAAAATGCAATTCACATTATACGAGAAAAAGGAAAACCCTTAATGGTGTACGGAGAAAAGGGCAACACGAAGCTACATCTTATTAGCAATTTGAAGGCACAAAAACTAATAAGAAAAGGTTGCTATGCTGTTCTAGCACACGTCGAGAAAGTACAAATTGAAGAAAAGAGCATCAATGATGTTCCCGTCGCAAAAGAATTTCCCGATGTATTTCTGAAAGAATTACCGGGATTACCCCCACATCGATCCGTTGAATTTCAAATAGATCTTGTACCAGGAGCTGCACCAATAGCTCGTGCTCCTTACAGACTCGCACCCAGTGAGATGAAAGAACTGCAAAGCCAATTACAAGAACTTTTAGAGCGTGGTTTCATTCGACCAAGCACATCACCGTGGGGAGCTCCTGTTTTGTTTGTCAAGAAGAAAGATGGTACATTCAGGTTGTGTATCTACTACCGAGAGTTGAACAAACTTACCATCAAGAACCGTTACCCACTACCGAGAATCGACGACTTATTTGATCAACTACAAGGCTCGTCTGTTTATTCAAAGATTAACTTACGTTCAGGGTATCATCAAATGCGGGTGAAAGAAGATGATATTCCAAAGACTGCTTTCAGAACACGTTACGGTCATTACGAGTTTATGGTCATGCTGTTTGATTTAACTAATGCACCAGCTGTGTTCATGGACCTTATGAACCGAGTATGTGGACCATACCTTGACAAGTTTGTCATTGTTTTCATTGATGACATACTTATTTACTCAAAGAATGACCAAGAACACGGTGAACATTTGAGAAAGGTGTTAGAAGTATTGAGGAAGGAAGAATTGTACGCTAAGTTTTCAAAGTGTGCATTTTGGTTGGAAGAAGTTCAATTTCTCGGTCACATAGTGAACAAAGAAGGTATTAAGGTGGATCCGGCAAAGATAGAAACTGTTGAAAAGTGGGAAACCCCGAAAACTCCGAAACACATACGCCAGTTTTTAGGACTAGCTGGTTACTACAGAAGGTTCATCCAAGACTTTTCCAGAATAGCAAAACCCTTGACTTCATTAACGCATAAAGGGAAGAAATTTGAATGGAATGATGAACAAGAGAAAGCGTTTCAGTTATTGAAGAAAAAGCTAACTACGGCACCTATATTGTCATTGCCTGAAGGGAATGATGATTTTGTGATTTATTGTGATGCATCAAAGCAAGGTCTCGGTTGTGTATTAATGCAACGAACGAAGGTGATTGCTTATGCGTCTAGACAATTGAAGATTCACGAACAAAATTATACGACGCATGATTTGGAATTAGGCGCGGTTGTTTTTGCATTAAAGACTTGGAGGCACTACTTATATGGGGTCAAAAGTATTATATATACCGACCACAAAAGTCTTCAACAAATATTTAATCAGAAACAACTGAATATGAGGCAGCGTAGGTGGATTGAATTATTGAATGATTATGACTTTGAGATTCGTTACCACCCGGGGAAGGCAAATGTGGTAGCCGATGCCTTGAGCAGAAAGGACAGAGAACCCATTCGATTAAAATCTATGAATATAATGATTCATAATAACCTTACTACTCAAATAAAGGAGGCGCAACAAGGAGTTTTAAAAGAGGGAAATTTATAGGATGAAATACCCAAAGGATCGGAGAAGCATCTTAATATTCGGGAAGACGAAACCCGGTATAGGGCTGAAAGGATTTGGGTACCAAAATTTGGAGATATGAGAGAAATGGTACTTAGAGAAGCTCATAAAATCAGATACTCAATACATCCTAGAACGGGGAAGATGTACAAGGATCTCAAGAAACATTTTTGGTGGCCGGGTATGAAAGCCGATGTTGCTAAATACGTAGGAGAATGTTTATCGTGTTCTAAGGTCAAAGCTGAGCATCAGAAACCATCAGGTCTACTTCAACAACCAGAAATCCCGAAATGGAAATGGGAAAATATTACCATGGATTTCATCACTAAATGGCCAAGGACTGCAAGTGGTTTTGATACTATTTGGGTAATAGTTGATCGTCTCACCAAATCAGCACATTTCCTACCAATAAGAGAAGATGACAAGATGGAGAAGTTAGCACGACTGTATTTGAAGGAAGTCATCTCCAGACATGGAATACCAATCTCTATTATCTCTGATAGGGATGGCAGATTTATTTCAAGATTCTGGCAGACATTACAGCAAGCATTAGGAACTCGTCTAGACATGAGTGCTGCCTATCATCCACAAACTGATGGGCAGAGTGAAAATACGATACAAACGCTTGAAGACATGCTACGAGCATGTGTTATTGATTTCGAAAACAGTTGGGATCGACATCTACCGTTAGCAGAATTTTCCTACAACAACAGCTACCATTCAAGCATTGAGATGGCGCCGTTTGAAGCACTTTATGGTAGAAAGTGCAGGTCTCCGATTTGTTGGAGTGAAGTGGGGGATAGACAGATTACGGGTCCGAAGATTATACAAGAAACTACCGAGAAGATCATCCAAATTCAACAACGGTTGAAAACCGCCCAAAGTCGACAAAAGAGCTACGCTGACATTAAAAGAAAAGATATAGAATTTGAAATTGGAGAGATGGTCATGCTTAAAGTTGCACCTTGGAAAGGCGTTGTTCGATTTGGTAAATAAGGGAAATTAAATCCAAGGTATATTGGACCATTCAAGATTATTGATCGTGTCGGACCAGTAGCTTACCGACTTGAGTTACCTCAACAACTCGCGGCTGTACATAACACTTTCCACGTCTTGAATTTGAAGAAATGTTTTGCTAAAGAAGATCTCACTATTCTGTTAGGTGAAATCCAAATCAACGAAAAACTTCAATTCATCGAAGAACCCGTCGAAATAATGGATCGTGAGGTTAAAAGACTTAAGCAAAACAAGATACCAATTGTTAAGGTTCAATGGAATGCTCGTAGAGGACCCGAGTTCACCTGGGAGTGTAAAGATTAGATGAAGAAGAAATACCCGCATCTATTTCCAGAAGATTCGTCAACACCTTCAACAGCTTAAAATTTCGGGACGAAATTTATTTAACGGGTAGGTACTGTAGTGACCCGAACATTTCCATGTTTATATATATTAATTGAGATTGATATTTACATGATTAAATGTTTCCAACATGTTAAGCAATCAAACTTGTTAAGACTTGATTAATTGAAATATGTTTCATATAGACAATTGACCACCCAAGTTGACCGGAGATTCACGAACGTTAAAACTTGTAAAAACTATATGATGACATATATATGGTTATATATATAGTTAACATGATATTATGATAAGTAAACATATCATTAAGTATATTAATAATGAACTACATATGTAAAAACAAGACTACTAACTTAATGATTTTGAAACGAGACATATATGTAACGATTATCGTTGTAACGACATTTAATGTATATATATCATATTAAGCGATATTCGTACATCATAATATCATGATAATATCATAATTTAAAATCTCATTTGATATTATAAACATTGGGTTAACAACATTTAACAAGATCGTTAACCTAAAGGTTTCAAAACAACACTTACATGTAACGGCTAACGATGATTTAACGACTCAGTTAAAATGTATATACATGTAGTGTCTTAATATGTATTTATACACTTTTGAAAGACTTCAATACACTTATCAAAATACTTCTACTTAACAAAATTGCTTACAATTACATCCTCGTTCAGTTTCATCAACAATTCTACTCGTATGCACCCGTATTCGTACTCGTACAATACACAGCTTTTAGATGTATGTACTATTGGTATATACACTCAAATGATCAGCTATTAGCAGCTCATGTGAGTCACCTAACACATGTGGGAACCATCATTTGGCAACTAGCATGAAATATCTTATAAAATTACAAAAATATGAGTAATCATTCATGACTTATTTACATGAAAACAAAATTACATATCCTTTATATCTAATCCATACACCAACGACCAAAAACACCTACAAACACTTTCATTCTTCAATTTTCTTCATCTAATTGATCTCTCTCAAGTTCTATCTTCAAGTTCTAAGTGTTTTTCATAAATTCCAAAAGTTCTAGTTTCATAAAATCAAGAATACTTTCAAGTTTGCTAGATCACTTCCAATCTTGTAAGGTGATCATCCAACCTCAAGAAATCTTTGTTTCTTACAGTAGGTTATCATTCTAATACAAGGTAATAATCATATTCAAACTTTGGTTCAATTTCTATAACTATAACAATCTTATTTCAAGTGATGATCTTACTTGAACTTGTTTTCGTGTTATGATTCTGCTTCAAGAACTTCGAGCCATCCAAGGATCCGTTGAAGCTAGATCCATTTTTCTCTTTTCCAGTAGGTTTATCCAAGGAACTTAAGGTAGTAATGATGTTCATAACATCATTTGATTCATACATATAAAGCTATCTTATTCGAAGGTTTAAACTTGTAATCACTAGATCATAGTTTAGTTAATTCTAAACTTGTTCGCAAACAAAAGTTAATCCTTCTAACTTGACTTTCAAAATCAACTAAACACATGTTCTATATCTATATGATATGCTAACTTAATGATTTAAAACCTGGAAACACGAAAAACACCGTAAAATCGGATTTACGCCGTCGTAGTAACACCGCGGGCTGTTTTGGGTTAGTTAATTAAAAACTATGATAAACTTTGATTTAAAAGTTGTTATTCTGAGAAAATGATTTTTATTATGAACATGAAACTATATCCAAAAATTATGGTTAAACTCAAAGTGGAAGTATGTTTTCTAAAATGGTCATCTAGACGTCGTTCTTTCGACTGAAATGACTACCTTTACAAAAACGACTTGTAACTTATTTTTCCCACTATAAACCTATACTTTTTCTGTTTAGATTCATAAAATAGAGTTCAATATGAAACCATAGCAATTTGATTCACTCAAAACGGATTTAAAATGAAGAAGTTATGGGTAAAACAAGATTGGATAATTTTTCTCATTTTAGCTACGTGAAAATTGGTAACAAATCTATTCCAACCATAACTTAATCAACTTGTATTGTATATTATGTAATCTTGAGATACCATAGACACGTATATAATTTTTCGACCTATCATGTCGACACATCTATATATATTTCGGAACAACCATAGACACTCTATATGTGAATGTTGGAGTTAGCTATACAGGGTTGAGGTTGATTCCAAAATATATATAGTTTGAGTTGTGATCAATACTGAGATACGTATACACTGGGTCGTGGATTGATTCAAGATAATATTTATCGATTTATTTCTGTACATCTAACTGTGGACAACTAGTTGTAGGTTACTAAAGAGGACAGCTGACTTAATAAACTTAAAACATCAAAATATATTAAAAGTGTTGTAAATATATTTTGAACATACTTTGATATATATGTATATATTGTTATAGGTTCGTGAATCAACCAGTGGCCAAGTCTTACTTCTCGACGAAGTAAAAATCTGTGAAAGTGAGTTATAGTCCCAGTTTTAAAATCTAATATTTTTGGGATGAGAATACATGCAGGTTTTATAAATAATTTACCAAATAGACACAAGTACGTGAAACTACATTCTATGGTTGAATTATCGAAATCGAATATGCCCCTTTTTATTAAGTCTGGTAATCTAAGAATTAGGGAACAGACACCCTAATTGACGCGAATCCTAAAGATAGATCTATTGGGCCTAACAAACCCCATCCAAAGTACCGGATGCTTTAGTACTTCAAAATTTATATCATATCCGAAGGGTGTCCCGGAATGATGGGGATATTCTTATATATGCATGTTATTAATTTCGGTTACCAGGTGTTCACCATATGAATAATTTTTATCTCTATGTATGGGATGTGTATTGAAATCTGAAATCTTGTGGTCTATTATTATGATTTGATATATATAGGTTAAACCTATAAATCACCAACATTTTTGTTGACGTTTTAAGCATGTTTATTCTCAGGTGATTATTAAGAGCTTCCGCTGTCGCATACTTAAATAAGGACGAGATTTGGAGTCCATGCTTGTATGATATTGTGTAAAAACTGCATTCAAGAAACTTATTTTGTTGTAACATATTTGTATTGTAACCCATTATGTAATGGTCGTGTTTAAACAGGATATTTTAGATTATCATTATTTGATAATCTACGTAAAGCTTTTTAAACCTTTATTGATGAAATAAAGGTTATGGTTTGTTTTAAAATGAATACAGTCTTTGAAAAACGTCTCATATAGAGGTCAAAACCTCGCAACGAAATCAATTAATATGGAACGTTTTTAATCAATAAGAACGGGACATTTCATGTAGATGGTTGTAATGGTTCAATGTGGTGGTGACAGTTTTTGGTGGCTGGTGGTGGTTCAATTGATGTCGAATGGAGTGGTTATGGTGGTGAGTTGTTGTGGCTTCATAATGAAGAAAGATGATGGCGTTAAGGTGGTAAGTGATGGTGGTCTCGGTGGTTTGAAGAAGACAAGATGGTGGTGGCTGCCGTTGATCGTGAAGGTGGTGATTTTATGCATACCGTATATGCATCTCTATATTTAGAAAGATGGTGATTGAATCAAGAATAATAACAGAAGTTGGAGATGGTTTGTAAGGTGATATGTATATCTCTTGTATGTTGTAAATGTTATATATAAATATTGACATAAGGTAATGGACATGGATCAATTAGTTACAGTGTACAATAACTTTATCAATCAATTTGTCTGCTAATTGTGATCAAATGATTAATTTGATAATAATAATTAACATTCTATAAGAATTAAAACGTGCATATCAATAGTTTCATTAGTCTCTGTACCGACAATTTAATAGAGATAGTATATCGTGTCCATTACTAAATAGTTAAAATATAAAAGTGTTCCAAAAAATTCCAAATTTTTAAATTAACTATATTTATTTATTTTGGTCATTATGGGATAAAATTCGATCATTAACTTGTTAAATAAAAATTACATCAACTGTCCCTCTCATTTATGAGTAAAATATAAAAAGTGTTAAAACTTAACAAATAGTTCCTAAATACATTTTTAAAAAGCCTAAAATTTATAGAACTTATTTTCGTATCACCGTTTATTTTAAAATTACATAAGTTTAAATTTAACTTGCTTAATATCAATTGAAACATCAAACGAGTATTACAATCATTTAATATTTATTTTTAATTTACTTTATTTGTATATAGAGATATATTTTAAATAATAATTATTATAATATCCTATTTTTATTTTATTAATTTTTAATATCAACAACATATAACACTTCAAATTATATTTTGAATTATTATTTATACATACATACACACATATCTATTTACAATTTATTGTTCGTGAATCGTCGAGAGCAGTCGAAGGTCAATTGAATATATGAACATCGTTCCAATGTTTTCTAGACTCAACATTACATACTTTACTTATCGTATCGAAATCATATAAAGATTAAGTTTAAATTTGGTCGGAAATTTCTGGGTCGTCACATAAGAGTCCCTCGCTCATCATCATCATCATTTAATAACAGAAAGCTAATAGCTATTCAGGTGAGATCGACGAGTGTTGTAAAGGTGACTCGAGGTAGCTGTAGCAGGAACTTGTGAAGGTTAAGTGGTGCTTGCCGCATCCGAACAAGAGAAACACAGGAGTAACATGGAATGTACAAAGGTGAAATTTATGGTAGTGGGTCGGTTGTGATTTATGATGGTTGCAAAAGGAACGAGAAACATAAAGCGGTGGCTTTGGTTACTGGTTTTCGAATATTAGAAAAGTAACACACGAATATGCAGTAGTAATCAAGCAGCTGTACTAATTAACAAAATATGAAGTTAAATAGCGGGTTGTGGTTCGTTATTTGCAGAGCAGCGAGCAGCAACTTTGATTTGTTATTTGATAGTTTTAAACGGAAAGAAATATCTAAGTAGCAGTAGTAAAACATGCTAGGTTATTGTGGTGTTGAAGATAGTGAATTGGTGGTGACTCTTTGGTTATGATGGATGATGGAGGTAAGTTAAAAGTGATGAGTTGATGGTGTTTTTGGGCAGTGAATTGTGGTGGTCATATGGGTGTTTCATGATCAAATCTTTTAGAGAGAGTGGAAGGGATATAGAGAGAGATAGGGACGGTGGGTTGGTGGTGATGATAACTGATGGTCCTTGGCTCAAAATAGGGAAGGTGTGTCGATGTAAACATATGTATATATTATATGCAGTTAGCATATATGCATATGTTGCCATGTAAGTCAATTTAAAAAAATAGTTCCGTACATTAAATAATTATCATTATCATTCTATCTATATAACTACACAAGTGGTGGTGTAGTTGTTATTAAAAATGATACTCTGACTTGATAGAACACGAAAAAGAGAAAGAAACAAGATTAGTGAGATGTCAATTAGCAATAGAAGATAGTAGTGTAGATGATTGAATTGCAATTGGATTTATTAGTTGATTATTTCATAAATATCAAATGGAAAGTGATTGAGAAAAGGAAAGATGAATAAGAAAAGGAAAGGAACATAAAGTGTGTGCAAGTGGGAGAAGAAACAAGAGGGTTCTCTGCATTTGGATATCTTGCATATATGTAATAGTCATATATATAAAGTTTGATGATGATAGATCATACACAAACAGTTAACCTACAATTGATAATAATAAAATTATAATCAATCAAATGATAGGATTTCAATCGAGTAAGGAAATTCAGAGTATTATAATATATTATAATTACCACATGTTAGTTTGACAAACATAAAAAAAATGGATTTTTAGTTACTGACGCTATTTAACTGAGCAATATATCGTGCTCCATTGTTAAATTAGTGGCGGATGAAAGTCTTCGGAAAAATTCTAAATTTTTACAATAATTATTTTTATTTATTTTAGTCATTATGGTATAAAATTTGGTTATTAATTATTAAATAAAAATTACATCACTGTCCGCGCTCGATTCCAGGTAAAATATGAAAAGTGTTCAAATTTAACAATTAGCTTCTAAATATATTTTTAATAGGCCTATGCTTCATATAACTCATTTTCGGATCACCGTTTATTTTAAAATTATATAAGTTTGAATTTAACTTGCTTAATATCAATCGAAACATCAAACGAGTACTACAATTATTTAACATTTATTTTTAATATACTTTTATTTATATATATATATATGTTTTTAATTACTTATTATAATATCATATTTCATAACAACAACATTTAATATTTCAAATTATACTTCCAATTATTATTTATATATATACACACACATCTATTTACAATTAATTGTTTGTGAGTCGTCGAGAGCGGTCGAAGGTCAATTGAATATATGAAACAGTTCAAAATTTTTTTGAGACTCAATATTACAGACTTTGGTTATCGTGTCGGAAACATATAAAGATTAAGTTTAAATTTGGTCGAAAATTTCCGGGTCGTCACAATTACACTGTTTCTTCATTCGGTCTTCGCCTTAATAGAGATAATGGGATTCCTTCTCCTAATGGTGCTATAGTCGTGCTCGTAGAATTATTTAAGGTAGTGAGAGATTGTGGTTGGCCATTTCCTATGGTCGAGCATGTGTCGAGATTTTTCTTGTATGGTGTGGGGAATAATTCCTTAAAAATCTGATCTTGACCGCATACCGCTATGGATTCCTCCAGATGTTCGTTAATGAGTTCTTAAAGAGAATCGGTGAGACTAACATCTTCTTCCCTAGGGTGGCTCATAAGTTGGTCGACATTGAACGTTACCTCTTCCTTACCAACCCTCGGTTTTAAAGATTTCTCATGTACATCGATCACAAACATGTTTAAGAATGGTCTACCAAGGATGAGCGGAACTTTCGTATCTTCTTCCATATCCATGATTACGAAATCAACGGGGAATGCGAACCTATCCACCCTTACTAGGATATCCTCAACAATTCCTCTAGGGATTTTTACTGATCTATCCGTGAGGTGAATAGTCATTCGCGTAGGCCTTAATTCATTATGTTCTAGCTTCTTAAAGAGGGAGTAGGGCATTAGGTTTACGCTGGCTCCCAGATCTGCCAAAGCATTACTGATTTGGACATCTTACAGGTAGCAAGATACAGTGAATCTTCCTATATCTCCTAACTTGGGGGAACGAACACTCCTCACTTAAGGGTAAGCTAATTATCTCTCTTAATCGTTCTTTATTTGAAAGTAATTCTTTGAAAAATTTAGCGCAGTTTGGCAAGTCGACTAATGCATCTACTAAACGTATATTCAAGTGGAGGTTTATAATTATATCCCAGTATCTAGCAAATTGAGTTTCCTGCCTTCCTTAGTCTACCCAGGAAAGGTATTCGAGCTCTTGGAATAACCTCTGGGGTGACAGGGTTAACAGAATCTGGGTGATTTATAGGATGATTAAGCGTTATAGGTTCTGTTTCGGAAAGGTTTTGAGTAGGGGTTCCTCTATATTTGTGGGATTATCTACTTTTGTTTCTTTTCCTCCTCTAGTTAAAACTAGGACATCAAACTCTTTGTATTCTGCCTCGAGTTTAGCTGATAATTGTTGTATAGTAAGTTGAAAACTTTATATTAATTTTTCGAAAGTGGAGATCAGGTTATCAAACTTATTTTGACATTCTATGACTTGAAGATTTATACTTTGTTGTTTCGTCATAAAATTAGCTAAGACTCTCTGAGAGTTTACAGAGGGTTTGTGTACTGGAAATATTATATTGAAATCTGAGCTATTTTGCTGTTTATATGCCCATCTAGGGTAAGAATACCTTAGATTGGTTCTGGTAGCATCGGTATTTATTTTAGCAGGAATTGCAAAGTTCTGAAGCGTAAGATTAAGATCTTCTAACCTTGATTCTAGCATCTTTAAAGCTTGTGTAAAAATATTTAGCTTAGCAGCTTCATTACTCTAGTCTTCCTCTCGTGTTTTCTAGGAGATCCCATGCTTTTGTTGCTGTGCGTAGCATGAAGTTTCCTTGCGAAGCCATTTTGAGAGTGGATCTATCATTTTGTGTCAAACCATTGTAAATTGTGCAAAGTAAATCCGGCTGACCTATTGAATGATTTGGACATCTCATAAGCATCTCCTTAAATATTTTCCATGCTGAGCTTAATAGTTCATTATTTCGTTGGCAGAAATTAACGATTTCATTCTTTAGACTACTTTGAAGAGAAGGTGGATAGAACTTTGTTGCTAATTCTTCCCATGAATGGATTGAGTTGGAATCGTGTCCATCAAACCACAATAAAGCGTGTGCAGATAAAGAGTATTGAAAAAGATGGAGTTTTAAAATATTTGAATCAGTTATCCCTTGCTTATAAGAGTTGACCAGACTAACGAACTTACTCAGGTGAGAGTTCGTGTCATCATTCAGAAGTCTTGAAATTGACAAAAGGTTTTGACTAATTTGATAATGTGTGAATCAATTTCTGGGGTTTCTTCGGTAGTTAAAACAATTGGTCCGCCTCAATTTTCTATACACGGCTATTGCATAGAAGCGCGAGTAATGCGGTTCTCCATTTTTAAATTTTTCGTTTTATGAAAACGTAAAATGTAACTTTCAGATATTAATCTGAAAGGATCGACAATTTAATTAAAACGGTCATATTTGAAATTCGGTAGCTAACCTTATCGATATAATAATCAATCCAGTTTCTTTCAGACAACTTCTTACCTAGGTGGCCAGGTTGACAATGGAGAGGCATGATCCTTTTGGTTCTAATATAATTGGAGACTGTTCGGAAAATCCAACAACCAAGTCTATATATGTCGTGTTCCTAAGACACCACCCTACAGTATTCTTAGGTTGTGATTAAAACTTCCTTTAGTAGAATATTTGATTCCCTGGCAGCGGCGCCAAAAGAATTAGTTACACTACTGATATCGCTTTAAAAGTCGGTTGCGTTTATCGTGGCACGAGGTCGACAAGTGGGTCTCAGCAGGGCTCTAAATTTTTTTATTTTTAAGTGCGGGGCCTAAATCTTATTAGAAATTTCTAGGGTAGAAAGAGTAAGTTGAACTTGGGTCGTGTTTTTGAATGGTTTAACGAACTGAATTTCAAAGGGATAACTGTTCTTGGTTAAACTATCTGGATAAAAGAGTAGTTTAAGTTTTATCTAACATGTTCCTAAAAACCGGTAAAGTAAAAAGGTAGAGGAATATCAGAGTGTGCAGATCAAGGAAATACTGTCCATGATATACGTCTAGGATAGGGAAAGGTAGTCGTGAGGATGAGCCTCTAAATAGGATAGTATGGATCTGATTGAATGAGCCAATCGTGCAGTCCTTACCAGTCTTCGAACTCTCGGAGTTCTATTTGAGTGAGGGCCGGCATGTCACTAGGGTTGCACTATCAGAATATGTCTAAACCTAGGGGGTTATCCTTAGTTAAGCACTAGGTCGTGTCAGAAGTCGAGCTCTAATCCTAATCCTAGTTATCTATTAGGAAACAGAATAACGACATGCCGTATCGATTGGACACGGTCACAATAAGAGGAGACCTACCGGGCTAAGTTGGCAACAACAGTATAAACTAACTAACCTATCATCATTCTACAAAGATCCTACACACTACTTATTATACAGTGTTACAGTGCTACACTCACAATGATACATATAAAAATCTACCAGATGCACTCAATATATAGTAAGATCAGTCCTAAAGCAACAATTAAACAAGAACATGAAATGGGAGATGGATCATACAATTGGGTACAGCTAGGTGGATCATAACAGGCCCTAAGAGGTCTCCTTGGGCCTGTTATCAGGCATACTAGATCATTCATGTCTCAATTCCTAGGTTCCATGTCCCATAAGGTCGGGCCTCTAGGGAACACCTGACATACCGAGTTCATAGATGCTTCAGGTACTGAATAAATGCGGGTCTTAGTCCTATGAAGTAGCTAATTCCATATGGGTGGACAAGTCTCATTCACAACCTAGGTTGGCCAATCCCTAAGATACTAGTGTACGCGCCTTACTATAGTCAGAGGTTTAGATTAACAACGGTAAACGTACTAAAAAGTCATAACTACTCTAGCCTAGGTTTCTATCATGGCAACATACGAATACTCGAAGCTATCATGGTAATATCATAACTCATATTCAAACATGGATAATAATAACACATATTAAAATATAAAAGAAAAGCGTTTAGATTAAAACCTGAAAAGTGATTACAGATTCGCCCGAGATTGCTACAACTTCATAATTTTCTGCGTAAAAACTAACCAACTAACTACTAACTAAACTACTATTGAAAAGTAAATTGAAAAGTTAAATTGAGTGTGTCTTCATATGGAGCAAAATGGCTCTATTTATAGTGCTCCTAGCCTGGCAGGCCGTTTATGGCAGGCCGTCTGATTTCTTGGTAGGCCGTCTGATTTGGTGGCTGGCCGTTTAATTAGCCCGTTTAATTGGCAGTTGGGCTGTCCATTTTGAAGGCAGCCCGTTTAATCAGTCCGTTTGAATGGTAGGCCATTTTCAATCAGGCAGGCCGTCCACCATAGTGTGGCCGGCCATTTTTCTCCTTCATTGACAGACCATTTTTCTTAGTGTCTTCTGATATTTTGCCGTTTTCGCTCTTGATTATTTGTTTTAAGTCCGTTTTCTTCGATTCTTTTTGCATTGCCTTCGTAATTACTAAACCTACAAAATGAAGCAAATACTTTCCACTTTTGGCGATAAAGTATGAACCTTTATAGTTTTTTTAGCTTAATATCGGGGGTAAAAACGTGACTTTTTGAGCAATGTCATACGTAAAGCCCAATTCAAGGATAAATAAGGAAACGATTCTATCTTGGATATCAAAAGATGGAGCCGCCTAGTGGATCTCTTTTAACCGGCAGCTAGATTTGTAGAGTGGCAGTTTTGTAGGCTTCAAGCTAAAGTTAAATGTACGAATCATGTTAAAGTAACCTGATCCGCTGGCTAACCTAGGCTTAGCCGCTGGCTGGGATGTTGGTCAAGAAAATCTATAAATTAACGTGCTCAGTTCATTATTCAATGTACAGTATTCTAATTTATAATCAGATTACCAATTTAGGCTAGTTCTCTATTATTTTAGCTTAGTTTTAGCTTTTGAAGCTTCAATACTTTGGATTTCATCACATTCAAGTTTGATTCTTCCTTTTCATTCTTGTATCTTTAATAAAAGTTATTTCGGTACGGTTTCTTTAATGTTTTATTCTCTTGTATTTATGGAATTTACTTTATTATGGGCTAAAACACTAAAGACGTATTTGAACAGATGTAATACCTTGTAAAAATTGCATAACTTATTAAAAGTAATAAACTGTTAAAAACCCTGATTCTAGTAATCATAGTTGCCGGCTATGACTACCAGAACTGCCGGCTTCTTTTGTCTAATTCGAATAGTTTTATTTATAGAATTAACTCAGATGATTATTAAAAAGTTTTCGGTAAATATTCATTACAGCCGTTGGCTATGATGGATATAGCTGCCGTCTAATTTGTACAAAAACTTTAATTTCTACATAATATCTAGTTAAACTCATTAGGTGCGGAGTTTAACTAAGTTACCACTGTTAATCTGATTTGGTTACAATTAATGAATTAAAATAGGATTCTTAAATAGCATATCACTAGGATTGAATGTTAATATTAAAGATTAGCTATTAATTAAGTTTGATAATAATACCGAATTAAGTTAGTAGTGATGGTTATACTTAGTAACTATAACAAATGATAATTAACCACATTAAACTACCTATTTGGTCTTGAGCCTTCAGTTTAAACTAGACATCTTATCTAGGATTAGCCTGATCAACTGAAGCGACCCGTCCTAATCTATAAGGACGAATACAATAACATATGGTTACATTACGAGGTATTTGACCTCTATATGATACATTTTACAAACATTGCATTCGGTTTTAAAAGACAACTTTCATTACAATGATAGTTGACAATATGCATACCAGTTCCCAATATATCCAAATTATAAATGTCTTAAAAATAATCTTGTTGACTTCAACGACTTGAATGCAACGTCTTTTGAAATATGCCATGAATGACTCCAAGTATATCTTTAAAATGAGCAAATGCACAGCGGAAGGTTTCTTTAATATCTGAGAATAAACATGCTTAAAAGTGTCAACCAAAAGGTTGGTGAGTTCATTAGTTTATCGTAACCAATCATTCCATAGTTTTAATAGACCACAAGATTTCATTTTCATAGTTAACTGCAGGAACACTCATCTGCAAAAATCAATCATATGGTGAACACCTAGTAACCGACATTAACAAATGCATCTAGAATATCCCCAAATATACAGGTACACTCATCTGTATACAAAAATCAAAGTACTAAAGCATCCATAACCTTGATGGGACGTGTCAAAGTCCATAGATCTATCTTTCGCGTCAATTTAGGGGTCTGTTCTCAAATTCTTAGGCTACCAAACTAAAAAGGGTGATATCCGGTATAATAATTCAACCATAGAATTAGTTTCAAGTACTTGTGTCTATTTCGTAAAACAGTTATCAAAGCAGCGTATGTATTCTCAATCCTAAAAATATATATTGCAAAAGCATTTAAAAAGGGAGAAAATGAAACTCACGCAAAATCAGTTTTAGTATTTGTATCCATTTCATAAAAACAATTATAAAATATTGCATGTATTCTTAGGCCAAAAATGTAAAGAGTAAAATAGATCAAATGAAACTCAAAATACGATATTTTGTAGTAAAAATATGCATACGACGGAATTGAACAATGCAAGGTTGGCCTTAGATTCACGAACCTATATCATTTATTAACACATATGATCATAATCGAATAAGTTTATATATTAATATTAGTAATATACTTTATATTTTCATTTCCTATCTTGTTAGTTAATATTTATTTGGTAAAATAATAATAATAATAATAATAATAATAATAATAATATAATAATAAATAAAAAGTTATATTATTTTATGATAAAAACAATAATAATGATAATAATACTTCATAATAATACTTCATAATAATAATAATAATAATAATAATAATAATAATAATAATAATAATAATAATAATAATAATAATAATAATAATAATAATAATAATAATAATAATAATAATAATAATAATAATAATAATAATAATAATAAATTAAATAATAATAATATTAATAATAAATAAAATGAAATGCTACCTTAAAAGCTTTTCCCAAAACAAATGCCACAGACCGGGCTCGAACCCTAGACCTCTCAGTTAAACCAAACAGCCATAACCACTGAACCAATATTCTAATTTGGTAATAATCGCATGACTAATTATTTAATATACACAAAACCGTAAACATTTTCCTGATACTCTCATCATCATCATTATCGCCTGTAACCTTCATCATCATTTAATCAAGCTTTCGGCCCAACAGCAAAAAAATGAACCTCGGCCCAACACAACAATATTTTGAAGCCCAAAATACAAACCTATTTAAATATAAATGATGGTCCATTAACCCTAAACATAAACTGTAACCCAACTGTAATCCCTCTAGCTCATTATTATCGACTAACCATTAATCATTATTATTTATCATTATCGTTTAAAATTGAAACAGAAAGTGAGGAGCAGCTGTAGTCGACATCAAGGGGCTGTAGCAGCAACAGTAAAGTGAAGTAGCCGATATATATATAAAAAAATATAATGGTGATTAGGTGGGTATGTGATGGCTGGTTTTGGATCGAAGATAGCAACATGTTTCGCAGGTGCAACAGTAACAATTTGAATGGTTTCAATGTGTTCCATTAAATAGAAAAGTGATGTTTCTCGACAGATTAAAACAGAAAATTTTAGCAGTAACAATAGTCTATGATTTAATGATGGTTGTCCAAGGTTTTTAGCTGAGACAGAAAGAGATCGAAACAAATGGGTTATGGTTTTCACTAGGGTTTTCGAATAGAAAACAAGAGGGATAGAGAGAGAAGTGGTTGTGGTTGTGATAAATTGGTTCTTGGGCTGTCCAACAGAAAATGTAATAGTAGCAACAATTTACCAATCATTTTTGCTGATCATGAGTAGTAACAGGTAGTTTGATAGTTGTAGGGTGGTTCGTGATCAAGAATTGTAGAGAGAGGTGGAGTTCGTTGATGTGGTTCTTCGATGCTGATTAAAAGGATTGTTCTAAGATGGTGATGGTGTTGAATTGATCCAGAAAGTTAGCAGGAGGTAAACCGATGGGTTTCGTTGGTTATGGGGAGCAAGAAAGTGATGATTTTCGACTGTTAACAAGTATTAATAACGGGTTGATGGTGGTTGTTTGAAAAGTAAAACGCGGCGGTAATAGGAAAGAAGAAACAATGATCGAAGTAGAACAATTGAGCAGTAAGCAGTAACAGTCGACGGTTTGAGGTGATTTACAACTGCAAACGGTAGTCACCAAGTGGTGGTTGTTTGGGTGGTCTTTAATGGTGTTTCTCTGCCAGACCGGTGAACCGGAAGTGATGTGTTGTGGTGTTGTTGGGTTGGTTCTTGGATGGTTTTAGAGACTATTCGAGTAACAGAATTAGAAAAGTGCAACAGCATGCAACGATCAATAGATAGATGGTAGAATAGACAAAGGGTGTTGGTACCCAAAAACAAAATAGGTTGAATTATATAGACTTTTGAATGTATATGTTCATGTGAGGAGGTGCATGTTTTGATACATGCATGTGTTTATGCAGAAATAGAAATTGGAATTATATATCCAATAAAATCAATCGGCCCACTTGAATAAGTAAAGCAACCACTTTTGTTGGATTGGTAAACGAAAGACATAAACAGTTAGATGGTGTTGATAATTCAAAGATTTGCATGTGAATTATATATGTTAAAGTGTTTACAGGAAACATAAAAAAAAAGTCAATACATATATAGTACCTGTCCAGTTTAATATAGAATATAAATATGATATTCCAAAGTGTTTGAAAGGAAAAAGAAAACATTAACAATTGTCCTCTACTTAATGTTTTCTATTCTTTTTCGTTCTCATTTGTTTACATCCGTCTGTGATATGTATTATAGCAAAGGAACAAACGAGATATATATCATTATGAATTTATCCAAGTATAAATTTTAATATATATATATATATATATATATATATATATATATATATAAACAGGACATCATATGGAATCTACTTTGGCCGAGTAACATATTCATGTGCCCGTAAATTGTGGGAATTGATCACAATCTTACAAAAATAAAAATTTAATACACATAAATTTTCATTTGGAATAATCCCACATGAGCCTTGATTATTTTTTATATTCATATAAAATAAGTATGCTTAATTAGTGTTTTAACCCACATGACATGTGATTAGGTACATCTAATTAAAATATTAAATTTCGTCCATTGTTTTGATTAAACATCCTTGCAAGGTCAAATTCTCCTAACAGAGTCTCAACTCCAATAATAATAATTAGGAGGATCAATAGATTTTAGGGTGTGCTTGGTTGATGATTTATAATATAATAATAATAACAATGATAAAATGAAAAATAATAGCTAATGATAATGATAATGATAATACCAATATCAATATCAATAATAATAAAATATAAAAGTAATATGACATATATATTTAATATATATATATATATATATATATATATATATATATATATATATATATATATATATATATATATATACACATTTATAACATAATATAGTTCGTGAATCGATGAAATGGTTAAAAGGGTGAATGAATAAAAAAAATTGAGATTCAACATTATAGAATTTTCTTATTGTGTCAAAATATTAAATCGTATCGAGAGTTTGATTTAAAATTAGTCGAAATTTTCTGGGTCGTCACATCAACTAGTTTTAGGTCAAAATATTCTAAGGTCAAAAGATATCATCAGTTAAGTTCAAACTTTAATTTAATGCAATTAGAAATAAGGTATGAAACATTCAAGCACTTGTCTTTAATATTATGTTTTACTTCTTTAATTCGTATTAGTTACTTTTTTTTATCTTTAATTGTTTCTATTTTATTTTATTACCAATCAAATCTACAATCACAAGACCAAAATGATAACACTTATTTAACCGTTCTCTTGGGACGAATCCTTAACTTACTAAAATACTATACTTGACTGGGTTCTTTTGCTCGTTAGAGTTCTTTAGTGATTAGTAAATCAATAATTATTAATATAATCTAAACACACACTTTGCACATCAACTTTTTGGCACCATTGCCGGGGAACGGTGCTAAAATAGTTTTTTAGTAACTTATCTTTACGCCTATTCGTTTACAAGACGGTGGTGTCTAGAAAGCATTATACAGACTTGGTTGCTAGATTTTCTGCAGTCACCAATTATATTGGTACCAAAATGATCCTGTCTCTCCGTATGATCTGGCCATTAATTTTGAACATTGGTGTAGAAAAGTTGAGTTTCCAATGGCTAATACTTCAAATTTCTCTCTTGAAGACCACCTATGGGTTTCAAGACAATTTCATGGGAATGTCATAATTCCTCCTACTACAAACACAAACTATACAATTAGGAAACATATTCTAGAATTAATTAAAGAAGAATGTCAATTTAATGGTGCTATCACGGAAGATGTTTATCAACAGCTTCGAACATTCAGATAAATATATACATTATTTAAATTTAATGAAAAAGCAAATAAATCAATATACCTTCTACTTTTCCCTTGGACAAGGAGAGAAGCTAAAGATTGATTTAATCAATTAACTCAAGGAAAAATATCTACTTGAGACCAGTTGTAGTTGTATTATGATGGTCATTATTGTTCGTGAAGGGTTACAGAGTCAGGGGTCGGGTCGATGGTCTCACTGTTCAAATATTTTCCGTAAGATCTGGGTGACGGGTCTGGGTTCTTATTCCTCGCTATGTCGTGCGAAGGGACGATTAAGTAAAATTTGGATGTTTAAGCGCAGCCGTAGGAGAAAATTCATATTGGGTGCATTATCCGTTGTATCGACTTGAATGTTGGGTTGTATGTAAAAGACATGTTAGACTACAAGGTTAAAATTTGGGGCTGATCGTACCATTGGATTTTCATATACAAATTTTAGAATTTGAGCTATTTTAGGATGAACTTTTCGGGTTTGATGACGCAAGTGCGAGACGGTTTGTCTCGTGAAAATTCAAGCGATACGAGCTATGTTTATTAGAGATGTTTGCTTGTTATGGGAGATAAGTATGGTGGTTTAACTCAAATTTAGACGGTGTTGTAATGAACGGGGTGCATCGGTTTGAAAGTTGACAGTAAGAGTTATCGGGGAAGTTTGGCGCTTGCGTGTTTTTGAATCGGGGTGACAAAGTGTATGGTCGGATATTCCAAGTCTATGGAATATGCGGGCAGGTTAGATTTCCTTGTAAGTAAGGATATTGATTGTTGAAGGGTTTCGAATAAAGCAAGTTCGACGGTTGCTCAGCGTTTTTGGTTGATGTTTCAACAAAAGCAACTAGCGCTTCTTTCTTTGAAGGTGATCAATTAGGAATCTTTAGGTGATGGTTAGGATGGATAATCTTGTAAGTCTCGGAACTTGAGCTTTATAGGATTGTTGAGGGTATCGAGAACTCGATATGAGTTTGGTAATTGACTGGAGTTATAGCAGTAGTAGGAGCTAGTCACTAGTGGAGGTGTGGAGATGATTATGCAGCGTTGTTCTCCAATTTCAAGATTAGTGTAATGAATTCGGGCAACACTAGCACATCAAATACTTGTTTTACTCTTGTCAAAGTAATTTGTGACTAACCGGTGGTAGGAATCAAGTTTTTTCTCAAGTAGTCGTGGTTTATTTCTTAGTTGTATAGAGGGATCGTTCTTTGGAGAGAAGATTGGGTTTTTGAAATCCTTAGCGCTATGAGGAGGTCAGTGTACCAACGAGAAAGCGAAAAGATGAAAAAAGATGGTGGATTTTAAGGTGGTGCTTGCATTTTCACTAAGGTACTTTGATGAAAGGTCTACAAAGTTGTGTTTTAGGGTTTTCTTTTTGTTGGTAAAAAGGAAATCATAGATAGATGGCACAAATATGTGCGAGTGACCGTTGATATGTGAGTTCGAGATTGGACGTGTCTAGATCTATGGTTGATGCGTTGTTGTCTCATAAAAAAATCTTATAATTGAAATGTCGCATACTTCAATGTATCTTCTAGTGTAAGAAGATGGTGGAAAAAGAAACCGAGATAGCCCAAGCTAGTAACTATGAGATTGCATTATCATTCTGTGGTGTTTGGTGTCGAAAGACTTCACTTACTCGTAGGTTAACGAGTGAAGTGCGGCATGTTTCGGGTATCTTACTTCATGGTATCAAAAGAAGTTGGTAATCGGTTAGTCTATATTTATTGTACGGTTTGAATAAACATAGTTAACAGTTTGGTGAAGGTTGTTTAATGTCTCCTTCAAGTGGGAGATTTTTAAGTGTAAAGTTCTAATTAAACAAGGAAAGAAAATGCGAGTTCGTGTTTGAAGTAAACTAGGGGTTTCTAATTTGATCATCTCGCGGTTGTGGGTAGGAGAGATGTAGTCAGGAAGTTGGCCCATCTAATGACCCGTCCTAATCCATCTAGACGAAGTCTTCAACAGTTGGTCCCATTACGAGGTTTTGACTTCTATATGCCATGAACAACTCCATGTAATATGAGCAAATGCACAGCGGAAGATTTCTTTCAAACCTGAGAATAAACATACTTTAAAGTGTCAACCAGAAGATTGGTGAGTTCATAAGTTTATCATAAAACAATAAAATTCATCATTTTGATAGACTACAAGATTTAAATCCTGCATGGTACAAATGGGCCTGAATCCTATACCCACCTGTAATGCACATGTGATATCTTTTAAATACAGTACACCTTTCTCGTGTACGAAATCATCTTTTATAAATCTTAGTAACCGTACACGTATCTCGTGCACAAAAATAACATACACATAACCTCTGTATAAAATCATTCTCTCGATACATAACATTCACTTTTCATTGCTTTCATAACTTGGCTTGGTAACCGACCTTAACATATAATGCGCATAATAATATCCCCACAACAGAACATCTCGTCTGTATAATAATCATATAAACTTCGAAGTACTAAACACCACGCACACTAGTCCTTCCGTCTAGCGAACATTCTGGGTGGGGGTGTTAAACCCGGTAGCTACCTTTAGGATTCGCGTCAATTAGGCGTGCACTAATTCTCAAAATTAGTGTTGTTCCATAATTCTTAGGTTACCAAGCAATAATAATAAGGGAAAAATATTCATATCAATTGTGGTAATTATCACGTCCACAAAATTCAATGGTGGCAATTATCACGTCCACATAATTCATTCGAGGAATGTTTTGCTTTTGTCTATCTCGTCAAACATTTATAAAAGCATTTCATGTATTCGCAATTCAAAATATATTTCAAAAGCATTTAATAAAGCAGTTGTAAAAGTAGGGCATGTATTCTCAGTCCCAAAAATGTAAAGAGTAAAAGGGAATCAAATGAACTCACCAAATGTATTTTGTAGTAAAAATACATATGACTATATTGAACAATGCAGGGTTGGCCTCGGATTCACGAACCTATATCATTGTTATATATATAAACACATATAATCGTAATCGAATAGATTTATATATTATATCTTAAATTATGTATTATATATATTTAATTTATGTATATATTTAAAATGATTAATATATATATATATATATATATATATATATATAAACACCTAATTTGTTAAAAATGTTAATATGATTAATACCAACTTATATATATAATGTTACTATACGCATATTATTATATTAATAATAGCAACATAGATTATATTTGATTATAATGGTATTATTAATAATAATAATTCTGATAATAAGATTAACTATAGTAATAATAGTAACAATAGTGATAAAAATAATAATGTCTCTAAAAATAATACTAATAACGATAATAATAATACTCCTAATAGTAATAAAAAATGATAATTTTTCTAAGAATGTTATTATGTATATTGATAATAATAGTTTTTAATAAACATAATACTTTTACTAAAATGATACTTTTCATAGTAATGTTAATAATGAAAGTTTTAGAAATAATGATGTTTATAATAATAATGATAATAATAACTTTACTACTAATGATAATAATATTATTTGTATTAATTTAGTACAAGTAACAATTAACTTAATCAATAATAATAATAATAATAATAATAATAATAATAATAATAATAATAATACTTATTACTAATAACAATAACAATAACAATAATAATAAAAATAACAATAACAATAATAATAATAATAATAATAATAATAATAATAATAATAATAATAATAATAATAATAATAATAATAATAATAATAATAATAATAATAATAATGAAAATAAGGAAATAATAATAATTAAAAGTATAATAACTACCTCATTTAAGCCTTCATTAAAAAAAAGTACCAAGCCGGGCTCGAACCCGAGACCTCTAGCTCACTCACAAACATTCCGAACCACTCCTCCATCCATTCAATTATGTTATAGTCCGAATCCAAGTTTATATAACCCAATTAATATCACGGATTAACAACCTTTGGCCCAACTGAAACTATGTAAATCTCGGCCCATCTGAGAATAACTAAACCCAAATAAAAAAAAATCCCATGTTCGTAATATAGGGAGTAGGAACAGTGTAGATATTGTGACGACCTGGAAATTTCCGATCAAATTTAAACTTAATCTTGATATGTTCCTACACGATAAGCAAAGTCTGTAATGTTAAATCTCAAGAATTTTAAACTTTGTTCATACATTCATTTAACCTCGACCAAATTCCGACGATTCACGAACCATTTATTTAAATGAATATGATTATATGTATATATATATATATATATACATATATATATATATATATATATATATACATATATATATATATATATATACATATATATATATATATATATATATATACATATATATATATATATATATATATATATATAAGGTTTTGAATTGATAAGGTATACACTTATCAATTAAAACTAAAAATGTAAAATAACAAATAAAGTAATTAAGTTATAATTAAAATAAATATAAATAGATATAACCTTATTATGAATCTATTTCTATTAATAACTATTATATTGTAACATTTATAAAATATATAAATATTAACTATTCAATGGATATATTCGTATAATATATAATATGAACTGTAAGATAAATATATTTAATGAAATTACAAGTTTAATTGTGGTTACTATATGACTATTATTATATTCATTATTATTATTATTAATATTTATACTAAAAAGTTATTTTATGAAATTTGATAACATAAGAATTGTTATGTTACTATTATTATTAGTAATATAGTTATCATTGATAATATCATAATCAGTAATTATAATCTTTGTCATTTTGATAAGTATTAGTATTATTATTGAGTATCATTATTATTAATAATAATTACTATCATTATAAATTATCATGATCATTATCATTGTCATTAGAAAATAATACAAATTATTATTAGTATTATTGATATTATTATCTTTACCATGTATATTATTATTATTATTATTATTATTATTATTATTTTTATTATTAGTATTAGTATTATTAATAACATTAATATATTTATATTTACTAAAGGTCAAAATGGAAGAATTAATTATATATATACATATACATATACATATATATAAAAGCAAGATATAAATATAACTATATTTAAATATATAATAATATATATAGATATAAATATACGTATATATATACGGATACTTCATATAAAAATGAATAAATATAAATACAATATATATAAAATATAAATACAGTTTTTATAAAGTAAAGATATATTATGATTCAGGCATATCACGTAAGGTTATCTATCACAATCAGCCCAGTAAATATGCTGCTCACGATTTGTACTATCAACTGTTATATATTTGATTCCAACCCAGCTATCAAACAAATTCTGTTAGAGGTATTAATCAACTGCCTTTTTTTTTATTCATTTTAAAATTCTGTCAGCCACTCTTATTATAAATCCAACAATTAACTTACGTTATCAGCGAACAAACCATTCGATTATTACACCAATATTATCAGTTATCAATTTCAGCTTCATTTAACTGAGAATTTAAATTGAAATCCAAGAAATTTAGTCGACAACCTCTGTTTTAACCTCAAATTGCAAGAACCTCAAAATCAAATTCGATTTCAAATTGTATAAATGCAGTTTAGTCATAAATCCCTCACTCAAACTACCTGTAAAGTATCAAATTTCAATTGTTCTTATCGAGTACGAATTTTGGAGGTCAAAGTTTAAGTTTAAAAAGGTCAAACGGGTTGTTCATGGCAAATTCGAAGTCAATACGATGTATCTATTTTAATTAAGTGTTCAGAAAGATCATAGAGGTGATTTGAAACATATTTGATGTTATAAATTTCGGCTAAAACATTATAGAAATCAAAATCAAAGTATGAGTTCATACGCGTTTATTTTTTTTCTTTTTCTTCTGTTCCAGCTTTTGTTTTTAAATATTTTTCTGTTATAATTAATCTGGTTAATCACTAATGCTTTCTGTAATTAATTCAAATCCTAATTTAATATATTTAAGAGTTAGTAATCTTAAATGGATCCCGGGGTCTGAATTCGATGAAGAAGAAGAAGAAATCAGATTGAATTTAAATATGGGTTATAAAAATAAGAAGAGTGGAATAAAACAGAAACAAGTGGCTGGAGCCATGGTTAAAGGGATGTGTTGGGTATTGTGAGGTCTCGGGTTCGAGTCCCGTTGATGCATTCTCTTTTTAGGGTATATCTTTACTTCTCATTTCTATTATTATTATTATTATTATTATTATTATTATTATTATTATTATTATTATTATTATTATTATTATTATTATTATTATTATTATTATTATTATTATTAGTATGATTATTATTATTATTATTATGAATATTAATATTTATGCTATTATTAGAAGTATAATTATTATTATTATGATCACTTTCATTATTATTATTATTATTATTATTATTATTATTATTATTGTTATTATTATTATTATTATTCGTAATATTACTAAGTATTTGAATTATTATTATTAGTATTATCATTAAGTATTATGAATATTAGGTATTACTGTTATTATTACTAATATAAGCATTAGTTACCATTTATTATTATTACTATCGTAACTCTAATTACAATTATGATTATTATCGTTATAAGTATTATTATATATATATTATCATGAGTATTATTATGTAGATTACTAAAAATTATTATCATAACTATCGTTAACAATAAAATTAATAATTTTACATCTATTATCATAAATATCATTATTATTATCATTAATATAATTATTAACATTAATACCTTTATTAGTAATATTAGGTATCATAATTATTATCATTCTTATTAAAATTAGTATTAAAATTAACATTTGTATTAAAAGAAAAATTCATATATAACAAGATTGCCTTTTTAATTAAAAACTATCATTTTATTACTACCAAGTATCAACTATATCATTATTATAAAAATAATATTGATTAAGAAAATAAAAGTTTTAATAACGTTGTTAAGATTATAAGCATATAAATAAGGATTATGTATATATATATATATATAGATATATATATATTTAAATTACAAAAATTAACTATACTAATATTTCTATATCAAAAATGAAAATATATAAATAAATAAAGAAACTTATAAGTTATTAAAATAACAAATACATCATCAATAATAATATATAGATTTATTCGACTACGAATATATGTTTTAATATATATATGCAAATGATATAGGTTCGTGAATCCGAGGTCAACCCTGCATTGTTTAGTTGTTTAATGTTGTCATATATATTTTTACTACAAAATACATTAGGTGAGTTTCATTTGCTCCCTTTTTAAATGCTTTAGCAATATATATTTTTGGGACTAAGAATACATGCGTTGCTTTTATAAATATTTTACGAAATGGACACAAGTACTTAAAATTACATTCTATGGTTGGATTATTAACCGAATATCGCCCTTCAAGTCTGGTAACCTAAGAATTTAGGGAAATGGCCCCTGATTAACGCGAATTCTAAAGATAGATCTATGGACCTTGACTAGTCCCATTCGGGGTACGAATGCTTTAGTACTTCGAGATTATTATATAGACGAGAGGTTCTGTTTTGGAGATATTCTATGCATTAAGTTAACGTCAGTTACCAGGTGTTCAATTCACATGAATGATTTTTATCTCTATGCAGTTTGCGAAATGCCTGATATGAGATGTATATTTATGGAAAAATTGAAATCTTGTGGTCTATTAAAATGATGGAAATGATTATTTATGTTAAACTAATGAACCCACCAACCTTTTGGTTGACACTTTAAAGCATGTTTATTCTCAGGTACGAAAGAAATCTTCCGCTGTGCATTTGCTCATATTAGAGATATTACTTGGAGTCATTCATGTAACGACCCTACTTTTTCCGTTATCTTTTACCGTTAATTATTTAACGACCGTTAACTGTTATTCGTGCCACGTCATTTCTATGACCTATATTATTATTTTTGTAATAATATATTAATTATTATGTGTTAAATGAATATTTGTATTCATATTTTAAATCGTACGTTTCTACGTGTCGCGGATTTTTGTCCGGCGAATCTTTTCGGTTTTCAAACCAACGGTCGCGTTTTTGGGATATTTAAATCCTAATTATTTTAAATATGATATTTTAAGGTCATATAATTATATAGGGTATTTATATTTATTTTTCGTCGCGCGTTTATTATCTTTCTGGATTTTTAATCGCGTAAGTGCGTTTTCGCGTTTTGGGACTCGTTCGGGCTTTCGGGCCATCAGGAATTAATCACTTAGCAACTTGGGATAGTGGGGCCCACTCCACACACCCCTATTCAGCCGAAATTCCAAGGGGGAGGGAGTAATACTCCCCATTTTCTTTTTTTTGGCATTTTAATTTTATCACTTCCACTTTTAATTAAAAACCTAAATTTAATTTGCTCTCCTCCCTCTTCCTTCTCCCTTTGGCAACGGCACCATCATCCCACAACATCATCTTCATCAACCAATTTTATTACTTGGATCATCAATCAATTAACACCAACGCGTTTCTCGTTCCGTTCTATACGCGATCATACCAATTGTTTCTTGATTAGGGTATAAACCCTAACCCTAGAACTTTTAATTTTTCTTTATTTTTCTGTATTTGATGTCTATTTTAATAGTATGATGATTAATTGTTATTGTAATGGTGTTTGTATGCATAGAATTACTCGTAAATATATGTTTTCGGTTTGATATAATTGGGACAGCAGATTTTTCGTGTGTTTCTGACTTGGTGACTGTTATAAAAGTTAAAATAAAGTATCTAGATGAGTTCCTCTCATCTAGACATTAATTTTAGACTCCGGATTCATGTCGTTTCGATTCCCGGAACCCTAATTATGATCAAAATGGTATTTTGTTAAGATTGAAATGTGATTTTGGTATGAACCAGGTTTGGTCCGACTTTGTGACCATATTTGGTGACTTTAGGGTGTTTTGGTGTGTTAGGACTGATGTTGGGGCAAACTCTCATGTTCGGGTCATCTCAATCCGAGCCACGAATCACCCGTTAGGTCTAAAACACGTTTTTGATTGAATTGAAGTTGCAAGTAGTGTGTTGGCTGTATATCATGACTTGTGGGCTATTCATGGTGTGTTCTTAAGTATACCAAAGTGTCAGGTGGTTTGATTAGGCGGAGATATATGTAAGGCTCGCCGAAAACCGACACCCGGGGTTCAGGATACGACCCGATGAACTTTTGATTTAAAACTTTTGACTAATTATGAAACTTATGATATAAATAATGGATTTCATTATCATTTAATTACTTATGATAAAAAAAGTAATTATTATTATTTACAACTTATGATATATATTTATTATATCATTTAATTTATATTTATGATTTAATTAACTTTTTAATTAAACATATGATTAATAATACTTCATTATTAATGGAAAAATACTTATGATAAGTATTAAACTGATATTATGAGATTATTATAATAAGACTTATAATAAGGATTAAATAATTATTTAATTATTATAAGACTTAGTTATTATTTAATTATAATTTAATTATTAAATACTTATGATTTAATAATTATAATTAGAAACTTATGATATGATTAATAATTCATTATTAATTAATAATACTTATGATATGATTTAAAAATTATTATTAATTAATAATACTTACATTATGACTAATATTTAATTAATTAATTAATTAAATACTTATGTTATATTAATTATATCATTTAAACTTATATTAACTTTAATAATTCATTTTAATTTAATAAAACTTATGTTATGACATAATTAGACATATTTAACGTTAATAAACGTTATAACTTATATTATTACTATAAATTATACTTTTAAAATTTACGTTGACCATGTTTGACCAAGGTTGACTTTTGAGTTGACTTTCGGTTGACTTTGACTTTCAGTTGACTTTTGTTGACTTTCTAATTAAGAAAACTTTCCTAACTTATAAACTTTCCTAAAATAGAAACTTTCTAAATTTGGAAACTTTCCAAAAATAGAAACTTTCCAAAAATAGAAACTTTCCAAAAATAGAAACTTTCCAAAAATGGAAACCTGCTAAAAATAGAAACTTTCTAAAAATAGAAAGTGTGTGTCCGTAAGCTGTTCCGATCAAACCGATGCATATTGGGTATTGTTCTATGACTACTTGCAACATGTACAATAGCTATCATACTAAGACTTGACCTAAGTTAGTTATTTATATCGACCTGCTTTATTTATAGGTCGGCGTTGTGATCATTCCTGATCACTGTACTACATTTGCTGTTCGCTTAATTGTGTTGGTTACTTCATTACTATTAAGGTGAGTTATAGTCCCATTTTCCTATTTAAATCTTTTGGGATGAGAATACATGCAATTTATTTTATATTTTTGGACATGTGGAAGTTGGTTTAAATTATTCATTGTGAGTTGAACAAAAATATTCCCTAGTCTGGTAACTGTAATCACTGGTTTCTACTGGTGAACGCGAATCCTATGGATAGATCTATTGGGTTTGACAACCCCATTTCGAGCTAGTCGCGCTAGCAATTTATAATCGGAATGTTTAGTACTTTGTATTTTGTTGTAGATACACTTGTTCGGTGTATATTATTTATTGTGTTTTGTAAGGGTAAATAAATGGTTAAGTGGTTACCAGGTGGCTCACGGTAAATGGAATAATGTTTTTATATGTTTTCTAGCATATAATTTTGGGGTCCAAAAAGGAGTTTTTATGTTTTCAAACATAAATTTTTACGGTTTAAATTAGATATTGTTTACAATATTAAACCTATAATTCACTCAACATTTTTGTTGACAGTTACTCACATGTTTTATTCTCAGGTTCATGATTGATTGCTTCCGCTGTGCTTAGAGAGTCTGCATATTTATGATGGCAGCTTTTGTTAAATATTAACTTGCATTCTATTTTGATACATTTAATAGTGGATGTTGTTGACTTTGTTTTGGTCAACTTTTGGTTAAGTAATAATGTATGGTTTTTCTAAACTTACACATTTTGGTAGGTTTCCTTTATAGGAAATCATTTTTAAATAAAGAATGCAAGGTTATTTATTAAATTCATATAGAGTTATGATCAAGCTGTGGGACCAAGTGACAGAGCCGTTAAGTGTTTTGACGGGGACATCAAAGTTGGTATCAGAGCTCTGGTTGTTGGGAATTAGGTTGCATTGATGTCGTTACCCGAGTCAATAGGGTGCATTAGTGAATCTAGTCTACAGCCCGACCTATTATATATTATTATATGTGATTATTTGTATCGTATTGGTATGTATATTGTGATCATACATACATCTCTTTTATATTCTGAATCCAGGAAGAACTCCCATTCCGATTTAAACGTATTCTCTGACTCACGCGAGTTTATCTTTCATAAGAACACCTCGGATAGTGAAACCGAGGGATGTCATTCTTGACTTCTGAAATTCTCGACATTCCTATGTCATCTAAAATGGTTATGTATATAACGTTTGAGTTATATTACGCGAGATGTCATTCTTGACTTCTAAAGGCTCGGCATTTCAATGCCAGCTATTATGTTTAGGTATATAACATTCTTGCTATATTACGTGCCTTTGTGCCGTTGTGCCGTTGTGTCGTTGTGCTTTGGTTTTTGAACCGGAAAATGTCATTCTTGACTTTTAGATATTCTTGGTACTTCGAAGACATTTTTATGTCATCGTTACTCCTATTCATTACTTTTGATGTTTTATCTCTTGTAGCACATTGTTTAAGAAATCATTTTAGAGAAATTGTGAGGAAATTCGAGGTTGATCGCGTGTCCTGACCTCATGTAGTGCTATTGGAATGGAACTATGAATTAGTGAAATATAATGGCGTCAGGCCAACGTGATTATATTACGTTAATTCGTAAAGAAGTCCCAATATTGTGACATGAGGAATAGAAAGCGAGTCAAGGAAAATTTTTACACCACTCATTCAGAAATTCCGATGTATTACATGGGTAGGGAAAACATTCATTATCTTATTTATTGATATATGAGAAGCTCGTTTTAACCGGATTATCTATCTCATGCTCTATCCTTCATAAGTCGCTTGTTAGCAACAGCTTCGCTCGGAAACAGTTTTGGCCCAAGGACTTATGTCCTGATATTAGTCAAAACAACATTTAACTCATTGGTTTTCATGACCTCGTAACATTATGTCGCACGACGATTAAAGTCCTTTACTCGATATTCCACGATCTTACTTCAACTTGTAACCTCTGAATACAGATACTCTATTTATCATCGGGAGTTTTACACATTTGTTTAATTGGGTGGTTCTCACGGGATTTATGGGCGAATAGAAGTAATGAAATATTTTGTCATGTATACAATTTATAAAATCATATATGTATGTATGGATTCAAAAGAATAAATTTACCCTTACCTATTTTGGCTAGTATATACTAAATTATACCTCCAAAATTATTTTAAGACCACTCATTTATTGAGCTGTTTAACTAAGTCAATTTATTTTTATATAAAATGGTACACGTTTTACATGCTTCTAAATTTACCAAGAACTTCGTT
The DNA here is from genome assembly GCF_046630445.1 of Rutidosis leptorrhynchoides. NCBI lineage: Eukaryota > Viridiplantae > Streptophyta > Magnoliopsida > Asterales > Asteraceae > Rutidosis > Rutidosis leptorrhynchoides. Next base: position 328,199,899 of record NC_092335.1, read on the forward strand.
CCGTTTATGTTGTCACATCAAACGTTTAAAGTTTTTTTTTCAAAACCCCTTTTGATTGATCTTATCAAATTTTCGCATTACTCTATAGAGTGTTTGGATCACGGTTCTTCTTATTCTTCGTTTAAGGATGAAACTTACCATTAAGTTCGTTAATAGAAACTCTTACACCACTTTGGATTCCGGTTTTATAAAATTTGTTGGAAAGTCTTTGCGCTCGTAAAATTTTCCCTCTTATGTTTGGACATGGCCGAAAACCGATAAATCAATTTTCTGGGGTATACTCGGTGGTCACCCTATTGTAGAAAAGGCGCTATGTGGGTTTCTACCCCAACTGTTGTTATAGGGAGTATCATGGATATATATATTACACTAGACCATTTGAGGAGTTTCTACTCTCAATATTAGCTGTCAACCGCAACACCCTCGAAAACATCAATCCTATGATCCAATACTTTGAGGTGCACGAAATTATTTTTGGAGATTCATCTCACCTGAAGTCGGCCATTCGTTATAAGCCATGATTCGCGTTCTTTTCATCCGCACATCAATTTAAGAATATGGATGAATCCTAGATTTCCTCACTCCTTGTGCTAGGAAGTTCACCCTCGTTTAAAGATCACACCTTCCGTACGTCTTCCTTTCAGAAATGTAATGAAAATTTACTTTGAAGTCCATGATCCTCGTTATCTCCTTTGAGAGAATTGCCTTAAATATCTATGCCACCGATGTGACTACTCCATATATTTCTTCCTTCATTGTTGCAACTATATTTCATTCGTCCCAGTTCGTCCCCTTGGGGAGCTCCTATTTTGTTTGTCAAGAAGAAAGATGGTTCGTTTCGATTGTGTATTGATTATCGCGAGTTAAACAAGCGTACTATTAAGAATCATTACCCTTTTCTGAGAATTGATGATCTGTTCGATCAACTTAAAGGTTCGCCCATTTATTCTAAGATTGATCATCGTTCTGGTTATCACCAATTGCATGTTAAAGAATCTGATGTTCTGAAAACCGCTTTTAGCACCCGTTATGGTCACTTCGAATTCCTTGTTATGCCGTTCGGATTAACAAATGCACCTGCTGTGTTCATGGACCTCATGAACCGTGTGTGCAGACCCTATCTGGACAAATTCGTTATTGTTTTCATTGACGACATCCTTATTTATTCTAAGAGTGATGAAGAGCACGAAGAACATTTGAAGTTAGTGCTTGATTTATTGAGAGAAGAAGAGTTGCACGCCAAGTTCTCTAAGTGTGCTTTCTGATTAAGAGAAGTTCAATTCCTTGGACATATTGTTAGTAACCAGGGCATTTAAGTTGATCCTGCCAGGATTGAGGAAATTGAGAAGTGAGAAATTCTGAAAACTCCTACTCAGATTCGTCAGTTCCTAGGTTTGGCAGGCTATATTAGAAGGTTCACTCAAGAGTTTTCACGAGTAGCGAAACCTCTGACTGCTTTAACGCATAAGGGGAAGAAGTACGAGTGGAAGAGTGAACAAGAGTCTGCTTTCCAGGCTCTGAAGAATAAGTTAACTTCTGCACCGATATTATCACTACTTGAGAGTAATGATGATTTTGTTATCTATAGTGATGCTTCGTGCCGAGACTTGGGTTGTGTTTTGATGCAGTGAAAGAAAGTCATTGCCTACACGGCACGACGGTTAAAGATTCATGAACAGAATTATACAACCCATGATTTAGAATTGGGAGCTGTTGTGTTTGCGCTTAAGATTTGGAGACAGTATCTTTCTGGGGTCAAAAGTACGGTGTACACCGATTACAAAATTCTTCAACAAATCCTTGATCAGAAATAGTTGAATATGAGGCAATGAAGATGGATTGAGACGTTGAATGATTATGATTGTGAGCTTTTATATCATCCGGGAAAGGCCAATGTTGTGGCTGATGCGTTAAGTCGTAAAGAAAGGGGCTGAACCTCACAGGTTTAGGGCCTTGAATATGACAATTCGAACAAACCTCGCAAGGAAGATTCTTGAGCCACAACAAGAAGCCTTGAAGGAGGAGAATTTTGTAACGGGAAGGTCCGAGGCTTGAGTAAACAGTTAGAGGTACGAACCGATGGTACTCAGTATTTTACGGGACGCCTTTGGGTTCTGAAGTTTGGTGATCTGTGACAACTTGTTTTAGATGAGGCTCATAAGTCTAGGTACTCTATTCATTCCTGGTTCAGGAAAGATGTATCATGATCTTAAGGAGTTGTATTGGCGGCCTCATTTGAAGGCTGATGTGGCCACGTATGTGGCTAAGTGTTTGACCTGTGCTAAGGTTAAAGCTGAACATCAGAACCGTCAGGACTTTTGGTGTAACTTGAAATTCCCGAGTGGAAATGGGAAGGTATTACGATGGACTTTATTATGAAGTTACCGAGAGTTGTGGGTGGTTATGATACCATTTGGGTGATTCTTGACCGACTCACTAAGTCAACTCACTTTTTGTCGATTAAGGAAATGGATTCGATGGAGAAGATCACTTGTTTGTATTTAAAGGAGATTGTTTCTAGACATGGTGTTCCTGTACCTATTATTTCAGACCGAGACAGTCGATTTATATCGAGGTTTTGGCAACCCTTTACAGGAAGCTTTGGGAATTAAATTGGATATGAGCACCGCTTATCATCCGCAGACGGATGGTCAGAGTGAAAGGACCATTCAAACTTTGGAAGACATGTTACGAGCATGCGTGATTGATTTTGGTAATGGGTGGGATAGATACTTTCCATTGGCTGAATTTTCTTATAATAATAGTTATCATGGAAGTATTGAAGCTGCACCGTTTGAAGCTCTGTATGGTAGAAAGTGTAGGTCTCCTATCTGTTGGAATGAGGTTGGGGATGCTCAACTCACAGGCCCAGAAGTTATTCATGAGACTACCGAGAAAATCGTACAGATTAAAGAAAGATTGAGAACCGCCAGAAATCGGCAAAAGAGTTATGCCAATAAGTGAAGGAACGATATTGAATTTCAGGTCAGTAACCATGTTATGTTAAAGGTTTCACCTTGGAAGGGTGTGATACGTTTTGGTAAAAGGGGAAAGTTGAGTCCTCGTCTTGTTGGACCATTTGAGATTATCGAAAGAATTGAACCCGTGGCTTATCGTTCGAAATTGCCACAAGAGCTTAGCGCTTTTCATAACGTTTTCATGTATCGAATTTGAAGAAGTGTTTGGCCGAGGTCAATGAAACCATTCTTCTTGATGAACTTCATGTTGATAAACAACTCCATTTTATTGAGGAACCTGTCGAGATTATGGATCGAGAGGTTAAGACTCTTAAGCAGAGTAGAATTCCTATTGTTCAAGTTAGATGGAACGCCAGGCGCGATCCCGAGTTCACTTGGGAGCGTGAAGGTCAGATGAGGCAGAAGTACCAGCATTTGTTCCCAAATGACGAGGAAACCCCTGCACCTGCTTAAATTTCGGGACGAAATTTCCGTAACGGGAAGGTACTGTAACGACCCTACTTTTTCCGTTATCTTTTACCGTTAATTATTTAACGACCATTAACTGTTATTCGTGCCACGTCATTTCTATGACCTATATTATTATTTTTGTAATAATATATTAATTATTATGTGTTAAATGAATATTTGTATTCATATTTTAAATCGTACGTTTCTACGTGTCGCGGATTTCTGTCCGGCGAATCTTTTCGGTTTTCAAACCAACGGTCGCGTTTTTGGGATATTTAAATCCTAATTATTTTAAATATGATATTTTAAGGTCATATAATTATATAGGGTATTTATATTTTTTTTTCGTCGCACGTTTATTATCTTTTCGGATTTTTAATCGCCTAAGTGCGTTTTCGCGTTTCGGGACTCGTTCGGGCTTTCGGGCCATCAGGAATTAATCACTTAGCAACTTGGGCTAGTGGGGCCCACTCCACACACCCCGATTTAGCTGAAATTCTAAGGGGGGAGGGAGTAATACTCCCAATTTTCTTTTTTTGGCATTTTAATTTTATCACTTCCACTTTTAATTAAAAACCTAAATTTAATTTGCTCTCCTCCATCTTCCTTCTCCCTTTGGCGATGGCACCATCATCCCACAACATCATCTTCATCAACCAATTTTATTACTTGGATCATCAATCAATTAACACCAACGCGTTCCTCGTTCCGTTCTCTACGCGATCATACCAATTGTTTCTTGATTAGGGTATAAACCCTAACCCTAGAACTTTTAATTTTTCTTTATTTTTCTGTATTTGATGTCTATTTTAATAGTATGATGATTAATTGTTATTGTAATGGTGTTTGTATGCATAGAATTACTCGTAAATATATGTTTTCGGTTTGATATAATTGGGACAGCAGCCTTTTCGTGTGTTTATGACTTGGTGGCTGTTATAAAAGTTAAAATAAAGTATCTAGATGAGTTCCTCTCATCAATACATTAATTTTAGACTCCGGATTCATGTCGTTTCGATTCCCGGAACCCTAATTATGATCAAAATGGTATTTTGTTAAGATTGAAATATGATTTTGGTATGAACCAAGTTTGGTCCGACTTTGTGACCATATTTAGTGACTTTAGGGTGTTTTGGTGTGTTAGGACTGATGTTGGGGCGAACTTTCATGTTCGGTTCATCTCAATCTGAGCCACGAATCACCCGTTACGTCTAAAACACGTTTTTGATTGAATTGAAGTTGCAAGTAGTGTGTTGGCTGTATATCACGACTTGTGGGCTATTCATGGTGTGTTCTTGAGTATACCAAAGTGTCGGGTGGTTTGATTAGGCGGAGATATATGTAAGGCTCGCCGAAAACCGACACCCGGGGTTCAGGATACGACCCGATGAACTTTTGATTTAAAACTTTTGACTAATTATGAAACTTATGATATAAATAATGGATTTCATTATCATTTAATTACTTATGATAAAAAAAAGTAATTATTATTATTTACAACTTATGATATATATTTATTATATCATTTAATTAATATTTATGATTTAATTAACTTTTTAATTAAACATATGATTAATAATACTTCATTATTAATGGAAAAATTCTTATGATAAGTATTAAACTGATATTATGAGATTATTATAATAAGACTTATAATAAGGATTAAATAATTATTTAATGATTGTAAGACTTAGTTATTATTTAATTATAATTTAATTATTAAATACTTATGATTTAATAATTATAATTAGAAACTTATGATATGATTAATAATTCATTATTAATTAATAATACTTATGATATGATTTAAAAATTATTATTAATTAATAATACTTACATTATGACTAATATTTAATTAATTAATTAATTAAATACTTATGTTATATTAATTATATCATTTAAACTTATATTAACTTTAATAATTCATTTTAATTTAATAAAACTTATGTTATGACATAATTAGACATTTTTAACGTTAATAAACGTTATAACTTATATTATTACTATAAATTATACTTTTAAAATTTACGTTGACCATGTTTGACCAAGGTTGACTTTTGAGTTGACTTTCGGTTGACTTTGACTTTCAGTTGACTTTTGTTGACTTTCTAATTAAGGAAACTTTCCTAACTTATAAACTTTCCTAAAATAGCAACTTTCTAAATTTGGAAACTTTCCAAAAATAGAAACTTTCCAAAAATAGAAACTTTCCAAAAATAGAAACCTGCTAAAAATAGAAACTTTCTAAAATTAGAAAGTGTGTGTTCGTAAGCTGTTCCGATCAAACCGATGCATATTAAGTATTGTTCTATGAATACTTGCAACATGTACAATAGCTATCATACTAAGACTTGACCTAAGTTAGTTATTTATATCGACATGCTTTATTTATAGGTCGGCGTTGTGATCATTCCTGATCAATGTACTACATTTGCTGTTCGCTTAATTATGTTGGTTACTTCATTACTATTAAGGTGGGTTATAGTCCCATTTTCCTATTTAAATCTTTTGGGATGAGAATACATGCAATTTATTTTATATTTTTAGACATGTGGAAGTTGGTTTAAATTATTCATTGTGAGTTGAACAAAAATATTCCCTAGTCTGGTAACTGTAATCACTGGTTTCTACTGGTGAACGCGAATCCTATGGATAGATCTATCGGGTTTGACAACCCCATTTCGAGCTAGTCGCGCTAGCAATTTATAATCGAAATGTTTAGTACTTCGTATTTTGTTATAGATACACTTGTTCGGTGTATATTATTTATTGTGTTTTGTAAGGGTAAATAAATGGTTAAGTGGTTACCAGGTGGCTCACAGTAAATGGAATAATGTTTTTATATGTTTTCTAGCATATAATTTTGTGGTCCAAAAAGGAGTTTTTATGTTTTCAAACATAAATTTTTACGGTTTAAATTAGATATTGTTTACAATATTAAACCTATAATTCACTCAACATTTTTGTTGACAGTTACTCGTATGTTTTATTCTCAGGTTCATGATTGATTGCTTCCGCTGTGCTTAGAGAATCTGCATATTTATGATGGCAGCTTTTGTTAAACATTAACTTGCATTATATTTTGATACATTTAATAGTGGATGTTGTTGACTTTGTTTTGGTCAACTTTTGGTTAAGTAATAATGTATGGTTTTTCTAAACTTACACATTTTGGTAGGTTTCCTTTATAGGAAATCATTTTTAAATAAAGAATGCAAGGTTATTTATTAAATTCATATAGAGTTATGATCAAGCTGTGGGACCAAGTGACGGAGCCATTAAGTGTTTTGACGGGGACATCACAATTCATGACATATTTCAAAATATGTTGCATTCGAGTCGTTGAGTTCATCAAGATTATTATTAAGTCAATTATATTTGGATATATTATGAAATGGTATGCATGTCTGTCAACTGTCGATGTAATGAAAGTTTTTCTTTTAAAAATGAATGCAATGTTTGTAAAATGTATCATATAGAGGTCAAGTACCTCACGATGTAATCAACTATTGCGAATCGTTTATAATCGATATGGATTTCATCCAGATGGATTAGGACGGGTCGTTAGAGTTGGTATCAGAGCGGTGGTCTTAGCGAACCAGGTCTTGCATTAGTGTATCTAACTGATAGTCGTTAGGATGCATTAGTGAGTCTGGACTTCGACCGTGTCTGCATGTCAAAAGTTTTGCTTATCATTTCGTGTCGAAAATCATCTACTTATCATCCTTAAGAAATTACCTGCTTATCATTTCTAGTCTAGACACATATTACTGCATTGATTGCATGAATAGTGCATAGATAAATTCATATCTTAGCGTATCTGCTATTGTTACCTTTATCTGACAGCTTTCGTAGATTCCTCCTTAATTTATGGGATTTTAGTATTATATATGCATATGAAAATTATGTATTGACGGGTACTAATCTACATCCTATAATCTATTTCTTATCGAAAATCCTTCATCTGATCGTACGAGATGAATCCCTCAACCAGTTCGAGTCCCTCAGATTCCGATAGCTATTCCGATAGTTATTCCGACAGCTATTCCGATATGGATTTTCGCTCGAACTCTGAAAGCGGTGTCACCAGAATGAATAAATCAATCAGCCATCCCCAATTCATCTGATGAGTTTGTAGATGACTTAGTCAATGGAGACGCGTAGAAGGCGATCCGTTCCACTAATCGAATTCACCTCTTGATGAAGAACCTGAAGCACTTACCGGCAAACCTGTTCGTAACACCATTTTCACCCTCATTTCCCGAATATCTCGCCATGATTATATTCTATCTAAAATTCTAAACTTTATTCATCTGCTCATTCCGACCGACAATCATCCGGAATAATAGAAGAAGTCAACGAACTCCGCGCTCGAGTAATCAATTTGGAGAATATGGTGCAAAATTTACCAGCTTCAGCAACACCACCAGCACCAACAGTACCATCAGTAACAGCACCAGTACCATCAACAATCCATGTCTCAACATATCATTCTGTACCTCGAGCATAACCATCATTCTACATGATGATCTATATTATTTATCTTCGTTCGACATGGCGATTATGTAATCTCTAATATTTTAGAGATTATATATTCTTGTTCTAACGGTAAATTAAATGAGTTTAATATCATATTAACTCATTAAATCCATGATTATATCTGAAGAAAATATATATGTAAATATATTTTTATTAAGATTGTAATTAAAAATTCTTTTGTACAAACTGTTAATGGTGAAAATATTTTAACGGTAGGTAATACCCGAGGAATATTTAAATTTCACATTAATAAGTTACACTGTATATTCTTCGAAGCTGATTCAACAGTCGTTTACTATCCTACTTACATCCACCGATATACGAATCCGTTCACCATAGAATAACCATTTTCATCCAATTTCATATTTAGATTTTGATTTATCAGAATCCAACAAGTGGCATAATGAAGAAAATATTGGACAAAATAAAATTTGTTAGAAACAAACAAACTAACTATGAGAAATTTTGTTAAGAATCCACACTAACAAAATCCTAACTAACTGTTCCTAGCTAACTGATTACTTTTTATTTTATCGCAATTTAATTATCGCAATTTATTTTATCGCAATTTAATTCTCGCAATTTTATTTATCGTCATTTAATTTCTGTTATTTACTTTACGCACTTTATTTATTGTCATTTATTCTCTGTTATTTATTTTACGCACTTTAAATATCGGGACACGTATACGTGGTTTTGACATATCATATCGACGCATCTATATATATTATTTGGAATCACCATGGACACTCTATATGCAGTAATGATCGAGTTCTCTATACAGGGTTGAGGTTGATTCTACAATAATATATATAGTTTGAGTTGTGATCGAGTCTGAGACATGTACACGGGTCACGATATGTATTAATTAATTCAAATATTATATATTAAATCATATATGAATTATTAGACTGTCAACTGTGGACTATCGACTGTGGACTAATAACATTGGACAATTAAAATGAATTAAAATATTTAATATAACATATGAAACTAAACATTTCTTCAAGTTTGCCACTTGATTTCATCTTAAACCTCATTTCTATCTTGACGATTCCAATCTGCGTTCAAACATTTCATAATTCTTGAAAACACTTCAATCGAGAGGATGAACCAAACCGCACTTGGTCTACAGAAGGAAAGATTTATGCATATAGTTATGCACCTAAAAAACTCTCAGAAACTGAGTAAATGTTTAACACGTAGCTGTGCTAATTCCTTAGTGTTATTATTACCCAAAATAACTTTGCGATCCCTTTTCAAAGTAGCCAATTTTGTCACAGCTCCAGCAAGTCAACTTCGACTTTTCATTTGAAGTAGCCTTACTATAATCCTGATATATATGATTACCCTTTTGATGCCAGAGAATTCTTTTATATTCCACTATATTACCAGCAGACGTACCAGCAACCTCGTTGCTCCTTGCCTCAAATCTCTATGACAAATCAATATATTTATCTATTAAAGTCTTATCATGAACTCCATATATTTATCTATTGAAGTCTTATCATGAACTCATCGGTGTCTTGTGACAATAATTACCATACCAAGTACCAGAAGGCATCAATCGATAATCTCGAAATTCTCAGCGATTCCACGACAACAATTTATATATATATATATATATATATATATATATATATATATATATATATATATATATATATATATATATATATATATATATATATATATATATATATATATATATATATATAACTTCTATCTCCTGGATTTACGAATTCCAATTCTGAAATTTTGAAAAGCACCCAGCCTACGTATTAATACATTAAACTTTGAAAAAGCTGAATGAAGCAGCAGAAACTGTAGGAAACTGTAAATGACCTTAATCACTAGAAGTTTAATGATAAAGAATAGTAGGTTGGAAAAGCTCAGAAAAGTTGGAACTGGAAAACGGATTATGCGAAACTATGAAGGAAACCGTGGACAAATCACAAAGAATAAGTTTGACTTCAAAGAATCCAAATGATTCAATGCCTGCTGAAGTCTTTAGCGAATATCTTACTCCTTACTATAAACCCTTGCGGACAATAGTCTCTATCATCCTCTGATCTTAGATATTCAAAGATATTATCGTATCTTTCATTATAAATATCGTCGATATTTCTGAATATATTTTTCATAACTAATCTTATCTGAAATCATTTATCTCTTTGAGCTATTAGTGTTACATCATATGAGAAACTATTAGTTTCTATATTCTGTAAACTTTCGAGTTTAAAATACGAATGTTTTGAAGTATTGTTGGGAGCTGAAGCATGAGTTAGTATAATATAATGACACTTGATCAACGTGATTATATTACAATAAGTCATGCTGAGTTTCTAATGGGATGTGATGATTCACAGATCATAACGTCATCATGTACCATGTTACATAACTCTTTCATTCTACTTAACTCTTGGACAAATCAAGAAAATGTATTCTTGATGGTTCTATCTTTCATGATGTTTTTAAATTTAAAAATCAAATCGTGCTATCACGTTCCTTCCTGCTTAGAACATTATAATCATTCGAAACTCTATATCTACAAATTCTGGACTATTATTCACTTGACTTGAAGTCGGGAAGAGAAAACAAAAGCATAGAGCTTTGAAATATAAAGAAGAATAGAAAGCCCGATAATAACACATAAATTACAAACTGTGTATATCAATGTGTATCGCAACATAAAGACACGGGAGAATTAAAAACATTATAATCCCCAGGGCGAAGTAGAAGAAATCAGATTCCTCTGGTGGAAGTTGGAAAAGGAGAATAATTGTTGCGATAGTAAGGATGAGGACAAGGATCAGAACTGGATTAAGCATTTTCACAATCTTTTGGATGTATGAACTAAGAAAGAAAGTAGAGGAATGGTGAGAATAATGGAACGAAAGAATTTAATTTATAATGGAAATATCAGACAGAGTAATTGAGGCAGATCACCATATTTAATTATAGAGATCCTAATTTCCTTATTCGCTATAAATCAAATCTTTTAGATTTCGAAGATTTTCTTTAAATCCCTTGAATTCCAGAATTCAACCCTGACTCGGTCAAAAGTTAAGACGCACCTTAAATTCTAAAATCAATTGTGACTACATCACCGGTTATGATGAATCTCATTTACTCATTTCATTCTTTTGTGATAGCTTTACTCGTACTCTTCGAATAATCGAATTATATTACCCATATTACTCAACAGTAACAAAACTCTAGTTATCAGCTCATATTAATCAGGAAAACATTCTTACTGTTAGCCGTGACGACCTCTATCAAATTTCGAGGACGAAATTTCTTTAACGGGTAGGTACTGTGACGACCTGGAAATTTCCGATCAAATTTAAACTTAATCTTGATATGTTTCGACACGATAAGCAATGTCTGTAATGTTAAATCTCAAGAATTTTAAACTGTGTTTATACATTCATTTAACCTCGACCAAATTCTGACGATTCACGAACCATTTATTTAAATGAATATGATTATATATATATATATATATATATATATATATATATATATATATATATATATATATATATATATATATATATATATTAAATAAATATAAATATAAATGTATATATATAAGGTTTTGAATTGATAAAGTATACACTTATCAATTAAAACTAAAAATGTTAAACAATAAATAAAGTAATTAAGTTATAATTAAAATAAATATAAATAGATATAACCTTATTATGAATCTATTTCTATTAATAACTATTATATTGTAACATTTATAAAATATATAAATATTAACTATTCAATGGATATATTCGTATAATATATAATATGAACTGTAAGATAAATATATTTAATGAAATTACAAGTTTAATTGTGGTTACTATATGACTATTATTATATTCATTATTATTATTATTATTATTAATATTTATACTAAAAAGTTATTTTATGAAATTTGATAACATAAGAATTGTTATGTTACTATTATTATTAGTAATATAGTTATCATTGATAATATCATAATCAGTAATTATAATCTTTGTCATTTTGATAAGTATTAGTATTATTATTGAGTATCATTATTATTAATAATAATTAATATCATTATAAATTATCATGATCATTATACAAATTATTATTATTGTTATTGATATTATTATCATTACCATGTATATTATTATTATTATTATTATTATTATTATTATTATTATTATTAGTATTAGTATTATTAATAACATTAATATATTTATATTTACTAAAGGTTAAAATGGAAGAATTAATTATATATATACATATACATATACATATATATATATACAAGCAAGATATAAATATAACTATATTTAAATATATAATAATATATACAGATATAAATATACGTAAATATATACGGATACAGCATATAAAAATAAATAAATATAAAGACAATATATATAAAATATAAATACAGTTTTTATAAAGTAAAGATATATTATGATTCAGGCATATCACGTAAGGTTGTCTATCACAATCAGCCCAGTAAATATGCTGCTCATGATTTGTACTATCAACTGTTATATATTCGATTCCAACCCAGCTATCAAACAAATTCTGTTAGAGGTATTAATCAACTGCCTTTTTTTATAAATCCAACAATTAACTTACGCTATCAGGGAATAAACCATTCGATTATTACACCAATATTATCAGTTATCAATTTCAGCTTCATTTAACTGAGAATTTAAATTGAAATCCAAGAAATTTAGTCGACAACCTCTGTTTTAAACTCAAATTGCAAGAACCTCAAAATCAAATTCGATTTCAAATTGTATAAATACAGTTTAGTCATAAATCCCTCACTCAAACTACCTGTAAAGTATCAAATTTCAATTGTTCTTATCGAGTACGAATTTTGGAGGTCAAAGTTTAAGTTTAAAAAGGTCAAAAGGGTTGTTCATGGAAAATTTGTCATACCCCGACCTTAACCATAAGGACGAATACAATAACATATGATTTCATCGCGAGGTATTGACCTCTATATGCGACATTTTTCAAAAACTGCATTCGTTTTTACAATACAAACCATAGCTTTTATTACAAATACAAGGTTTAAACAACTTAATAATGATTATCGTTTAGCGATAATCTTAGACTTACAAACTTTACATGTGATAATAATAATACGACCTCCAACATATTTTACATTACAAATCCTCCGATATGCAGTTTTATTTTTGACACAAATATGCATACTCAAGATCTTGCTTAAATTCAACATGTTGCAGCGGAAGCTTTTAGTTATCACCTGAGAATAAACATGCTTAAAACGTCAACATAAAGTTGGTGAGATATAGGTTTAATGCCGGCAGCGTTATGAATATAGACCACAAGATTTCATATATAAACGTTTTAATAAAAATATTCTAAGTTGTTGAGCACTTGATAACCATACTTAACATTTAATCAACGTCGCATATTCTCTTTATTATGAAATCTTACTACACCGTACCAAGTGTAGTCACCGAAACGAAGTACTGTGCAACCGTTGAATACTGGTCGTCCAGTCCGGTTGGGGTTGTCAGGCCCGATAGATCTATCAACAAGATTCGCGTTTACAATACCTCATGTAAATAGTAGTTACCAAGTTACAGGGAAGTATGCCAGTGGTACAACTCAACGTAGAATATATATTTTTAATCACTTGTGTCCATAACGTAAATCATAAAATGCAAGTATTCTCATCCCGAAATATTTAGAGTTTAAAAGTGGGACTATATACTCACTTTTGTCTTGAAGGTATTTAACTCGACTTGGTCTCCGATAGATATCACGAACCTAACCATATATATAATATATCAACATATTTTCTTTTCAAGTAATCGTTATATATATATATATATATATATATATATATATATATATATATATATATATATATATATATATACTTTTAATATTTTCTTAGTCCGTAGTTAGCAGTCCGATGTTAGTGGTCCACAATTAGTTGCTTAAATAAAATAAATAAAGACCCCATCGTATTCGTATTGATCAGAATTAATCTTGACCCATGGTACCATGTTGTCAAATGACGTGTTGCGTACATAAAGTACCGTGTTGTCAAATGAAGTGTTGCGTACAATCATGAGGTCTTATGATTAATCTTCTCGTGTTGTTTACGGGTGGTCCTGAAATATATAAAATCAAATCATAAATAAATATATATTAAATATTATGTTAATTAGCCAAGATATGATTAATCCGATTTTGTCATAATATGATATATTACAGGTCTTGAAGTGTTTTTAAAAATCAAATTAGAAGGATCTATTTAGTTTGCGAACAAGTTTGAAATCACTCAAACTATGTTCTTGTTGTTAAAATTTTATAACACAAAATAAGATAGCTATATAAATATGAATCGAATAAGGTTATGAATAAGGTTACTACCTCAAGTTACTTGGACAAAGCTACTGGAAAAGGTAAGAAAAATCTTGGAATCAAAAGAGTGGTGGAGTGGGATTGAAAGATTGGAAGTAATCTCCTTGAAATCGGATGACTATATTGATACGTTCTTGAGTAGGTAAATGAAGAGAGATTAGGGAGTGAATTAACTTGAAAGAAAATTGGAAATGAAATTGTATGTGTGTGTGTGCAAAATAGCATGATTATGGGATGGATATATAGGAGATTTAGTTTGTTTTCTTGCACAAAAGTCACACATGAGGCTAAATGGCTGGTTCCCACATGTAACGAAGTACTGTGCAACCGTTGAATACTGGTCGTCCAGTCCGGTTGGGGTTGTCAGGCCCGATAGATCTATCAACAGGATTCGCGTTTACAATACCGCATGTAAATAGTAGTTACCAAGTTACAGGGAAGTATGCCAGTGGTACAACTCAACGTAGAATATATATTTTTAATCACTTGTGTCCATAACGTAAATCATAAAATGCATGTATTCTCATCCCGAAATATTTAGAGTTTAAAAGTGGGACTATATACTCACTTTTGTCTTGAAGGTATTTAACTCGACTTGGTCTCCGATAGATATCACGAACCTAACCATATATTTAATATATCAACATATTTTCTTTTCAAGTAATCGTTACATATATATATATATATATATATATATATATATATATATATATATATATATATATATATATATACTTTTAATATTTTATTAGTCCGTAGTTAGCAGTCCGATGTTAGTGGTCCACAATTAGTTGCTTAAATAAAATAAATAAAGACCCCATCGTATTCGTATTGATCAGAATTAATCTTGACCCATGGTACCATGTTGTCAAATGACGTGTTGCGTACATAAAGTACCGTGTTGTCAAATGATGTGTTGCGTACAACCATGAGGTCTTATGATTAATCTTCTCGTGTTGTTTACGGGTGGTCCTGAAATATATAAAATCAAATCATAAATAAATATATATTAAATATTATGTTAATTAGCCAAGATATGCTTAATCCGATTTTATCATAATATGATATATTACAGGTCTTGAAGTGTTTTTAAAAATCAAATTAGAAGGATCTATTTAGTTTGCGAACAAGTTTGAAATCACTCAAACTATGTTCTTGTTGTTAAAATTTTATAACACAAAATAAGATAGCTATATAAATATGAATCGAATAAGGTTATGAATAAGGTTACTACCTCAAGTTACTTGGACAAAGCTACTGGAAAAGGTAAGAAAAATCTTGGAATCAAAAGAGTAGTGGAGTGGGATTGAAAGATTGGAAGTAATCTCCTTGAAATCGGATGACTATATTGATACGTTCTTGAGTAGGTAAATGAAGAGAGATTAGGGAGTGAATTAACTTGAAAGAAAATTTTATGTGTGTGTGTGCAAAATAGCATGATTATGGGATGGATATATAGGAGATTTAGTTTGTTTTCTTGCACAAAAGTCACACATGAGGTTAAATGGCTGGTTCCCACATGTAACATCATGTCTAGTGGCTGATCATTGAAGTTTATTGTTGGTATATACCAATAGTAAATATGTATAGAAGCTGGGTATGATACGGTTACATATACCCTAGATATACTTGTAGAAATTTTGAGGAATCGGAACGAGAATTCAAATATGGACGGGTTTATAACTGTAAAAGAGGCTCAAAACTGGGCTTTTATTTTTGGGTCAAACCGGGCCAAAATAAAATTTTAAGACATTTTTAATAAAGTAGCTCTGCCCAGCCAGGGGCTCTGCCCCTTGGACCCCGCCAGGGGTTGCCACCCCTTGGACCCCGCTTATCGGGGGCGCTGCCCCCGAACCCCCGTCATAATCAAGATAAGTTCAAACAAGTGTGCACTCCACACTTCCCCAAACTTGTTCGATATTTATCAAGATTATTTTGGTTACAAATTAATCCCATTACACTTAAATCATATTGGTGACATAGATCACCAACACATTATATATTGTAAGTATATATGTCAAAGAATGTTGCATATAGTTATCGTTTTGAAAACTTAAGTTAGTGGTCTCAAAGTATACTTATAGCTCATTGTTGTTAGTTCACAATGAAATGTTAAACCATCCTTAAATCATGTTAAATATGTATAGATATGTACATATACATAATCATATAATTATCGTGTGTTATATAGTTCGTGATATCATCGGTCAAATTAGACGGTCAAACGTTGTGTGAAACTCTTTTCAAAAACATAAGTCTCAACAGTTTGGATTGCTTATCATGTTGGTAAGGTTTATTTTATGTAAATATTAATCTCATAAGTATAAAACGATCGGAAAAATCCGGGTCGTTACAGTACCTACCCGTTAAATAAATTTCGTCCCGAAATTTTAAAGTTGTACCTATTTTGCGTGGTCCGGAAACAAATGTGGATACTTTTGCTTCATCTGATCCTCTCGTTCCCAAGTAAACTCGGGACCCCTTCGAGCATTCCAACGAACCTTAACGATTGGTATGTTGCTCTGCTTGAGCCGTTTAACTTCACGGTCCATGATTTCGACTGGTTCTTCTATGAATTGTAGTTTCTCATCGACTTGGATTTCTTCAAGAGGAATGGTGAGATCTTCCTTTGCAAGACATTTCTTGAGGTTTGAGATGTGAAATGAATTATGTACCCCGGTGAGTTGTTGTGGTAACTCGAGTCGATAAGCTACCGGTCCGATGCGTTCGATGATCTTGAACGGGCCTACATACCTTGGGTTCAGTTTACCCCTTTTTCCAAAACGTATTACACCTTTCTAAGGTGACACCTTTAGCATAACCATGTCACCGATCTGAAACTCTAATGGTTTCCTTCGGACATCGGCGTAGCTCTTTTGGTGACTACGGGCTGTTTTCAATCTCTCCTTGATTTGCACTATCTTCTCAGTAGTTTCATGGATGATCTCGGGACCAGTTAATTTTCGATCTCCTACTTCATTCCAACAGATAGGGGATCTACCCTTCCTTCCATACAGTGCTTCAAATGGTGCAGCTTTAATGCTCGCATGATAACTATTATTATACAAGAATTCTGCTAATGGTAGATATTTATCCCATCCATTTCCAAAATCGATCACACATGCCCTGAGCATGTCTTCAAGAGTCTGAATTGTTCTTTCATTCTGCCCGTCAGTTTGCGGATGGTATGCGGTGCTCATATCCAAACGGGTTCCCAGGGCCTCCTGTAGTGATTGCCAAAACTTTGATGTAAATCTACTATCACGATCGGATATAATGGAAATAGGTATTCCATGCATTGAAACAATTTCCTTTATGTATAATCGTAATAGTTTCTCCATTCTATCCGTTTCCTTTATAGGCAAGAAATGTGCAGATTTGGTGAGACGATCAACTATTACCCAAATGGTGTCATAACCCCAGGCAGTCTTAGGTAACTTTGTGATGAAATCCATGGTAATACCATCCCATTTCCATTCTGGGATTTCTGGTTGTTGAAGTAACCCTGACGGCTTCTGATGTTCTGCTTTGACTTTGGAACAAGTTAAACATTTCCCAACATATGTTGCAACATCTGTCTTTAAATTAGGCCACCAATAATGCGTCTTAAGATCTTGATACATCTTTCTAACTCCAGGATGTATCGAGTATCTTGTCTTATGTGCCTCATTCAATATCAACTTCCTTATTCCACCCAACTTCGGTACCCAAATAACGTTTGCAAAATATCAAATTATGTCTTCCCGCATAACGAGTTGCTTCTCATACTTCTTCATTATTTCATTTCCTATGTTTTCTTTAGTAAGAGCTTCTTGTTGAGCCTCTTTGATTTGTGAGTTGAGATTCATGCGAATTTTTATGTTCATTGCTCGTACTCGAATTGGTTCCCGTTCCTTTCTGCTTAGAGCGTCGGCTACTACATTCGCTTTCCCGGGATGATAGCGAATCTCACAATCATAGTCGTTTATCAGCTCGACCCACCTACGTTGCCTCATGTTCAGCTGTTTCTGATCGAAAATATGTTGAAGGCTTTTATGATCAGTAAACACAGTGCATTTAACTCCATATAAATAGTGTCTCCATATCTTCAATGCAAACACTACTGCCCCCAATTCTAGATCATGCGTCGTATAATTCTGCTCGTGAATCTTCAATTGTCGAGATGCGTATGCAATAACTTTCTTTCGTTGCATAAGGACGCAACCAAAACCTTGTCGCGAAGCGTCACAATATATCTCAAAATCATCGTTCCCTTCAGGTAACGATAAAATAGGTGTCGTGGTCAACTTCTTCTTGAGTAATTGAAATGCACTCTCCTGCTCAACGGTCCATTCGTACTTCTTCCCTTTTTGTGTTAACGTTGTCAATGGTTTAGCTATTCGGGAAAAATCTTGAATAAACCTTCTATAATAACCGGCTAAACCCAAAAATTGGCGTATCTGCGTTGGTGTCTTAGGAGTCTCCCATTTTTCAATGGCCTCAATTTTAGCTGGATCAACCTGAATTCCTTTGCTACTAACAACGTGGCTAAGAAATTGCACTTCTTTCAACCAAAATGCACACTTAGAAAATTTGGCGTATAACTGTTCTTTTCTTAACAATTCTAATATCAACCTTAAATGCTGCTCATGCTCTTGCTCACTCTTGGAATAGATAAGAATATCGTCAATGAAAACGATAACAAACTTATCTAAATACGGACTACAAACTCGATTCATGAAGTCCATGAATACAGCTGATGCATTAGTCAACCCAAACGGCATGAACAAAAATTCATAATGACCGTAGCGTGTCTGAAAAGCAGTTTTCGGAATATCTTCTTCTTTGACACGTAATTGATGATAGCCCGATCTTAAGTCGATTTTCGAGTACACACATGATCCTTGCAATTGATCAAATAAGTCATCAATTCTCGGTAGTGGATACCGATTCTTGATAGTTAACTTATTTAATTCACGATAATCTATACACATTCGGAAAGATCCATCTTTCTTCTTGACGAATAAAATTGGAGCTCCCCACGGTGAAGTGCTCGGTCGAATGAAACCACGGTCCAGTAATTCTTGTAACTGGCTTTGTAACTCTTTCATCTCAGATGGTGCAAGTCTATATGGAGCACGAGCCACGGGTGCAGCTCCTGGTACTAGATCTATTTGATATTCTACAGATCTAAATGGAGGTAATCCCGGCAACTCTTCCGGAAATACTTCAGGAAAATCTCTTGCCACAGGCACGTCGTTGATGCTCTTCACTTTTTCTTTCGTTTCGACTTTATTAACATGTGCTAGGATAGCATAGCACCCTTTCTTCAAGCACTTTTGAGCTTTCAAACAACTAATGAGTTTTAGCTTTGAGTTACCCTTCTCTCCATAAATCATTAATGGCGTTCTATCCTTACGAGGAATGCGAATTGCCTTCTTGACGCACACAACTTCAGCTCCTATTTTGGACATCCAGTCCATGCCGACTATTACATCAAAACTTCCTAATTCTATGGGTATCAAATCAATCTTAAATGTTTCTCCGGCTAAATTTATTTTACAATCACGGCAAATTTTATCGGCTTTAATTAGTTTACCATTAGCTAACTCAATCATGTACTTAGCATCTAGAGGTAATGATGAACAATTCAATTTAGCGTGAAAGTCTCTACACACGTAACTTCTATCGGCACCAGTATCAAATATAATAGATGCGGATAAGTTATTAATGGTAAACGTACCCGTAACAAGCTCCGGGTCTTCATACGCCTCTCTAGCATTAATAACAAATGCTCTTCCACGTGCAGATCTGTTATTCTTCTCTGGATTCGGGCACTGACTCTTATAATGACCCTGTTTCCCACACCCATAACAAGTAACAGTGGCCAAGGCAGTTCTATTTGCATTGGTGGCAGGAGTCTTGGTACCGTTTGTATTTGTAGCGGGAACCCTACAATCTTCAGTAAGATGACCTTTTATATTACAATTGTTGCACACCACATTACAATAACCAGAGTGATGTTTGTGGCATCTGTTACATAAAGGATTTCGTCCCTTGTAACCTGAGTTCGAACCGCTACCCGCACCTTGCGTGGTTTCTTGTTTCTTGTTGGATTGTTGATGATTACCTTCCCACTTTCTTTTGTTTCCCGATGTCTTGACATCGGTGTTCTTATCCAGAATAATCTGGTCCATCAACTCGTTCGCCATGGTGATAGCTTCATGAATAGTCTTGGGTTTGGATGCTGTAACATTTGCCTTGACCTTTTTAGGCAAACCGTCTTTGTACAGTTCAATCTTCCATTCTTCGGTTGGTACCAATTCGGGACATAGCAAAGCTAATTCCATGAATCGCTGATTGTAGGTGGTGAGTTCAGTACCAACAGCTTTCAGGCTTCGTAATTCAGCTTCCAACTTCCTAACCTCGTTCCATGGACAATATTCGTTGATTAGCATTGTTTTAAATTCTTCCCAAGGAGTATCATAAGCTACATCTCCTCCTACGGCCTTCACATAGTTTTTCCACCACGTGAGTGCACTATCTTGTAGGGTGCACGATGCATACTTGGTCATGTCCTTCTTAATACAACCACTGATTTTAAACACAGACTCAATCTTTTCGATCCACCGGGTTAAACCAACCGGTCCTTCTGTTCCACTGAATGATGAGGGCTTGCAACCTTGAAAAGTTTTGTAAGTGCACCCCACACGAGGATTTGGGTTAACTGCAGCACCTCTTGCAGCCTCGACCCATAACATTCTGTCGTTCACTCACTGATTGATGAGTTCCTGGATTTCTTGTTCCGTCATTCGGTTCAATCGCGCCATAATCTTCAACAAGAATGAAAAAAAATAATTATTCACATGGAATATTATAGATGTAGTATGTATTTACAGTACATCGTAGCTTATTAATAATATGAACCAGTTATTATTATAAAAGCCTTTTCTTCTTATTAGCGTTTTATAATTATATCTAGGGTAGTACCTACCCGTTAAAGTTCATACTTAATAGCTTAGTACGAAAATCAATTACTACCACCCAAATAATACTTAACCATGGAAAATTATTGCATTTCACACTACACTATTTTACATATGCTTATCTTACATCAAACATTAAGCAAACCACACTAGTAATATTATACAAAACATTATATGATCCCATGGTTTAAAACAACAGCGCATCATTTAACCCAAAGCGTTTGTGTTCAAAGAAATCGCTTAAAGGTTATCCTGGTTGTCTCCCTGCGTTTTGGCTGAGGAACCGAAGAACTGGATGTCGAGATAGAACTAATAGGAATAGCGGGAATAGGTGTGGAAGTATCTGGTGGAGTTGGTGCCACAACATCCTCTCTAGACTCGGGATTTAGATTTTCCATTTCAGTAGCCTTTCGTTTCTTTCCTCGTTCGAACTTGTCTTTCGTAATTTCCTGTATTTCTTCCTCCTCAGGATCACTTTCCGGTTCCTCTTCAATTGATTCATCCTAAACTTGTGAGTCTTCCCCAAAGGT
Organism: Rutidosis leptorrhynchoides; assembly: GCF_046630445.1. Classification (NCBI taxonomy): domain Eukaryota; kingdom Viridiplantae; phylum Streptophyta; class Magnoliopsida; order Asterales; family Asteraceae; genus Rutidosis; species Rutidosis leptorrhynchoides. The sequence goes on from NC_092335.1 coordinate 328,221,751, forward strand.
ATCGTTTTCATCATCAGATAGATTAATGACTGGAACACCATCTGAAGAGTCTGGTTCGGAGTCACTGAATGTGATAATAAGTTCTAAGCCAGACATCTATCACATAACAACTAGCACGTTAATACCACATAATACTTACATATTAATTTTTAACCAACAAGGATAAGCAATAGTTTTCGAAATCAAACACGGTCAAAGTCCAGACTCACTAATGCATCCTAACAAACTCGATAAGACACACTAATGCAAATTCTCTGGTTCTCTAAGACCAATGCTCTGATACCACATGTCATAACCCGACCTTAACCATAAGGACGAATACAATAACATATGATTTCATCGCGAGGTATTGACCTCTATATGCGACATTTTTCAAAAACTGCATTCGTTTTTACAATACAAACCATAGCTTTTATTACAAATACAAGGTTTAAACAACTTAATAATGATTATCGTTTAGCGATAATCTTAGACTTACAAACTTTACATGTGATAATAATAATACGACCTCCAACATATTTTACATTACAAATCCTCCGATATGCAGTTTTATTTTTGACACAAATATGCATACTCAAGATCTTGCTTAAATTCAACATGTTGCAGCGGAAGCTTTTAGTTATCACCTGAGAATAAACATGCTTAAAACGTCAACATAAAGTTGGTGAGATATAGGTTTAATGCCGGCAGCGTTATGAATATAGACCACAAGATTTCATATATAAACGTTTTAATAAAAATATTCTAAGTTGTTGAGCACTTGATAACCATACTTAACATTTAATCAACGTCGCATATTCTCTTTATTATGAAATCTTACTACACCGTACCAAGTGTAGTCACCGAAACGAAGTACTGTGCAACCGTTGAATACTGGTCGTCCAGTCCGGTTGGGGTTGTCAGGCCCGATAGATCTATCAACAAGATTCGCGTTTACAATACCTCATGTAAATAGTAGTTACCAAGTTACAGGGAAGTATGCCAGTGGTACAACTCAACGTAGAATATATATTTTTAATCACTTGTGTCCATAACGTAAATCATAAAATGCAAGTATTCTCATCCCGAAATATTTAGAGTTTAAAAGTGGGACTATATACTCACTTTTGTCTTGAAGGTATTTAACTCGACTTGGTCTCCGATAGATATCACGAACCTAACCATATATATAATATATCAACATATTTTCTTTTCAAGTAATCGTTACATATATATATATATATATATATATATATATATATATATATATATATATATATATATATATATATATATATATATATATATATATATATATATATATATATATATATATATACTTTTAATATTTTCTTAGTCCGTAGTTAGCAGTCCGATGTTAGTGGTCCACAATTAGTTGCTTAAATAAAATAAATAAAGACCCCATCGTATTCGTATTGATCAGAATTAATCTTGACCCATGGTACCATGTTGTCAAATGACGTGTTGCGTACATAAAGTACCGTGTTGTCAAATGAAGTGTTGCGTACAATCATGAGGTCTTATGATTAATCTTCTTGTGTTGTTTACGGGTGGTCCTGAAATATATAAAATCAAATCATAAATAAATATATATTAAATATTATGTTAATTAGCCAAGATATGATTAATCCGATTTTGTCATAATATGATATATTACAGGTCTTGAAGTGTTTTTAAAAATCAAATTAGAAGGATCTATTTAGTTTGCGAACAAGTTTGAAATCACTCAAACTATGTTCTTGTTGTTAAAATTTTATAACACAAAATAAGATAGCTATATAAATATGAATCGAATAAGGTTATGAATAAGGTTACTACCTCAAGTTACTTGGACAAAGCTACTGGAAAAGGTAAGAAAAATCTTGGAATCAAAAGAGTGGTGGAGTGGGATTGAAAGATTGGAAGTAATCTCCTTGAAATCGGATGACTATATTGATACGTTCTTGAGTAGGTAAATGAAGAGAGATTAGGGAGTGAATTAACTTGAAAGAAAATTAGAAATGAAATTGTATGTGTGTGTGTGCAAAATAGCATGATTATGGGATGGATATATAGGAGATTTAGTTTGTTTTCTTGCACAAAAGTCACACATGAGGCTAAATGGCTGGTTCCCACATGTAACATCATGTCTAGTGGCTGATCATTGAAGTTTATTGTTGGTATATACCAATAGTAAATATGTATAGAAGCTGGGTATGATACGGTTACATATACCCTAGATATACTTGTAGAAATTTTGAGGAATCGGAACTAGAATTCAAATATGGATGGGTTTATAACTGTAAAAGAGGCTCAAAAATGGGCTTTTATTTTTGGGTCAAACCGGGCCAAAATAAAATTTTAAGACATTTTTAATAAAGCAGCTCTGCCCAGCCAGGGGCTCTGCCCCTTGGACCCCGCCAGGGGTTGCCACCCCTTGGACCCCGCTTATCGGGGGCGCTGCCCCCGAACCCCCGTCATAATCAAGATAAGTTCAAACAAGTGTGCACTCCACACTTCCCCAAACTTGTTCGATATTTATCAAGATTATTTTGGTTACAAATTAATCCCATTACACTTAAATCATATTGGTGACATAGATCACCAACACATTATATATTGTAAGTATATATGTCAAAGAATGTTGCATATAGTTATCGTTTTGAAAACTTAAGTTAGTGGTCTCAAAGTATACTTATAGCTCATTGTTGTTAGTTCACAATGAAATGTTAAACCATCCTTAAATCATGTTAAATATGTATAGATATGTACATATACATAATCGTATAATTATCGTGTGTTATATAGTTCGTGATATCATCGGTCAAATTAGACGGTCAAACGTTGTGTGAAACTCTTTTCAAAAACATAAGTCTCAACAGTTTGGATTGCTTATCATGTTGGTAAGGTTTATTTTATGTAAATATTAATCTCATAAGTATAAAACGATCGGAAAAATCCGGGTCGTTACAAAATTCGAAGTCAATACGATGTATCTATTTTAATTGAGTGTTCAGAAAGATCATAGAGGTGATTTGAAACATATTTGATGTTATAAGTTTCGGCTAAAACATTACAGAAATCAAAATCAAAGTATGAGTTCATACGCGTTTATTTTTTTTCTTTTTCTTCTGTTCCAGCTTTTGTTTTTAAATATTTTTTCTGTTTTAATTAATCTGGTTAATCACTAATGCTTTCTGTAATTAATTCAAATCCTAATTTAATATATTTAAGAGTTAGTAATCTTAAATGGATCCCGGGGTCTGAATTCGATGAAGAAGAAGAAGAAATCAGATTGAATTTAAATATGGGTTATAAAAATAAGAAGAGTGGAATAAAATAGAAACAAGTGACTGGAGCCATGGTTAAAGGGATGTGTTGGGTATTGTGAGGTCTCGGGTTCGAGTCCCGTTGATGCATTCTCTTTTTAGGGTATATCTTTACTTCTCATTTCTACTATTATTATTATTATTATTATTATTATTATTATTATTATTATTATTATTATTATTATTATTATTATTATTATTATTATTATTATTATGATTATTATTATGATTATTATTATTATTATTATGAATATTAATATTTATGCTATTATTAGAAGTATAATTATTATTATTATGATCACTTTCATTATTATTATTATTGTTGTTATTATTATTATTATTGTTATTGTTATTATTATTTTTCGTAATATTACTAACTATTTGAATTATTATTATTAGTATTATCATTAAGTATTATGAATATTAGTTATTACTGTTATTATTACTAATATAAGCATTAGTTACCATTTATTATTATTACTATCGTAACTCTAATTACAATTATGATTATTATCGTTATAAGTATTATTATATATATTATCATGAGTATTATTATGTAGATTACTAAAAATTATTATCATAACTACCGTTAACAATAAAATTAATAATTTTACATCTATTATCATAAATATCATTATTATTATCATTAATATAATTATTAACATTAATACCTTTATTAGTAATATTAGGTATCATAATTATTATCAATCTTATTAAAATTAGTATTAAAATTAACATTTGTATTAAAAGAAAAATTCATATATAACAAGATTCCTTTTTAATTAAAAACTATCATTTTATTACTACCAAGTATCAACTATATCATCATTATAAAAATAATATTGATTAAGAAAATAAAAGTTTTAATAACGTTGTTAAGATTATAAGCATATAAATAAGGATTATGTATGTATGTATGTATATATATATATATATATATATATATATATATATATATATATATATATATATATATATATATATATATATATATATATATATATATATATAAATTACAAAACTTAACTATATTAATATTTCTATATCAAAAATGAAAATGTATAAATAAGTAAAGAAACTTATAAGTTATTAAAATAACAAATACATCATCAATAATAATATATAGATTTATTCGACTACGAATATATGTTTTAATATATATATATATGCAATTGATATAGGTTCGTGAATCCGAAGCCAACCCTGCATTGTTCAGTTGTTTAATGTTGTCAAATGTATTTTTACTACAAAATACATTAGGTGAGTTTCATTTGCTCCCTTTTTTAAATGCTTTTGCAATATATATTTTTGGAACTGAGAATACATGCGTTGCTTTTATAAATGTTTTACAAAATGGACACAAGTACTTAAAATTACATTCTATGGTTGGATTATTAACCGAATATCGCCCTTCAAGTCTGGTAACCTAAGAATTTAGGGAAATGGCCCCTGATTGACGCGAATCCTAAAGATAGATCTATGGACCTTGACAAGTCCCATTCGGGGTACGAATGCTTTAGTACTTTGAGATTATTATACAGACGAGAGGTTCTGTTTTGGGGATATTCTATGCATTAAGTTAACGTCAGTTACCAGGTGTACAATTCATATGAATGATTTTTATCTCTATGCAGTTTGCGAAATGCCTGATATGAGATGTATATTTATGGAAAAATTGAAATCTTGTGGTCTATTAAAATGATAGAAATGATTATTTATGTTAAACTAATGGACTCACCAACCTTTTGGTTGACACTTTAAAGCATGTTTATTCTCAGGTACGAAAGAAATCTTCCGCTGTGCATTTGCTCATATTAGAGATATTACTTGGAGTCATTCATGACATATTTCAAAAGATGTTGCATTCGAGTCGTTGAGTTCATCAAGATTATTATTAAGTCAATTATATTTGGATATATTATGAAATGGTATGCATGTCTGTCAACTGTCGATGTAATGAAAGTTTGTCTTTTAAAAACGAATGCAATGTTTGTAAAATGTATCATATAGAGGTCAAGTACCTCGCGATGTAATCAACTATGATCGATATGGATTTCATCCAGATGGATTAGGACGGGTCGTTAGAGATGTGTAATCGGTTTCCTCTTATAAAACCCGAATAAAGGAAAAAAATGGCGGCCCAATCTAATAACATAATCCCATCCATTTGATAATCTCTTAACCGTGATTTACGTGTAGGTGGGGTAAAAGCTTCGAGTAATAAGTCTATAATTTCGGTGCATGGTTTCTCCTTTATTTATTTATTATTGTATTTGGACTTTAATTATGATCAACTTGTTAGACAGCACTCACAACCTTATCATCACTTTAGAATTTGTCGACCCTCAAGGGAAACACGTTGGGACTTTGAATGATAAAATTATTGGCCAACTTGAAATTCCTAATATTTATGTATGTGGCGGCTGTTTTACGAATAGAAAGAAAAAAAAATCACAGCCCATATTATGCTTCTCACTTCATCATAATCATTTTTATTCCTGCAGTATTATTTTTCTCATAAGCAGGAACTATACTACAGCGGGATTGTTGATAGTGGTTCGTTGGGTTTTGATCAATAGTGATTACAAAAGTGAGGGAGTGGTTGGCTTATGGTGGTTGTTTGGTCAGTAAACGGAAATAACGAATGTAGCAGTAGCAGTAGCTACTGTAATAGAAAGTAGCGGTACGATGGTGCTTCTAACGGTTAGCAACAGAAATTCAAAAAGAAGAGAAGAAAAAGAAAAAAAAATTGAAGAGAGAGAGAAGAGTGAGAGTGAGGGGATTCTGTGATGGTGATTAATTGGGTTTCGATGGTGGTGATTCATGATGGTAAATCGAGTGTGGTTATTTTGGGTTGGTTCTCTGATGGTTGTGGTTCGTTCACGAATGAGAGGGTGTCGATGGGTGATTAATGATGTTTGTTTGGTTGTCGTTTGATGATTTTGAGCATCAACAATAGTGAGTAGTAGGACTAGTTGATCAAGAGTATTGTGTTGGTGGTTAGGACTGCTATTGCTATCGACCATAAACAAACACCGTAATAGTGACGGGTTTTTAACATGTGTTTATGTTTTATGATGGTGATTGAATAGTACAAGCGAGAATAAACATAAGTAGTATCTTAATGGTGATGACAGGAGATGGTGATGGAAGTGAAAGTCACGATGGGTGGTGGTATCGGTTGATATGGTTTGTTTGTTGATCTTCGAATAGCAGAGATGAGAACAAAGATATATGGGTGCATGTATTTGGTTTATGTTTGTGTGAGGTAGATAGATGATAATCAAGTGAGTTTTGATTTCGTTAGTTTCTATTTTTTTTCTCATTTGCAGTGATTACTAGTTTTGTATATAGATAGTAATTGTATAATTGAGCTAATAAAAAATGATTTGATCATTTTGTTGGCATTGAGAAATTGATTCCATCGGGTACAAGTTTTGAAGACAAGAAGGACATTGAAAATGAATTAAATAATTAACTTGATGTTGATTTTACAACTGAATATGGCTGTATCTGATGATTCTCTGGATCTGATAACGTAATTGGATATCAAATACAATCAAAAATAGTTCGATGGCTACTTTTAACAATTTCGTACGATTTATACAAATTCATATATTTTATATGCATATAATTGTATTTATGTTTATATATATATATATATATATATATATATATATATATATATATATATATATATATATATATATATATATATATATATATATATATATATATATATATATATATATATGTGAAGGTATTTCGTATACCCGAGAGACATATTAAATTAATGTGGCTAATATGTTTTGATCCAAGTCGGGTCATACCCAATAACAAGCTTACCGACACCTTATTCGTATTTGATCTTAGCGATTGGATCATTGATTAAATACGCGACACTTGAACTTTAAAAAAAATGGTTTTCTTAAATATTACTTGATGTGTATATATATAAATTAGGGAATAATTTGTATAATTTGGATTTAATTATTTATAGGTTAAATAATTAATAAATTTATGTTACATTTTATATAAATAGGTTTATATAATAAAATGTACATAAATAAATATGGAAGTTTATAAAATAGTTTTATAAAATTTAATTCTTTTATAAAACTTATTTTATAATACAAATTTGGAAGTGGCATGGGAGTTTCACAAGCATGCTATTTTGACTAGCTTTTAAGGGTTACTTCCAAAGAGATTCCATGTGAGAAGTACCAAGACCTCTTGGAGACTTAAACACTTGGACATACACATCAAATACATGCAAAATACATAATAAAAAAAACTGCATCAAAACCTCCAAAAGTCTGCTGTCTGGCCATGAGGTTTGAGTAGCAAAGGAGGGATCAAAATTTGGTTTTGCAAGTTTAAATCAAGTGTTAATTAAATCCTAACTACAGTACAAGGTGTTGGGGTTATTGCTTGGGGTATTACTTGCTTGAGGCTTCAAGTTAGAAGCTCTATTGTTCATCATCTTCATCATCATCTTGCAACTTGAAAACAACCCTCAACTAGCTTGAGGAGGTATAAATCTTCACCTCTTGTTCTTTTATGTAAGCATATATATTCAAGACTTGATATTATCATGGAATTTAACTAAATGAATATACATATAAACATGAACTTAACATTATGCTTCCGCTTGCTTTACACTTATACAAATTGGTTTTGTAATTATCTTAACCTTAAGAACATGTTTTATGAACTTGTTAAATTCCATCAATGGTATCAGAGCCGAAGTCTATGGATTATGCTTCTTATATGGTCTTTAAACCCTATATATTTGCATTCTAAGTACATGCATGAATATGGAATGCAAAAATTTTCGGGTTTGGGAGGGTTGTTTGAAATGTCCCGTTCTTATTGATTAAAAACGTTCCATATTAATTGATTTCGTTGCGAGGTTTTGACCTCTATATGAGACGTTTTTCAAAGACTGCATTCATTTTAAAACAAACCATAACCTTTATTTCATCAATAAAGGTTTAAAAAGCTTTACGTAGATTATCAAATAATGATAATCTAAAATATCCTGTTTACACACGACCATTACATAATGGTTTACAATACAAATATGTTACAACAAAATAAGTTTCTTGAATGCAGTTTTTACACAATATCATACAAGCATGGACTCCAAATCTCGTCCTTATTTAAGTATGCGACAGCGGAAGCTCTTAATAATCACCTGAGAATAAACATGCTTAAAACGTCAACAAAAATGTTGGTGAGTTATAGGTTTAACCTATATATATCAAATCATAATAATAGACCACAAGATTTCATATTTCAATACACATCCCATACATAGAGATAAAAATCATTCATATGGTGAACACCTGGTAACCGACATTAACAAGATACATATATAAGAATATCCCCATCATTCCGGGACACCCTTCGGATATGATATAAATTTCGAAGTACTAAAGCATCCGGTACTTTGGATGGGGTTTGTTAGGCCCAATAGATCTATCTTTAGGATTCGCGTCAATTAGGGTGTCTGTTCCCTAATTCTTAGATTACCAGACTTAATAAAAAGGGGCATATTCGATTTCGATAATTCAACCATAGAATGTAGTTTCACGTACTTGTGTCTATTTTGTAAATCATTTATAAAACCTGCATGTATTCTCATCCCAAAAATATTAGATTTTAAAAGTGGGACTATAACTCACTTTCACAGATTTTTACTTCGTCGGGAAGTAAGACTTGGCCACTGGTTGATTCACGAACCTATAACAATATATACATATATATTAAAGTATGTTCAAAATATATTTACAACACTTTTAATATATTTTGATGTTTTAAGTTTATTAAGTCAGCTGTCCTCGTTAGTAACCTACAACTAGTTGTCCACAGTTAGATGTACAGAAATAAATCGATAAATATTATCTTGAATCAATCTAAAACCCAGTGTATACGTATCTCAGTATTGATCACAACTCAAACTATATATATTTTGGAATCAACCTCAACCCTGTATAGCTAACTCCAACATTCACATATAGAGTGTCTATGGTTGTTCCGAAATATATATAGATGTGTCGACATGATAGGTCGAAACATTGTATACGTGTCTATGATATCTCAAGATTACATAATATACAATACAAGTTGATTAAGTTATGGTTGGAATAGATTTGTTACCAATTTTCACGTAGCTAAAATGAGAAAAATTATCCAATCTTGTTTTACCCATAACTTCTTCATTTTAAATCCGTTTTGAGTGAATCAAATTGCTATGGTTTCATATTGAACTCTATTTTATGAATCTAAACAGAAAATGTATAGGTTTATGGTCGGAAAAATAAGTTACAAGTCGTTTTTGTAAAGGTAGTCATTTCAGTCGAAAGAACGACGTCTAGATGACCATTTTAGAAAACATACTTCCACTTTGAGTTTAACCATAAATTTTGGATATAGTTTCATGTTCATAATAAAAATCATTTTCTCAGAATAACAACTTTTAAATCAAAGTTTATCATAGTTTTTAATTAACTAACCCAAAACAGCCCGCGGTGTTACTACGACGGCGTAAATCCGGTTTTACGGTGTTTTTCGTGTTTCCAGGTTTTAAATCATTAAGTTAGCATATCATATAGATATAGAACATGTGTTTAGTTGATTTTAAAAGTCAAGTTAGAAGGATTAACTTTTGTTTGCGAACAAGTTTAGAATTAACTAAACTATGTTCTAGTGATTACAAGTTTAAACCTTCGAATAAGATAGCTTTATATATATGAATCGAATGATGTTATGAACATCATTACTACCTTAAGTTCCTTGGATAAACCTACTGGAAAAGAGAAAAATGGATCTAGCTTCAACGGATCCTTGGATGGCTCGAAGTTCTTGAAGCAGAATCATGACACGAAAACAAGTTCAAGTAAGATCATCACTTGAAATAAGATTGTTATAGTTATAGAAATTGAACCAAAGTTTGAATATGATTATTACCTTGTATGAAAATGATAACCTACTGTAAGAAACAAAGATTTCTTGAGGTTGGATGATCACCTTACAAGATTGGAAGTGAGCTAGCAAACTTGAAAGTATTCTTGATTTTATGTAACTAGAACTTGTAGAATATATGAAGAACACTTAGAACTTGAAGATAGAACTTGAGAAAGATCAATTAGATGAAGAAAATTGAAGAATGAAAGTGTTTGTAGGTGTTTTTGGTCGTTGGTGTATGGATTAGATATAAAGGATATGTAATTTTGTTTTCATGTAAATAAGTCATGAATGATTACTCATATTTTTGTAATTTTATGAGATATTTCATGCTAGTTGCCAAATGATGGTTTCTACATGTGTTAGGTAACTCACATGGGCTGCTAAGAGCTGATCATTGGAGTGTATATACCAATAGTACATACATCTAAAAGCTGTGTATTGTACGAGTACGAATACGGGTGCATATGAGTAGAATTGTTGATGAAACTGAACGAGGATGTAATTGTAAGCATTTTTGTTAAGTAGAAGTATTTTGATAAGTGTATTGAAGTCTTTCAAAAGTGTATAAATACATATTAAAACACTACATGTATATACATTTTAACTGAGTCGTTAAGTCATCGTTAGTCGTTACATGTAAGTGTTGTTTTGAAACCTTTAGATTAACGATCTTATTAAATGTTGTTAACCCAATGTTTATAATATCAAATGAGATTTTAAATTATTATAATATCATGATATTATCATGTATGAATATCTCTTAATATGATATATATACATTAAATGTCTTTACAACGATAATCGTTACATATATGTCTCGTTTAAAAATCATTAAGTTAGTAGTCTTGTTTTTACATATGTAGTTCATTGTTAATATACTTAATGATATGTTTACTTATCATAGTATCATGTTAACTATATATATATATCCATATATATGTCATCATATAGTTTTTACAAGTTTTAACGTTCGTGAATCACCGGTCAACTTGGGTGGTCAATTGTCTATATGAAACATATTTCAATTAATCAAGTCTTAACAAGTTTGATTGCTTAACATGTTGGAAACATTTAATCATGTAAATATCAATCTCAATTAATATATATAAACATGGAAAAGTTCGGGTCACTACAGTACCTACCCGTTAAATAAATTTCGTCCCGAAATTTTAAGCTGTTGAAGGTGTTGACGAATCTTCTGGAAATAGATGCGGGTATTTCTTCTTCATATGATCTTCATGCTCCCAGGTGAACTTGGGTCCTCTACGAGCATTCCATCGAACCTTAACAATTGGTATCTTGTTTTGCTTAAGTCTTTTAACCTCACGATCCATTATTTCGACGGGTTCTTCGATGAATTGAAGTTTTTCGTTGATTTGGATTTCATCTAACGGAATAGTGAGATCTTCTTTAGCAAAATATTTCTTCAAATTCGAGACGTGGAAAGTGTTATGTACAGCTTCGAGTTGTTGAGGTAACTCAAGTCGGTAAGCTACTGGTCCGACACGATCAATAATCTTGAATGGTCCAATATACCTTGGATTTAATTTTCCTCGTTTACCAAATCGAACAACGCCTTTCCAAGGTGCAACTTTAAGCATGACCATCTCTCCAATTTCAAATTCTATATCTTTTCTTTTAATGTCAGCGTAGCTCTTTTGTCGACTTTGGGCGGTTTTCAACCGTTGTTGAATTTGGATGATTTTCTCGGTAGTTTCTTGTATAATATCCGGACTCGTAATCTGTCTATCCCCCACTTAACTCCAACAAATCGGAGACCTGCACTTTCTACCATAAAGTGCTTCAAACGGCGCCATCTCAATGCTTGAATGGTAGCTGTTGTTGTAGGAAAATTCTGCTAACGGTAGATGTCGATCCCAACTGTTTCCGAAATCAATAACACATGCTCGTAGCATGTCTTCAAGCGTTTGTATCGTCCTTTCGCTCTGCCCATCAGTTTGTGGATGATAGGCAGTACTCATGTCTAGACAAGTTCCTAATGCTTGCTGTAATGTCTGCCAGAATCTTGAAATAAATCTACCATCCCTATCAGAGATAATAGAGATTGGTATTCCATGTCTGGAGACGACTTCCTTCAAATACAGTCGTGCTAACTTCTCCATCTTGTCATCTTCTCTTATTGGCAGGAAGTGTGCTGATTTGGTGAGACGATCAACTATTACCCAAATAGTATCAAAACCACTTGCAGTCCTTGGCAATTTAGTGATGAAATCCATGGTAATGTTTTCCCATTTCCATTCCGGGATTTCGGGTTGTTGAAGTAGACCTGATGGTTTCTGATGCTCAGCTTTGACCTTAGAACACGTCAAACATTCTCCTACGTATTTAGCAACATCGGCTTTCATACCCGGCCACCAAAAATGTTTCTTGAGATCCTTGTACATCTTCCCCGTTCCAGGATGTATTGAATATCTGGTTTTATGAGCTTCTCTAAGTACCATTTCTCTCATATCTCCAAATTTTGGTACCCAAATCCTTTCAGCCCTATACCGGGTTCCGTCTTTCCGAATATTAAGATGCTTCTCTGATCCTTTAGGTATTTCATCCTTTAAATTTCCCTCTTTTAAAACTCCTTGTTGCGCCTCCTTTATTTGAGTAGTAAGGTTATTATGAATCATTATATTCATAGATTTTACTCGAATGGGTTCTCTGTCCTTCCTGCTCAAGGCATCGGCTACCACATTTGCCTTCCCCGGGTGGTAACGAATCTCATAGTCGTAATCATTCAATAATTCAATCCACCTACGCTGCCTCATATTCAGTTGTTTCTGATTAAATATGTGTTGAAGACTTTTGTGGTCGGTATATATAATACTTTTAACCCCATATAAGTAGTGCCTCCAAGTCTTTAATGCAAAAACAACCGCGCCTAATTCCAAATCATGCGTCGTATAATTTTGTTCGTGAATCTTCAATTGTCTAGACGCATAAGCAATCACCTTCGTTCGTTGCATTAATACACAACCGAGACCTTGCTTTGATGCGTCACAATAAATCACAAAATCATCATTCCCTTCAGGCAATGACAATATAGGTGCCGTAGTTAGCTTTTTCTTCAATAACTGAAACGCTTTCTCTTGTTCATCATTCCATTCAAATTTCTTCCCTTTATGCGTTAATGCAGTCAAGGGTTTTGCTATTCTGGAAAAGTCTTGGATGAACCTTCTGTAGTAACTAGCTAGTCCTAAAAACTGGCGTATGTGTTTCGAAGTTTTTGGGGGTTTCCCACTTTTCAACAGTTTCTATCTTTGCCGGATCCACCTTAATACCTTCTTTGTTAACTATGTGACCGAGGAATTGAACTTCTTCCAACCAAAATGCACACTTTGAAAACTTAGCGTACAATTCTTCCTTCCTCAATACTTCTAACACCTTTCTCAAATGTTCACCGTGTTCTTGGTCATTCTTTGAGTAAATAAGTATGTCATCAATGAAAACAATGACAAACTTGTCAAGGTATGGTCCACACACTCGGTTCATAAGGTCCATGAACACAGCTGGTGCATTAGTTAAATCAAACGGCATGACCATAAACTCGTAATGACCGTAACGTGTTCTGAAAGCAGTCTTTAGAATATCATCTTCTTTCACCCGCATTTGATGATACCCGGAACGTAAGTCAATCTTTGAATAAAAAGACGAGCCTTGTAGTTGATCAAATAAGTCATCGATTCTCGGTAGTGGGTAGCGGTTCTTGATGGTAAGTTTGTTCAACTCTCGATAGTCGATACACAACCTGAATGTACCATCTTTCTTCTTGACAAACAAAACAGGAGCTCCCCACGGTGATGTGCTTGGTCGAATGAAACCACGCTCTAAAAGTTCTTGTAATTGGCTTTGCAGTTCTTTCATCTCACTGGGTGCGAGTCTGTAAGGAGCACGAGCTATTGGTGCAGCTCCTGGTACAAGATCTATTTGAAATTCAACGGATCGATGTGGGGGTAATCCCGGTAATTCTTTCGGAAATACATCGGGAAATTCTTTTGCAATGGGAGCATCATTGATGCTCTTTTCTTCAGTTTGTACTTTCTCGACGTTTGCTAGAACATCATAGCAACCTTTTCTTATTAGTTTTTGTGCCTTCAAATTACTAATAAGATGTAGCTTCGTGTTGCCCTTTTCTCCGTACACCATTAAGGGTTTTCCTTTTTCTCGTATAATGCGAATTGCATTTTTGTAACAAACGATCTCTGCTTTCACTTCTTTCAACTAGTCCATACCGATTATCACATCAAAACTCCCTAACTCTACTGGTATCAAATTAATCTTAAATGTTTCACTAACCAGTTTAATTTCTCGATTCCGACATATATTATCTGCTAAAATTAATTTACCATTTGCTAATTCGAGTAAAAATTTACTATCCAAAGGCGTCAATGGAATACTTAATTTAGCACAAAAATCTCTACTCATATAGCTTCTATCCGCACCCGAATCAAATAAAACGTAAGCAAATTTATTATCAATAAGAAACGTACCCGTAACAAGCTCCGGGTCTTCCTGTGCCTCTGCCGCATTAATATTGAAAACTCTTCTGCGACCTTGTCCATTCGTGTTCTCCTGGTTCGGGCAATTTCTAATAATGTGGCCCGGTTTTCCACATTTATAACAAACTACATTGGCATAACTTGCTCCGACACTACTTGCTCCGCCATTACTCGTTCTGACACCATTTGTTCCTTTCGTTCTGTTAACCCCTGGTCCGTAGACCTCACACTTCGCCGCGCTATGACCATTTCTTTTACACTTGTTGCAAAATTTGGTGCAGAACCCCGAGTGATACTTTTCACACCTTTGGCATAGCTGCTTATGATTGTTGTTGTTGCTGTTATTATTGTTGTTGGGATGATTGTTGTAGTTGCTGTTGTTGTTGTTGTTGTTGTTGTTGTTGTTGGGCCATTTTTTGTTGTTGCGATTGATGTTGCGATTGTTGGGATAATTGTTGCGATTATTATTGTAATTGCTGTTGTTATTGTATTGGTGATTCTTATCACCGTTTTCCTCCCACTTTCTTTTGACTTGCTTCACATTGGCCTCTTCAGCAGTCTGTTCTTTAATTCTTTCTTCAATCTGGTTCACTAGTTTGTGAGCCATTCTACATGCCTGTTGTATGGAGGCGGGCTCGTGTGAACTTATATCTTCTTGGATTCTTTCCGGTAATCCTTTCACAAACGCGTCGATCTTCTCTTCCTCATCTTCGAACGCTCCCGGACACAATAGGTACAATTCTGTGAATCGTCTTTCGTACGTGGTAATATCAAATCCTTGGGTTCGTAACCCTCTAAGTTCTGTCTTGAGCTTATTGACCTCGGTTCTGGGACGGTACTTCTCGTTCATCAAGTGCTTGAATGCTGACCACGGTAGTGCGTACGCATTGTCTTGTCCCACTTGCTCTAGATAGGTATTCCACCATGTTAACGCAGAACCTGTGAAGGTATGCGTAGCGTACTTCAATTTGTCCTCTTCATTACACTTACTTATGGCAAACACCGATTCGACCTTCTCGGTCCACCGTTTCAATCCGATCGGTCCTTCGGTTCCATCAAATTCCAAAGGTTTGCAGGCAGTGAATTCTTTGTAGGTGCATCCTACACGATTTCCTGTACTGCTAGATCCAAGGTTATTGTTGGTATGTAGCGCAGCCTGTACTTGTCATAACCCGTCCTTAACCATAAGAACGAGTTAGATAACGTATGATTTCATTGCGAGGTATTGACCTCTATATGCGACATTTTTAAAAGAACAACTGCATTTATTTTACATTACAAACCATAACTCTTATTTTAATACAAGCTTTAGACAATAAAAAGATGATTATCGTTTAGCGATAATCTTAGACTTACAAACTTTACATGTGATGATAACAATACGATTTCTAGCATATTTTATGTAGTGACCCGAACTTTTCCATGTTTATATATATTAATTGAGATTGATATTTACATGATTAAATGTTTCCAACATGTTAAGCAATCAAACTTGTTAAGACTTGATTAATTGAAATAGGTTTCATATAGACAATTTCATACCCAAGTTGACCGGTGATTCACGAACGTTAAAACTTGTAAAAACTATACGATGACATATATATAGTTATATATATAGTTAACATGTTTTTATTATAAGTATGTATCTCATTAGGTATTTTAACAATGAGTTATATACATAAAAATGAGACTATTAATTTAAGAAACTCGAAAACGATATATATAACGATTATCGTTATAACAACGTCTTACTAGGTACATATGAATCATATTAAGATATTGATACACTTGGTTAATTATGTTAAATGATAAGTAAATATATTATTAAGTGTATTAACAATGAAATACATATGTAAAAATAAGACTACTAACTTAATGATTTCGAAACGAGACATATATGTAACGATTATCGTTGTAACGACATTTAACTGTATATACATCATACTGAGATATATTATATATCATAATATCATGATAATATAACAATTTAATATCTCATTTGTTATAATAAACAATGGGTTAACAACATTCAACAAGATCGTTAACCTAAAGGTTTCAAAATAACATTTACATGTAACGACTAACGATGACTTAACGACTCAGTTAAAATGTATATACATGTAGTGTTTTAATATGTATTCATACACTTTTGAAAGACTTCAAGACACTTATCAAAATACTTCTACTTAACAAAAATGCTTACAATTACATCCTCGTTCAGTTTCATCAACAATTCTACTCGTATGCACCCGTATTCGTACTCGTACAATACACAGCTTTTAGATGTATGTACTATTGGTATATACACTCCAATTATCAGCTCTTAGCAGCCCATGTGAGTCACCTAACACATGTGGGAACCATCATTTGGCAACTAGCATGAAATATCTCATAAAATTACAAAAATATGAGTAATCATTCATGACTTATTTACATGAAAACAAAATTACATATCCTTTATATCTAATCCATACACCAACGACCAAAAACACCTACAAACACTTTCATTCTTCAATTTTCTTCATCTAATTGATCTCTCTCAAGTTCTATCTTCAAGTTCTAAGTGTTCTTCATAAATTCCAAAAGTTCTAGTTTCATAAAATCAAGAATACTTTCAAGTTTGCTAGCTCACTTCCAATCTTGTAAGGTGATCATCCAACCTCAAGAAATCTTTGTTTCTTACAGTAGGTTATCATTCTAATATAAGGTAATAATCATATTCAAACTTTGGTTCAATTTCTATAACTATAACAATCTTATTTCAAGTGATGATCTTACTTGAACTTGTTTTCGTGTCATGATTCTGCTTCAAGAACTTCGAGCCATCCAAGGATCCATTGAAGCTAGATCCATTTTTCTATTTTCTAGTAGGTTTATCCAAGGAACTTAAGGTAGTAATGATGTTCATAACATCATTCGATTCATACATATAAAGCTATCTTATTCAAAGGTTTAAACTTGTAATCACTAGAACATAGTTTAGTTAATTCTAAACTTGTTCGCAAACAAAAGTTAATCCTTCTAACTTGACTTTTAAAATCAACTAAACACATGTTCTATATCTATATGATATGCTAACTTAATGATTTAAAACCTGGAAACACGAAAAACACCGTAAAACCGGATTTACGCCGTCGTAGTAACACCGCGGGCTGTTTTGGGTTAGTTAATTAAAAACTATGATAAACTTTGATTTAAAAGTTTTTATTCTGAGAAAATGATTTTTATTATGAACATGAAACTATATCCAAAAATTATGGTTAAACTCAAAGTGGAAGTATGTTTTCTAAAATGGTCATCTAGACGTCGTTCTTTCGACTGAAATGACTACCTTTACAAAAACGACTTGTAACTTATTTTTCTGACTATAAACCTATACTTTTTCTGTTTAGATTCATAAAATAGAGTTCAATATGAAACCATAGCAATTTGATTCACTCAAAACGGATTTAAAATGAAGAAGTTATGGGTAAAACAAGATTGGATAATTTTTCTCATTTTAGCTACGTGAAAATTGGTAACAAATCTATTCCAACCATAACTTAATCAACTTGTATTGTATATTATGTAATCTTGAGATACCATAGACACGTATACAATGTTTCGACCTATCATGTCGACACATCTATATATATTTCGGAACAACCATAGACACTCTATATGTGAATGTTGGAGTTAGCTATACAGGGTTGAGGTTGATTCCAAAATATATATAGTTTGAGTTGTGATCAATACTGAGATACGTATACACTGGGTCGTGGATTGATTCAAGATAATATTTATCGATTTATTTCTGTACATCTAACTGTGGACAACTAGTTGTAGGTTACTAACGAGGACAGCTGACTTAATAAACTTAAAACATCAAAATATATTAAAAGTGTTGTAAATATATTTTGAACATACTTTGATATATATGTATATATTGTTATAGGTTCGTGAATCAACCAGTGGCCAAGTCTTACTTCCCGACGAAGTAAAAATCTGTGAAAGTGAGTTATAGTCCCACTTTTAAAATCTAATATTTTTGGGATGAGAATACATGCAGGTTTTATAAATGATTTACAAAGTAGACACAAGTACGTGAAACTACATTCTATGGTTGAATTATCGAAATCGAATATGCCCCCTTTTTATTAAGTCTGGTAATCTAAGAATTAGGGAACAGACACCCTAATTGATGCGAATCCTAAAGATAGATCTATTGGGCTTAACAAACCCCATCCAAAGAACCGGATGCTTTAGTACTTCGAAATTTATATCATATCCGAAGGGTGTCCCGGAATGATGGGGATATTCTTATATATGCATCTTGTTAATGTCGGTTACCAGGTGTTCACCATATGAATGAATTTTATCTCTATGTATGGGATGTGTATTAAAATATGAAATCTTGTGGTCTATTGTTACGATTTGATATATATAGGTTAAACCTATAACTCACCAACATTTTTGTTGACGTTTAAAGCATGTTTATTCTCAGGTGAATATTAAGAGCTTCCGCTGTTGCATACTAAAATAAGGACAAGATTTGGAGTCCATGTTTGTATGATATTGTGTAAAAACTGCATTCAAGAAACTGATTTCGATGTAACATATTTGTATTGTAAACCATTATGTAATGGTCGTGTGTAAACAGGATATTTTAGATTATCATTATTTGATAATCTACGTAAAGCTTTTTAAACCTTTATTTATGAAATAAAGGTTATGGTTTGTTTTAAAAATGAATGCAGTCTTTGAAAAACGTCTCATATAGAGGTCAAAACCTCGCAACGAAATCAATTAATATGGAACGTTTTTAATCAATAAGAACGGGACATTTCATTTTACATTACAATTCCTCGGATATGCAGTTTTGTTTTTGACACAAATATGCGTACACATGATCTTGCTTAAATTTAACATATTGCAGCGGAAGCTTTTAGTTATCACCTGAGAATAAACATGCTTAAAACGTCAACATAAAGTTGGTGAGATATAGGTTTAATGCCGGCAGCAATATATATATATATATATATATATATATATATATATATATATATATATATATATATATATATATATATATATATATATATATATATATATATATAGACCACAAGATTTCATATATAAACATTTTAATAAAAATATTCTAAGTGGTTGAGCACTTGGTAACCATACTTAACATTTAATCACGTCGCATATTCCCTTTATTATGAAATCTTACTACACCATACCAAGTGTAGTCACCGAAACGAAGTACTGTGCAACCGTTGAATACTGGTCGTCCAGTCCGGTTGGGGTTGTTAGGCCCGATAGATCTATCAACAGGATTCGCGTTTCAATACCGCTGTAAATAGTAGTTACCAAGCTACAGGGAAGTATGCCAGTGGTACAACTCAACGTAGAATATATTTTTCAGTTACTTGTGTCCATATCGTAAAACATAAAATACATGTATTCTCATCCCGAAATATTTAGAGTTTAAAAGTGGGACTATATACTCACTTTTGCCTTGAAGATATATATATTTTAACTTGGTCTCCGGTTGATATCACGAACCTATCCATATATAATATATCAATATATTTTCATTTTAAACAATCGTCACGTATATATACTTATAATACTTTTAATGTCTTCTTAGTCCGTAGTTAGCAATTCAATTTTAATGGTTCATATTTAGGTGTTCAATAAATAAATAAAACCCTCATCGAAATAAATAAAACCCCCATCGAAATAAATAAAACCCCCATCGTATTTGTATTGGTCGGGATTAATCTTGACCCATGGTACCTATATTGTCAAGAAGACGTATTGCGTACAATCATGGGATCTTATGATTAATCTTCTCGTATAGTTTATGGGTGATCCTGAAATATATAAAATTAAATTATGAGTACATATATATAAAAATATCATGTTATTTTAGAAATATGTGATTTATTTAATTTTTCTCCAATTATTTTCGTGGCTAAACTAGTTTTGGATATCCGATCTTGTTTTAGTCATAGTTTCTTCGTTACAACTACGTTTTCGTTGGTTCAACTTGCCACTTCCTTGGATCGAGTCCTTCTTTAAGAATATGAACTGTAAATACCTTAGTTTGTATTCGAAATCACAGATCATAGGTCAAACTTTGGTGAAACTTATGAAGTTGATCATTTTCCATCATGTAAACGACCTTAAATGATTATTTTTCTAAAAATACTTATACTTTGAGTTAAATCATGAAATTTTTATGTGTTAACATATTCATAGTAAATATCAATTTTTCAGAAAATAAGCCTCCAATTCAAAGTTCAAGATGGTTTTTAATTATCCAACCCAAAACAGCCCCCGGTTGTACTCCGACGACGTAAATTCAGTTTTTAAGGTGTTCTTTGAAAAACCAAGTTTTACCTTGTTAAGTTAGCATATACTTATGATATATTACAGGTCTTGAAGTATTTTAAAAGTTAAGTTAGAAGGATCTATTTAGTTTGCAAACAAGTTTGAAATCATTCAAACTATGTTCTTGTTGTTAAAATTGTATACCATAAAATAAGATAACTATATATATATATGAATCGAATAAGGTTATGAACAAAGTTACTACCTCAAGTTACTTGGACAAGATTGCTGTAAAATAGGAGTAAAAACCTAGCACCAAAAGTGTGGTGGAGTTGGATGAAAGATTGGAAGTAAACTTGTGTCTTGGAAGGATTCTTGAAGTGTTTTTGTAAGGGTTTTCTTATGGTGATTAAGTGATGTTTTTGAAGCTAGATCTTCATGGTTGTGGGCTGAGATGGTTAAGGGTTTTAAGGCTTCTAAGTATGTGTGTGTTTTGGCTAGAAAATTGAAGTAAAAATGAATCAAGAATGGAGTACTCCTAGCCCATTAAAAACGTGAATGGGGGGGGGGAGACAAAGACAAGTTTCAAGCTTGTAATCTTGTTAATTAGTCATACAATCATACAAAAGTAATTACCTTATACATAAGGCATGAACAAGGGAGTTACCTTATACATAAGGCATGAACAAGGGCTGGTTGGTGGTGATTTGATGTGTATATACCAATAGTAAATACGTATAGAAGCTAGGTATGATACGAGTACATATACTCTAAATATACGTATAGAAATCTTGTGAAAACGGAACGAGGATTCAAATATAGTTATCTTTTGTGAATATACTTATATTGTTTTATGTATTTAAGTCCTTAAAAAGTGATTAAATACATTACATATACGATATATGTATAAACATTATAGGTTATAAGTATTTATATCAAAGAACTTTACGTATGGTTATTGTTTTGAAAACTTAAGTTAGTAGTTTCAAAATATACTTATAACTTATTGTTATTAATACAAAATGAGGTATTACAACATTCTTAGATCATGTTAAATATGTATTTATACATATATATACACAAACGTATAATTATCATATGTTATATAGTTCGTGATATCATCGGTCAACTAGACGGTCAAACGTTGTGTAAAACTCTTTTTAAAAACATAAGTCTCAACAATTTGGATTGCTTATCATGTTGGTAAGGTTTAATTTATGTAAATATTAATCTTATAAGTATAGATCGATCGAAAAAGTCCGGGTCATTACAGTACCTACCCGTTAAATAAATTTCGTCCCGAAATTTTAAAATCGTACCTATTTTGCGTCATCGGGAAACAAATGCGGGTATTTTTGTTTCATTTGATCCTCTCGCTCCCAAGTAAACTCGGGACCTCTTCGTGCATTCCAACGAACTTTAACAATCGGTATGTTGCTCTACTTGAGCCGTTTAACTTCACGGTCCACGATCTCGATTGGTTCTTCTATGAATTGTAGTTTCTCGTCAACTTGAATTTCTTCAAGAGGAATGGTGAGGTCTTCCTTTGCAAGACACTTTTTAAGGTTCGAGACGTGAAATGTGAAGGTTTTTCGTATGCCCAAGAGACATATTGAATTAATGTGGCTAATATGTTATGATCCAAGTCGGGTCATACCCAATAACAAGCTTGCCGACACCTTAATCGTATTTAATCTTAATGAATGGATCATTAAATAAATACGCGACACTTGGATTTTAGAAAATCAGTTTTTCAAAATGTTATCACTTGAGATAAATTATTTGGATAATTTATATATAATTGTTTATAAGTTTAAATGATTATATTGTGTTATATTTTATAAAAGGGTTTATAAAATATAAAAGTAACATAAAAATATATACATGTTTTATATATATATCTAGTTTATATATATGTATAAATACATTGTTATATAATATATATAGTGCAGAATTTGTGACTCCAAGACTCACAAGCATGCCTTGTTAATGTTTACTTTTAATAACACACAAGTGCCAAGGTGCATGCTTATGTATTAACCAAGGCCTTGACTCAAGAGTGAGAGGATAACACACATAAAAGAGACTTCAAAATTCTGGTTCTGCAGCCCCCTTTTGCCGAACTGTTTTGGAGAAAAAGGAGGTTCCTTTGCTTGCTATTTTATCACATTCAAGTGTTCTAAATCCTAACTAAATACAAAGGGTGTGTTGGTGATCAAAGCTTGTGGGTATTTCAAACTTGAGGCTTCAAGTTAGAGGCTCTAAATCCATCATCTTCATCATCACTTTGCTGTCCAAAATAGCCCTCAATCTATATTGAGGAGGTATTATTTCTTGTTCCTTCTCTTTAGTTTGTAAGTATAGCTTCAAGACTTGATGTCTTCATGGAATTCAATTTAAGTGGTTTAACATATTAACATGCTTTCTTAATAACATGCTTCCGCTTTCTTAACTCTAAATGAATTGGTTTCATGAATATGTTTACTTAAAGAACTTGTTGATATGTTGAATTCCATCAATGGTATCTAGAGCCGAAGTCTTGAAATATGCTTCGAGATGGTTTTTAAACTCACCATAACTTTGCATTTTATGTACATGCATGAAAATAGAATGCAAAAATTATGGGTTTTGGGTGGGTTTGATTTTTGGCCGAATTTGGAAGCTCCAAAAATGGGTTTGGTTCTTCCATTTTGGTCATTTTGTTGTATGTTGAAGTTCACAATCAAGCCTTGGCCTTTTGTTTGTATGGATGCATGTTTGGATGATTATTAATCTATTCATTTGGTATGTAATATTAATTCATTCATGTGGTTGTAATATTCATTCAAGTTGGTTTGTAATTTTATTATTTTGGTTATGTAATTTATTTTATATTTGGTATGTAAAATAGATTAGGTTGTATTTTCATTTTCTAGAAAAATGTATTAGGATATTTTTTTGTAAAAATGAAGATACAAGATGAAGACTTGGAAGATGCATTTGGATGCAAGATTAAGTGGGAGATTTTGAAATCTCCTACTTAGTGTTATAACCCTTTACCGGTGACATTTGATTTCGGCTAAACAAATGTCTACCAAATCGGCTTGATTGTGAACACATTTGTTTGCATGCGTGGTTGTTTTATTTCTTGTATGATTGTGGATTGTGTATGTTACTACAACAAGTTATCACACAAGTTAACAACAAGCATAGACTACAATTTAATTGGTTAAATTATTAACAACATGCAAAACGTCAATTTAAATGGTTAAATTAAAAACGGCTAAAAGGACATTAATAAACGGTTATTAAGAACATGATAAGGATCATATATATAAAATGGTTTATATCAAGTAATTAGTTAAAATTACTAGACTTGAAAATGGATTTCAAAATAAACCATACACTAAATGCATGTTGGTGTATGGCATAAATATTTTCTCAAACTAGAATTAAAGAAAACTTAAAACCCTTTACACTAGGTCAACAAGTTTAAACGCCATCCTATTGTATGACACTTAAAAATATTAGGGAACTTATAATGGGATAAAGGTCACCTAACCGTTATGAGCAACCTAATATGATTAAGATAAATTTCGCACACTTGTGGGATAAAGGTCACCTAACCACTTGTATGCTAAGTTTACATGTCTATACAAGTAGGATGACTTGATTTGGAAATCATGAACTTAGGGTCACCGAAGCATGATGAACAAATAGGCGTTGATGGGATAATATGTCATGCAAAAGGATTGCATGATCCCATAACTTAGAAGTTGCAAAAGGATTGCAATTGTCATATAATGACTACCTAGCTAAACCAAATGACGGGATAAAGGTCACCTAACCGAAATTTGGTTTACCGTTGGATTCTAAAATTTAATAAATATCAATTGGATTTAAAGGGTATTGTTTATTAAATTAAAATTGATACTTAAACAACTTTGTTAAATTTTGTAGATGGCCGCCAATAACAACAACATACAAAATGCACCTATTAACTTGAACAACCTATCGTTAAGGTCTCTCCTCGAGAAAGACAAACTCAACCATACGAACTTTATGGATTGGTTTCGCAATCTTAGGATTGTCCTCAAACTTGAGGATAAAGCATATGTGTTGGAAGACCCCATTCCTGATCAACCCGACGAGGATGATACGGAAGGCATGGCTTATTGGGATAAGTATTGCGCCAATTCGGTGCAAGTCGCTTGCCTAATGCTTGGGACTATGATACCCGAACTCCAAAAGGATTTCGAGCATCATACTGCATACGACATGATCACGCAATTGAAGGAGATGTTCCTTCAACAAGCACGTGTCGAGCGCTTCGAGACCGTTCGAGCGCTTCATGCATGTCGTATGGACGACTCCCAATCCGTTTCATCTTATGTCCTTAAGATGAAAAGCCTCATTGATCGCGCAAACCGTCTTAATCTCAACATATCTAATGAGCTAGCCACGGATCTTATCCTAAACTCCTTGTCAAAAAGGTTTGACCAATTTGTAAGTAATTACAATATGAATGGGATGGATAAAACCATTGGCGAACTTCATGGCATGCTTAGGACGGCAGAAACTAGCATGGGTAAGAGGGCTTCACCCGTGCTAATGATCAATGATGGTGGGTCCAAAGGTAATAACACCTCTAAGCCAAAGGCAGCT